>NC_133541.1:153010207-153656214 GCF_048773025.1 Camelus bactrianus
GTCACCTTAAAGCATTTACTCAGATTTTGCAGCATTTTCAAAACACCAGTTTCCAAACTGAGGCAGATTTTTCAGTAAAATGCTCCTGGAGCGTGTTCTAACCAAGAGATTTGTAATTTACATAGTTTCCCTCACCGTGACAGTCCGTGTTCCGAACACGCTACATACATCACGGATTTGACCAACATTTTTAATGAGTTGTGTACATGTGTATTACAGAACTTTCATCCACCATACAAGGCATATTTACACCTAGAAACATTAACTCTGAGTTCGCAGCTTTTTCCTAATAGCAGTTTCGAAAATCAGGCAGTTTTCAAAGGAAAAAACGGAGCGTGTTCTACCCAATAGATATGTAAATTACATAGAGTCTCCCGCTGTGAAATTACGTGTTTCGAACACGCTACATGCAGAGAATTTTCGACAAAAATACACTACATTGTTGTTTGCATGTGGATTACAGGACTTTCATCACAGTAGTAGGCATATTGATGCTTAGAAGCTTTTTCTCTGATTTCACAGAGCTTTCGAAATGCCAGTTTTGAAAATGAGGCAGATTTCACGGCAGAAACCTCTTGGAGCGTGTTCTAACCAATAGACCTGTAATTTACATGGATTCGCTCACCGTGAAATTCCGTGTTCCGAACACGCTACAGGCATCTCGGATGCGACAAATATTCACTACAGAGTTGTTAGCAAGTGGATTACAGCACTTTCATCCACCATACAAGGCTTACTGACACTTTGAAGAATTTTCTCAGATTTCACAGGTTAGTTTTAATGCCAGGTTTGAAAATGAGGCAGATTTGGCAGAAAAATGCTCTTGGAGCCAGTTCTACCCAAAAGATATGTAACTTACCTAGTTTCAATCACCGTGACATTCCGTGTTCTGAACACGTTACATGCCCCACGGATTCAACAAACATTCTTTAATGAGTTGTGAACATGTGTATTAACGAACTTTCATCCACCTTACAGTGCATATTTATACATAGAAATTTTATTCTGATTTAGTAGTTTTCTCCTAATGTCAGTCTCTAAAATCATGCAGTTTCCACAGGAAAATCCTCTTGGAGCGAGTTCTACCCAATAGACATGCAATTTACATAGAACCCGTCATCGTGAAATTCCGTGTTCCGAAAAAGCTACATGCATCACGGATTCGACAAATATTCACTACAGAGATGTTAGCATAAGGATTACCGAACTTTCATCCACCATACAAGGCAGATTAACACCGAGAATCTAGTAATCTGTTTTCGCAGTGTTTTCCTAACGTCAGTTTCAAAAATCTGGCCTATTTCTCAGGAAAAAACTCTTGGAGTGATTTCTAACCAAGGGAAATGTAATTTACATAAATTCCCTGCCCGTGAAATTCCGTGTTCCGAACATGCTACATGCATAAAGGATTCGACAAATATTCACTACAAATTTGTTAGCATGTGGATTACCGAACTTTCATCACAATACATTGAATATTGATTCTTAGAAGTATTTTCTCAGATTTTGCAGCGTTTTCCAAACGCCAGTTTCAAAAATGACGAAGTTTTCGCAGAAAAACACTCTCGGAGCGAGTTCTACCCAATAGAGAAGTAATTTACATTGTTTCAATCACCGTGAAATTCCACGTTCTGAACACTGTACATGCACCACGGATTAGAAAAAGATTCTTTAATATGTTGTGAAAATGTGGATTACCGAACTTTCCTGCAACATAAAGGCACATTTACACCTACAAATATTTACTCTCCTTTTGCACCTTTTTCCAAACTTCAGATTCGATAACCATGCAATTTTCACAGAAAAATTCTCTTCTAGCTCGTTCTACTCAATAGAATTGTAATTTACATAGTTTCATTACCGTGAAATTCCGTTTTCCAAAAGCACTACTTGAATCACGGTTTACAAAATAATTACTACACTCTTATTAACATGTGGATTACCGGACTTTCATTCACCATTCAAGGCATATTGACACTTAGAAGCATTTTCTCAGATTTCACAGTGTTCTCCTAATGGCAGTTTTGAAAATGAGGCACATTTCGCAGAAAAATTGTCTTCAAGCGTGTTCTACTCAATAGAATTGTAATTTACATAGTTTCATTACCGTGAAATTCCGTTTTCCAAAAGCGTTACATGAATCACGGTTTAAAAAATAATTACTACACTATTATTAACATGTGGATTACTGGACTTTCATTCACCATTCAAGGCATATTGACACTTAGAAGCATTTTCTCAGATTTCACAGGGTTCTCTTAATGGCAGTTTTCAAAATGAGGCACATTTCACAGAAAAATTCTCTTCAAGCGGTTTCTACCCAATAGATATGTAACGTACATTGTTTCCTTCACTATGACATTCCGCATTCCGAACACATCACATGCATCACGAATTGGACAAACATTTTTTAATGAGTGTGAGCATGTGGATTACCGAACTTTCATCCACCATACAAGGCATATTTACACCTAGAAGTAGTTATTCTGATTTGGCAGGTTTTTCCTAACATCCAGGTTCGAAAATCATGAAATTGTCGCAGAAGCATTCAATTCAAGCGAGTTCTATCCAGTAGAATTGTTATTTTCAGAGTTTCACTCACCGAGACATTCCGTGTTCCGAAAACGTTACATTCATCACGGCTTCGACAAACATTATTTAATGAGCGTGAGCATGTGGATTACCGATTTTTCAACCACAATACAAGGCATATTTACACCTAGAAACATTTACTTAGATTTCGCAGGTTTTCCTATCGTCAGTTACCAAAATCAGGCAGTTTGCGCAGAAAAATTCTCTCGGTGCATGTTCTATCCAATAGACATCTCATTTTCATAGATACCGTCACCGTAACATTCCGTGTTCCGAAAACGGTACATGCACCACGGATTCAAAAAATATTCACTGCTGAGTTCTTAGCATGTGAATTACACATCTTTAATAACCCATTGAAGACATATTGTCACCTTAAAGCATTTACTCAGATTTTGCAGCATTTTCAAAACACCAGTTTCCAAACTGAGGCAGATTTTTCAGTAAAATGCTCCTGGAGCGTGTTCTAACCAAGAGATTTGTAATTTACATAGTTTCCCTCACCGTGACAGTCCGTGTTCCGAACACGCTACATACATCACGGATTTGACAAACATTTTTAATGAGTTGTGTACATGTGTATTACAGAACTTTCATCCACCATACAAGGCATATTTACACCTAGAAACATTAACTCTGAGTTCGCAGCTTTTTCCTAATAGCAGTTTCGAAAATCAGGCAGTTTTCAAAGGAAAAAACGGAGCGTGTTCTACCCAATAGATATGTAAATTACATAGAGTCTCCCGCTGTGAAATTACGTGTTTCGAACACGCTACATGCAGAGAATTTTCGACAAAAATACACTACATTGTTGTTTGCATGTGGATTACAGGACTTTCATCACAGTAGTAGGCATATTGATGCTTAGAAGCTTTTTCTCTGATTTCACAGAGCTTTCGAAATGCCAGTTTTGAAAATGAGGCAGATTTCACGGCAGAAACCTCTTGGAGCGTGTTCTAACCAATAGACCTGTAATTTACATGGATTCGCTCACCGTGAAATTCCGTGTTCCGAACACGCTACAGGCATCTCGGATGCGACAAATATTCACTACAGAGTTGTTAGCAAGTGGATTACAGCACTTTCATCCACCATACAAGGCTTACTGACACTTTGAAGAATTTTCTCAGATTTCACAGGTTAGTTTTAATGCCAGGTTTGAAAATGAGGCAGATTTGGCAGAAAAATGCTCTTGGAGCCAGTTCTACCCAAAAGATATGTAACTTACCTAGTTTCAATCACCGTGACATTCCGTGTTCTGAACACGTTACATGCCCCACGGATTCAACAAACATTCTTTAATGAGTTGTGAACATGTGTATTAACGAACTTTCATCCACCTTACAGTGCATATTTATACATAGAAATTTTATTCTGATTTAGTAGTTTTCTCCTAATGTCAGTCTCTAAAATCATGCAGTTTCCACAGGAAAATCCTCTTGGAGCGAGTTCTACCCAATAGACATGCAATTTACATAGAACCCGTCATCGTGAAATTCCGTGTTCCGAAAAAGCTACATGCATCACGGATTCGACAAATATTCACTACAGAGATGTTAGCATAAGGATTACCGAACTTTCATCCACCATACAAGGCAGATTTACACCGAGAATCTAGTAATCTGTTTTCGCAGAGTTTTCCTAAAGTCAGTTTCAAAAATCTGGCCTATTTCTCAGGAAAAAACTCTTGGAGTGATTTCTAACCAAGGGAAATGTAATTTACATAAATTCCCTGCCCGTGAAATTCCGTGTTCCGAACATGCTACATGCATAAAGGATTCGACAAATATTCACTACAAATTTGTTAGCATGTGGATTACAGAACTTTCATCACAATACATTGAATATTGATTCTTAGAAGTATTTTCTCAGATTTTGCAGCGTTTTCCAAACGCCAGTTTCAATAATGACGAAGTTTTCGCAGAAAAACACTCTCGGAGCGAGTTCTACCCAATAGAGAAGTAATTTACATTGTTTCAATCACCGTGAAATTCCACATTCTGAACACTGTACATGCACCACGGATTAGAAAAAGATTCTTTAATATGTTGTGAAAATGTGGATTACCGAACTTTCCTGCAACATAAAGGCACATTTACACCTACAAATATTTACTCTCCTTTTGCACCTTTTTCCAAACTTCAGATTCGATAACCATGCAATTTTCACAGAAAAATTCTCTTCTAGCTCGTTCTACTCAATAGAATTGTAATTTACATAGTTTCATTACCGTGAAATTCCGTTTTCCAAAAGCACTACTTGAATCACGGTTTACAAAATAATTACTACACTCTTATTAACATGTGGATTACCGGACTTTCATTCACCATTCAAGGCATATTGACACTTAGAAGCATTTTCTCAGATTTCACAGTGTTCTCCTAATGGCAGTTTTGAAAATGAGGCACATTTCGCAGAAAAATTGTCTTCAAGCGTGTTCTACTCAATAGAATTGTAATTTACATAGTTTCATTACCGTGAAATTCCGTTTTCCAAAAGCGTTACATGAATCACGGTTTAAAAAATAATTACTACACTATTATTAACATGTGGATTACTGGACTTTCATTCACCATTCAAGGCATATTGACACTTAGAAGCATTTTCTCAGATTTCACAGGGTTCTCTTAATGGCAGTTTTCAAAATGAGGCACATTTCACAGAAAAATTCTCTTCAAGCGGTTTCTACCCAATAGATATGTAACGTACATTGTTTCCTTCACTATGACATTCCGCATTCCGAACACATCACATGCATCACGAATTGGACAAACATTTTTTAATGAGTGTGAGCATGTGGATTACCGAACTTTCATCCACCATACAAGGCATATTTACACCTAGAAGTAGTTATTCTGATTTGGCAGGTTTTTCCTAACATCCAGGTTCGAAAATCATGAAATTGTCGCAGAAGCATTCAATTCAAGCGAGTTCTATCCAGTAGAATTGTTATTTTCAGAGTTTCACTCACCGAGACATTCCGTGTTCCGAAAACGTTACATTCATCACGGCTTCGACAAACATTATTTAATGAGCGTGAGCATGTGGATTACCGATTTTTCAACCACAATACAAGGCATATTTACACCTAGAAACATTTACTTAGATTTCGCAGGTTTTCCTATCGTCAGTTACCAAAATCAGGCAGTTTGCGCAGAAAAATTCTCTCGGTGCATGTTCTATCCAATAGACATCTCATTTTCATAGATACCGTCACCGTAACATTCCGTGTTCCGAAAACGGTACATGCACCACGGATTCAAAAAATATTCACTGCTGAGTTCTTAGCATGTGAATTACACATCTTTAATAACCCATTGAAGACATATTGTCACCTTAAAGCATTTACTCAGATTTTGCAGCATTTTCAAAACACCAGTTTCCAAACTGAGGCAGATTTTTCAGTAAAATGCTCCTGGAGCGTGTTCTAACCAAGAGATTTGTAATTTACATAGTTTCCCTCACCGTGACAGTCCGTGTTCCGAACACGCTACATACATCACGGATTTGACAAACATTTTTAATGAGTTGTGTACATGTGTATTACAGAACTTTCATCCACCATACAAGGCATATTTACACCTAGAAACATTAACTCTGAGTTCGCAGCTTTTTCCTAATAGCAGTTTCGAAAATCAGGCAGTTTTCAAAGGAAAAAACGGAGCGTGTTCTACCCAATAGATATGTAAATTACATAGAGTCTCCCGCTGTGAAATTACGTGTTTCGAACACGCTACATGCAGAGAATTTTCGACAAAAATACACTACATTGTTGTTTGCATGTGGATTACAGGACTTTCATCACAGTAGTAGGCATATTGATGCTTAGAAGCTTTTTCTCTGATTTCACAGAGCTTTCGAAATGCCAGTTTTGAAAATGAGGCAGATTTCACGGCAGAAACCTCTTGGAGCGTGTTCTAACCAATAGACCTGTAATTTACATGGATTCGCTCACCGTGAAATTCCGTGTTCCGAACACGCTACAGGCATCTCGGATGCGACAAATATTCACTACAGAGTTGTTAGCAAGTGGATTACAGCACTTTCATCCACCATACAAGGCTTACTGACACTTTGAAGAATTTTCTCAGATTTCACAGGTTAGTTTTAATGCCAGGTTTGAAAATGAGGCAGATTTGGCAGAAAAATGCTCTTGGAGCCAGTTCTACCCAAAAGATATGTAACTTACCTAGTTTCAATCACCGTGACATTCCGTGTTCTGAACACGTTACATGCCCCACGGATTCAACAAACATTCTTTAATGAGTTGTGAACATGTGTATTAACGAACTTTCATCCACCTTACAGTGCATATTTATACATAGAAATTTTATTCTGATTTAGTAGTTTTCTCCTAATGTCAGTCTCTAAAATCATGCAGTTTCCACAGGAAAATCCTCTTGGAGCGAGTTCTACCCAATAGACATGCAATTTACATAGAACCCGTCATCGTGAAATTCCGTGTTCCGAAAAAGCTACATGCATCACGGATTCGACAAATATTCACTACAGAGATGTTAGCATAAGGATTACCGAACTTTCATCCACCATACAAGGCAGATTTACACCGAGAATCTAGTAATCTGTTTTCGCAGTGTTTTCCTAACGTCAGTTTCAAAAATCTGGCCTATTTCTCAGGAAAAAACTCTTGGAGTGATTTCTAACCAAGGGAAATGTAATTTACATAAATTCCCTGCCCGTGAAATTCCGTGTTCCGAACATGCTACATGCATAAAGGATTCGACAAATATTCACTACAAATTTGTTAGCATGTGGATTACAGAACTTTCATCACAATACATTGAATATTGATTCTTAGAAGTATTTTCTCAGATTTTGCAGCGTTTTCCAAACGCCAGTTTCAATAATGACGAAGTTTTCGCAGAAAAACACTCTCGGAGCGAGTTCTACCCAATAGAGAAGTAATTTACATTGTTTCAATCACCGTGAAATTCCACATTCTGAACACTGTACATGCACCACGGATTAGAAAAAGATTCTTTAATATGTTGTGAAAATGTGGATTACCGAACTTTCCTGCAACATAAAGGCACATTTACACCTACAAATATTTACTCTCCTTTTGCACCTTTTTCCAAACTTCAGATTCGATAACCATGCAATTTTCACAGAAAAATTCTCTTCTAGCTCGTTCTACTCAATAGAATTGTAATTTACATAGTTTCATTACCGTGAAATTCCGTTTTCCAAAAGCACTACTTGAATCACGGTTTACAAAATAATTACTACACTCTTATTAACATGTGGATTACCGGACTTTCATTCACCATTCAAGGCATATTGACACTTAGAAGCATTTTCTCAGATTTCACAGTGTTCTCCTAATGGCAGTTTTGAAAATGAGGCACATTTCACAGAAAAATTCTCTTCAAGCGATTTCTACCCAATAGATATGTAACGTACATTGTTTCCTTCACTATGACATTCCGTATTCCGAACACATCACATGCATCACGAATTGGACAAACATTCTTTAATGAGTGTGAGCATGTGGATTACCGAACTTTCATCCACCATACAAGGCATATTTACACCTAGAAGTAGTTATTCTGATGTCGCAGGTTTTTCCTAACATCCAGGTTCGAAAATCATGAAATTGTCGCAGAAACATTCAATTCAAGCGAGTTCTATCCAGTAGAATTGTTATTTTCAGAGTTTCACTCACCGAGACATTCCGTGTTCCGAAAACGTTACATTCATCACGGCTTCGACAAACATTATTTAATGAGCGTGAGCATGTGGATTACCGATTTTTCAACCACAATACAAGGCATATTTACACCTAGAAACATTTACTTAGATTTCGCAGGTTTTCCTAACGTCAGTTACCAAAATCAGGCAGTTTGCGCAGAAAAATTCTCTCGGTGCATGTTCTATCCAATAGACATCTCATTTTCATAGATACCGTCACCGTAACATTCCGTGTTCCGAAAACGGTACATGCACCACGGATTCAACAAATATTCACTTCTGAGTTCTTAGCATGTGAATTACACATCTTTAATAACCCATTGAAGACATATTGTCACCTTAAAGCATTTACTCAGATTTTGCAGCATTTTCAAAACACCAGTTTCCAAACTGAGGCAGATTTTTCAGTAAAATGCTCCTGGAGCGTGTTCTAACCAAGAGATTTGTAATTTACATAGTTTCCCTCACCGTGACAGTCCGTGTTCCGAACACGCTACATACATCACGGATTTGACAAACATTTTTAATGAGTTGTGTACATGTGTATTACAGAACTTTCATCCACCATACAAGGCATATTTACACCTAGAAACATTAACTCTGAGTTCGCAGCTTTTTCCTAATAGCAGTTTCGAAAATCAGGCAGTTTTCAAAGGAAAAAACGGAGCGTGTTCTACCCAATAGATATGTAAATTACATAGAGTCTCCCGCTGTGAAATTACGTGTTTCGAACACGCTACATGCAGAGAATTTTCGACAAAAATACACTACATTGTTGTTTGCATGTGGATTACAGGACTTTCATCACAGTAGTAGGCATATTGATGCTTAGAAGCTTTTTCTCTGATTTCACAGAGCTTTCGAAATGCCAGTTTTGAAAATGAGGCAGATTTCACGGCAGAAACCTCTTGGAGCGTGTTCTAACCAATAGACCTGTAATTTACATGGATTCGCTCACCGTGAAATTCCGTGTTCCGAACACGCTACAGGCATCTCGGATGCGACAAATATTCACTACAGAGTTGTTAGCAAGTGGATTACAGCACTTTCATCCACCATACAAGGCTTACTGACACTTTGAAGAATTTTCTCAGATTTCACAGGTTAGTTTTAATGCCAGGTTTGAAAATGAGGCAGATTTGGCAGAAAAATGCTCTTGGAGCCAGTTCTACCCAAAAGATATGTAACTTACCTAGTTTCAATCACCGTGACATTCCGTGTTCTGAACACGTTACATGCCCCACGGATTCAACAAACATTCTTTAATGAGTTGTGAACATGTGTATTAACGAACTTTCATCCACCTTACAGTGCATATTTATACATAGAAATTTTATTCTGATTTAGTAGTTTTCTCCTAATGTCAGTCTCTAAAATCATGCAGTTTCCACAGGAAAATCCTCTTGGAGCGAGTTCTACCCAATAGACATGCAATTTACATAGAACCCGTCATCGTGAAATTCCGTGTTCCGAAAAAGCTACATGCATCACGGATTCGACAAATATTCACTACAGAGATGTTAGCATAAGGATTACCGAACTTTCATCCACCATACAAGGCAGATTTACACCGAGAATCTAGTAATCTGTTTTCGCAGTGTTTTCCTAACGTCAGTTTGAAAAATCTGGCCTATTTCTCAGGAAAAAACTCTTGGAGTGATTTCTAACCAAGGGAAATGTAATTTACATAAATTCCCTGCCCGTGAAATTCCGTGTTCCGAACATGCTACATGCATAAAGGATTCGACAAATATTCACTACAAATTTGTTAGCATGTGGATTACAGAACTTTCATCACAATACATTGAATATTGATTCTTAGAAGTATTTTCTCAGATTTTGCAGCGTTTTCCAAACGCCAGTTTCAAAAATGACGAAGTTTTCGCAGAAAAACACTCTCGGAGCGAGTTCTACCCAATAGAGAAGTAATTTACATTGTTTCAATCACCGTGAAATTCCACATTCTGAACACTGTACATGCACCACGGATTAGAAAAAGATTCTTTAATATGTTGTGAAAATGTGGATTACCGAACTTTCCTGCAACATAAAGGCACATTTACACCTACAAATATTTACTCTCCTTTTGCACCTTTTTCCAAACTTCAGATTCGATAACCATGCAATTTTCACAGAAAAATTCTCTTCTAGCTCGTTCTACTCAATAGAATTGTAATTTACATAGTTTCATTACCGTGAAATTCCGTTTTCCAAAAGCACTACTTGAATCACGGTTTACAAAATAATTACTACACTCTTATTAACATGTGGATTACCGGACTTTCATTCACCATTCAAGGCATATTGACACTTAGAAGCATTTTCTCAGATTTCACAGTGTTCTCCTAATGGCAGTTTTGAAAATGAGGCACATTTCGCAGAAAAATTGTCTTCAAGCGTGTTCTACTCAATAGAATTGTAATTTACATAGTTTCATTACCGTGAAATTCCGTTTTCCAAAAGCGTTACATGAATCACGGTTTAAAAAATAATTACTACACTATTATTAACATGTGGATTACTGGACTTTCATTCACCATTCAAGGCATATTGACACTTAGAAGCATTTTCTCAGATTTCACAGGGTTCTCTTAATGGCAGATTTCAAAATGAGGCACATTTCACAGAAAAATTCTCTTCAAGCGATTTCTACCCAATAGATATGTAACGTACATTGTTTCCTTCACTATGACTTTCCGTATTCCGAACACATCACATGCATCACGAATTGGACAAACATTCTTTAATGAGTGTGAGCATGTGGATTACCGAACTTTCATCCACCATACAAGGCATATTTACACCTAGAAGTAGTTATTCTGATGTCGCAGGTTTTTCCTAACATCCAGGTTCGAAAATCATGAAATTGTCGCAGAAACATTCAATTCAAGCGAGTTCTATCCAGTAGAATTGTTATTTTCAGAGTTTCACTCACCGAGACATTCCGTGTTCCGAAAACGTTACATTCATCACGGCTTCGACAAACATTATTTAATGAGCGTGAGCATGTGGATTACCGATTTTTCAACCACAATACAAGGCATATTTACACCTAGAAACATTTACTTAGATTTCGCAGGTTTTCCTAACGTCAGTTACCAAAATCAGGCAGTTTGCGCAGAAAAATTCTCTCGGTGCATGTTCTATCCAATAGACATCTCATTTTCATAGATACCGTCACCGTAACATTCCGTGTTCCGAAAACGGTACATGCACCACGGATTCAACAAATATTCACTTCTGAGTTCTTAGCATGTGAATTACACATCTTTAATAACCCATTGAAGACATATTGTCACCTTAAAGCATTTACTCAGATTTTGCAGCATTTTCAAAACACCAGTTTCCAAACTGAGGCAGATTTTTCAGTAAAATGCTCCTGGAGCGTGTTCTAACCAAGAGATTTGTAATTTACATAGTTTCCCTCACCGTGACAGTCCGTGTTCCGAACACGCTACATACATCACGGATTTGACAAACATTTTTAATGAGTTGTGTACATGTGTATTACAGAACTTTCATCCACCATACAAGGCATATTTACACCTAGAAACATTAACTCTGAGTTCGCAGCTTTTTCCTAATAGCAGTTTCGAAAATCAGGCAGTTTTCAAAGGAAAAAACGGAGCGTGTTCTACCCAATAGATATGTAAATTACATAGAGTCTCCCGCTGTGAAATTACGTGTTTCGAACACGCTACATGCAGAGAATTTTCGACAAAAATACACTACATTGTTGTTTGCATGTGGATTACAGGACTTTCATCACAGTAGTAGGCATATTGATGCTTAGAAGCTTTTTCTCTGATTTCACAGAGCTTTCGAAATGCCAGTTTTGAAAATGAGGCAGATTTCACGGCAGAAACCTCTTGGAGCGTGTTCTAACCAATAGACCTGTAATTTACATGGATTCGCTCACCGTGAAATTCCGTGTTCCGAACACGCTACAGGCATCTCGGATGCGACAAATATTCACTACAGAGTTGTTAGCAAGTGGATTACAGCACTTTCATCCACCATACAAGGCTTACTGACACTTTGAAGAATTTTCTCAGATTTCACAGGTTAGTTTTAATGCCAGGTTTGAAAATGAGGCAGATTTGGCAGAAAAATGCTCTTGGAGCCAGTTCTACCCAAAAGATATGTAACTTACCTAGTTTCAATCACCGTGACATTCCGTGTTCTGAACACGTTACATGCCCCACGGATTCAACAAACATTCTTTAATGAGTTGTGAACATGTGTATTAACGAACTTTCATCCACCTTACAGTGCATATTTATACATAGAAATTTTATTCTGATTTAGTAGTTTTCTCCTAATGTCAGTCTCTAAAATCATGCAGTTTCCACAGGAAAATCCTCTTGGAGCGAGTTCTACCCAATAGACATGCAATTTACATAGAACCCGTCATCGTGAAATTCCGTGTTCCGAAAAAGCTACATGCATCACGGATTCGACAAATATTCACTACAGAGATGTTAGCATAAGGATTACCGAACTTTCATCCACCATACAAGGCAGATTTACACCGAGAATCTAGTAATCTGTTTTCGCAGAGTTTTCCTAACGTCAGTTTGAAAAATCTGGCCTATTTCTCAGGAAAAAACTCTTGGAGTGATTTCTAACCAAGGGAAATGTAATTTACATAAATTCCCTGCCCGTGAAATTCCGTGTTCCGAACATGCTACATGCATAAAGGATTCGACAAATATTCACTACAAATTTGTTAGCATGTGGATTACAGAACTTTCATCACAATACATTGAATATTGATTCTTAGAAGTATTTTCTCAGATTTTGCAGCGTTTTCCAAACGCCAGTTTCAAAAATGACGAAGTTTTCGCAGAAAAACACTCTCGGAGCGAGTTCTACCCAATAGAGAAGTAATTTACATTGTTTCAATCACCGTGAAATTCCACATTCTGAACACTGTACATGCACCACGGATTAGAAAAAGATTCTTTAATATGTTGTGAAAATGTGGATTACCGAACTTTCCTGCAACATAAAGGCACATTTACACCTACAAATATTTACTCTCCTTTTGCACCTTTTTCCAAACTTCAGATTCGATAACCATGCAATTTTCACAGAAAAATTCTCTTCTAGCTCGTTCTACTCAATAGAATTGTAATTTACATAGTTTCATTACCGTGAAATTCCGTTTTCCAAAAGCACTACTTGAATCACGGTTTACAAAATAATTACTACACTCTTATTAACATGTGGATTACCGGACTTTCATTCACCATTCAAGGCATATTGACACTTAGAAGCATTTTCTCAGATTTCACAGTGTTCTCCTAATGGCAGTTTTGAAAATGAGGCACATTTCGCAGAAAAATTGTCTTCAAGCGTGTTCTACTCAATAGAATTGTAATTTACATAGTTTCATTACCGTGAAATTCCGTTTTCCAAAAGCGTTACATGAATCACGGTTTAAAAAATAATTACTACACTATTATTAACATGTGGATTACTGGACTTTCATTCACCATTCAAGGCATATTGACACTTAGAAGCATTTTCTCAGATTTCACAGGGTTCTCTTAATGGCAGATTTCAAAATGAGGCACATTTCACAGAAAAATTCTCTTCAAGCGATTTCTACCCAATAGATATGTAACGTACATTGTTTCCTTCACTATGACATTCCGTATTCCGAACACATCACATGCATCACGAATTGGACAAACATTCTTTAATGAGTGTGAGCATGTGGATTACCGAACTTTCATCCACCATACAAGGCATATTTACACCTAGAAGTAGTTATTCTGATGTCGCAGGTTTTTCCTAACATCCAGGTTCGAAAATCATGAAATTGTCGCAGAAACATTCAATTCAAGCGAGTTCTATCCAGTAGAATTGTTATTTTCAGAGTTTCACTCACCGAGACATTCCGTGTTCCGAAAACGTTACATTCATCACGGCTTCGACAAACATTATTTAATGAGCGTGAGCATGTGGATTACCGATTTTTCAACCACAATACAAGGCATATTTACACCTAGAAACATTTACTTAGATTTCGCAGGTTTTCCTAACGTCAGTTACCAAAATCAGGCAGTTTGCGCAGAAAAATTCTCTCGGTGCATGTTCTATCCAATAGACATCTCATTTTCATAGATACCGTCACCGTAACATTCCGTGTTCCGAAAACGGTACATGCACCACGGATTCAACAAATATTCACTGCTGAGTTCTTAGCATGTGAATTACACATCTTTAATAACCCATTGAAGACATATTGTCACCTTAAAGCATTTACTCAGATTTTGCAGCATTTTCAAAACACCAGTTTCCAAACTGAGGCAGATTTTTCAGTAAAATGCTCCTGGAGCGTGTTCTAACCAAGAGATTTGTAATTTACATAGTTTCCCTCACCGTGACAGTCCGTGTTCCGAACACGCTACATACATCACGGATTTGACAAACATTTTTAATGAGTTGTGTACATGTGTATTACAGAACTTTCATCCACCATACAAGGCATATTTACACCTAGAAACATTAACTCTGAGTTCGCAGCTTTTTCCTAATAGCAGTTTCGAAAATCAGGCAGTTTTCAAAGGAAAAAACGGAGCGTGTTCTACCCAATAGATATGTAAATTACATAGAGTCTCCCGCTGTGAAATTACGTGTTTCGAACACGCTACATGCAGAGAATTTTCGACAAAAATACACTACATTGTTGTTTGCATGTGGATTACAGGACTTTCATCACAGTAGTAGGCATATTGATGCTTAGAAGCTTTTTCTCTGATTTCACAGAGCTTTCGAAATGCCAGTTTTGAAAATGAGGCAGATTTCACGGCAGAAACCTCTTGGAGCGTGTTCTAACCAATAGACCTGTAATTTACATGGATTCGCTCACCGTGAAATTCCGTGTTCCGAACACGCTACAGGCATCTCGGATGCGACAAATATTCACTACAGAGTTGTTAGCAAGTGGATTACAGCACTTTCATCCACCATACAAGGCTTACTGACACTTTGAAGAATTTTCTCAGATTTCACAGGTTAGTTTTAATGCCAGGTTTGAAAATGAGGCAGATTTGGCAGAAAAATGCTCTTGGAGCCAGTTCTACCCAAAAGATATGTAACTTACCTAGTTTCAATCACCGTGACATTCCGTGTTCTGAACACGTTACATGCCCCACGGATTCAACAAACATTCTTTAATGAGTTGTGAACATGTGTATTAACGAACTTTCATCCACCTTACAGTGCATATTTATACATAGAAATTTTATTCTGATTTAGTAGTTTTCTCCTAATGTCAGTCTCTAAAATCATGCAGTTTCCACAGGAAAATCCTCTTGGAGCGAGTTCTACCCAATAGACATGCAATTTACATAGAACCCGTCATCGTGAAATTCCGTGTTCCGAAAAAGCTACATGCATCACGGATTCGACAAATATTCACTACAGAGATGTTAGCATAAGGATTACCGAACTTTCATCCACCATACAAGGCAGATTTACACCGAGAATCTAGTAATCTGTTTTCGCAGTGTTTTCCTAACGTCAGTTTGAAAAATCTGGCCTATTTCTCAGGAAAAAACTCTTGGAGTGATTTCTAACCAAGGGAAATGTAATTTACATAAATTCCCTGCCCGTGAAATTCCGTGTTCCGAACATGCTACATGCATAAAGGATTCGACAAATATTCACTACAAATTTGTTAGCATGTGGATTACAGAACTTTCATCACAATACATTGAATATTGATTCTTAGAAGTATTTTCTCAGATTTTGCAGCGTTTTCCAAACGCCAGTTTCAAAAATGACGAAGTTTTCGCAGAAAAACACTCTCGGAGCGAGTTCTACCCAATAGAGAAGTAATTTACATTGTTTCAATCACCGTGAAATTCCACATTCTGAACACTGTACATGCACCACGGATTAGAAAAAGATTCTTTAATATGTTGTGAAAATGTGGATTACCGAACTTTCCTGCAACATAAAGGCACATTTACACCTACAAATATTTACTCTCCTTTTGCACCTTTTTCCAAACTTCAGATTCGATAACCATGCAATTTTCACAGAAAAATTCTCTTCTAGCTCGTTCTACTCAATAGAATTGTAATTTACATAGTTTCATTACCGTGAAATTCCGTTTTCCAAAAGCACAACTTGAATCACGGTTTACAAAATAATTACTACACTCTTATTAACATGTGGATTACCGGACTTTCATTCACCATTCAAGGCATATTGACACTTAGAAGCATTTTCTCAGATTTCACAGTGTTCTCCTAATGGCAGTTTTGAAAATGAGGCACATTTCGCAGAAAAATTGTCTTCAAGCGTGTTCTACTCAATAGAATTGTAATTTACATAGTTTCATTACCGTGAAATTCCGTTTTCCAAAAGCGTTACATGAATCACGGTTTAAAAAATAATTACTACACTATTATTAACATGTGGATTACTGGACTTTCATTCACCATTCAAGGCATATTGACACTTAGAAGCATTTTCTCAGATTTCACAGGGTTCTCTTAATGGCAGATTTCAAAATGAGGCACATTTCACAGAAAAATTCTCTTCAAGCGATTTCTACCCAATAGATATGTAACGTACATTGTTTCCTTCACTATGACATTCCGTATTCCGAACACATCACATGCATCACGAATTGGACAAACATTCTTTAATGAGTGTGAGCATGTGGATTACCGAACTTTCATCCACCATACAAGGCATATTTACACCTAGAAGTAGTTATTCTGATGTCGCAGGTTTTTCCTAACATCCAGGTTCGAAAATCATGAAATTGTCGCAGAAACATTCAATTCAAGCGAGTTCTATCCAGTAGAATTGTTATTTTCAGAGTTTCACTCACCGAGACATTCCGTGTTCCGAAAACGTTACATTCATCACGGCTTCGACAAACATTATTTAATGAGCGTGAGCATGTGGATTACCGATTTTTCAACCACAATACAAGGCATATTTACACCTAGAAACATTTACTTAGATTTCGCAGGTTTTCCTAACGTCAGTTACCAAAATCAGGCAGTTTGCGCAGAAAAATTCTCTCGGTGCATGTTCTATCCAATAGACATCTCATTTTCATAGATACCGTCACCGTAACATTCCGTGTTCCGAAAACGGTACATGCACCACGGATTCAACAAATATTCACTTCTGAGTTCTTAGCATGTGAATTACACATCTTTAATAACCCATTGAAGACATATTGTCACCTTAAAGCATTTACTCAGATTTTGCAGCATTTTCAAAACACCAGTTTCCAAACTGAGGCAGATTTTTCAGTAAAATGCTCCTGGAGCGTGTTCTAACCAAGAGATTTGTAATTTACATAGTTTCCCTCACCGTGACAGTCCGTGTTCCGAACACGCTACATACATCACGGATTTGACAAACATTTTTAATGAGTTGTGTACATGTGTATTACAGAACTTTCATCCACCATACAAGGCATATTTACACCTAGAAACATTAACTCTGAGTTCGCAGCTTTTTCCTAATAGCAGTTTCGAAAATCAGGCAGTTTTCAAAGGAAAAAACGGAGCGTGTTCTACCCAATAGATATGTAAATTACATAGAGTCTCCCGCTGTGAAATTACGTGTTTCGAACACGCTACATGCAGAGAATTTTCGACAAAAATACACTACATTGTTGTTTGCATGTGGATTACAGGACTTTCATCACAGTAGTAGGCATATTGATGCTTAGAAGCTTTTTCTCTGATTTCACAGAGCTTTCGAAATGCCAGTTTTGAAAATGAGGCAGATTTCACGGCAGAAACCTCTTGGAGCGTGTTCTAACCAATAGACCTGTAATTTACATGGATTCGCTCACCGTGAAATTCCGTGTTCCGAACACGCTACAGGCATCTCGGATGCGACAAATATTCACTACAGAGTTGTTAGCAAGTGGATTACAGCACTTTCATCCACCATACAAGGCTTACTGACACTTTGAAGAATTTTCTCAGATTTCACAGGTTAGTTTTAATGCCAGGTTTGAAAATGAGGCAGATTTGGCAGAAAAATGCTCTTGGAGCCAGTTCTACCCAAAAGATATGTAACTTACCTAGTTTCAATCACCGTGACATTCCGTGTTCTGAACACGTTACATGCCCCACGGATTCAACAAACATTCTTTAATGAGTTGTGAACATGTGTATTAACGAACTTTCATCCACCTTACAGTGCATATTTATACATAGAAATTTTATTCTGATTTAGTAGTTTTCTCCTAATGTCAGTCTCTAAAATCATGCAGTTTCCACAGGAAAATCCTCTTGGAGCGAGTTCTACCCAATAGACATGCAATTTACATAGAACCCGTCATCGTGAAATTCCGTGTTCCGAAAAAGCTACATGCATCACGGATTCGACAAATATTCACTACAGAGATGTTAGCATAAGGATTACCGAACTTTCATCCACCATACAAGGCAGATTTACACCGAGAATCTAGTAATCTGTTTTCGCAGTGTTTTCCTAACGTCAGTTTGAAAAATCTGGCCTATTTCTCAGGAAAAAACTCTTGGAGTGATTTCTAACCAAGGGAAATGTAATTTACATAAATTCCCTGCCCGTGAAATTCCGTGTTCCGAACATGCTACATGCATAAAGGATTCGACAAATATTCACTACAAATTTGTTAGCATGTGGATTACAGAACTTTCATCACAATACATTGAATATTGATTCTTAGAAGTATTTTCTCAGATTTTGCAGCGTTTTCCAAACGCCAGTTTCAAAAATGACGAAGTTTTCGCAGAAAAACACTCTCGGAGCGAGTTCTACCCAATAGAGAAGTAATTTACATTGTTTCAATCACCGTGAAATTCCACATTCTGAACACTGTACATGCACCACGGATTAGAAAAAGATTCTTTAATATGTTGTGAAAATGTGGATTACCGAACTTTCCTGCAACATAAAGGCACATTTACACCTACAAATATTTACTCTCCTTTTGCACCTTTTTCCAAACTTCAGATTCGATAACCATGCAATTTTCACAGAAAAATTCTCTTCTAGCTCGTTCTACTCAATAGAATTGTAATTTACATAGTTTCATTACCGTGAAATTCCGTTTTCCAAAAGCACTACTTGAATCACGGTTTACAAAATAATTACTACACTCTTATTAACATGTGGATTACCGGACTTTCATTCACCATTCAAGGCATATTGACACTTAGAAGCATTTTCTCAGATTTCACAGTGTTCTCCTAATGGCAGTTTTGAAAATGAGGCACATTTCGCAGAAAAATTGTCTTCAAGCGTGTTCTACTCAATAGAATTGTAATTTACATAGTTTCATTACCGTGAAATTCCGTTTTCCAAAAGCGTTACATGAATCACGGTTTAAAAAATAATTACTACACTATTATTAACATGTGGATTACTGGACTTTCATTCACCATTCAAGGCATATTGACACTTAGAAGCATTTTCTCAGATTTCACAGGGTTCTCTTAATGGCAGATTTCAAAATGAGGCACATTTCACAGAAAAATTCTCTTCAAGCGATTTCTACCCAATAGATATGTAACGTACATTGTTTCCTTCACTATGACATTCCGTATTCCGAACACATCACATGCATCACGAATTGGACAAACATTCTTTAATGAGTGTGAGCATGTGGATTACCGAACTTTCATCCACCATACAAGGCATATTTACACCTAGAAGTAGTTATTCTGATTTCGCAGGTTTTTCCTAACATCCAGGTTCGAAAATCATGAAATTGTCGCAGAAACATTCAATTCAAGCGAGTTCTATCCAGTAGAATTGTTATTTTCAGAGTTTCACTCACCGAGACATTCCGTGTTCCGAAAACGTTACATTCATCACGGCTTCGACAAACATTATTTAATGAGCGTGAGCATGTGGATTACCGATTTTTCAACCACAATACAAGGCATATTTACACCTAGAAACATTTACTTAGATTTCGCAGGTTTTCCTAACGTCAGTTACCAAAATCAGGCAGTTTGCGCAGAAAAATTCTCTCGGTGCATGTTCTATCCAATAGACATCTCATTTTCATAGATACCGTCACCGTAACATTCCGTGTTCCGAAAACGGTACATGCACCACGGATTCAACAAATATTCACTTCTGAGTTCTTAGCATGTGAATTACACATCTTTAATAACCCATTGAAGACATATTGTCACCTTAAAGCATTTACTCAGATTTTGCAGCATTTTCAAAACACCAGTTTCCAAACTGAGGCAGATTTTTCAGTAAAATGCTCCTGGAGCGTGTTCTAACCAAGAGATTTGTAATTTACATAGTTTCCCTCACCGTGACAGTCCGTGTTCCGAACACGCTACATACATCACGGATTTGACAAACATTTTTAATGAGTTGTGTACATGTGTATTACAGAACTTTCATCCACCATACAAGGCATATTTACACCTAGAAACATTAACTCTGAGTTCGCAGCTTTTTCCTAATAGCAGTTTCGAAAATCAGGCAGTTTTCAAAGGAAAAAACGGAGCGTGTTCTACCCAATAGATATGTAAATTACATAGAGTCTCCCGCTGTGAAATTACGTGTTTCGAACACGCTACATGCAGAGAATTTTCGACAAAAATACACTACATTGTTGTTTGCATGTGGATTACAGGACTTTCATCACAGTAGTAGGCATATTGATGCTTAGAAGCTTTTTCTCTGATTTCACAGAGCTTTCGAAATGCCAGTTTTGAAAATGAGGCAGATTTCACGGCAGAAACCTCTTGGAGCGTGTTCTAACCAATAGACCTGTAATTTACATGGATTCGCTCACCGTGAAATTCCGTGTTCCGAACACGCTACAGGCATCTCGGATGCGACAAATATTCACTACAGAGTTGTTAGCAAGTGGATTACAGCACTTTCATCCACCATACAAGGCTTACTGACACTTTGAAGAATTTTCTCAGATTTCACAGGTTAGTTTTAATGCCAGGTTTGAAAATGAGGCAGATTTGGCAGAAAAATGCTCTTGGAGCCAGTTCTACCCAAAAGATATGTAACTTACCTAGTTTCAATCACCGTGACATTCCGTGTTCTGAACACGTTACATGCCCCACGGATTCAACAAACATTCTTTAATGAGTTGTGAACATGTGTATTAACGAACTTTCATCCACCTTACAGTGCATATTTATACATAGAAATTTTATTCTGATTTAGTAGTTTTCTCCTAATGTCAGTCTCTAAAATCATGCAGTTTCCACAGGAAAATCCTCTTGGAGCGAGTTCTACCCAATAGACATGCAATTTACATAGAACCCGTCATCGTGAAATTCCGTGTTCCGAAAAAGCTACATGCATCACGGATTCGACAAATATTCACTACAGAGATGTTAGCATAAGGATTACCGAACTTTCATCCACCATACAAGGCAGATTTACACCGAGAATCTAGTAATCTGTTTTCGCAGTGTTTTCCTAACGTCAGTTTCAAAAATCTGGCCTATTTCTCAGGAAAAAACTCTTGGAGTGATTTCTAACCAAGGGAAATGTAATTTACATAAATTCCCTGCCCGTGAAATTCCGTGTTCCGAACATGCTACATGCATAAAGGATTCGACAAATATTCACTACAAATTTGTTAGCATGTGGATTACCGAACTTTCATCACAATACATTGAATATTGATTCTTAGAAGTATTTTCTCAGATTTTGCAGCGTTTTCCAAACGCCAGTTTCAAAAATGACGAAGTTTTCGCAGAAAAACACTCTCGGAGCGAGTTCTACCCAATAGAGAAGTAATTTACATTGTTTCAATCACCGTGAAATTCCACGTTCTGAACACTGTACATGCACCACGGATTAGAAAAAGATTCTTTAATATGTTGTGAAAATGTGGATTACCGAACTTTCCTGCAACATAAAGGCACATTTACACCTACAAATATTTACTCTCCTTTTGCACCTTTTTCCAAACTTCAGATTCGATAACCATGCAATTTTCACAGAAAAATTCTCTTCTAGCTCGTTCTACTCAATAGAATTGTAATTTACATAGTTTCATTACCGTGAAATTCCGTTTTCCAAAAGCACTACTTGAATCACGGTTTACAAAATAATTACTACACTCTTATTAACATGTGGATTACCGGACTTTCATTCACCATTCAAGGCATATTGACACTTAGAAGCATTTTCTCAGATTTCACAGTGTTCTCCTAATGGCAGTTTTGAAAATGAGGCACATTTCGCAGAAAAATTGTCTTCAAGCGTGTTCTACTCAATAGAATTGTAATTTACATAGTTTCATTACCGTGAAATTCCGTTTTCCAAAAGCGTTACATGAATCACGGTTTAAAAAATAATTACTACACTATTATTAACATGTGGATTACTGGACTTTCATTCACCATTCAAGGCATATTGACACTTAGAAGCATTTTCTCAGATTTCACAGGGTTCTCTTAATGGCAGTTTTCAAAATGAGGCACATTTCACAGAAAAATTCTCTTCAAGCGGTTTCTACCCAATAGATATGTAACGTACATTGTTTCCTTCACTATGACATTCCGCATTCCGAACACATCACATGCATCACGAATTGGACAAACATTTTTTAATGAGTGTGAGCATGTGGATTACCGAACTTTCATCCACCATACAAGGCATATTTACACCTAGAAGTAGTTATTCTGATTTGGCAGGTTTTTCCTAACATCCAGGTTCGAAAATCATGAAATTGTCGCAGAAGCATTCAATTCAAGCGAGTTCTATCCAGTAGAATTGTTATTTTCAGAGTTTCACTCACCGAGACATTCCGTGTTCCGAAAACGTTACATTCATCACGGCTTCGACAAACATTATTTAATGAGCGTGAGCATGTGGATTACCGATTTTTCAACCACAATACAAGGCATATTTACACCTAGAAACATTTACTTAGATTTCGCAGGTTTTCCTATCGTCAGTTACCAAAATCAGGCAGTTTGCGCAGAAAAATTCTCTCGGTGCATGTTCTATCCAATAGACATCTCATTTTCATAGATACCGTCACCGTAACATTCCGTGTTCCGAAAACGGTACATGCACCACGGATTCAACAAATATTCACTGCTGAGTTCTTAGCATGTGAATTACACATCTTTAATAACCCATTGAAGACATATTGTCACCTTAAAGCATTTACTCAGATTTTGCAGCATTTTCAAAACACCAGTTTCCAAACTGAGGCAGATTTTTCAGTAAAATGCTCCTGGAGCGTGTTCTAACCAAGAGATTTGTAATTTACATAGTTTCCCTCACCGTGACAGTCCGTGTTCCGAACATGCTACATACATCACGGATTTGACAAACATTTTTAATGAGTTGTGTACATGTGTATTACAGAACTTTCATCCACCATACAAGGCATATTTACACCTAGAAACATTAACTCTGAGTTCGCAGCTTTTTCCTAATAGCAGTTTCGAAAATCAGGCAGTTTTCAAAGGAAAAAACGGAGCGTGTTCTACCCAATAGATATGTAAATTACATAGAGTCTCCCGCTGTGAAATTACGTGTTTCGAACACGCTACATGCAGAGAATTTTCGACAAAAATACACTACATTGTTGTTTGCATGTGGATTACAGGACTTTCATCACAGTAGTAGGCATATTGATGCTTAGAAGCTTTTTCTCTGATTTCACAGAGCTTTCGAAATGCCAGTTTTGAAAATGAGGCAGATTTCACGGCAGAAACCTCTTGGAGCGTGTTCTAACCAATAGACCTGTAATTTACATGGATTCGCTCACCGTGAAATTCCGTGTTCCGAACACGCTACAGGCATCTCGGATGCGACAAATATTCACTACAGAGTTGTTAGCAAGTGGATTACAGCACTTTCATCCACCATACAAGGCTTACTGACACTTTGAAGAATTTTCTCAGATTTCACAGGTTAGTTTTAATGCCAGGTTTGAAAATGAGGCAGATTTGGCAGAAAAATGCTCTTGGAGCCAGTTCTACCCAAAAGATATGTAACTTACCTAGTTTCAATCACCGTGACATTCCGTGTTCTGAACACGTTACATGCCCCACGGATTCAACAAACATTCTTTAATGAGTTGTGAACATGTGTATTAACGAACTTTCATCCACCTTACAGTGCATATTTATACATAGAAATTTTATTCTGATTTAGTAGTTTTCTCCTAATGTCAGTCTCTAAAATCATGCAGTTTCCACAGGAAAATCCTCTTGGAGCGAGTTCTACCCAATAGACATGCAATTTACATAGAACCCGTCATCGTGAAATTCCGTGTTCCGAAAAAGCTACATGCATCACGGATTCGACAAATATTCACTACAGAGATGTTAGCATAAGGATTACCGAACTTTCATCCACCATACAAGGCAGATTTACACCGAGAATCTAGTAATCTGTTTTCGCAGTGTTTTCCTAACGTCAGTTTGAAAAATCTGGCCTATTTCTCAGGAAAAAACTCTTGGAGTGATTTCTAACCAAGGGAAATGTAATTTACATAAATTCCCTGCCCGTGAAATTCCGTGTTCCGAACATGCTACATGCATAAAGGATTCGACAAATATTCACTACAAATTTGTTAGCATGTGGATTACAGAACTTTCATCACAATACATTGAATATTGATTCTTAGAAGTATTTTCTCAGATTTTGCAGCGTTTTCCAAACGCCAGTTTCAAAAATGACGAAGTTTTCGCAGAAAAACACTCTCGGAGCGAGTTCTACCCAATAGAGAAGTAATTTACATTGTTTCAATCACCGTGAAATTCCACGTTCTGAACACTGTACATGCACCACGGATTAGAAAAAGATTCTTTAATATGTTGTGAAAATGTGGATTACCGAACTTTCCTGCAACATAAAGGCACATTTACACCTACAAATATTTACTCTCCTTTTGCACCTTTTTCCAAACTTCAGATTCGATAACCATGCAATTTTCACAGAAAAATTCTCTTCTAGCTCGTTCTACTCAATAGAATTGTAATTTACATAGTTTCATTACCGTGAAATTCCGTTTTCCAAAAGCACTACTTGAATCACGGTTTACAAAATAATTACTACACTCTTATTAACATGTGGATTACCGGACTTTCATTCACCATTCAAGGCATATTGACACTTAGAAGCATTTTCTCAGATTTCACAGTGTTCTCCTAATGGCAGTTTTGAAAATGAGGCACATTTCGCAGAAAAATTGTCTTCAAGCGTGTTCTACTCAATAGAATTGTAATTTACATAGTTTCATTACCGTGAAATTCCGTTTTCCAAAAGCGTTACATGAATCACGGTTTAAAAAATAATTACTACACTATTATTAACATGTGGATTACTGGACTTTCATTCACCATTCAAGGCATATTGACACTTAGAAGCATTTTCTCAGATTTCACAGGGTTCTCTTAATGGCAGTTTTCAAAATGAGGCACATTTCACAGAAAAATTCTCTTCAAGCGGTTTCTACCCAATAGATATGTAACGTACATTGTTTCCTTCACTATGACATTCCGTATTCCGAACACATCACATGCATCACGAATTGGACAAACATTCTTTAATGAGTGTGAGCATGTGGATTACCGAACTTTCATCCACCATACAAGGCATATTTACACCTAGAAGTAGTTATTCTGATTTGGTAGGTTTTTCCTAACATCCAGGTTCGAAAATCATGAAATTGTCGCAGAAGCATTCAATTCAAGCGAGTTCTATCCAGTAGAATTGTTATTTTCAGAGTTTCACTCACCGAGACATTCCGTGTTCCGAAAACGTTACATTCATCACGGCTTCGACAAACATTATTTAATGAGCGTGAGCATGTGGATTACCGATTTTTCAAACACAATACAAGGCATATTTACACCTAGAAACATTTACTTAGATTTCGCAGGTTTTCCTATCGTCAGTTACCAAAATCAGGCAGTTTGCGCAGAAAAATTCTCTCGGTGCATGTTCTATCCAATAGACATCTCATTTTCATAGATACCGTCACCGTAACATTCCGTGTTCTGAAAACGGTACATGCACCACGGATTCAACAAATATTCACTGCTGAGTTCTTAGCATGTGAATTACACATCTTTAATAACCCATTGAAGACATATTGTCACCTTAAAGCATTTACTCAGATTTTGCAGCATTTTCAAAACACCAGTTTCCAAACTGAGGCAGATTTTTCAGTAAAATGCTCCTGGAGCGTGTTCTAACCAAGAGATTTGTAATTTACATAGTTTCCCTCACCGTGACAGTCCGTGTTCCGAACACGCTACATACATCACGGATTTGACAAACATTTTTAATGAGTTGTGTACATGTGTATTACAGAACTTTCATCCACCATACAAGGCATATTTACACCTAGAAACATTAACTCTGAGTTCGCAGCTTTTTCCTAATAGCAGTTTCGAAAATCAGGCAGTTTTCAAAGGAAAAAACGGAGCGTGTTCTACCCAATAGATATGTAAATTACATAGAGTCTCCCGCTGTGAAATTACGTGTTTCGAACACGCTACATGCAGAGAATTTTCGACAAAAATACACTACATTGTTGTTTGCATGTGGATTACAGGACTTTCATCACAGTAGTAGGCATATTGATGCTTAGAAGCTTTTTCTCTGATTTCACAGAGCTTTCGAAATGCCAGTTTTGAAAATGAGGCAGATTTCACGGCAGAAACCTCTTGGAGCGTGTTCTAACCAATAGACCTGTAATTTACATGGATTCGCTCACCGTGAAATTCCGTGTTCCGAACACGCTACAGGCATCTCGGATGCGACAAATATTCACTACAGAGTTGTTAGCAAGTGGATTACAGCACTTTCATCCACCATACAAGGCTTACTGACACTTTGAAGAATTTTCTCAGATTTCACAGGTTAGTTTTAATGCCAGGTTTGAAAATGAGGCAGATTTGGCAGAAAAATGCTCTTGGAGCCAGTTCTACCCAAAAGATATGTAACTTACCTAGTTTCAATCACCGTGACATTCCGTGTTCTGAACACGTTACATGCCCCACGGATTCAACAAACATTCTTTAATGAGTTGTGAACATGTGTATTAACGAACTTTCATCCACCTTACAGTGCATATTTATACATAGAAATTTTATTCTGATTTAGTAGTTTTCTCCTAATGTCAGTCTCTAAAATCATGCAGTTTCCACAGGAAAATCCTCTTGGAGCGAGTTCTACCCAATAGACATGCAATTTACATAGAACCCGTCATCGTGAAATTCCGTGTTCCGAAAAAGCTACATGCATCACGGATTCGACAAATATTCACTACAGAGATGTTAGCATAAGGATTACCGAACTTTCATCCACCATACAAGGCAGATTTACACCGAGAATCTAGTAATCTGTTTTCGCAGTGTTTTCCTAACGTCAGTTTGAAAAATCTGGCCTATTTCTCAGGAAAAAACTCTTGGAGTGATTTCTAACCAAGGGAAATGTAATTTACATAAATTCCCTGCCCGTGAAATTCCGTGTTCCGAACATGCTACATGCATAAAGGATTCGACAAATATTCACTACAAATTTGTTAGCATGTGGATTACAGAACTTTCATCACAATACATTGAATATTGATTCTTAGAAGTATTTTCTCAGATTTTGCAGCGTTTTCCAAACGCCAGTTTCAAAAATGACGAAGTTTTCGCAGAAAAACACTCTCGGAGCGAGTTCTACCCAATAGAGAAGTAATTTACATTGTTTCAATCACCGTGAAATTCCACGTTCTGAACACTGTACATGCACCACGGATTAGAAAAAGATTCTTTAATATGTTGTGAAAATGTGGATTACCGAACTTTCCTGCAACACAAAGGCACATTTACACCTACAAATATTTACTCTCCTTTTGCACCTTTTTCCAAACTTCAGATTCGATAACCATGCAATTTTCACAGAAAAATTCTCTTCTAGCTCGTTCTACTCAATAGAATTGTAATTTACATAGTTTCATTACCGTGAAATTCCGTTTTCCAAAAGCACTACTTGAATCACGGTTTACAAAATAATTACTACACTCTTATTAACATGTGGATTACCGGACTTTCATTCACCATTCAAGGCATATTGACACTTAGAAGCATTTTCTCAGATTTCACAGTGTTCTCCTAATGGCAGTTTTGAAAATGAGGCACATTTCGCAGAAAAATTGTCTTCAAGCGTGTTCTACTCAATAGAATTGTAATTTACATAGTTTCATTACCGTGAAATTCCGTTTTCCAAAAGCGTTACATGAATCACGGTTTAAAAAATAATTACTACACTATTATTAACATGTGGATTACTGGACTTTCATTCACCATTCAAGGCATATTGACACTTAGAAGCATTTTCTCAGATTTCACAGGGTTCTCTTAATGGCAGATTTCAAAATGAGGCACATTTCACAGAAAAATTCTCTTCAAGCGATTTCTACCCAATAGATATGTAACGTACATTGTTTCCTTCACTATGACATTCCGTATTCCGAACACATCACATGCATCACGAATTGGACAAACATTCTTTAATGAGTGTGAGCATGTGGATTACCGAACTTTCATCCACCATACAAGGCATATTTACACCTAGAAGTAGTTATTCTGATGTCGCAGGTTTTTCCTAACATCCAGGTTCGAAAATCATGAAATTGTCGCAGAAACATTCAATTCAAGCGAGTTCTATCCAGTAGAATTGTTATTTTCAGAGTTTCACTCACCGAGACATTCCGTGTTCCGAAAACGTTACATTCATCACGGCTTCGACAAACATTATTTAATGAGCGTGAGCATGTGGATTACCGATTTTTCAACCACAATACAAGGCATATTTACACCTAGAAACATTTACTTAGATTTCGCAGGTTTTCCTAACGTCAGTTACCAAAATCAGGCAGTTTGCGCAGAAAAATTCTCTCGGTGCATGTTCTATCCAATAGACATCTCATTTTCATAGATACCGTCACCGTAACATTCCGTGTTCCGAAAACGGTACATGCACCACGGATTCAACAAATATTCACTTCTGAGTTCTTAGCATGTGAATTACACATCTTTAATAACCCATTGAAGACATATTGTCACCTTAAAGCATTTACTCAGATTTTGCAGCATTTTCAAAACACCAGTTTCCAAACTGAGGCAGATTTTTCAGTAAAATGCTCCTGGAGCGTGTTCTAACCAAGAGATTTGTAATTTACATAGTTTCCCTCACCGTGACAGTCCGTGTTCCGAACACGCTACATACATCACGGATTTGACAAACATTTTTAATGAGTTGTGTACATGTGTATTACAGAACTTTCATCCACCATACAAGGCATATTTACACCTAGAAACATTAACTCTGAGTTCGCAGCTTTTTCCTAATAGCAGTTTCGAAAATCAGGCAGTTTTCAAAGGAAAAAACGGAGCGTGTTCTACCCAATAGATATGTAAATTACATAGAGTCTCCCGCTGTGAAATTACGTGTTTCGAACACGCTACATGCAGAGAATTTTCGACAAAAATACACTACATTGTTGTTTGCATGTGGATTACAGGACTTTCATCACAGTAGTAGGCATATTGATGCTTAGAAGCTTTTTCTCTGATTTCACAGAGCTTTCGAAATGCCAGTTTTGAAAATGAGGCAGATTTCACGGCAGAAACCTCTTGGAGCGTGTTCTAACCAATAGACCTGTAATTTACATGGATTCGCTCACCGTGAAATTCCGTGTTCCGAACACGCTACAGGCATCTCGGATGCGACAAATATTCACTACAGAGTTGTTAGCAAGTGGATTACAGCACTTTCATCCACCATACAAGGCTTACTGACACTTTGAAGAATTTTCTCAGATTTCACAGGTTAGTTTTAATGCCAGGTTTGAAAATGAGGCAGATTTGGCAGAAAAATGCTCTTGGAGCCAGTTCTACCCAAAAGATATGTAACTTACCTAGTTTCAATCACCGTGACATTCCGTGTTCTGAACACGTTACATGCCCCACGGATTCAACAAACATTCTTTAATGAGTTGTGAACATGTGTATTAACGAACTTTCATCCACCTTACAGTGCATATTTATACATAGAAATTTTATTCTGATTTAGTAGTTTTCTCCTAATGTCAGTCTCTAAAATCATGCAGTTTCCACAGGAAAATCCTCTTGGAGCGAGTTCTACCCAATAGACATGCAATTTACATAGAACCCGTCATCGTGAAATTCCGTGTTCCGAAAAGCTACATGCATCACGGATTCGACAAATATTCACTACAGAGATGTTAGCATAAGGATTACCGAACTTTCATCCACCATACAAGGCAGATTTACACCGAGAATCTAGTAATCTGTTTTCGCAGTGTTTTCCTAACGTCAGTTTGAAAAATCTGGCCTATTTCTCAGGAAAAAACTCTTGGAGTGATTTCTAACCAAGGGAAATGTAATTTACATAAATTCCCTGCCCGTGAAATTCCGTGTTCCGAACATGCTACATGCATAAAGGATTCGACAAATATTCACTACAAATTTGTTAGCATGTGGATTACAGAACTTTCATCACAATACATTGAATATTGATTCTTAGAAGTATTTTCTCAGATTTTGCAGCGTTTTCCAAACGCCAGTTTCAAAAATGACGAAGTTTTCGTAGAAAAACACTCTCGGAGCGAGTTCTACCCAATAGAGAAGTAATTTACATTGTTTCAATCACCGTGAAATTCCACGTTCTGAACACTGTACATGCACCACGGATTAGAAAAAGATTCTTTAATATGTTGTGAAAATGTGGATTACCGAACTTTCCTGCAACATAAAGGCACATTTACACCTACAAATATTTACTCTCCTTTTGCACCTTTTTCCAAACTTCAGATTCGATAACCATGCAATTTTCACAGAAAAATTCTCTTCTAGCTCGTTCTACTCAATAGAATTGTAATTTACATAGTTTCATTACCGTGAAATTCCGTTTTCCAAAAGCACTACTTGAATCACGGTTTACAAAATAATTACTACACTCTTATTAACATGTGGATTACCGGACTTTCATTCACCATTCAAGGCATATTGACACTTAGAAGCATTTTCTCAGATTTCACAGTGTTCTCCTAATGGCAGTTTTGAAAATGAGGCACATTTCGCAGAAAAATTGTCTTCAAGCGTGTTCTACTCAATAGAATTGTAATTTACATAGTTTCATTACCGTGAAATTCCGTTTTCCAAAAGCGTTACATGAATCACGGTTTAAAAAATAATTACTACACTATTATTAACATGTGGATTACTGGACTTTCATTCACCATTCAAGGCATATTGACACTTAGAAGCATTTTCTCAGATTTCACAGGGTTCTCTTAATGGCAGATTTCAAAATGAGGCACATTTCACAGAAAAATTCTCTTCAAGCGATTTCTACCCAATAGATATGTAACGTACATTGTTTCCTTCACTATGACATTCCGTATTCCGAACACATCACATGCATCACGAATTGGACAAACATTCTTTAATGAGTGTGAGCATGTGGATTACCGAACTTTCATCCACCATACAAGGCATATTTACACCTAGAAGTAGTTATTCTGATTTCGCAGGTTTTTCCTAACATCCAGGTTCGAAAATCATGAAATTGTCGCAGAAACATTCAATTCAAGCGAGTTCTATCCAGTAGAATTGTTATTTTCAGAGTTTCACTCACCGAGACATTCCGTGTTCCGAAAACGTTACATTCATCACGGCTTCGACAAACATTATTTAATGAGCGTGAGCATGTGGATTACCGATTTTTCAACCACAATACAAGGCATATTTACACCTAGAAACATTTACTTAGATTTCGCAGGTTTTCCTAACGTCAGTTACCAAAATCAGGCAGTTTTCGCAGAAAAATTCTCTCGGTGCATGTTCTATCCAATAGACATCTCATTTTCATAGATACCGTCACCGTAACATTCCGTGTTCCGAAAACGGTACATGCACCACGGATTCAAAAAATATTCACTTCTGAGTTCTTAGCATGTGAATTACACATCTTTAATAACCCATTGAAGACATATTGTCACCTTAAAGCATTTACTCAGATTTTGCAGCATTTTCAAAACACCAGTTTCCAAACTGAGGCAGATTTTTCAGTAAAATGCTCCTGGAGCGTGTTCTAACCAAGAGATTTGTAATTTACATAGTTTCCCTCACCGTGACAGTCCGTGTTCCGAACACGCTACATACATCACGGATTTGACCAACATTTTTAATGAGTTGTGTACATGTGTATTACAGAACTTTCATCCACCATACAAGGCATATTTACACCTAGAAACATTAACTCTGAGTTCGCAGCTTTTTCCTAATAGCAGTTTCGAAAATCAGGCAGTTTTCAAAGGAAAAAACGGAGCGTGTTCTACCCAATAGATATGTAAATTACAAAGAGTCTCCCGCTGTGAAATTACGTGTTTCGAACACGCTACATGCAGAGAATTTTCGACAAAAATACACTACATTGTTGTTTGCATGTGGATTACAGGACTTTCATCACAGTAGTAGGCATATTGATGCTTAGAAGCTTTTTCTCTGATTTCACAGAGCTTTCGAAATGCCAGTTTTGAAAATGAGGCAGATTTCACGGCAGAAACCTCTTGGAGCGTGTTCTAACCAATAGACCTGTAATTTACATGGATTCGCTCACCGTGAAATTCCGTGTTCCGAACACGCTACAGGCATCTCGGATGCGACAAATATTCACTACAGAGTTGTTAGCAAGTGGATTACAGCACTTTCATCTACCATAAAAGGCTTACTGACACTTTGAAGAATTTTCTCAGATTTCACAGGTTAGTTTTAATGCCAGGTTTGAAAATGAGGCAGATTTGGCAGAAAAATGCTCTTGGAGCCAGTTCTACCCAAAAGATATGTAACTTACCTAGTTTCAATCACCGTGACATTCCATGTTCTGAACACGTTACATGCCCCACGGATTCAACAAACATTCTTTAATGAGTTGTGAACATGTGTATTAACGAACTTTCATCCACCTTACAGTGCATATTTATACATAGAAATTTTATTCTGATTTAGTAGTTTTCTCCTAATGTCAGTCTCTAAAATCATGCAGTTTCCACAGGAAAATCCTCTTGGAGCGAGTTCTACCCAATAGACATGCAATTTACATAGAACCCGTCATCGTGAAATTCCGTGTTCCGAAAAAGCTACATGCATCACGGATTCGACAAATATTCACTACAGAGATGTTAGCATAAGGATTACCGAACTTTCATCCACCATACAAGGCAGATTTACACCGAGAATCTAGTAATCTGTTTTCGCAGTGTTTTCCTAACGTCAGTTTCAAAAATCTGGCCTATTTCTCAGGAAAAAACTCTTGGAGTGATTTCTAACCAAGGGAAATGTAATTTACATAAATTCCCTGCCCGTGAAATTCCGTGTTCCGTACATGCTACATGCATAAAGGATTCGACAAATATTCACTACAAATTTGTTAGCATGTGGATTACAGAACTTTCATCACAATACATTGAATATTGATTCTTAGAAGTATTTTCTCAGATTTTGCAGCGTTTTCCAAACGCCAGTTTCAAAAATGACGAAGTTTTCGCAGAAAAACACTCTCGGAGCGAGTTCTACCCAATAGAGAAGTAATTTACATTGTTTCAATCACCGTGAAATTCCACGTTCTGAACACTGTACATACACCACGGATTAGAAAAAGATTCTTTAATATGTTGTGAAAATGTGGATTACCGAACTTTCCTGCAATATAAAGGCACATTTACACCTACAAATATTTACTCTCCTTTTGCACCTTTTTCCAAACTTCAAATTCGATAACCATGCAATTTTCACAGAAAAATTCTCTTCTAGCTCGTTCTACTCAATAGAATTGTAATTTACATAGTTTCATTACCGTGAAATTCCATTTTCCAAAAGCACTACTTGAATCACGGTTTACAAAATAATTACTACACTCTTATTAACATGTGGATTACCGGACTTTCATTCACCATTCAAGGCATATTGACACTTAGAAGCATTTTCTCAGATTTCACAGGGTTCTCTTAATGGCAGTTTTCAAAATGAGGCACATTTCACAGAAAAATTCTCTTCAAGCGATTTCTACCCAATAGATATGTAACGTACATTGTTTCCTTCACTATGACTTTCCGTATTTCGAACACATCACATGCATCACGAATTGGACAAACATTCTTTAATGAGTGTGATCATGTGGATTACCGAACTTTCATCCACCATACAAGGCATATTTACACCTAGAAGTATTTATTCTGATTTCGCAGGTTTTTCCTAACATCCAGGTTCGAAAATCATGAAATTGTCGCAGAAACATTCAATTCAAGCGAGTTCTATCCAGTAGAATTGTTATTTTCAGAGTTTCACACACCGAGACATTCCGTGTTCCGAAAACGTTACATTCATCACGGCTTCGACAAACATTATTTAATGAGCGTGAGCATGTGGATTACCGATTTTTCAACCACAATACAAGGCATATTTACACCTAGAAACATTTACTTAGATTTCGCAGGTTTTCCTAACGTCAGTTACCAAAATCAGGCAGTTTTCGCAGAAAAATCCTCTTGGTGCATGTTCTATCAAATAGACATCTCATTTTCATAGGTACCGTCACCGTAACATTCCGTGTTCTGAAAACGGAACATGCACCACGGATTCAACAAATATTCACTGCTGAGTTCTTAGCATGTGAATTACACATCTTTAATAACCCATTGAAGACATATTGTCACCTTAAAGCCTTTACTCAAATTTTGCAGCATTTTCAAAACACCAGTTTCCAAACTGAGGCAGATTTTTCAGTAAAATTCTCCTGGAGCGTGTTCTAACCAAGAGATATGTAATTTACATAGTTTCCCTCACCGTGACAGTCCGTGTTCCGAACACGCTACATACATCACGGATTTGACAAACATCTTTAATGAGTTGTGTACATGTGTATTACAGAACTTTCATCCACCATACAAGGCATATTTAGACCTAGAAACATTAAATCTTAGTTCGCAGCTATTTCCTAATAGCACTTTCTTAAATCAGGCAGTTTTCTAAGGAAAAAACTGTTGGAGCCTGTTCTAACCAATAGAGATGTAAATTACATAGAGTCTCCCGCTGTGAAATTACGTGTTTCGAAGACCCTACATGCAGAGAATTTTCGACAAAAATACACTACATTGTTGTTTGCATGTGGATTACAGGACTTTCATCACAGTAGTAGGCATATTGATGCTTAGAAGCTTTTTCTCTGATTTCACAGAGCTTTCGAAACGCCAGTTTCCAAAATGAGGCAGATTTCACCGCAGAAATCTCTTGGAGGAAGTTCTAACCAATAGACATGTAGTTTACATGGATTCGCTCACCGTGAAATTCCGTGTTCTGAACACGCTACATGCATCTCGGATGCGACAAATATTCACTACAGAGTTGTTAGCAAGTGGATTACAGCACTTTCATCCACCATACAAGGCTTACTGACACTTTGAAGAATTTTCTCAGATTTCACAGGCTAGTTTTAATGCCAGTTTTGAAAATGATGCAGATTTGGCAGAAAAATGCTCTTGGAGCCAGTTCTACCCAAAAGATATGTAACTTACCTAGTTTCAATCAACGTGACATTCCGTGTTCTGAACATGTTACATGCACCACGGATTCAAAAAACATTCTTTAATGAGTTGTGAACATGTGTATTAACGAACTTTCATCCACCTTACAGTGCATATTTATACATAGAAATTTTATTCTGATTTAGTAGTTTACTCCTAATGTCAGTCTCTAAAATCATGCAGTTTCCACAGAAAAATCCTCTGGGAGCTATTTCTACCCAATAGACATGCAATTTACATAGAACAGATCATCGTGAAATTCCGTGTTTGGAAAAAGCTACATGCTTCACGGTTTCGACCAATATTCACTACAGAGTTGTTAGCATAAGGATTACCGAACTTTCATCCACCATAAAAGCCATGTTGACACTTTGAAACATTTTCGCATATTTTGAAAGTTTTTCCTAATGCCAGTTTTGAAAAGGGGGCAGATTCGCAGAAAAATTCTCGTGGATCGAGTACTTCCCAATAGAAATGTAATTTACATAGTTTCCCTCACAGTGACATTCCATTTTCCGAACACGCTTCATGCATCCAGGTTTCAACAAACTTTCTCGAATGAGGTGTGAACATGTAGATTACAGAAAGTTCATCCACCATAAATGGCATATATACACCTAGAAACATTAACTCTGAATTTGCAGCTTTTTCCTAATGCCAGTTTCGAAAATCAGGCCGTTTTTCAGGAAAAAAATTTGGAGCGAATTCTAACCAATAAGCGTGTAATTTACATAGATTCCTTCGCCGGCATTTTCCTTGAAACCATCAGGCTACATGCATTATGATTTCTACAAATATTCACCACAGATTTGTTTGCATTTGTTTTTACGATCTTGCATCACAATACAAGGCATACTGACACTATGAAGCATTTTTACTGATTTTGAAGATGTTTTCAAAAGCCAATTTCAAAAATGTGGCAGATTTCCCAGAAAAATCTCTTGGAGCCAATTCTACCCAAGAGACATATATTTTACATAGATTCGCTTCACCGTGATTTTCTGTGTTCCGAACCCGGTTCACGTATCTCGGATTCGACAAATATTCACTACAGTCTTGTTAGCATGTGGATTACTGAACTTTCATCCACCATCCAAGGCAGATTTACACCGAGAACCTAGTAATCTGAGTTCGCAGTGTTTTCCTAACTTCAGTTTCAAAAATCAGGACTATATCTCAGGAAAATCTCTTGGAGTGATTTCTAAACAAGAGAAATGTAATTTACATAAATTTCCTGCCCGTGAAATTCCGTGTTCCGAACATGCTACATGCATAAAGGATTCGACAAATATTCACTACAAATTTGTTAGCATGTGGATTACCGAACTTTCATCACAATACATTGAATATTGATTCTTAGAAGTATTTTCTCAGATTTTGCAGCGTTTTCCAAACGCCAGTTTCAAAAATGACGAAGTTTTCGCAGAAAAACACTCTCGGAGCGAGTTCTACCCAATAGAGAAGTAATTTACATTGTTTCAATCACCGTGAAATTCCACGTTCTGAACACTGTACATGCACCACGGATTAGAAAAAGATTCTTTAATATGTTGTGAAAATGTGGATTACCGAACTTTCTTGCAACATAAAGGCACATTTACACCTACAAATATTTACTCTCCTTTTGCACCTTTTTCCAAACTTCAGATTCGATAACCATGCAATTTTCACAGAAAAATTCTCTTCTAGCTCGTTCTACTCAATAGAATTGTAATTTACATAGTTTCATTACCGTGAAATTCCGTTTTCCAAAAGCACTACTTGAATCACGGTTTACAAAATAATTACTACACTCTTATTAACATGTGGATTACCGGACTTTCATTCACCATTCAAGGCATATTGACACTTAGAAGCATTTTCTCAGATTTCACAGTGTTCTCCTAATGGCAGTTTTGAAAATGAGGCACATTTCGCAGAAAAATTGTCTTCAAGCGTGTTCTACTCAATAGAATTGTAATTTACATAGTTTCATTACCGTGAAATTCCGTTTTCCAAAAGCGTTACATGAATCACGGTTTAAAAAATAATTACTACACTATTATTAACATGTGGATTACTGGACTTTCATTCACCATTCAAGGCATATTGACACTTAGAAGCATTTTCTCAGATTTCACAGGGTTCTCTTAATGGCAGATTTCAAAATGAGGCACATTTCACAGAAAAATTCTCTTCAAGCGATTTCTACCCAATAGATATGTAACGTACATTGTTTCCTTCACTATGACATTCCGTATTCCGAACACATCACATGCATCACGAATTGGACAAACATTCTTTAATGAGTGTGAGCATGTGGATTACCGAACTTTCATCCACCATACAAGGCATATTTACACCTAGAAGTAGTTATTCTGATTTCGCAGGTTTTTCATAACATCCAGGTTCGAAAATCATGAAATTGTCGCAGAAACATTCAATTCAAGCGAGTTCTATCCAGTAGAATTGTTATTTTCAGAGTTTCACTCACCGAGACATTCCGTGTTCCGAAAACGTTACATTCATCACGGCTTCGACAAACATTATTTAATGAGCGTGAGCATGTGGATTACCGATTTTTCAACCACAATACAAGGCATATTTACACCTAGAAATATTTACTTAGATTTCGCAGGTTTTCCTAACGTCAGTTACCAAAATCAGGCAGTTTTCGCAGAAAAATTCTCTCGGTGCATGTTCTATCCAATAGACATCTCATTTTCATAGATACCGTCACCGTAACATTCCGTGTTCCGAAAACGGTACATGCACCACGGATTCAACAAATATTCACTGCTGAGTTCTTAGCATGTGAATTACACATCTTTAATAACCCATTGAAGACATATTGTCACCTTAAAGCATTTACTCAGATTTTGCAGCATTTTCAAAACACCAGTTTCCAAACTGAGGCAGATTTTTCAGTAAAATGCTCCTGGAGCGTGTTCTAACCAAGAGATTTGTAATTTACATAGTTTCCCTCACCGTGACAGTCCGTGTTCCGAACACGCTACATACATCACGGATTTGACAAACATTTTTAATGAGTTGTGTACATGTGTATTACAGAACTTTCATCCACCATACAAGGCATATTTACACCTAGAAACATTAACTCTGAGTTCGCAGCTTTTTCCTAATAGCAGTTTCGAAAATCAGGCAGTTTTCAAAGGAAAAAACGGAGCGTGTTCTACCCAATAGATATGTAAATTACATAGAGTCTCCCGCTGTGAAATTACGTGTTTCGAACACGCTACATGCAGAGAATTTTCGACAAAAATACACTACATTGTTGTTTGCATGTGGATTACAGGACTTTCATCACAGTAGTAGGCATATTGATGCTTAGAAGCTTTTTCTCTGATTTCACAGAGCTTTCGAAATGCCAGTTTTGAAAATGAGGCAGATTTCACGGCAGAAACCTCTTGGAGCGTGTTCTAACCAATAGACCTGTAATTTACATGGATTCGCTCACCGTGAAATTCCGTGTTCCGAACACGCTACAGGCATCTCGGATGCGACAAATATTCACTACAGAGTTGTTAGCAAGTGGATTACAGCACTTTCATCCACCATACAAGGCTTACTGACACTTTGAAGAATTTTCTCAGATTTCACAGGTTAGTTTTAATGCCAGGTTTGAAAATGAGGCAGATTTGGCAGAAAAATGCTCTTGGAGCCAGTTCTACCCAAAAGATATGTAACTTACCTAGTTTCAATCACCGTGACATTCCGTGTTCTGAACACGTTACATGCCCCACGGATTCAACAAACATTCTTTAATGAGTTGTGAACATGTGTATTAACGAACTTTCATCCACCTTACAGTGCATATTTATACATAGAAATTTTATTCTGATTTAGTAGTTTTCTCCTAATGTCAGTCTCTAAAATCATGCAGTTTCCACAGGAAAATCCTCTTGGAGCGAGTTCTACCCAATAGACATGCAATTTACATAGAACCCGTCATCGTGAAATTCCGTGTTCCGAAAAAGCTACATGCATCACGGATTCGACAAATATTCACTACAGAGATGTTAGCATAAGGATTACCGAACTTTCATCCACCATACAAGGCAGATTTACACCGAGAATCTAGTAATCTGTTTTCGCAGTGTTTTCCTAACGTCAGTTTGAAAAATCTGGCCTATTTCTCAGGAAAAAACTCTTGGAGTGATTTCTAACCAAGGGAAATGTAATTTACATAAATTCCCTGCCCGTGAAATTCCGTGTTCCGAACATGCTACATGCATAAAGGATTCGACAAATATTCACTACAAATTTGTTAGCATGTGGATTACCGAACTTTCATCACAATACATTGAATATTGATTCTTAGAAGTATTTTCTCAGATTTTGCAGCGTTTTCCAAACGCCAGTTTCAAAAATGACGAAGTTTTCGCAGAAAAACACTCTCGGAGCGAGTTCTACCCAATAGAGAAGTAATTTACATTGTTTCAATCACCGTGAAATTCCACGTTCTGAACACTGTACATGCACCACGGATTAGAAAAAGATTCTTTAATATGTTGTGAAAATGTGGATTACCGAACTTTCCTGCAACATAAAGGCACATTTACACCTACAAATATTTACTCTCCTTTTGCACCTTTTTCCAAACTTCAGATTCGATAACCATGCAATTTTCACAGAAAAATTCTCTTCTAGCTCGTTCTACTCAATAGAATTGTAATTTACATAGTTTCATTACCGTGAAATTCCGTTTTCCAAAAGCACTACTTGAATCACGGTTTACAAAATAATTACTACACTCTTATTAACATGTGGATTACCGGACTTTCATTCACCATTCAAGGCATATTGACACTTAGAAGCATTTTCTCAGATTTCACAGTGTTCTCCTAATGGCAGTTTTGAAAATGAGGCACATTTCGCAGAAAAATTGTCTTCAAGCGTGTTCTACTCAATAGAATTGTAATTTACATAGTTTCATTACCGTGAAATTCCGTTTTCCAAAAGCGTTACATGAATCACGGTTTAAAAAATAATTACTACACTATTATTAACATGTGGATTACTGGACTTTCATTCACCATTCAAGGCATATTGACACTTAGAAGCATTTTCTCAGATTTCACAGGGTTCTCTTAATGGCAGATTTCAAAATGAGGCACATTTCACAGAAAAATTCTCTTCAAGCGATTTCTACCCAATAGATATGTAACGTACATTGTTTCCTTCACTATGACATTCCGTATTCCGAACACATCACATGCATCACGAATTGGACAAACATTCTTTAATGAGTGTGAGCATGTGGATTACCGAACTTTCATCCACCATACAAGGCATATTTACACCTAGAAGTAGTTATTCTGATTTCGCAGGTTTTTCCTAACATCCAGGTTCGAAAATCATGAAATTGTCGCAGAAACATTCAATTCAAGCGAGTTCTATCCAGTAGAATTGTTATTTTCAGAGTTTCACTCACCGAGACATTCCGTGTTCCGAAAACGTTACATTCATCACGGCTTCGACAAACATTATTTAATGAGCGTGAGCATGTGGATTACCGATTTTTCAACCACAATACAAGGCATATTTACACCTAGAAACATTTACTTAGATTTCGCAGGTTTTCCTAACGTCAGTTACCAAAATCAGGCAGTTTGCGCAGAAAAATTCTCTCGGTGCATGTTCTATCCAATAGACATCTCATTTTCATAGATACCGTCACCGTAACATTCCGTGTTCCGAAAACGGTACATGCACCACGGATTCAACAAATATTCACTTCTGAGTTCTTAGCATGTGAATTACACATCTTTAATAACCCATTGAAGACATATTGTCACCTTAAAGCATTTACTCAGATTTTGCAGCATTTTCAAAACACCAGTTTCCAAACTGAGGCAGATTTTTCAGTAAAATGCTCCTGGAGCGTGTTCTAACCAAGAGATTTGTAATTTACATAGTTTCCCTCACCGTGACAGTCCGTGTTCCGAACACGCTCCATACATCACGGATTTGACAAACATTTTTAATGAGTTGTGTACATGTGTATTACAGAACTTTCATCCACCATACAAGGCATATTTACACCTAGAAACATTAACTCTGAGTTCGCAGCTTTTTCCTAATAGCAGTTTCGAAAATCAGGCAGTTTTCAAAGGAAAAAACGGAGCGTGTTCTACCCAATAGATATGTAAATTACATAGAGTCTCCCGCTGTGAAATTACGTGTTTCGAACACGCTACATGCAGAGAATTTTCGACAAAAATACACTACATTGTTGTTTGCATGTGGATTACAGGACTTTCATCACAGTAGTAGGCATATTGATGCTTAGAAGCTTTTTCTCTGATTTCACAGAGCTTTCGAAATGCCAGTTTTGAAAATGAGGCAGATTTCACGGCAGAAACCTCTTGGAGCGTGTTCTAACCAATAGACCTGTAATTTACATGGATTCGCTCACCGTGAAATTCCGTGTTCCGAACACGCTACAGGCATCTCGGATGCGACAAATATTCACTACAGAGTTGTTAGCAAGTGGATTACAGCACTTTCATCCACCATACAAGGCTTACTGACACTTTGAAGAATTTTCTCAGATTTCACAGGTTAGTTTTAATGCCAGGTTTGAAAATGAGGCAGATTTGGCAGAAAAATGCTCTTGGAGCCAGTTCTACCCAAAAGATATGTAACTTACCTAGTTTCAATCACCGTGACATTCCGTGTTCTGAACACGTTACATGCCCCACGGATTCAACAAACATTCTTTAATGAGTTGTGAACATGTGTATTAACGAACTTTCATCCACCTTACAGTGCATATTTATACATAGAAATTTTATTCTGATTTAGTAGTTTTCTCCTAATGTCAGTCTCTAAAATCATGCAGTTTCCACAGGAAAATCCTCTTGGAGCGAGTTCTACCCAATAGACATGCAATTTACATAGAACCCGTCATCGTGAAATTCCGTGTTCCGAAAAAGCTACATGCATCACGGATTCGACAAATATTCACTACAGAGATGTTAGCATAAGGATTACCGAACTTTCATCCACCATACAAGGCAGATTTACACCGAGAATCTAGTAATCTGTTTTCGCAGTGTTTTCCTAACGTCAGTTTGAAAAATCTGGCCTATTTCTCAGGAAAAAACTCTTGGAGTGATTTCTAACCAAGGGAAATGTAATTTACATAAATTCCCTGCCCGTGAAATTCCGTGTTCCGAACATGCTACATGCATAAAGGATTCGACAAATATTCACTACAAATTTGTTAGCATGTGGATTACAGAACTTTCATCACAATACATTGAATATTGATTCTTAGAAGTATTTTCTCAGATTTTGCAGCGTTTTCCAAACGCCAGTTTCAAAAATGACGAAGTTTTCGCAGAAAAACACTCTCGGAGCGAGTTCTACCCAATAGAGAAGTAATTTACATTGTTTCAATCACCGTGAAATTCCACGTTCTGAACACTGTACATGCACCACGGATTAGAAAAAGATTCTTTAATATGTTGTGAAAATGTGGATTACCGAACTTTCCTGCAACATAAAGGCACATTTACACCTACAAATATTTACTCTCCTTTTGCACCTTTTTCCAAACTTCAGATTCGATAACCATGCAATATTCACAGAAAAATTCTCTTCTAGCTCGTTCTACTCAATAGAATTGTAATTTACATAGTTTCATTACCGTGAAATTCCGTTTTCCAAAAGCACTACTTGAATCACGGTTTACAAAATAATTACTACACTCTTATTAACATGTGGATTACCGGACTTTCATTCACCATTCAAGGCATATTGACACTTAGAAGCATTTTCTCAGATTTCACAGTGTTCTCCTAATGGCAGTTTTGAAAATGAGGCACATTTCGCAGAAAAATTGTCTTCAAGCGTGTTCTACTCAATAGAATTGTAATTTACATAGTTTCATTACCGTGAAATTCCGTTTTCCAAAAGCGTTACATGAATCACGGTTTAAAAAATAATTACTACACTATTATTAACATGTGGATTACTGGACTTTCATTCACCATTCAAGGCATATTGACACTTAGAAGCATTTTCTCAGATTTCACAGGGTTCTCTTAATGGCAGATTTCAAAATGAGGCACATTTCACAGAAAAATTCTCTTCAAGCGATTTCTACCCAATAGATATGTAACGTACATTGTTTCCTTCACTATGACATTCCGTATTCCGAACACATCACATGCATCACGAATTGGACAAACATTCTTTAATGAGTGTGAGCATGTGGATTACCGAACTTTCATCCACCATACAAGGCATATTTACACCTAGAAGTAGTTATTCTGATTTCGCAGGTTTTTCCTAACATCCAGGTTCGAAAATCATGAAATTGTCGCAGAAACATTCAATTCAAGCGAGTTCTATCCAGTAGAATTGTTATTTTCAGAGTTTCACTCACCGAGACATTCCGTGTTCCGAAAACGTTACATTCATCACGGCTTCGACAAACATTATTTAATGAGCGTGAGCATGTGGATTACCGATTTTTCAACCACAATACAAGGCATATTTACACCTAGAAACATTTACTTAGATTTCGCAGGTTTTCCTAACGTCAGTTACCAAAATCAGGCAGTTTTCGCAGAAAAATTCTCTCGGTGCATGTTCTATCCAATAGACATCTCATTTTCATAGATACCGTCACCGTAACATTCCGTGTTCCGAAAACGGTACATGCACCACGGATTCAACAAATATTCACTTCTGAGTTCTTAGCATGTGAATTACACATCTTTAATAACCCATTGAAGACATATTGTCACCTTAAAGCATTTACTCAGATTTTGCAGCATTTTCAAAACACCAGTTTCCAAACTGAGGCAGATTTTTCAGTAAAATGCTCCTGGAGCGTGTTCTAACCAAGAGATTTGTAATTTACATAGTTTCCCTCACCGTGACAGTCCGTGTTCCGAACACGCTACATACATCACGGATTTGACCAACATTTTTAATGAGTTGTGTACATGTGTATTACAGAACTTTCATCCACCATACAAGGCATATTTACACCTAGAAACATTAACTCTGAGTTCGCAGCTTTTTCCTAATAGCAGTTTCGAAAATCAGGCAGTTTTCAAAGGAAAAAACGGAGCGTGTTCTACCCAATAGATATGTAAATTACAAAGAGTCTCCCGCTGTGAAATTACGTGTTTCGAACACGCTACATGCAGAGAATTTTCGACAAAAATACACTACATTGTTGTTTGCATGTGGATTACAGGACTTTCATCACAGTAGTAGGCATATTGATGCTTAGAAGCTTTTTCTCTGATTTCACAGAGCTTTCGAAATGCCAGTTTTGAAAATGAGGCAGATTTCACGGCAGAAACCTCTTGGAGCGTGTTCTAACCAATAGACCTGTAATTTACATGGATTCGCTCACCGTGAAATTCCGTGTTCCGAACACGCTACAGGCATCTCGGATGCGACAAATATTCACTACAGAGTTGTTAGCAAGTGGATTACAGCACTTTCATCTACCATACAAGGCTTACTGACACTTTGAAGAATTTTCTCAGATTTCACAGGTTAGTTTTAATGCCAGGTTTGAAAATGAGGCAGATTTGGCAGAAAAATGCTCTTGGAGCCAGTTCTACCCAAAAGATATGTAACTTACCTAGTTTCAATCACCGTGACATTCCATGTTCTGAACACGTTACATGCCCCACGGATTCAACAAACATTCTTTAATGAGTTGTGAACATGTGTATTAACGAACTTTCATCCACCTTACAGTGCATATTTATACATAGAAATTTTATTCTGATTTAGTAGTTTTCTCCTAATGTCAGTCTCTAAAATCATGCAGTTTCCACAGGAAAATCCTCTTGGAGCGAGTTCTACCCAATAGACATGCAATTTACATAGAACCCGTCATCGTGAAATTCCGTGTTCCGAAAAAGCTACATGCATCACGGATTCGACAAATATTCACTACAGAGATGTTAGCATAAGGATTACCGAACTTTCATCCACTATACAAGGCAGATTTACACCGAGAATCTAGTAATCTGTTTTCGCAGTGTTTTCCTAACGTCAGTTTCAAAAATCTGGCCTATTTCTCAGGAAAAAACTCTTGGAGTGATTTCTAACCAAGGGAAATGTAATTTACATAAATTCCCTGCCCGTGAAATTCCGTGTTCCGTACATGCTACATGCATAAAGGATTCGACAAATATTCACTACAAATTTGTTAGCATGTGGATTACAGAACTTTCATCACAATACATTGAATATTGATTCTTAGAAGTATTTTCTCAGATTTTGCAGCGTTTTCCAAACGCCAGTTTCAAAAATGACGAAGTTTTCGCAGAAAAACACTCTCGGAGCGAGTTCTACCCAATAGAGAAGTAATTTACATTGTTTCAATCACCGTGAAATTCCACGTTCTGAACACTGTACATGCACCACGGATTAGAAAAAGATTCTTTAATATGTTGTGAAAATGTGGATTACCGAACTTTCCTGCAACATAAAGGCACATTTACACCTACAAATATTTACTCTCCTTTTGCACCTTTTTCCAAACTTCAGATTCGATAACCATGCAATTTTCACAGAAAAATTCTCTTCTAGCTCGTTCTACTCAATAGAATTGTAATTTACATAGTTTCATTACCGTGAAATTCCATTTTCCAAAAGCACTACTTGAATCACGGTTTACAAAATAATTACTACACTCTTATTAACATGTGGATTACCGGACTTTCATTCACCATTCAAGGCATATTGACACTTAGAAGCATTTTCTCAGATTTCACAGGGTTCTCTTAATGGCAGTTTTCAAAATGAGGCACATTTCACAGAAAAATTCTCTTCAAGCGATTTCTACCCAATAGATATGTAACGTACATTGTTTCCTTCACTATGACTTTCCGTATTTCGAACACATCACATGCATCACGAATTGGACAAACATTCTTTAATGAGTGTGAGCATGTGGATTACCGAACTTTCATCCACCATACAAGGCATATTTACACCTAGAAGTATTTATTCTGATTTCGCAGGTTTTTCCTAACATCCAGGTTCGAAAATCATGAAATTGTCGCAGAAACATTCAATTCAAGCGAGTTCTATCCAGTAGAATTGTTATTTTCAGAGTTTCACACACCGAGACATTCCGTGTTCCGAAAACGTTACATTCATCACGGCTTCGACAAACATTATTTAATGAGCGTGAGCATGTGGATTACCGATTTTTCAACCACAATACAAGGCATATTTACACCTAGAAACATTTACTTAGATTTCGCAGGTTTTCCTAAGGTCAGTTACCAAAATCAGGCAGTTTTCGCAGAAAAATCCTCTTGGTGCATGTTCTATCAAATAGACATCTCATTTTCATAGGTACCGTCACCGTAACATTCCGTGTTTTGAAAACGGAACATGCACCACGGATTCAACAAATATTCACTGCTGAGTTCTTAGCATGTGAATTACACATCTTTAATAACCCATTGAAGACATATTGTCACCTTAAAGCCTTTACTCAAATTTTGCAGCATTTTCAAAACACCAGTTTCCAAACTGAGGCAGATTTTTCAGTAAAATTCTCCTGGAGCGTGTTCTAACCAAGAGATATGTAATTTACATAGTTTCCCTCACCGTGACAGTCCGTGTTCCGAACACGCTACATACATCACGGATTTGACAAACATCTTTAATGAGTTGTGTACATGTGTATTACAGAACTTTCATCCACCATACAACTCATATTTAGACCTAGAAACATTAAATCTTAGTTCGCAGCTATTTCCTAATAGCACTTTCTTAAATCAGGCAGTTTTCTAAGGAAAAAACTGTTGGAGCGTGTTCTAACCAATAGAGATGTAAATTACATAGAGTCTCCCGCTGTGAAATTACGTGTTTCGAAGACCCTACATTCAGAAAATTTTCGACAAAAATACACTACATTGTTGTTTGCATGTGGATTACAGGACTTTCATCACAGTAGTAGGCATATTGATGCTTAGAAGCTTTTTCTCTGATTTCACAGAGCTTTCGAAACGCCAGTTTCCAAAATGAGGCAGATTTCACCGCAGAAATCTCTTGGAGCAAGTTCTAACCAATAGACATGTAGTTTACATGGATTCGCTCACCGTGAAATTCCGTGTTCTGAACACGCTACATGCATCTCGGATGCGACAAATATTCACTACAGAGTTGTTAGCAAGTGGATTACAGCACTTTCATCCACCATACAAGGCTTACTGACACTTTGAAGAATTTTCTCAGATTTCACAGGCTAGTTTTAATGCCAGTTTTGAAAATGATGCAGATTTGGCAGAAAAATGCTCTTGGAGCCAGTTCTACCCAAAAGATATGTAACTTACCTAGTTTCAATCAACGTGACATTCCGTGTTCTGAACATGTTACATGCACCACGGATTCAACAAACATTCTTTAATGAGTTGTGAACATGTGTATTAACGAACTTTCATCCACCTTACAGTGCATATTTATACATAGAAATTTTATTCTGATTTAGTAGTTTACTCCTAATGTCAGTCTCTAAAATCATGCAGTTTCCACAGAAAAATCCTCTGGGAACTATTTCTACCCAATAGACATGCAATTTACATAGAACAGATCATCGTGAAATTCCGTGTTTGGAAAAAGCTACATGCTTCACGGTTTCGACCAATATTCACTACAGAGATGTTAGCATAAGGATTACCGAACTTTCATCCACCATAAAAGCCATGTTGACACTTTGAAACATTTTCGCATATTTTGAAAGTTTTTCCTAATGCCAGTTTTGAAAAGGGGGCAGATTCGCAGAAAAATTCTCGTGGATCGAGTACTTCCCAATAGAAATGTAATTTACATAGTTTCCCTCACAGTGACATTCCATTTTCCGAACACGCTTCATGCATCCAGGTTTCAACAAACTTTCTCGAATGAGGTGTGAACATGTAGATTACAGAAAGTTCATCCACCATAAATGGCATATATACACCTAGAAACATTAACTCTGAATTTGCAGCTTTTTCCTAATGCCAGTTTCGAAAATCAGGCCGTTTTTCAGGAAAAAAATTTGGAGCGAATTCTAACCAATAAGCGTGTAATTTACATAGATTCCTTCGCCGGCATTTTCCTTGAAACCATCAGGCTACATGCATTATGATTTCTACAAATATTCACCACAGATTTGTTTGCATTTGTTTTTACGATCTTGCATCACAATACAAGGCATACTGACACTATGAAGCATTTTTACTGATTTTGAAGATGTTTTCAAAAGCCAATTTCAAAAATGTGGCAGATTTCCCAGAAAAATCTCTTGGAGCCAATTCTACCCAAGAGACATATATTTTACATAGATTCGCTTCACCGTGATTTTCTGTGTTCCGAACCCGGTTCACGTATCTCGGATTCGACAAATATTCACTACAGTCTTGTTAGCATGTGGATTACTGAACTTTCATCCACCATCCAAGGCAGATTTACACCGAGAACCTAGTAATCTGAGTTCGCAGTGTTTTCCTAACTTCAGTTTCAAAAATCAGGCCTATATCTCAGGAAAATCTCTTGGAGTGATTTCTAAACAAGAGAAATGTAATTTACATAAATTTCCTGCCCGTGAAATTCCGTGTTCCGAACATGCTACATGCATAAAGGATTCGACAAATATTCACTACAAATTTGTTAGCATGTGTATTAACGAACTTTCAACACAATACATTGAATATTGATTCTTAGAAGTATTTTCTCAGATTTTGCAGCGTTTTCCCAACGCCAGTTTCAAAAATGACGAAGTTTTCGCAGAAAAACACTCTCGGAGCGAGTTCTACCCAATAGAGAAGTAATTTACATTGTTTCAATCACCGTGAAATTCCACGTTCTGAACACTGTACATGCACCACGGATTAGAAAAAGATTCTTTAATATGTTGTGAAAATGTGGATTACCGAACTTTCCTGCAACATAAAGGCACATTTACACCTACAAATATTTACTCTCCTTTTGCACCTTTTTCCAAACTTCAGATTCGATAACCATGCAATTTTCACAGAAAAATTCTCTTCTAGCTCGTTCTACTCAATAGAATTGTAATTTACATAGTTTCATTACCGTGAAATTCCATTTTCCAAAAGCACTACTTGAATCACGGTTTACAAAATAATTACTACACTCTTATTAACATGTGGATTACCGGACTTTCATTCACCATTCAAGGCATATTGACACTTAGAAGCATTTTCTCAGATTTCACAGTGTTCTCCTAATGGCAGTTTTGAAAATGAGGCACATTTCGCAGAAAAATTGTCTTCAAGCGTGTTCTACTCAATAGAATTGTAATTTACATAGTTTCATTACCGTGAAATTCCGTTTTCCAAAAGCGTTACATGAATCACGGTTTAAAAAATAATTACTACACTATTATTAACATGTGGATTACTGGACTTTCATTCACCATTCAAGGCATATTGACACTTAGAAGCATTTTCTCAGATTTCACAGGGTTCTCTTAATGGCAGTTTTGAAAATGAGGCACATTTCACAGAAAAATTCTCTTCAAGCGATTTCTACCCAATAGATATGTAACGTACATTGTTTCCTTCACTATGACATTCCGTATTCCGAACACATCACATGCATCACGAATTGGACAAACATTCTTTAATGAGTGTGAGCATGTGGATTACCGAACTTTCATCCACCATACAAGGCATATTTACACCTAGAAGTAGTTATTCTGATGTCGCAGGTTTTTCCTAACATCCAGGTTCGAAAATCATGAAATTGTCGCAGAAACATTCAATTCAAGCGAGTTCTATCCAGTAGAATTGTTATTTTCAGAGTTTCACTCACCGAGACATTCCGTGTTCCGAAAACGTTACATTCATCACGGCTTCGACAAACATTATTTAATGAGCGTGAGCATGTGGATTACTGATTTTTCAACCACAATACAAGGCATATTTACACCTAGAAACATTTACTTAGATTTCGCAGGTTTTCCTAACGTCAGTTACCAAAATCAGGCAGTTTGCGCAGAAAAATTCTCTCGGTGCATGTTCTATCCAATAGACATCTCATTTTCATAGATACCGTCACCGTAACATTCCGTGTTCCGAAAACGGTACATGCACCACGGATTCAACAAATATTCACTTCTGAGTTCTTAGCATGTGAATTACACATCTTTAATAACCCATTGAAGACATATTGTCACCTTAAAGCATTTACTCAGATTTTGCAGCATTTTCAAAACACCAGTTTCCAAACTGAGGCAGATTTTTCAGTAAAATGCTCCTGGAGCGTGTTCTAACCAAGAGATTTGTAATTTACATAGTTTCCCTCACCGTGACAGTCCGTGTTCCGAACACGCTACATACATCACGGATTTGACAAACATTTTTAATGAGTTGTGTACATGTGTATTACAGAACTTTCATCCACCATACAAGGCATATTTACACCTAGAAACATTAACTCTGAGTTCGCAGCTTTTTCCTAATAGCAGTTTCGAAAATCAGGCAGTTTTCAAAGGAAAAAACGGAGCGTGTTCTACCCAATAGATATGTAAATTACATAGAGTCTCCCGCTGTGAAATTACGTGTTTCGAACACGCTACATGCAGAGAATTTTCGACAAAAATACACTACATTGTTGTTTGCATGTGGATTACAGGACTTTCATCACAGTAGTAGGCATATTGATGCTTAGAAGCTTTTTCTCTGATTTCACAGAGCTTTCGAAATGCCAGTTTTGAAAATGAGGCAGATTTCACGGCAGAAACCTCTTGGAGCGTGTTCTAACCAATAGACCTGTAATTTACATGGATTCGCTCACCGTGAAATTCCGTGTTCCGAACACGCTACAGGCATCTCGGATGCGACAAATATTCACTACAGAGTTGTTAGCAAGTGGATTACAGCACTTTCATCCACCATACAAGGCTTACTGACACTTTGAAGAATTTTCTCAGATTTCACAGGTTAGTTTTAATGCCAGGTTTGAAAATGAGGCAGATTTGGCAGAAAAATGCTCTTGGAGCCAGTTCTACCCAAAAGATATGTAACTTACCTAGTTTCAATCACCGTGACATTCCATGTTCTGAACACGTTACATGCCCCACGGATTCAACAAACATTCTTTAATGAGTTGTGAACATGTGTATTAACGAACTTTCATCCACCTTACAGTGCATATTTATACATAGAAATTTTATTCTGATTTAGTAGTTTTCTCCTAATGTCAGTCTCTAAAATCATGCAGTTTCCACAGGAAAATCCTCTTGGAGCGAGTTCTACCCAATAGACATGCAATTTACATAGAACCCGTCATCGTGAAATTCCGTGTTCCGAAAAAGCTACATGCATCACGGATTCGACAAATATTCACTACAGAGATGTTAGCATAAGGATTACCGAACTTTCATCCACCATACAAGGCAGATTTACACCGAGAATCTAGTAATCTGTTTTCGCAGTGTTTTCCTAACGTCAGTTTGAAAAATCTGGCCTATTTCTCAGGAAAAAACTCTTGGAGTGATTTCTAACCAAGGGAAATGTAATTTACATAAATTCCCTGCCCGTGAAATTCCGTGTTCCGAACATGCTACATGCATAAAGGATTCGACAAATATTCACTACAAATTTGTTAGCATGTGGATTACAGAACTTTCATCACAATACATTGAATATTGATTCTTAGAAGTATTTTCTCAGATTTTGCAGCGTTTTCCAAACGCCAGTTTCAAAAATGACGAAGTTTTGGCAGAAAAACACTCTCGGAGCGAGTTCTACCCAATAGAGAAGTAATTTACATTGTTTCAATCACCGTGAAATTCCACGTTCTGAACACTGTACATGCACCACGGATTAGAAAAAGATTCTTTAATATGTTGTGAAAATGTGGATTACCGAACTTTCCTGCAACATAAAGGCACATTTACACCTACAAATATTTACTCTCCTTTTGCACCTTTTTCCAAACTTCAGATTCGATAACCATGCAATTTTCACAGAAAAATTCTCTTCTAGCTCGTTCTACTCAATAGAATTGTAATTTACATAGTTTCATTACCGTGAAATTCCGTTTTCCAAAAGCACTACTTGAATCACGGTTTACAAAATAATTACTACACTCTTATTAACATGTGGATTACCGGACTTTCATTCACCATTCAAGGCATATTGACACTTAGAAGCATTTTCTCAGATTTCACAGTGTTCTCCTAATGGCAGTTTTGAAAATGAGGCACATTTCGCAGAAAAATTGTCTTCAAGCGTGTTCTACTCAATAGAATTGTAATTTACATAGTTTCATTACCGTGAAATTCCGTTTTCCAAAAGCGTTACATGAATCACGGTTTAAAAAATAATTACTACACTATTATTAACATGTGGATTACTGGACTTTCATTCACCATTCAAGGCATATTGACACTTAGAAGCATTTTCTCAGATTTCACAGGGTTCTCTTAATGGCAGTTTTCAAAATGAGGCACATTTCACAGAAAAATTCTCTTCAAGCGATTTCTACCCAATAGATATGTAACGTACATTGTTTCCTTCACTATGACATTCCGTATTCCGAACACATCACATGCATCACGAATTGGACAAACATTCTTTAATGAGTGTGAGCATGTGGATTACCGAACTTTCATCCACCATACAAGGCATATTTACACCTAGAAGTAGTTATTCTGATGTCGCAGGTTTTTCCTAACATCCAGGTTCGAAAATCATGAAATTGTCGCAGAAACATTCAATTCAAGCGAGTTCTATCCAGTAGAATTGTTATTTTCAGAGTTTCACTCACCGAGACATTCCGTGTTCCGAAAACGTTACATTCATCACGGCTTCGACAAACATTATTTAATGAGCGTGAGCATGTGGATTACCGATTTTTCAACCACAATACAAGGCATATTTACACCTAGAAACATTTACTTAGATTTCGCAGGTTTTCCTAACGTCAGTTACCAAAATCAGGCAGTTTGCGCAGAAAAATTCTCTCGGTGCATGTTCTATCCAATAGACATCTCATTTTCATAGATACCGTCACCGTAACATTCCGTGTTCCGAAAACGGTACATGCACCACGGATTCAACAAATATTCACTTCTGAGTTCTTAGCATGTGAATTACACATCTTTAATAACCCATTGAAGACATATTGTCACCTTAAAGCATTTACTCAGATTTTGCAGCATTTTCAAAACACCAGTTTCCAAACTGAGGCAGATTTTTCAGTAAAATGCTCCTGGAGCGTGTTCTAACCAAGAGATTTGTAATTTACATAGTTTCCCTCACCGTGACAGTCCGTGTTCCGAACACGCTACATACATCACGGATTTGACCAACATTTTTAATGAGTTGTGTACATGTGTATTACAGAACTTTCATCCACCATACAAGGCATATTTACACCTAGAAACATTAACTCTGAGTTCGCAGCTTTTTCCTAATAGCAGTTTCGAAAATCAGGCAGTTTTCAAAGGAAAAAACGGAGCGTGTTCTACCCAATAGATATGTAAATTACATAGAGTCTCCCGCTGTGAAATTACGTGTTTCGAACACGCTACATGCAGAGAATTTTCGACAAAAATACACTACATTGTTGTTTGCATGTGGATTACAGGACTTTCATCACAGTAGTAGGCATATTGATGCTTAGAAGCTTTTTCTCTGATTTCACAGAGCTTTCGAAATGCCAGTTTTGAAAATGAGGCAGATTTCACGGCAGAAACCTCTTGGAGCGTGTTCTAACCAATAGACCTGTAATTTACATGGATTCGCTCACCGTGAAATTCCGTGTTCCGAACACGCTACAGGCATCTCGGATGCGACAAATATTCACTACAGAGTTGTTAGCAAGTGGATTACAGCACTTTCATCCACCATACAAGGCTTACTGACACTTTGAAGAATTTTCTCAGATTTCACAGGTTAGTTTTAATGCCAGGTTTGAAAATGAGGCAGATTTGGCAGAAAAATGCTCTTGGAGCCAGTTCTACCCAAAAGATATGTAACTTACCTAGTTTCAATCACCGTGACATTCCGTGTTCTGAACACGTTACATGCCCCACGGATTCAACAAACATTCTTTAATGAGTTGTGAACATGTGTATTAACGAACTTTCATCCACCTTACAGTGCATATTTATACATAGAAATTTTATTCTGATTTAGTAGTTTTCTCCTAATGTCAGTCTCTAAAATCATGCAGTTTCCACAGGAAAATCCTCTTGGAGCGAGTTCTACCCAATAGACATGCAATTTACATAGAACCCGTCATCGTGAAATTCCGTGTTCCGAAAAAGCTACATGCATCACGGATTCGACAAATATTCACTACAGAGATGTTAGCATAAGGATTACCGAACTTTCATCCACCATACAAGGCAGATTTACACCGAGAATCTAGTAATCTGTTTTCGCAGTGTTTTCCTAACGTCAGTTTCAAAAATCTGGCCTATTTCTCAGGAAAAAACTCTTGGAGTGATTTCTAACCAAGGGAAATGTAATTTACATAAATTCCCTGCCCGTGAAATTCCGTGTTCCGAACATGCTACATGCATAAAGTATTCGACAAATATTCACTACAAATTTGTTAGCATGTGGATTACAGAACTTTCATCACAATACATTGAATATTGATTCTTAGAAGTATTTTCTCAGATTTTGCAGCGTTTTCCAAACGCCAGTTTCAAAAATGACGAAGTTTTGGCAGAAAAACACTCTCGGAGCGAGTTCTACCCAATAGAGAAGTAATTTACATTGTTTCAATCACCGTGAAATTCCACGTTCTGAACACTGTACATGCACCACGGATTAGAAAAAGATTCTTTAATATGTTGTGAAAATGTGGATTACCGAACTTTCCTGCAACATAAAGGCACATTTACACCTACAAATATTTACTCTCCTTTTGCACCTTTTTCCAAACTTCAGATTCGATAACCATGCAATTTTCACAGAAAAATTCTCTTCTAGCTCGTTCTACTCAATAGAATTGTAATTTACATAGTTTCATTACCGTGAAATTCCGTTTTCCAAAAGCACTACTTGAATCACGGTTTACAAAATAATTACTACACTCTTATTAACATGTGGATTACCGGACTTTCATTCACCATTCAAGGCATATTGACACTTAGAAGCATTTTCTCAGATTTCACAGTGTTCTCCTAATGGCAGTTTTGAAAATGAGGCACATTTCGCAGAAAAATTGTCTTCAAGCGTGTTCTACTCAATAGAATTGTAATTTACATAGTTTCATTACCGTGAAATTCCGTTTTCCAAAAGCGTTACATGAATCACGGTTTAAAAAATAATTACTACACTATTATTAACATGTGGATTACTGGACTTTCATTCACCATTCAAGGCATATTGACACTTAGAAGCATTTTCTCAGATTTCACAGGGTTCTCTTAATGGCAGTTTTCAAAATGAGGCACATTTCACAGAAAAATTCTCTTCAAGCGATTTCTACCCAATAGATATGTAACGTACATTGTTTCCTTCACTATGACATTCCGTATTCCGAACACATCACATGCATCACGAATTGGACAAACATTCTTTAATGAGTGTGAGCATGTGGATTACCGAACTTTCATCCACCATACAAGGCATATTTACACCTAGAAGTAGTTATTCTGATGTCGCAGGTTTTTCCTAACATCCAGGTTCGAAAATCATGAAATTGTCGCAGAAACATTCAATTCAAGCGAGTTCTATCCAGTAGAATTGTTATTTTCAGAGTTTCACTCACCGAGACATTCCGTGTTCCGAAAACGTTACATTCATCACGGCTTCGACAAACATTATTTAATGAGCGTGAGCATGTGGATTACCGATTTTTCAACCACAATACAAGGCATATTTACACCTAGAAACATTTACTTAGATTTCGCAGGTTTTCCTAACGTCAGTTACCAAAATCAGGCAGTTTTCGCAGAAAAATTCTCTCGGTGCATGTTCTATCCAATAGACATCTCATTTTCATAGATACCGTCACCGTAACATTCCGTGTTCCGAAAACGGTACATGCACCACGGATTCAACAAATATTCACTTCTGAGTTCTTAGCATGTGAATTACACATCTTTAATAACCCATTGAAGACATATTGTCACCTTAAAGCATTTACTCAGATTTTGCAGCATTTTCAAAACACCAGTTTCCAAACTGAGGCAGATTTTTCAGTAAAATGCTCCTGGAGCGTGTTCTAACCAAGAGATTTGTAATTTACATAGTTTCCCTCACCGTGACAGTCCGTGTTCCGAACACGCTACATACATCACGGATTTGACCAACATTTTTAATGAGTTGTGTACATGTGTATTACAGAACTTTCATCCACCATACAAGGCATATTTACACCTAGAAACATTAACTCTGAGTTCGCAGCTTTTTCCTAATAGCAGTTTCGAAAATCAGGCAGTTTTCAAAGGAAAAAACGGAGCGTGTTCTACCCAATAGATATGTAAATTACATAGAGTCTCCCGCTGTGAAATTACGTGTTTCGAACACGCTACATGCAGAGAATTTTCGACAAAAATACACTACATTGTTGTTTGCATGTGGATTACAGGACTTTCATCACAGTAGTAGGCATATTGATGCTTAGAAGCTTTTTCTCTGATTTCACAGAGCTTTCGAAATGCCAGTTTTGAAAATGAGGCAGATTTCACGGCAGAAACCTCTTGGAGCGTGTTCTAACCAATAGACCTGTAATTTACATGGATTCGCTCACCGTGAAATTCCGTGTTCCGAACACGCTACAGGCATCTCGGATGCGACAAATATTCACTACAGAGTTGTTAGCAAGTGGATTACAGCACTTTCATCCACCATACAAGGCTTACTGACACTTTGAAGAATTTTCTCAGATTTCACAGGTTAGTTTTAATGCCAGGTTTGAAAATGAGGCAGATTTGGCAGAAAAATGCTCTTGGAGCCAGTTCTACCCAAAAGATATGTAACTTACCTAGTTTCAATCACCGTGACATTCCGTGTTCTGAACACGTTACATGCCCCACGGATTCAACAAACATTCTTTAATGAGTTGTGAACATGTGTATTAACGAACTTTCATCCACCTTACAGTGCATATTTATACATAGAAATTTTATTCTGATTTAGTAGTTTTCTCCTAATGTCAGTCTCTAAAATCATGCAGTTTCCACAGGAAAATCCTCTTGGAGCGAGTTCTACCCAATAGACATGCAATTTACACAGAACCCGTCATCGTGAAATTCCGTGTTCTGAAAAAGCTACATGCATCACGGATTCGACAAATATTCACTACAGAGATGTTAGCATAAGGATTACCGAACTTTCATCCACCATACAAGGCAGATTTACACCGAGAATCTAGTAATCTGTTTTCGCAGTGTTTTCCTAACGTCAGTTTCAAAAATCTGGCCTATTTCTCAGGAAAAAACTCTTGGAGTGATTTCTAACCAAGGGAAATGTAATTTACATAAATTCCCTGCCCGTGAAATTCCGTGTTCCGAACATGCTACATGCATAAAGGATTCGACAAATATTCACTACAAATTTGTTAGCATGTGGATTACAGAACTTTCATCACAATACATTGAATATTGATTCTTAGAAGTATTTTCTCAGATTTTGCAGCGTTTTCCAAACGCCAGTTTCAAAAATGACGAAGTTTTGGCAGAAAAACACTCTCGGAGCGAGTTCTACCCAATAGAGAAGTAATTTACATTGTTTCAATCACCGTGAAATTCCACGTTCTGAACACTGTACATGCACCACGGATTAGAAAAAGATTCTTTAATATGTTGTGAAAATGTGGATTACCGAACTTTCCTGCAACATAAAGGCACATTTACACCTACAAATATTTACTCTCCTTTTGCACCTTTTTCCAAACTTCAGATTCGATAACCATGCAATTTTCACAGAAAAATTCTCTTCTAGCTCGTTCTACTCAATAGAATTGTAATTTACATAGTTTCATTACCGTGAAATTCCATTTTCCAAAAGCACTACTTGAATCACGGTTTACAAAATAATTACTACACTCTTATTAACATGTGGATTACCGGACTTTCATTCACCATTCAAGGCATATTGACACTTAGAAGCATTTTCTCAGATTTCACAGTGTTCTCCTAATGGCAGTTTTGAAAATGAGGCACATTTCACAGAAAAATTGTCTTCAAGCGTGTTCTACTCAATAGAATTGTAATTTACATAGTTTCATTACCGTGAAATTCCGTTTTCCAAAAGCGTTACATGAATCACGGTTTAAAAAATAATTACTACACTATTATTAACATGTGGATTACTGGACTTTCATTCACCATTCAAGGCATATTGACACTTAGAAGCATTTTCTCAGATTTCACAGGGTTCTCTTAATGGCAGTTTTCAAAATGAGGCACATTTCACAGAAAAATTCTCTTCAAGCGGTTTCTACCCAATAGATATGTAACGTACATTGTTTCCTTCACTATGACATTCCGCATTCCGAACACATCACATGCATCACGAATTGGACAAACATTTTTTAATGAGTGTGAGCATGTGGATTACTGAACTTTCATCCACCATACAAGGCATATTTACACCTAGAAGTAGTTATTCTGATTTCGCAGGTTTTTCCTAACATCCAGGTTCGAAAATCATGAAATTGTCGCAGAAACATTCAATTCAAGCGAGTTCTATCCAGTAGAATTGTTATTTTCAGAGTTTCACTCACCGAGACATTCCGTGTTCCGAAAACGTTACATTCATCACGGCTTCGACAAACATTATTTAATGAGCGTGAGCATGTGGATTACCGATTTTTCAACCACAATACAAGGCATATTTACACCTAGAAACATTTACTTAGATTTCGCAGGTTTTCCTAACGTCAGTTACCAAAATCAGGCAGTTTGCGCAGAAAAATTCTCTCGGTGCATGTTCTATCCAATAGACATCTCATTTTCATAGATACCGTCACCGTAATATTCCGTGTACTGAAAACGGTACATGCACCACGGATTCAAAAAATATTCACTGCTGAGTTCTTAGCATGTGAATTACAGATCCTTAATAACCCATTGAAGACATATTGTCACCTTAAAGCATTTACTCAGATTTTGCAGCATTTTCAAAACACCAGTTTCCAAACTGAGGCAGATTTTTCAGTAAAATGCTCCTGGAGCGTGTTCTAACCAAGAGATTTGTAATTTACATAGTTTCCCTCACCGAGACAGTCCGTGTTCCGAACACGCTACATACATCACGGATTTGACCAACATTTTTAATGAGTTGTGTACATGTGTATTACAGAACTTTCATCCACCATACAAGGCATATTTACACCTAGAAACATTAACTCTGAGTTCGCAGCTTTTTCCTAATAGCAGTTTCGAAAATCAGGCAGTTTTCAAAGGAAAAAACGGAGCGTGTTCTACCCAATAGATATGTAAATTACATAGAGTCTCCCGCTGTGAAATTACGTGTTTCGAACACGCTACATGCAGAGAATTTTCGACAAAAATACACTACATTGTTGTTTGCATGTGGATTACAGGACTTTCATCACAGTAGTAGGCATATTGATGCTTAGAAGCTTTTTCTCTGATTTCACAGAGCTTTCGAAATGCCAGTTTTGAAAATGAGGCAGATTTCACGGCAGAAACCTCTTGGAGCGTGTTCTAACCAATAGACCTGTAATTTACATGGATTCGCTCACCGTGAAATTCCGTGTTCCGAACACGCTACAGGCATCTCGGATGCGACAAATATTCACTACAGAGTTGTTAGCAAGTGGATTACAGCACTTTCATCCACCATACAAGGCTTACTGACACTTTGAAGAATTTTCTCAGATTTCACAGGTTAGTTTTAATGCCAGGTTTGAAAATGAGGCAGATTTGGCAGAAAAATGCTCTTGGAGCCAGTTCTACCCAAAAGATATGTAACTTACCTAGTTTCAATCACCGTGACATTCCGTGTTCTGAACACGTTACATGCCCCACGGATTCAACAAACATTCTTTAATGAGTTGTGAACATGTGTATTAACGAACTTTCATCCACCTTACAGTGCATATTTATACATAGAAATTTTATTCTGATTTAGTAGTTTTCTCCTAATGTCAGTCTCTAAAATCATGCAGTTTCCACAGGAAAATCCTCTTGGAGCGAGTTCTACCCAATAGACATGCAATTTACATAGAACCCGTCATCGTGAAATTCCGTGTTCCGAAAAAGCTACATGCATCACGGATTCGACAAATATTCACTACAGAGATGTTAGCATAAGGATTACCGAACTTTCATCCACCATACAAGGCAGATTTACACCGAGAATCTAGTAATCTGTTTTCGCAGTGTTTTCCTAACGTCAGTTTCAAAAATCTGGCCTATTTCTCAGGAAAAAACTCTTGGAGTGATTTCTAACCAAGGGAAATGTAATTTACATAAATTCCCTGCCCGTGAAATTCCGTGTTCCGAACATGCTACATGCATAAAGGATTCGACAAATATTCACTACAAATTTGTTAGCATGTGGATTACAGAACTTTCATCACAATACATTGAATATTGATTCTTAGAAGTATTTTCTCAGATTTTGCAGCGTTTTCCAAACGCCAGTTTCAAAAATGACGAAGTTTTGGCAGAAAAACACTCTCGGAGCGAGTTCTACCCAATAGAGAAGTAATTTACATTGTTTCAATCACCGTGAAATTCCACGTTCTGAACACTGTACATGCACCACGGATTAGAAAAAGATTCTTTAATATGTTGTGAAAATGTGGATTACCGAACTTTCCTGCAACATAAAGGCACATTTACACCTACAAATATTTACTCTCCTTTTGCACCTTTTTCCAAACTTCAGATTCGATAACCATGCAATTTTCACAGAAAAATTCTCTTCTAGCTCGTTCTACTCAATAGAATTGTAATTTACATAGTTTCATTACCGTGAAATTCCGTTTTCCAAAAGCACTACTTGAATCACGGTTTACAAAATAATTACTACACTCTTATTAACATGTGGATTACCGGACTTTCATTCACCATTCAAGGCATATTGACACTTAGAAGCATTTTCTCAGATTTCACAGTGTTCTCCTAATGGCAGTTTTGAAAATGAGGCACATTTCGCAGAAAAATTGTCTTCAAGCGTGTTCTACTCAATAGAATTGTAATTTACATAGTTTCATTACCGTGAAATTCCGTTTTCCAAAAGCGTTACATGAATCACGGTTTAAAAAATAATTACTACACTATTATTAACATGTGGATTACTGGACTTTCATTCACCATTCAAGGCATATTGACACTTAGAAGCATTTTCTCAGATTTCACAGGGTTCTCTTAATGGCAGTTTTCAAAATGAGGCACATTTCACAGAAAAATTCTCTTCAAGCGATTTCTACCCAATAGATATGTAACGTACATTGTTTCCTTCACTATGACATTCCGTATTCCGAACACATCACATGCATCACGAATTGGACAAACATTCTTTAATGAGTGTGAGCATGTGGATTACCGAACTTTCATCCACCATACAAGGCATATTTACACCTAGAAGTAGTTATTCTGATGTCGCAGGTTTTTCCTAACATCCAGGTTCGAAAATCATGAAATTGTCGCAGAAACATTCAATTCAAGCGAGTTCTATCCAGTAGAATTGTTATTTTCAGAGTTTCACTCACCGAGACATTCCGTGTTCCGAAAACGTTACATTCATCACGGCTTCGACAAACATTATTTAATGAGCGTGAGCATGTGGATTACCGATTTTTCAACCACAATACAAGGCATATTTACACCTAGAAACATTTACTTAGATTTCGCAGGTTTTCCTAACGTCAGTTACCAAAATCAGGCAGTTTGCGCAGAAAAATTCTCTCGGTGCATGTTCTATCCAATAGACATCTCATTTTCATAGATACCGTCACCGTAACATTCCGTGTTCCGAAAACGGTACATGCACCACGGATTCAACAAATATTCACTTCTGAGTTCTTAGCATGTGAATTACACATCTTTAATAACCCATTGAAGACATATTGTCACCTTAAAGCATTTACTCAGATTTTGCAGCATTTTCAAAACACCAGTTTCCAAACTGAGGCAGATTTTTCAGTAAAATGCTCCTGGAGCGTGTTCTAACCAAGAGATTTGTAATTTACATAGTTTCCCTCACCGTGACAGTCCGTGTTCCGAACACGCTACATACATCACGGATTTGACCAACATTTTTAATGAGTTGTGTACATGTGTATTACAGAACTTTCATCCACCATACAAGGCATATTTACACCTAGAAACATTAACTCTGAGTTCGCAGCTTTTTCCTAATAGCAGTTTCGAAAATCAGGCAGTTTTCAAAGGAAAAAACGGAGCGTGTTCTACCCAATAGATATGTAAATTACATAGAGTCTCCCGCTGTGAAATTACGTGTTTCGAACACGCTACATGCAGAGAATTTTCGACAAAAATACACTACATTGTTGTTTGCATGTGGATTACAGGACTTTCATCACAGTAGTAGGCATATTGATGCTTAGAAGCTTTTTCTCTGATTTCACAGAGCTTTCGAAATGCCAGTTTTGAAAATGAGGCAGATTTCACGGCAGAAACCTCTTGGAGCGTGTTCTAACCAATAGACCTGTAATTTACATGGATTCGCTCACCGTGAAATTCCGTGTTCCGAACACGCTACAGGCATCTCGGATGCGACAAATATTCACTACAGAGTTGTTAGCAAGTGGATTACAGCACTTTCATCCACCATACAAGGCTTACTGACACTTTGAAGAATTTTCTCAGATTTCACAGGTTAGTTTTAATGCCAGGTTTGAAAATGAGGCAGATTTGGCAGAAAAATGCTCTTGGAGCCAGTTCTACCCAAAAGATATGTAACTTACCTAGTTTCAATCACCGTGACATTCCGTGTTCTGAACACGTTACATGCCCCATGGATTCAACAAACATTCTTTAATGAGTTGTGAACATGTGTATTAACGAACTTTCATCCACCTTACAGTGCATATTTATACATAGAAATTTTATTCTGATTTAGTAGTTTTCTCCTAATGTCAGTCTCTAAAATCATGCAGTTTCCACAGGAAAATCCTCTTGGAGCGAGTTCTACCCAATAGACATGCAATTTACACAGAACCCGTCATCGTGAAATTCCGTGTTCTGAAAAAGCTACATGCATCACGGATTCGACAAATATTCACTACAGAGATGTTAGCATAAGGATTACCGAACTTTCATCCACCATACAAGGCAGATTTACACCGAGAATCTAGTAATCTGTTTTCGCAGTGTTTTCCTAACGTCAGTTTCAAAAATCTGGCCTATTTCTCAGGAAAAAACTCTTGGAGTGATTTCTAACCAAGGGAAATGTAATTTACATAAATTCCCTGCCCGTGAAATTCCGTGATCCGAACATGCTACATGCATAAAGGATTCGACAAATATTCACTACAAATTTGTTAGCATGTGGATTACAGAACTTTCATCACAATACATTGAATATTGATTCTTAGAAGTATTTTCTCAGATTTTGCAGCGTTTTCCAAACGCCAGTTTCAAAAATGACGAAGTTTTGGCAGAAAAACACTCTCGGAGCGAGTTCTACCCAATAGAGAAGTAATTTACATTGTTTCAATCACCGTGAAATTCCACGTTCTGAACACTGTACATGCACCACGGATTAGAAAAAGATTCTTTAATATGTTGTGAAAATGTGGATTACCGAACTTTCCTGCAACATAAAGGCACATTTACACCTACAAATATTTACTCTCCTTTTGCACCTTTTTCCAAACTTCAGATTCGATAACCATGCAATTTTCACAGAAAAATTCTCTTCTAGCTCGTTCTACTCAATAGAATTGTAATTTACATAGTTTCATTACCGTGAAATTCCATTTTCCAAAAGCACTACTTGAATCACGGTTTACAAAATAATTACTACACTCTTATTAACATGTGGATTACCGGACTTTCATTCACCATTCAAGGCATATTGACACTTAGAAGCATTTTCTCAGATTTCACAGTGTTCTCCTAATGGCAGTTTTGAAAATGAGGCACATTTCACAGAAAAATTGTCTTCAAGCGTGTTCTACTCAATAGAATTGTAATTTACATAGTTTCATTACCGTGAAATTCCGTTTTCCAAAAGCGTTACATGAATCACGGTTTAAAAAATAATTACTACACTATTATTAACATGTGGATTACTGGACTTTCATTCACCATTCAAGGCATATTGACACTTAGAAGCATTTTCTCAGATTTCACAGGGTTCTCTTAATGGCAGTTTTCAAAATGAGGCACATTTCACAGAAAAATTCTCTTCAAGCGGTTTCTACCCAATAGATATGTAACGTACATTGTTTCCTTCACTATGACATTCCGCATTCCGAACACATCACATGCATCACGAATTGGACAAACATTTTTTAATGAGTGTGAGCATGTGGATTACTGAACTTTCATCCACCATACAAGGCATATTTACACCTAGAAGTAGTTATTCTGATTTCGCAGGTTTTTCCTAACATCCAGGTTCGAAAATCATGAAATTGTCGCAGAAACATTCAATTCAAGCGAGTTCTATCCAGTAGAATTGTTATTTTCAGAGTTTCACTCACCGAGACATTCCGTGTTCCGAAAACGTTACATTCATCACGGCTTCGACAAACATTATTTAATGAGCGTGAGCATGTGGATTACCGATTTTTCAACCACAATACAAGGCATATTTACACCTAGAAACATTTACTTAGATTTCGCAGGTTTTCCTAACGTCAGTTACCAAAATCAGGCAGTTTTCGCAGAAAAATTCTCTCGGTGCATGTTCTATCCAATAGACATCTCATTTTCATAGATACCGTCACCGTAATATTCCGTGTACTGAAAACGGTACATGCACCACGGATTCAAAAAATATTCACTGCTGAGTTCTTAGCATGTGAATTACACATCTTTAATAACCCATTGAAGACATATTGTCACCTTAAAGCATTTACTCAGATTTTGCAGCATTTTCAAAACACCAGTTTCCAAACTGAGGCAGATTTTTCAGTAAAATGCTCCTGGAGCGTGTTCTAACCAAGAGATTTGTAATTTACATAGTTTCCCTCACCGAGACAGTCCGTGTTCCGAACACGCTACATACATCACGGATTTGACCAACATTTTTAATGAGTTGTGTACATGTGTATTACAGAACTTTCATCCACCATACAAGGCATATTTACACCTAGAAACATTAACTCTGAGTTCGCAGCTTTTTCCTAATAGCAGTTTCGAAAATCAGGCAGTTTTCAAAGGAAAAAACGGAGCGTGTTCTACCCAATAGATATGTAAATTACATAGAGTCTCCCGCTGTGAAATTACGTGTTTCGAACACGCTACATGCAGAGAATTTTCGACAAAAATACACTACATTGTTGTTTGCATGTGGATTACAGGACTTTCATCACAGTAGTAGGCATATTGATGCTTAGAAGCTTTTTCTCTGATTTCACAGAGCTTTCGAAATGCCAGTTTTGAAAATGAGGCAGATTTCACGGCAGAAACCTCTTGGAGCGTGTTCTAACCAATAGACCTGTAATTTACATGGATTCGCTCACCGTGAAATTCCGTGTTCCGAACACGCTACAGGCATCTCGGATGCGACAAATATTCACTACAGAGTTGTTAGCAAGTGGATTACAGCACTTTCATCCACCATACAAGGCTTACTGACACTTTGAAGAATTTTCTCAGATTTCACAGGTTAGTTTTAATGCCAGGTTTGAAAATGAGGCAGATTTGGCAGAAAAATGCTCTTGGAGCCAGTTCTACCCAAAAGATATGTAACTTACCTAGTTTCAATCACCGTGACATTCCGTGTTCTGAACACGTTACATGCCCCACGGATTCAACAAACATTCTTTAATGAGTTGTGAACATGTGTATTAACGAACTTTCATCCACCTTACAGTGCATATTTATACATAGAAATTTTATTCTGATTTAGTAGTTTTCTCCTAATGTCAGTCTCTAAAATCATGCAGTTTCCACAGGAAAATCCTCTTGGAGCGAGTTCTACCCAATAGACATGCAATTTACATAGAACCCGTCATCGTGAAATTCCGTGTTCCGAAAAAGCTACATGCATCACGGATTCGACAAATATTCACTACAGAGATGTTAGCATAAGGATTACCGAAATTTCATCCACCATACAAGGCAGATTAACACCGAGAATCTAGTAATCTGTTTTCGCAGTGTTTTCCTAACACCAGTTTAAAAAATCTGGCCTATTTCTCAGGAAAAAACTCTTGGAGTGATTTCTAACCAAGGGAAATGTAATTTACCTAAATTCCCTGCCCGAGAAATTCCGTGTTCCGAACATGCTACATGCATAAAGGATTCGACAAATATTCACTACAAATTTGTTAGCATGTGGATTACAGGACTTTCATCACAATACATTGAATATTGATTCTTAGAAGTATTTTCTCAGATTTTGCAGCGTTTTCCAAACGCCAGTTTCAAAAATGACGTAGTTTTCGCAGAAAAACACTCTCGGAGCGAGTTCTACCCAATAGAGAAGTAATTTACATTGTTTCAATCACCGTGAAATTCCACGTTCTGAACACTGTACATGCACCACGGATTAGAAAAAGATTCTTTAATATGTTGTGAAAATGTGGATTACCGAACTTTCCTGCAACATAAAGGCACATTTACACCTACAAATATTTACTCTCCTTTTGCACCTTTTTCCAAACTTCAGATTCGATAACCATGCAATTTTCACAGAAAAATTCTCTTCTAGCTCGTTCTACTCAATAGAATTGTAATTTACATAGTTTCATTACCGTGAAATTCCATTTTCCAAAAGCACTACTTGAATCACGGTTTACAAAATAATTACTACACTCTTATTAACATGTTGATTACTGGACTTTCATTCACCATTCAAGGCATATTGACACTTAGAAGCATTTTCTCAGATTTCACAGTGTTCTCCTAATGGCAGTTTTGAAAATGAGGCACATTTCGCAGAAAAATTGTCTTCAAGCGTGTTCTACTCAATAGAATTGTAATTTACATAGTTTCATTACCGTGAAATTCCGTTTTCCAAAAGCGTTACATGAATCACGGTTTAAAAAATAATTACTACACTATTATTTACATGTGGATTACTGGACTTTCATTCACCATTCAAGGCATATTGACACTTAGAAGCATTTTCTCAGATTTCACAGGGTTCTCTTAATGGCAGTTTTCAAAATGAGGCACATTTCACAGAAAAATTCTCTTCAAGCGATTTCTACCCAATAGATATGTAACGTACATTGTTTCCTTCACTATGACATTCCGTATTCCGAACACATCACATGCATCACGAATTGGACAAACATTCTTTAATGAGTGTGAGCATGTGGATTACCGAACTTTCATCCACCATACAAGGCATATTTACACCTAGAAGTAGTTATTCTGATGTCGCAGGTTTTTCCTAACATCCAGGTTCGAAAATCATGAAATTGTCGCAGAAACATTCAATTCAAGCGAGTTCTATCCAGTAGAATTGTTATTTTCAGAGTTTCACTCACCGAGACATTCCGTGTTCCGAAAACGTTACATTCATCACGGCTTCGACAAACATTATTTAATGAGCGTGAGCATGTGGATTACCGATTTTTCAACCACAATACAAGGCATATTTACACCTAGAAACATTTACTTAGATTTCGCAGGTTTTCCTAACGTCAGTTACCAAAATCAGGCAGTTTGCGCAGAAAAATTCTCTCGGTGCATGTTCTATCCAATAGACATCTCATTTTCATAGATACCGTCACCGTAATATTCCGTGTTCCAAAAACGGTACATGCACCACGGATTCAAAAAATATTCACTGCTGAGTTCTTAGCATGTGAATTACACATCTTTAATAACCCATTGAAGACATATTGTCACCTTAAAGCATTTACTCAGATTTTGCAGCATTTTCAAAACACCAGTTTCCAAACTGAGGCAGATTTTTCAGTAAAATGCTCCTGGAGCGTGTTCTAACCAAGAGATTTGTAATTTACATAGTTTCCCTCACCGAGACAGTCCGTGTTCCGAACACGCTACATACATCACGGATTTGACCAACATTTTTAATGAGTTGTGTACATGTGTATTACAGAACTTTCATCCACCATACAAGGCATATTTACACCTAGAAACATTAACTCTGAGTTCGCAGCTTTTTCCTAATAGCAGTTTCGAAAATCAGGCAGTTTTCAAAGGAAAAAACGGAGCGTGTTCTACCCAATAGATATGTAAATTACATAGAGTCTCCCGCTGTGAAATTACGTGTTTCGAACACGCTACATGCAGAGAATTTTCGACAAAAATACACTACATTGTTGTTTGCATGTGGATTACAGGACTTTCATCACAGTAGTAGGCATATTGATGCTTAGAAGCTTTTTCTCTGATTTCACAGAGCTTTCGAAATGCCAGTTTTGAAAATGAGGCAGATTTCACGGCAGAAACCTCTTGGAGCGTGTTCTAACCAATAGACCTGTAATTTACATGGATTCGCTCACCGTGAAATTCCGTGTTCCGAACACGCTACAGGCATCTCGGATGCGACAAATATTCACTACAGAGTTGTTAGCAAGTGGATTACAGCACTTTCATCCACCATACAAGGCTTACTGACACTTTGAAGAATTTTCTCAGATTTCACAGGTTAGTTTTAATGCCAGGTTTGAAAATGAGGCAGATTTGGCAGAAAAATGCTCTTGGAGCCAGTTCTACCCAAAAGATATGTAACTTACCTAGTTTCAATCACCGTGACATTCCGTGTTCTGAACACGTTACATGCCCCACGGATTCAACAAACATTCTTTAATGAGTTGTGAACATGTGTATTAACGAACATTCATCCACCTTACAGTGCATATTTATACATAGAAATTTTATTCTGATTTAGTAGTTTTCTCCTAATGTCAGTCTCTAAAATCATGCAGTTTCCACAGGAAAATCCTCTTGGAGCGAGTTCTACCCAATAGACATGCAATTTACATAGAACCCGTCATCGTGAAATTCCGTGTTCCGAAAAAGCTACATGCATCACGGATTCGACAAATATTCACTACAGAGATGTTAGCATAAGGATTACCGAACTTTCATCCACCATACAAGGCAGATTTACACCGAGAATCTAGTAATCTGTTTTCGCAGTGTTTTCCTAACGTCAGTTTCAAAAATCTGGCCTATTTCTAAGGAAAAAACTCTTGGAGTGATTTCTAACCAAGGGAAATGTAATTTACATAAATTCCCTGCCCGTGAAATTCCGTGTTCCAAACATGCTACATGCATAAAGGATTCGACAATTATTCACTACAAATTTGTTAGCATGTGGATTACCGAACTTTCATCACAATACATTGAATTTTGATTCTTAGAAGTATTTTCTCAGATTTTGCAGCGTTTTCCATCGCCAGTTTCAAAAATGACGAAGTTTTTGCAGAAAAACACTCTCGGAGCGAGTTCTACCCAATAGAGAAGTAATTTACATTGTTTCAATCACCGTGAAATTCCACGTTCTGAACACTGTACATGCACCACGGATTAGAAAAAGATTCTTTAATATGTTGTGAAAATGTGGATTACCGAACTTCCTTGTAACATAAAGGCACATTTACACCTACAAATATTTACTCTCCTTTTGCACCTTTTTCCAAACTTCAGATTCGATAACCATGCAATTTTCACAGAAAAATTCTCTTCTAGCTCGTTCTACTCAATAGAATTGTAATTTACATAGTTTCATTACCGTGAAATTCCGTTTTCCAAAAGCACTACTTGAATCACGGTTTACAAAATAATTACTACACTCTTATTAACATGTGGATTACCGGACTTTCATTCACCATTCAAGGCATATTGACACTTAGAAGCATTTTCTCAGATTTCACAGTGTTCTCCTAATGGCAGTTTTGAAAATGAGGCACATTTCGCAGAAAAATTGTCTTCAAGCGTGTTCTACTCAATAGAATTGTAATTTACATAGTTTCATTACCGTGAAATTCCGTTTTCCAAAAGCGTTACATGAATCACGGTTTAAAAAATAATTACTACACTATTATTAACATGTGGATTACTGGACTTTCATTCACCATTCAAGGCATATTGACACTTAGAAGCATTTTCTCAGATTTCACAGGGTTCTGTTAATGGCAGATTTCAAAATGAGGCACATTTCACAGAAAAATTCTCTTCAAGCGATTTCTACCCAATAGATATGTAACGTACATTGTTTCCTTCACTATGACATTCCGTATTCCGAACACATCACATGCATCACGAATTGGACAAACATTCTTTAATGAGTGTGAGCATGTGGATTACCGAACTTTCATCCACCATACAAGGCATATTTACACCTAGAAGTAGTTATTCTGATTTCGCAGGTTTTTCCTAACATCCAGGTTCGAAAATCATGAAATTGTCGCAGAAACATTCAATTCAAGCGAGTTCTATCCAGTAGAATTGTTATTTTCAGAGTTTCACTCACCGAGACATTCCGTGTTCCGAAAACGTTACATTCATCACGGCTTCGACAAACATTATTTAATGAGCGTGAGCATGTGGATTACCGATTTTTCAACCACAATACAAGGCATATTTACACCTAGAAACATTTACTTAGATTTCGCAGGTTTTCCTAACGTCAGTTACCAAAATCAGGCAGTTTTCGCAGAAAAATTCTCTCGGTGCATGTTCTATCCAATAGACATCTCATTTTCATAGATACCGTCACCGTAACATTCCGTGTTCCGAAAACGGTACATGCACCACGGATTCAACAAATATTCACTGCTGAGTTCTTAGCATGTGAATTACACATCTTTAATAACCCATTGAAGACATATTGTCACCTTAAAGCATTTACTCAGATTTTGCAGCATTTTCAAAACACCAGTTTCCAAACTGAGGCAGATTTTTCAGTAAAATGCTCCTGGAGCGTGTTCTAACCAAGAGATTTGTAATTTACATAGTTTCCCTCACCGTGACAGTCCGTGTTCCGAACACGCTACATACATCACGGATTTGACCAACATTTTTAATGAGTTGTGTACATGTGTATTACAGAACTTTCATCCACCATACAAGGCATATTTACACCTAGAAACATTAACTCTGAGTTCGCAGCTTTTTCCTAATAGCAGTTTCGAAAATCAGGCAGTTTTCAAAGGAAAAAACGGAGCGTGTTCTACCCAATAGATATGTAAATTACATAGAGTCTCCCGCTGTGAAATTACGTGTTTCGAACACGCTACATGCAGAGAATTTTCGACAAAAATACACTACATTGTTGTTTGCATGTGGATTACAGGACTTTCATCACAGTAGTAGGCATATTGATGCTTAGAAGCTTTTTCTCTGATTTCACAGAGCTTTCGAAATGCCAGTTTTGAAAATGAGGCAGATTTCACGGCAGAAACCTCTTGGAGCGTGTTCTAACCAATAGACCTGTAATTTACATGGATTCGCTCACCGTGAAATTCCGTGTTCCGAACACGCTACAGGCATCTCGGATGCGACAAATATTCACTACAGAGTTGTTAGCAAGTGGATTACAGCACTTTCATCCACCATACAAGGCTTACTGACACTTTGAAGAATTTTCTCAGATTTCACAGGTTAGTTTTAATGCCAGGTTTGAAAATGAGGCAGATTTGGCAGAAAAATGCTCTTGGAGCCAGTTCTACCCAAAAGATATGTAACTTACCTAGTTTCAATCACCGTGACATTCCGTGTTCTGAACACGTTACATGCCCCACGGATTCAACAAACATTCTTTAATGAGTTGTGAACATGTGTATTAACGAACTTTCATCCACCTTACAGTGCATACTTATACATAGAAATTTTATTCTGATTTAGTAGTTTTCTCCTAATGTCAGTCTCTAAAATCATGCAGTTTCCAAAGGAAAATCCTCTTGGAGCGAGTTCTACCCAATAGACATGCAATTTACATAGAACCCGTCATCGTGAAATTCCGTGTTCCGAAAAAGCTACATGCATCACGGATTCGACAAATATTCACTACAGAGATGTTAGCATAAGGATTACCGAACTTTCATCCACCATACAAGGCAGATTTACACCGAGAATCTAGTAATCTGTTTTCGCAGTGTTTTCCTAACGTCAGTTTCAAAAATCTGGCCTATTTCTCAGGAAAAAACTCTTGGAGTGATTTCTAACCAAGGGAAATGTAATTTACATAAATTCCCTGCCCGTGAAATTCCGTGTTCCGAACATGCTACATGCATAAAGGATTCGACAAATATTCACTACAAATTTGTTAGCATGTGGATTACAGAACTTTCATCACAATACATTGAATATTGATTCTTAGAAGTATTTTCTCAGATTTTGCAGCGTTTTCCAAACGCCAGTTTCAAAAATGACGAAGTTTTCGCAGAAAAACACTCTCGGAGCGAGTTCTACCCAATAGAGAAGTAATTTACATTGTTTCAATCACCGTGAAATTCCACGTTCTGAACACTGTACATGCACCACGGATTAGAAAAAGATTCTTTAATATGTTGTGAAAATGTGGATTACCGAACTTTCCTGCAACATAAAGGCACATTTACACCTACAAATATTTACTCTCCTTTTGCACCTTTTTCCAAACTTCAGATTCGATAACCATGCAATTTTCACAGAAAAATTCTCTTCTAGCTCGTTCTACTCAATAGAATTGTAATTTACATAGTTTCATTACCGTGAAATTCCGTTTTCCAAAAGCACTACTTGAATCACGGTTTACAAAATAATTACTACACTCTTATTAACATGTGGATTACCGGACTTTCATTCACCATTCAAGGCATATTGACACTTAGAAGCATTTTCTCAGATTTCACAGTGTTCTCCTAATGGCAGTTTTGAAAATGAGGCACATTTCGCAGAAAAATTGTCTTCAAGCGTGTTCTACTCAATAGAATTGTAATTTACATAGTTTCGTTACCGTGAAATTCCGTTTTCCAAAAGCGTTACATGAATCACGGTTTAAAAAATAATTACTACACTATTATTAACATGTGGATTACTAGACTTTCATTCACCATTCAAGGCATATTGACACTTAGAAGCATTTTCTCAGATTTCACAGGGTTCTCTTAATGGCAGATTTCAAAATGAGGCACATTTCACAGAAAAATTCTCTTCAAGCGATTTCTACCCAATAGATATGTAACGTACATTGTTTCCTTCACTATGACATTCCGTATTCCGAACACATCACATGCATCACGAATTGGACAAACATTCTTTAATGAGTGTGAGCATGTGGATTACCGAACTTTCATCCACCATACAAGGCATATTTACACCTAGAAGTAGTTATTCTGATTTCGCAGGTTTTTCCTAACATCCAGGTTCGAAAATCATGAAATTGTCGCAGAAACATTCAATTCAAGCGAGTTCTATCCAGTAGAATTGTTATTTTCAGAGTTTCACTCACCGAGACATTCCGTGTTCCGAAAACGTTACATTCATCACGGCTTCGACAAACATTATTTAATGAGCGTGAGCATGTGGATTACCGATTTTTCAACCACAATACAAGGCATATTTACACCTAGAAACATTTACTTAGATTTCGCAGGTTTTCCTAACGTCAGTTACCAAAATCAGGCAGTTTTCGCAGAAAAATTCTCTCGGTGCATGTTCTATCCAATAGACATCTCATTTTCATAGATACCGTCACCGTAACATTCCGTGTTCCGAAAACGGTACATGCACCACGGATTCAACAAATATTCACTTCTGAGTTCTTAGCATGTGAATTACACATCTTTAATAACCCATTGAAGACATATTGTCACCTTAAAGCATTTACTCAGATTTTGCAGCATTTTCAAAACACCAGTTTCCAAACTGAGGCAGATTTTTCAGTAAAATGCTCCTGGAGCGTGTTCTAACCAAGAGATTTGTAATTTACATAGTTTCCCTCACCGTGACAGTCCGTGTTCCGAACACGCTACATACATCACGGATTTGACCAACATTTTTAATGAGTTGTGTACATGTGTATTACAGAACTTTCATCCACCATACAAGGCATATTTACACCTAGAAACATTAACTCTGAGTTCGCAGCTTTTTCCTAATAGCAGTTTCGAAAATCAGGCAGTTTTCAAAGGAAAAAACGGAGCGTGTTCTACCCAATAGATATGTAAATTACATAGAGTCTCCCGCTGTGAAATTACGTGTTTCGAACACGCTACATGCAGAGAATTTTCGACAAAAATACACTACATTGTTGTTTGCATGTGGATTACAGGACTTTCATCACAGTAGTAGGCATATTGATGCTTAGAAGCTTTTTCTCTGATTTCACAGAGCTTTCGAAATGCCAGTTTTGAAAATGAGGCAGATTTCACGGCAGAAACCTCTTGGAGCGTGTTCTAACCAATAGACCTGTAATTTACATGGATTCGCTCACCGTGAAATTCCGTGTTCCGAACACGCTACAGGCATCTCGGATGCGACAAATATTCACTACAGAGTTGTTAGCAAGTGGATTACAGCACTTTCATCCACCATACAAGGCTTACTGACACTTTGAAGAATTTTCTCAGATTTCACAGGTTAGTTTTAATGCCAGGTTTGAAAATGAGGCAGATTTGGCAGAAAAATGCTCTTGGAGCCAGTTCTACCCAAAAGATATGTAACTTACCTAGTTTCAATCACCGTGACATTCCGTGTTCTGAACACGTTACATGCCCCACGGATTCAACAAACATTCTTTAATGAGTTGTGAACATGTGTATTAACGAACTTTCATCCACCTTACAGTGCATACTTATACATAGAAATTTTATTCTGATTTAGTAGTTTTCTCCTAATGTCAGTCTCTAAAATCATGCAGTTTCCAAAGGAAAATCCTCTTGGAGCGAGTTCTACCCAATAGACATGCAATTTACATAGAACCCGTCATCGTGAAATTCCGTGTTCCGAAAAAGCTACATGCATCACGGATTCGACAAATATTCACTACAGAGATGTTAGCATAAGGATTACCGAACTTTCATCCACCATACAAGGCAGATTTACACCGAGAATCTAGTAATCTGTTTTCGCAGTGTTTTCCTAACGTCAGTTTCAAAAATCTGGCCTATTTCTCAGGAAAAAACTCTTGGAGTGATTTCTAACCAAGGGAAATGTAATTTACATAAATTCCCTGCCCGTGAAATTCCGTGTTCCGAACATGCTACATGCATAAAGGATTCGACAAATATTCACTACAAATTTGTTAGCATGTGGATTACAGAACTTTCATCACAATACATTGAATATTGATTCTTAGAAGTATTTTCTCAGATTTTGCAGCGTTTTCCAAACGCCAGTTTCAAAAATGACGAAGTTTTCGCAGAAAAACACTCTCGGAGCGAGTTCTACCCAATAGAGAAGTAATTTACATTGTTTCAATCACCGTGAAATTCCACGTTCTGAACACTGTACATGCACCACGGATTAGAAAAAGATTCTTTAATATGTTGTGAAAATGTGGATTACCGAACTTTCCTGCAACATAAAGGCACATTTACACCTACAAATATTTACTCTCCTTTTGCACCTTTTTCCAAACTTCAGATTCGATAACCATGCAATTTTCACAGAAAAATTCTCTTCTAGCTCGTTCTACTCAATAGAATTGTAATTTACATAGTTTCATTACCGTGAAATTCCGTTTTCCAAAAGCACTACTTGAATCACGGTTTACAAAATAATTACTACACTCTTATTAACATGTGGATTACCGGACTTTCATTCACCATTCAAGGCATATTGACACTTAGAAGCATTTTCTCAGATTTCACAGTGTTCTCCTAATGGCAGTTTTGAAAATGAGGCACATTTCGCAGAAAAATTGTCTTCAAGCGTGTTCTACTCAATAGAATTGTAATTTACATAGTTTCGTTACCGTGAAATTCCGTTTTCCAAAAGCGTTACATGAATCACGGTTTAAAAAATAATTACTACACTATTATTAACATGTGGATTACTAGACTTTCATTCACCATTCAAGGCATATTGACACTTAGAAGCATTTTCTCAGATTTCACAGGGTTCTCTTAATGGCAGATTTCAAAATGAGGCACATTTCACAGAAAAATTCTCTTCAAGCGATTTCTACCCAATAGATATGTAACGTACATTGTTTCCTTCACTATGACATTCCGTATTCCGAACACATCACATGCATCACGAATTGGACAAACATTCTTTAATGAGTGTGAGCATGTGGATTACCGAACTTTCATCCACCATACAAGGCATATTTACACCTAGAAGTAGTTATTCTGATTTCGCAGGTTTTTCCTAACATCCAGGTTCGAAAATCATGAAATTGTCGCAGAAACATTCAATTCAAGCGAGTTCTATCCAGTAGAATTGTTATTTTCAGAGTTTCACTCACCGAGACATTCCGTGTTCCGAAAACGTTACATTCATCACGGCTTCGACAAACATTATTTAATGAGCGTGAGCATGTGGATTACCGATTTTTCAACCACAATACAAGGCATATTTACACCTAGAAACATTTACTTAGATTTCGCAGGTTTTCCTAACGTCAGTTACCAAAATCAGGCAGTTTTCGCAGAAAAATTCTCTCGGTGCATGTTCTATCCAATAGACATCTCATTTTCATAGATACCGTCACCGTAACATTCCGTGTTCCGAAAACGGTACATGCACCACGGATTCAACAAATATTCACTTCTGAGTTCTTAGCATGTGAATTACACATCTTTAATAACCCATTGAAGACATATTGTCACCTTAAAGCATTTACTCAGATTTTGCAGCATTTTCAAAACACCAGTTTCCAAACTGAGGCAGATTTTTCAGTAAAATGCTCCTGGAGCGTGTTCTAACCAAGAGATTTGTAATTTACATAGTTTCCCTCACCGTGACAGTCCGTGTTCCGAACACGCTACATACATCACGGATTTGACCAACATTTTTAATGAGTTGTGTACATGTGTATTACAGAACTTTCATCCACCATACAAGGCATATTTACACCTAGAAACATTAACTCTGAGTTCGCAGCTTTTTCCTAATAGCAGTTTCGAAAATCAGGCAGTTTTCAAAGGAAAAAACGGAGCGTGTTCTACCCAATAGATATGTAAATTACATAGAGTCTCCCGCTGTGAAATTACGTGTTTCGAACACGCTACATGCAGAGAATTTTCGACAAAAATACACTACATTGTTGTTTGCATGTGGATTACAGGACTTTCATCACAGTAGTAGGCATATTGATGCTTAGAAGCTTTTTCTCTGATTTCACAGAGCTTTCGAAATGCCAGTTTTGAAAATGAGGCAGATTTCACGGCAGAAACCTCTTGGAGCGTGTTCTAACCAATAGACCTGTAATTTACATGGATTCGCTCACCGTGAAATTCCGTGTTCCGAACACGCTACAGGCATCTCGGATGCGACAAATATTCACTACAGAGTTGTTAGCAAGTGGATTACAGCACTTTCATCCACCATACAAGGCTTACTGACACTTTGAAGAATTTTCTCAGATTTCACAGGTTAGTTTTAATGCCAGGTTTGAAAATGAGGCAGATTTGGCAGAAAAATGCTCTTGGAGCCAGTTCTACCCAAAAGATATGTAACTTACCTAGTTTCAATCACCGTGACATTCCGTGTTCTGAACACGTTACATGCCCCACGGATTCAACAAACATTCTTTAATGAGTTGTGAACATGTGTATTAACGAACTTTCATCCACCTTACAGTGCATATTTATACATAGAAATTTTATTCTGATTTAGTAGTTTTCTCCTAATGTCAGTCTCTAAAATCATGCAGTTTCCAAAGGAAAATCCTCTTGGAGCGAGTTCTACCCAATAGACATGCAATTTACATAGAACCCGTCATCGTGAAATTCCGTGTTCCGAAAAAGCTACATGCATCACGGATTCGACAAATATTCACTACAGAGATGTTAGCATAAGGATTACCGAACTTTCATCCACCATACAAGGCAGATTTACACCGAGAATCTAGTAATCTGTTTTCGCAGTGTTTTCCTAACGTCAGTTTCAAAAATCTGGCCTATTTCTCAGGAAAAAACTCTTGGAGTGATTTCTAACCAAGGGAAATGTAATTTACATAAATTCCCTGCCCGTGAAATTCCGTGTTCCGAACATGCTACATGCATAAAGGATTCGACAAATATTCACTACAAATTTGTTAGCATTTGGATTACAGAACTTTCATCACAATACATTGAATATTGATTCTTAGAAGTATTTTCTCAGATTTTGCAGCGTTTTCCAAACGCCAGTTTCAAAAATGACGAAGTTTTCGCAGAAAAACACTCTCGGAGCGAGTTCTACCCAATAGAGAAGTAATTTACATTGTTTCAATCACCGTGAAATTCCACGTTCTGAACACTGTACATGCACCACGGATTAGAAAAAGATTCTTTAATATGTTGTGAAAATGTGGATTACCGAACTTTCTTGCAACATAAAGGCACATTTACACCTACAAATATTTACTCTCCTTTTGCACCTTTTTCCAAACTTCAGATTCGATAACCATGCAATTTTCACAGAAAAATTCTCTTCTAGCTCGTTCTACTCAATAGAATTGTAATTTACATAGTTTCATTACCGTGAAATTCCGTTTTCCAAAAGCACTACTTGAATCACGGTTTACAAAATAATTACTACACTCTTATTAACATGTGGATTACCGGACTTTCATTCACCATTCAAGGCATATTGACACTTAGAAGCATTTTCTCAGATTTCACAGTGTTCTCCTAATGGCAGTTTTGAAAATGAGGCACATTTCGCAGAAAAATTGTCTTCAAGCGTGTTCTACTCAATAGAATTGTAATTTACATAGTTTCATTACCGTGAAATTCCGTTTTCCAAAAGCGTTACATGAATCACGGTTTAAAAAATAATTACTACACTATTATTAACATGTGGATTACTGGACTTTCATTCACCATTCAAGGCATATTGACACTTAGAAGCATTTTCTCAGATTTCACAGGGTTCTCTTAATGGCAGATTTCAAAATGAGGCACATTTCACAGAAAAATTCTCTTCAAGCGATTTCTACCCAATAGATATGTAACGTACATTGTTTCCTTCACTATGACATTCCGTATTCCGAACACATCACATGCATCACGAATTGGACAAACATTCTTTAATGAGTGTGAGCATGTGGATTACCGAACTTTCATCCACCATACAAGGCATATTTACACCTAGAAGTAGTTATTCTGATTTCGCAGGTTTTTCCTAACATCCAGGTTCGAAAATCATGAAATTGTCGCAGAAACATTCAATTCAAGCGAGTTCTATCCAGTAGAATTGTTATTTTCAGAGTTTCACTCACCGAGACATTCCGTGTTCCGAAAACGTTACATTCATCACGGCTTCGACAAACATTATTTAATGAGCGTGAGCATGTGGATTACCGATTTTTCAACCACAATACAAGGCATATTTACACCTAGAAACATTTACTTAGATTTCGCAGGTTTTCCTAACGTCAGTTACCAAAATCAGGCAGTTTGCGCAGAAAAATTCTCTCGGTGCATGTTCTATCCAATAGACATCTCATTTTCATAGATACCGTCACCGTAACATTCCGTGTTCCGAAAACGGTACATGCACCACGGATTCAACAAATATTCACTGCTGAGTTCTTAGCATGTGAATTACACATCTTTAATAACCCATTGAAGACATATTGTCACCTTAAAGCATTTACTCAGATTTTGCAGCATTTTCAAAACACCAGTTTCCAAACTGAGGCAGATTTTTCAGTAAAATGCTCCTGGAGCGTGTTCTAACCAAGAGATTTGTAATTTACATAGTTTCCCTCACCGTGACAGTCCGTGTTCCGAACACGCTCCATACATCACGGATTTGACAAACATTTTTAATGAGTTGTGTACATGTGTATTACAGAACTTTCATCCACCATACAAGGCATATTTACACCTAGAAACATTAACTCTGAGTTCGCAGCTTTTTCCTAATAGCAGTTTCGAAAATCAGGCAGTTTTCAAAGGAAAAAACGGAGCGTGTTCTACCCAATAGATATGTAAATTACATAGAGTCTCCCGCTGTGAAATTACGTGTTTCGAACACGCTACATGCAGAGAATTTTCGACAAAAATACACTACATTGTTGTTTGCATGTGGATTACAGGACTTTCATCACAGTAGTAGGCATATTGATGCTTAGAAGCTTTTTCTCTGATTTCACAGAGCTTTCGAAATGCCAGTTTTGAAAATGAGGCAGATTTCACGGCAGAAACCTCTTGGAGCGTGTTCTAACCAATAGACCTGTAATTTACATGGATTCGCTCACCGTGAAATTCCGTGTTCCGAACACGCTACAGGCATCTCGGATGCGACAAATATTCACTACAGAGTTGTTAGCAAGTGGATTACAGCACTTTCATCCACCATACAAGGCTTACTGACACTTTGAAGAATTTTCTCAGATTTCACAGGTTAGTTTTAATGCCAGGTTTGAAAATGAGGCAGATTTGGCAGAAAAATGCTCTTGGAGCCAGTTCTACCCAAAAGATATGTAACTTACCTAGTTTCAATCACCGTGACATTCCGTGTTCTGAACACGTTACATGCCCCACGGATTCAACAAACATTCTTTAATGAGTTGTGAACATGTGTATTAACGAACTTTCATCCACCTTACAGTGCATATTTATACATAGAAATTTTATTCTGATTTAGTAGTTTTCTCCTAATGTCAGTCTCTAAAATCATGCAGTTTCCACAGGAAAATCCTCTTGGAGCGAGTTCTACCCAATAGACATGCAATTTACATAGAACCCGTCATCGTGAAATTCCGTGTTCCGAAAAAGCTACATGCATCACGGATTCGACAAATATTCACTACAGAGATGTTAGCATAAGGATTACCGAACTTTCATCCACTATACAAGGCAGATTTACACCGAGAATCTAGTAATCTGTTTTCGCAGTGTTTTCCTAACGTCAGTTTCAAAAATCTGGCCTATTTCTCAGGAAAAAACTCTTGGAGTGATTTCTAACCAAGGGAAATGTAATTTACATAAATTCCCTGCCCGTGAAATTCCGTGTTCCGTACATGCTACATGCATAAAGGATTCGACAAATATTCACTACAAATTTGTTAGCATGTGGATTACCGAACTTTCATCACAATACATTGAATATTGATTCTTAGAAGTATTTTCTCAGATTTTGCAGCGTTTTCCAAACGCCAGTTTCAAAAATGACGAAGTTTTCGCAGAAAAACACTCTCGGAGCGAGTTCTACCCAATAGAGAAGTAATTTACATTGTTTCAATCACCGTGAAATTCCACGTTCTGAACACTGTACATGCACCACGGATTAGAAAAAGATTCTTTAATATGTTGTGAAAATGTGGATTACCGAACTTTCCTGCAACATAAAGGCACATTTACACCTACAAATATTTACTCTCCTTTTGCACCTTTTTCCAAACTTCAGATTCGATAACCATGCAATTTTCACAGAAAAATTCTCTTCTAGCTCGTTCTACTCAATAGAATTGTAATTTACATAGTTTCATTACCGTGAAATTCCATTTTCCAAAAGCACTACTTGAATCACGGTTTACAAAATAATTACTACACTCTTATTAACATGTGGATTACCGGACTTTCATTCACCATTCAAGGCATATTGACACTTAGAAGCATTTTCTCAGATTTCACAGGGTTCTCTTAATGGCAGTTTTCAAAATGAGGCACATTTCACAGAAAAATTCTCTTCAAGCGATTTCTACCCAATAGATATGTAACGTACATTGTTACCTTCACTATGACTTTCCGTATTTCGAACACATCACATGCATCACGAATTGGACAAACATTCTTTAATGAGTGTGAGCATGTGGATTACCGAACTTTCATCCACCATACAAGGCATATTTACACCTAGAAGTATTTATTCTGATTTCGCAGGTTTTTCCTAACATCCAGGTTCGAAAATCATGAAATTGTCGCAGAAACATTCAATTCAAGCGAGTTCTATCCAGTAGAATTGTTATTTTCAGAGTTTCACACACCGAGACATTCCGTGTTCCGAAAACGTTACATTCATCACGGCTTCGACAAACATTATTTAATGAGCGTGAGCATGTGGATTACCGATTTTTCAACCACAATACAAGGCATATTTACACCTAGAAACATTTACTTAGATTTCGCAGGTTTTCCTAACGTCAGTTACCAAAATCAGGCAGTTTTCGCAGAAAAATCCTCTTGGTGCATGTTCTATCAAATAGACATCTCATTTTCATAGGTACCGTCACCATAACATTCCGTGTTCTGAAAACGGAACATGCACCACGGATTCAACAAATATTCACTGCTGAGTTCTTAGCATGTGAATTACACATCTTTAATAACCCATTGAAGACATATTGTCACCTTAAAGCCTTTACTCAAATTTTGCAGCATTTTCAAAACACCAGTTTCCAAACTGAGGCAGATTTTTCAGTAAAATGCTCCTGGAGCGTGTTCTAACCAAGAGATATGTAATTTACATAGTTTCCCTCACCGTGATAGTCCGTGTTCCGAACACGCTACATACATCACGGATTTGACAAACATCTTTAATGAGTTGTGTACATGTGTATTACAGAACTTTCATCCACCATACAAGGCATATTTAGACCTAGAAACATTAAATCTGAGTTCGCAGCTATTTCCTAATAGCACTTTCTTAAACCAGGCAGTTTTCTAAGGAAAAAACTGTTGGAGCGTGTTCTAACCAATAGAGATGTAAATTACATAGAGTCTCCCGCTGTGAAATTACGTGTTTCGAAGACCCTACATTCAGAAAATTTTCGACAAAAATACACTACATTGTTGTTTGCATGTGGATTACAGGACTTTCATCACAGTAGTAGGCATATTGATGCTTAGAAGCTTTTTCTCTGATTTCACAGAGCTTTCGAAACGCCAGTTTCCAAAATGAGGCAGATTTCACCGCAGAAATCTCTTGGAGGAAGTTCTAACCAATAGACATGTAGTTTACATGGATTCGCTCACCGTGAAATTCCGTGTTCTGAACACGCTACATGCATCTCAGATGCGACAAATATTCACTACAGAGTTGTTAGCAAGTGGATTACAGCACTTTCATCCACCATACAAGGCTTACTGACACTTTGAAGAATTTTCTCAGATTTCACAGGCTAGTTTTAATGCCAGTTTTGAAAATGATGCAGATTTGGCAGAAAAATGCTCTTGGAGCCAGTTCTACCCAAAAGATATGTAACTTACCTAGTTTCAATCAACGTGACATTCCGTGTTCTGAACATGTTACATGCACCACGGATTCAACAAACATTCTTTAATGAGTTGTGAACATGTGTATTAACGAACTTTCATCCACCTTACAGTGCATATTTATACATAGAAATTTTATTCTGATTTAGTAGTTTACTCCTAATGTCAGTCTCTAAAATCATGCAGTTTCCACAGAAAAATCCTCTGGGAGCTATTTCTACCCAATAGACATGCAATTTACATAGAACAGATCATCGTGAAATTCCGTGTTTGGAAAAAGCTACATGCTTCACGGTTTCGACCAATATTCACTACAGAGTTGTTAGCATAAGGATTACCGAACTTTCATCCACCATAAAAGCCATGTTGACACTTTGAAACATTTTCGCATATTTTGAAAGTTTTTCCTAATGCCAGTTTTGAAAAGGGGGCAGATTCGCAGAAAAATTCTCGTGGATCGAGTACTTCCCAATAGAAATGTAATTTACATAGTTTCCCTCACAGTGACATTCCATTTTCCGAACACGCTTCATGCATCCAGGTTTCAACAAACTTTCTCGAATGAGGTGTGAACATGTAGATTACAGAAAGTTCATCCACCATAAATGGCATATATACACCTAGAAACATTAACTCTGAATTTGCAGCTTTTTCCTAATGCCAGTTTCGAAAATCAGGCCGTTTTTCAGGAAAAAAATTTGGAGCGAATTCTAACCAATAAGCGTGTAATTTACATAGATTCCTTCGCCGGCATTTTCCTTGAAACCATCAGGCTACATGCATTATGATTTCTACAAATATTCACCACAGATTTGTTTGCATTTGTTTTTACGATCTTGCATCACAATACAAGGCATACTGACACTATGAAGCATTTTTACTGATTTTGAAGATGTTTTCAAAAGCCAATTTCAAAAATGTGGCAGATTTCCCAGAAAAATCTCTTGGAGCCAATTCTACCCAAGAGACATATATTTTACATAGATTCGCTTCACCGTGATTTTCTGTGTTCCGAACCCGGTTCACGTATCTCGGATTCGACAAATATTCACTACAGTCTTGTTAGCATGTGGATTACTGAACTTTCATCCACCATCCAAGGCAGATTTACACCGAGAACCTAGTAATCTGAGTTCGCAGTGTTTTCCTAACTTCAGTTTCAAAAATCAGGCCTATATCTCAGGAAAATCTCTTGGAGTGATTTCTAAACAAGAGAAATGTAATTTACATAAATTTCCTGCCCGTGAAATTCCGTGTTCCGAACATGCTACATGCATAAAGGATTCGACAAATATTCACTACAAATTTGTTAGCATGTGTATTAACGAACTTTCAACACAATACATTGAATATTGATTCTTAGAAGTATTTTCTCAGATTTTGCAGCGTTTTCCCAACGCCAGTTTCAAAAATGACGAAGTTTTCGCAGAAAAACACTCTCGGAGCGAGTTCTACCCAATAGAGAAGTAATTTACATTGTTTCAATCACCGTGAAATTCCACGTTCTGAACACTGTACATGCACCACGGATTAGAAAAAGATTCTTTAATATGTTGTGAAAATGTGGATTACCGAACTTTCCTGCAACATAAAGGCACATTTACACCTACAAATATTTACTCTCCTTTTGCACCTTTTTCCAAACTTCAGATTCGATAACCATGCAATTTTCACAGAAAAATTCTCTTCTAGCTCGTTCTACTCAATAGAATTGTAATTTACATAGTTTCATTACCGTGAAATTCCATTTTCCAAAAGCACTACTTGAATCACGGTTTACAAAATAATTACTACACTCTTATTAACATGTGGATTACCGGACTTTCATTCACCATTCAAGGCATATTTACACTTAGAAGCATTTTCTCAGATTTCACAGTGTTCTCCTAATGGCAGTTTTGAAAATGAGGCACATTTCGCAGAAAAATTGTCTTCAAGCGTGTTCTACTCAATAGAATTGTAATTTACATAGTTTCATTACCGTGAAATTCCGTTTTCCAAAAGCGTTACATGAATCACGGTTTAAAAAATAATTACTACACTATTATTAACATGTGGATTACTGGACTTTCATTCACCATTCAAGGCATATTGACACTTAGAAGCATTTTCTCAGATTTCACAGGGTTCTCTTAATGGCAGTTTTCAAAATGAGGCACATTTCACAGAAAAATTCTCTTCAAGCGATTTCTACCCAATAGATATGTAACGTACATTGTTTCCTTCACTATGACATTCCGTATTCCGAACACATCACATGCATCACGAATTGGACAAACATTCTTTAATGAGTGTGAGCATGTGGATTACCGAACTTTCATCCACCATACAAGGCATATTTACACCTAGAAGTAGTTATTCTGATGTCGCAGGTTTTTCCTAACATCCAGGTTCGAAAATCATGAAATTGTCGCAGAAACATTCAATTCAAGCGAGTTCTATCCAGTAGAATTGTTATTTTCAGAGTTTCACTCACCGAGACATTCCGTGTTCCGAAAACGTTACATTCATCACGGCTTCGACAAACATTATTTAATGAGCGTGAGCATGTGGATTACTGATTTTTCAACCACAATACAAGGCATATTTACACCTAGAAACATTTACTTAGATTTCGCAGGTTTTCCTAACGTCAGTTACCAAAATCAGGCAGTTTTCGCAGAAAAATTCTCTCGGTGCATGTTCTATCCAATAGACATCTCATTTTCATAGATACCGTCACCGTAACATTCCGTGTTCCGAAAACGGTACATGCACCACGGATTCAACAAATATTCACTTCTGAGTTCTTAGCATGTGAATTACACATCTTTAATAACCCATTGAAGACATATTGTCACCTTAAAGCATTTACTCAGATTTTGCAGCATTTTCAAAACACCAGTTTCCAAACTGAGGCAGATTTTTCAGTAAAATGCTCCTGGAGCGTGTTCTAACCAAGAGATTTGTAATTTACATAGTTTCCCTCACCGTGACAGTCCGTGTTCCGAACACGCTACATACATCACGGATTTGACCAACATTTTTAATGAGTTGTGTACATGTGTATTACAGAACTTTCATCCACCATACAAGGCATATTTACACCTAGAAACATTAACTCTGAGTTCGCAGCTTTTTCCTAATAGCAGTTTCGAAAATCAGGCAGTTTTCAAAGGAAAAAACGGAGCGTGTTCTACCCAATAGATATGTAAATTACATAGAGTCTCCCGCTGTGAAATTACGTGTTTCGAACACGCTACATGCAGAGAATTTTCGACAAAAATACACTACATTGTTGTTTGCATGTGGATTACAGGACTTTCATCACAGTAGTAGGCATATTGATGCTTAGAAGCTTTTTCTCTGATTTCACAGAGCTTTCGAAATGCCAGTTTTGAAAATGAGGCAGATTTCACGGCAGAAACCTCTTGGAGCGTGTTCTAACCAATAGACCTGTAATTTACATGGATTCGCTCACCGTGAAATTCCGTGTTCCGAACACGCTACAGGCATCTCGGATGCGACAAATATTCACTACAGAGTTGTTAGCAAGTGGATTACAGCACTTTCATCCACCATACAAGGCTTACTGACACTTTGAAGAATTTTCTCAGATTTCACAGGTTAGTTTTAATGCCAGGTTTGAAAATGAGGCAGATTTGGCAGAAAAATGCTCTTGGAGCCAGTTCTACCCAAAAGATATGTAACTTACCTAGTTTCAATCACCGTGACATTCCGTGTTCTGAACACGTTACATGCCCCACGGATTCAACAAACATTCTTTAATGAGTTGTGAACATGTGTATTAACGAACTTTCATCCACCTTACAGTGCATATTTATACATAGAAATTTTATTCTGATTTAGTAGTTTTCTCCTAATGTCAGTCTCTAAAATCATGCAGTTTCCACAGGAAAATCCTCTTGGAGCGAGTTCTACCCAATAGACATGCAATTTACATAGAACCCGTCATCGTGAAATTCCGTGTTCCGAAAAAGCTACATGCATCACGGATTCGACAAATATTCACTACAGAGATGTTAGCATAAGGATTACCGAACTTTCATCCACCATACAAGGCAGATTTACACCGAGAATCTAGTAATCTGTTTTCGCAGTGTTTTCCTAACGTCAGTTTCAAAAATCTGGCCTATTTCTCAGGAAAAAACTCTTGGAGTGATTTCTAACCAAGGGAAATGTAATTTACATAAATTCCCTGCCCGTGAAATTCCGTGTTCCGTACATGCTACATGCATAAAGGATTCGACAAATATTCACTACAAATTTGTTAGCATGTGGATTACAGAACTTTCATCACAATACATTGAATATTGATTCTTAGAAGTATTTTCTCAGATTTTGCAGCGTTTTCCCAACGCCAGTTTCAAAAATGACGAAGTTTTCGCAGAAAAACACTCTCGGAGCGAGTTCTACCCAATAGAGAAGTAATTTACATTGTTTCAATCACCGTGAAATTCCACGTTCTGAACACTGTACATGCACCACGGATTAGAAAAAGATTCTTTAATATGTTGTGAAAATGTGGATTACCGAACTTTCCTGCAACATAAAGGCACATTTACACCTACAAATATTTACTCTCCTTTTGCACCTTTTTCCAAACTTCAGATTCGATAACCATGCAATTTTCACAGAAAAATTCTCTTCTAGCTCGTTCTACTCAATAGAATTGTAATTTACATAGTTTCATTACCGTGAAATTCCATTTTCCAAAAGCACTACTTGAATCACGGTTTACAAAATAATTACTACACTCTTATTAACATGTGGATTACCGGACTTTCATTCACCATTCAAGGCATATTTACACTTAGAAGCATTTTCTCAGATTTCACAGTGTTCTCCTAATGGCAGTTTTGAAAATGAGGCACATTTCGCAGAAAAATTGTCTTCAAGCGTGTTCTACTCAATAGAATTGTAATTTACATAGTTTCATTACCGTGAAATTCCGTTTTCCAAAAGCGTTACATGAATCACGGTTTAAAAAATAATTACTACACTATTATTAACATGTGGATTACTGGACTTTCATTCACCATTCAAGGCATATTGACACTTAGAAGCATTTTCTCAGATTTCACAGGGTTCTCTTAATGGCAGTTTTCAAAATGAGGCACATTTCACAGAAAAATTCTCTTCAAGCGATTTCTACCCAATAGATATGTAACGTACATTGTTTCCTTCACTATGACATTCCGTATTCCGAACACATCACATGCATCACGAATTGGACAAACATTCTTTAATGAGTGTGAGCATGTGGATTACCGAACTTTCATCCACCATACAAGGCATATTTACACCTAGAAGTAGTTATTCTGATGTCGCAGGTTTTTCCTAACATCCAGGTTCGAAAATCATGAAATTGTCGCAGAAACATTCAATTCAAGCGAGTTCTATCCAGTAGAATTGTTATTTTCAGAGTTTCACTCACCGAGACATTCCGTGTTCCGAAAACGTTACATTCATCACGGCTTCGACAAACATTATTTAATGAGCGTGAGCATGTGGATTACTGATTTTTCAACCACAATACAAGGCATATTTACACCTAGAAACATTTACTTAGATTTCGCAGGTTTTCCTAACGTCAGTTACCAAAATCAGGCAGTTTTCGCAGAAAAATTCTCTCGGTGCATGTTCTATCCAATAGACATCTCATTTTCATAGATACCGTCACCGTAACATTCCGTGTTCCGAAAACGGTACATGCACCACGGATTCAACAAATATTCACTTCTGAGTTCTTAGCATGTGAATTACACATCTTTAATAACCCATTGAAGACATATTGTCACCTTAAAGCATTTACTCAGATTTTGCAGCATTTTCAAAACACCAGTTTCCAAACTGAGGCAGATTTTTCAGTAAAATGCTCCTGGAGCGTGTTCTAACCAAGAGATTTGTAATTTACATAGTTTCCCTCACCGTGACAGTCCGTGTTCCGAACACGCTACATACATCACGGATTTGACCAACATTTTTAATGAGTTGTGTACATGTGTATTACAGAACTTTCATCCACCATACAAGGCATATTTACACCTAGAAACATTAACTCTGAGTTCGCAGCTTTTTCCTAATAGCAGTTTCGAAAATCAGGCAGTTTTCAAAGGAAAAAACGGAGCGTGTTCTACCCAATAGATATGTAAATTACATAGAGTCTCCCGCTGTGAAATTACGTGTTTCGAACACGCTACATGCAGAGAATTTTCGACAAAAATACACTACATTGTTGTTTGCATGTGGATTACAGGACTTTCATCACAGTAGTAGGCATATTGATGCTTAGAAGCTTTTTCTCTGATTTCACAGAGCTTTCGAAATGCCAGTTTTGAAAATGAGGCAGATTTCACGGCAGAAACCTCTTGGAGCGTGTTCTAACCAATAGACCTGTAATTTACATGGATTCGCTCACCGTGAAATTCCGTGTTCCGAACACGCTACAGGCATCTCGGATGCGACAAATATTCACTACAGAGTTGTTAGCAAGTGGATTACAGCACTTTCATCCACCATACAAGGCTTACTGACACTTTGAAGAATTTTCTCAGATTTCACAGGTTAGTTTTAATGCCAGGTTTGAAAATGAGGCAGATTTGGCAGAAAAATGCTCTTGGAGCCAGTTCTACCCAAAAGATATGTAACTTACCTAGTTTCAATCACCGTGACATTCCGTGTTCTGAACACGTTACATGCCCCACGGATTCAACAAACATTCTTTAATGAGTTGTGAACATGTGTATTAACGAACTTTCATCCACCTTACAGTGCATATTTATACATAGAAATTTTATTCTGATTTAGTAGTTTTCTCCTAATGTCAGTCTCTAAAATCATGCAGTTTCCACAGGAAAATCCTCTTGGAGCGAGTTCTACCCAATAGACATGCAATTTACATAGAACCCGTCATCGTGAAATTCCGTGTTCCGAAAAAGCTACATGCATCACGGATTCGACAAATATTCACTACAGAGATGTTAGCATAAGGATTACCGAACTTTCATCCACCATACAAGGCAGATTTACACCGAGAATCTAGTAATCTGTTTTCGCAGTGTTTTCCTAACGTCAGTTTCAAAAATCTGGCCTATTTCTCAGGAAAAAACTCTTGGAGTGATTTCTAACCAAGGGAAATGTAATTTACATAAATTCCCTGCCCGTGAAATTCCGTGTTCCGTACATGCTACATGCATAAAGGATTCGACAAATATTCACTACAAATTTGTTAGCATGTGGATTACAGAACTTTCATCACAATACATTGAATATTGATTCTTAGAAGTATTTTCTCAGATTTTGCAGCGTTTTCCAAACGCCAGTTTCAAAAATGACGAAGTTTTCGCAGAAAAACACTCTCGGAGCGAGTTCTACCCAATAGAGAAGTAATTTACATTGTTTCAATCACCGTGAAATTCCACGTTCTGAACACTGTACATGCACCACGGATTAGAAAAAGATTCTTTAATATGTTGTGAAAATGTGGATTACCGAACTTTCCTGCAACATAAAGGCACATTTACACCTACAAATATTTACTCTCCTTTTGCACCTTTTTCCAAACTTCAGATTCGATAACCATGCAATTTTCACAGAAAAATTCTCTTCTAGCTCGTTCTACTCAATAGAATTGTAATTTACATAGTTTCATTACCGTGAAATTCCATTTTCCAAAAGCACTACTTGAATCACGGTTTACAAAATAATTACTACACTCTTATTAACATGTGGATTACCGGACTTTCATTCACCATTCAAGGCATATTGACACTTAGAAGCATTTTCTCAGATTTCACAGGGTTCTCTTAATGGCAGTTTTCAAAATGAGGCACATTTCACAGAAAAATTCTCTTCAAGCGATTTCTACCCAATAGATATGTAACGTACATTGTTACCTTCACTATGACTTTCCGTATTTCGAACACATCACATGCATCACGAATTGGACAAACATTCTTTAATGAGTGTGAGCATGTGGATTACCGAACTTTCATCCACCATACAAGGCATATTTACACCTAGAAGTATTTATTCTGATTTCGCAGGTTTTTCCTAACATCCAGGTTCGAAAATCATGAAATTGTCGCAGAAACATTCAATTCAAGCGAGTTCTATCCAGTAGAATTGTTATTTTCAGAGTTTCACACACCGAGACATTCCGTGTTCCGAAAACGTTACATTCATCACGGCTTCGACAAACATTATTTAATGAGCGTGAGCATGTGGATTACCGATTTTTCAACCACAATACAAGGCATATTTACACCTAGAAACATTTACTTAGATTTCGCAGGTTTTCCTAACGTCAGTTACCAAAATCAGGCAGTTTTCGCAGAAAAATCCTCTTGGTGCATGTTCTATCAAATAGACATCTCATTTTCATAGGTACCGTCACCATAACATTCCGTGTTCTGAAAACGGAACATGCACCACGGATTCAACAAATATTCACTGCTGAGTTCTTAGCATGTGAATTACACATCTTTAATAACCCATTGAAGACATATTGTCACCTTAAAGCCTTTACTCAAATTTTGCAGCATTTTCAAAACACCAGTTTCCAAACTGAGGCAGATTTTTCAGTAAAATGCTCCTGGAGCGTGTTCTAACCAAGAGATATGTAATTTACATAGTTTCCCTCACCGTGATAGTCCGTGTTCCGAACACGCTACATACATCACGGATTTGACAAACATCTTTAATGAGTTGTGTACATGTGTATTACAGAACTTTCATCCACCATACAAGGCATATTTAGACCTAGAAACATTAACTCTGAGTTCGCAGCTATTTCCTAATAGCACTTTCTTAAATCAGGCAGTTTTCTAAGGAAAAAACTGTTGGAGCGTGTTCTAACCAATAGAGATGTAAATTACATAGAGTCTCCCGCTGTGAAATTACGTGTTTCGAAGACCCTACATTCAGAAAATTTTCGACAAAAATACACTACATTGTTGTTTGCATGTGGATTACAGGACTTTCATCACAGTAGTAGGCATATTGATGCTTAGAAGCTTTTTCTCTGATTTCACAGAGCTTTCGAAACGCCAGTTTCCAAAATGAGGCAGATTTCACCGCAGAAATCTCTTGGAGCAAGTTCTAACCAATAGACATGTAGTTTACATGGATTCGCTCACCGTGAAATTCCGTGTTCTGAACACGCTACATGCATCTCGGATGCGACAAATATTCACTACAGAGTTGTTAGCAAGTGGATTACAGCACTTTCATCCACCATACAAGGCTTACTGACACTTTGAAGAATTTTCTCAGATTTCACAGGCTAGTTTTAATGCCAGTTTTGAAAATGATGCAGATTTGGCAGAAAAATGCTCTTGGAGCCAGTTCTACCCAAAAGATATGTAACTTACCTAGTTTCAATCAACGTGACATTCCGTGTTCTGAACATGTTACATGCACCACGGATTCAACAAACATTCTTTAATGAGTTGTGAACATGTGTATTAACGAACTTTCATCCACCTTACAGTGCATATTTATACATAGAAATTTTATTCTGATTTAGTAGTTTACTCCTAATGTCAGTCTCTAAAATCATGCAGTTTCCACAGAAAAATCCTCTGGGAGCTATTTCTACCCAATAGACATGCAATTTACATAGAACAGATCATCGTGAAATTCCGTGTTTGGAAAAAGCTACATGCTTCAAGGTTTCGACCAATATTCACTACAGAGTTGTTAGCATAAGGATTACCGAACTTTCATCCACCATAAAAGCCATGTTGACACTTTGAAACATTTTCGCATATTTTGAAAGTTTTTCCTAATGCCAGTTTTGAAAAGGGGGCAGATTCGCAGAAAAATTCTCGTGGATCGAGTACTTCCCAATAGAAATGTAATTTACATAGTTTCCCTCACAGTGACATTCCATTTTCCGAACACGCTTCATGCATCCAGGTTTCAACAAACTTTCTCGAATGAGGTGTGAACATGTAGATTACAGAAAGTTCATCCACCATAAATGGCATATATACACCTAGAAACATTAACTCTGAATTTGCAGCTTTTTCCTAATGCCAGTTTCGAAAATCAGGCCGTTTTTCAGGAAAAAAATTTGGAGCGAATTCTAACCAATAAGCGTGTAATTTACATAGATTCCTTCGCCGGCATTTTCCTTGAAACCATCAGGCTACATGCATTATGATTTCTACAAATATTCACCACAGATTTGTTTGCATTTGTTTTTACGATCTTGCATCACAATACAAGGCATACTGACACTATGAAGCATTTTTACTGATTTTGAAGATGTTTTCAAAAGCCAATTTCAAAAATGTGGCAGATTTCCCAGAAAAATCTCTTGGAGCCAATTCTACCCAAGAGACATATATTTTACATAGATTCGCTTCACCGTGATTTTCTGTGTTCCGAACCCGGTTCACGTATCTCGGATTCGACAAATATTCACTACAGTCTTGTTAGCATGTGGATTACTGAACTTTCATCCACCATCCAAGGCAGATTTACACCGAGAACCTAGTAATCTGAGTTCGCAGTGTTTTCCTAACTTCAGTTTCAAAAATCAGGCCTATATCTCAGGAAAATCTCTTGGAGTGATTTCTAAACAAGAGAAATGTAATTTACATAAATTTCCTGCCCGTGAAATTCCGTGTTCCGAACATGCTACATGCATAAAGGATTCGACAAATATTCACTACAAATTTGTTAGCATGTGTATTAACGAACTTTCAACACAATACATTGAATATTGATTCTTAGAAGTATTTTCTCAGATTTTGCAGCGTTTTCCCAACGCCAGTTTCAAAAATGACGAAGTTTTCGCAGAAAAACACTCTCGGAGCGAGTTCTACCCAATAGAGAAGTAATTTACATTGTTTCAATCACCGTGAAATTCCACGTTCTGAACACTGTACATGCACCACGGATTAGAAAAAGATTCTTTAATATGTTGTGAAAATGTGGATTACCGAACTTTCCTGCAACATAAAGGCACATTTACACCTACAAATATTTACTCTCCTTTTGCACCTTTTTCCAAACTTCAGATTCGATAACCATGCAATTTTCACAGAAAAATTCTCTTCTAGCTCGTTCTACTCAATAGAATTGTAATTTACATAGTTTCATTACCGTGAAATTCCATTTTCCAAAAGCACTACTTGAATCACGGTTTACAAAATAATTACTACACTCTTATTAACATGTGGATTACCGGACTTTCATTCACCATTCAAGGCATATTTACACTTAGAAGCATTTTCTCAGATTTCACAGTGTTCTCCTAATGGCAGTTTTGAAAATGAGGCACATTTCGCAGAAAAATTGTCTTCAAGCGTGTTCTACTCAATAGAATTGTAATTTACATAGTTTCATTACCGTGAAATTCCGTTTTCCAAAAGCGTTACATGAATCACGGTTTAAAAAATAATTACTACACTATTATTAACATGTGGATTACTGGACTTTCATTCACCATTCAAGGCATATTGACACTTAGAAGCATTTTCTCAGATTTCACAGGGTTCTCTTAATGGCAGTTTTCAAAATGAGGCACATTTCACAGAAAAATTCTCTTCAAGCGATTTCTACCCAATAGATATGTAACGTACATTGTTTCCTTCACTATGACATTCCGTATTCCGAACACATCACATGCATCACGAATTGGACAAACATTCTTTAATGAGTGTGAGCATGTGGATTACCGAACTTTCATCCACCATACAAGGCATATTTACACCTAGAAGTAGTTATTCTGATGTCGCAGGTTTTTCCTAACATCCAGGTTCGAAAATCATGAAATTGTCGCAGAAACATTCAATTCAAGCGAGTTCTATCCAGTAGAATTGTTATTTTCAGAGTTTCACTCACCGAGACATTCCGTGTTCCGAAAACGTTACATTCATCACGGCTTCGACAAACATTATTTAATGAGCGTGAGCATGTGGATTACTGATTTTTCAACCACAATACAAGGCATATTTACACCTAGAAACATTTACTTAGATTTCGCAGGTTTTCCTAACGTCAGTTACCAAAATCAGGCAGTTTTCGCAGAAAAATTCTCTCGGTGCATGTTCTATCCAATAGACATCTCATTTTCATAGATACCGTCACCGTAACATTCCGTGTTCCGAAAACGGTACATGCACCACGGATTCAACAAATATTCACTTCTGAGTTCTTAGCATGTGAATTACACATCTTTAATAACCCATTGAAGACATATTGTCACCTTAAAGCATTTACTCAGATTTTGCAGCATTTTCAAAACACCAGTTTCCAAACTGAGGCAGATTTTTCAGTAAAATGCTCCTGGAGCGTGTTCTAACCAAGAGATTTGTAATTTACATAGTTTCCCTCACCGTGACAGTCCGTGTTCCGAACACGCTACATACATCACGGATTTGACCAACATTTTTAATGAGTTGTGTACATGTGTATTACAGAACTTTCATCCACCATACAAGGCATATTTACACCTAGAAACATTAACTCTGAGTTCGCAGCTTTTTCCTAATAGCAGTTTCGAAAATCAGGCAGTTTTCAAAGGAAAAAACGGAGCGTGTTCTACCCAATAGATATGTAAATTACATAGAGTCTCCCGCTGTGAAATTACGTGTTTCGAACACGCTACATGCAGAGAATTTTCGACAAAAATACACTACATTGTTGTTTGCATGTGGATTACAGGACTTTCATCACAGTAGTAGGCATATTGATGCTTAGAAGCTTTTTCTCTGATTTCACAGAGCTTTCGAAATGCCAGTTTTGAAAATGAGGCAGATTTCACGGCAGAAACCTCTTGGAGCGTGTTCTAACCAATAGACCTGTAATTTACATGGATTCGCTCACCGTGAAATTCCGTGTTCCGAACACGCTACAGGCATCTCGGATGCGACAAATATTCACTACAGAGTTGTTAGCAAGTGGATTACAGCACTTTCATCCACCATACAAGGCTTACTGACACTTTGAAGAATTTTCTCAGATTTCACAGGTTAGTTTTAATGCCAGGTTTGAAAATGAGGCAGATTTGGCAGAAAAATGCTCTTGGAGCCAGTTCTACCCAAAAGATATGTAACTTACCTAGTTTCAATCACCGTGACATTCCGTGTTCTGAACACGTTACATGCCCCACGGATTCAACAAACATTCTTTAATGAGTTGTGAACATGTGTATTAACGAACTTTCATCCACCTTACAGTGCATATTTATACATAGAAATTTTATTCTGATTTAGTAGTTTTCTCCTAATGTCAGTCTCTAAAATCATGCAGTTTCCACAGGAAAATCCTCTTGGAGCGAGTTCTACCCAATAGACATGCAATTTACATAGAACCCGTCATCGTGAAATTCCGTGTTCCGAAAAAGCTACATGCATCACGGATTCGACAAATATTCACTACAGAGATGTTAGCATAAGGATTACCGAACTTTCATCCACCATACAAGGCAGATTTACACCGAGAATCTAGTAATCTGTTTTTGCAGTGTTTTCCTAACGTCAGTTTGAAAAATCTGGCCTATTTCTCAGGAAAAAACTCTTGGAGTGATTTCTAACCAAGGGAAATGTAATTTACATAAATTCCCTGCCCGTGAAATTCCGTGTTCCGAACATGCTACATGCATAAAGGATTCGACAAATATTCACTACAAATTTGTTAGCATGTGGATTACAGAACTTTCATCACAATACATTGAATATTGATTCTTAGAAGTATTTTCTCAGATTTTGCAGCGTTTTCCCAACGCCAGTTTCAAAAATGACGAAGTTTTCGCAGAAAAACACTCTCGGAGCGAGTTCTACCCAATAGAGAAGTAATTTACATTGTTTCAATCACCGTGAAATTCCACGTTCTGAACACTGTACATGCACCACGGATTAGAAAAAGATTCTTTAATATGTTGTGAAAATGTGGATTACCGAACTTTCCTGCAACATAAAGGCACATTTACACCTACAAATATTTACTCTCCTTTTGCACCTTTTTCCAAACTTCAGATTCGATAACCATGCAATTTTCACAGAAAAATTCTCTTCTAGCTCGTTCTACTCAATAGAATTGTAATTTACATAGTTTCATTACCGTGAAATTCCGTTTTCCAAAAGCACTACTTGATTCACGGTTTACAAAATAATTACTACACTCTTATTAACATGTGGATTACCGGACTTTCATTCACCATTCAAGGCATATTGACACTTAGAAGCATTTTCTCAGATTTCACAGTGTTCTCCTAATGGCAGTTTTGAAAATGAGGCACATTTCGCAGAAAAATTGTCTTCAAGCGTGTTCTACTCAATAGAATTGTAATTTACATAGTTTCATTACCGTGAAATTCCGTTTTCCAAAAGCGTTACATGAATCACGGTTTAAAAAATAATTACTACACTATTATTAACATGTGGATTACTGGACTTTCATTCACCATTCAAGGCATATTGACACTTAGAAGCATTTTCTCAGATTTCACAGGGTTCTCTTAATGGCAGTTTTCAAAATGAGGCACATTTCACAGAAAAATTCTCTTCAAGCGATTTCTACCCAATAGATATGTAACGTACATTGTTTCCTTCACTATGACATTCCGTATTCCGAACACATCACATGCATCACGAATTGGACAAACATTCTTTAATGAGTGTGAGCATGTGGATTACCGAACTTTCATCCACCATACAAGGCATATTTACACCTAGAAGTAGTTATTCTGATGTCGCAGGTTTTTCCTAACATCCAGGTTCGAAAATCATGAAATTGTCGCAGAAACATTCAATTCAAGCGAGTTCTATCCAGTAGAATTGTTATTTTCAGAGTTTCACTCACCGAGACATTCCGTGTTCCGAAAACGTTACATTCATCACGGCTTCGACAAACATTATTTAATGAGCGTGAGCATGTGGATTACTGATTTTTCAACCACAATACAAGGCATATTTACACCTAGAAACATTTACTTAGATTTCGCAGGTTTTCCTAACGTCAGTTACCAAAATCAGGCAGTTTTCGCAGAAAAATTCTCTCGGTGCATGTTCTATCCAATAGACATCTCATTTTCATAGATACCGTCACCGTAACATTCCGTGTTCCGAAAACGGTACATGCACCACGGATTCAACAAATATTCACTTCTGAGTTCTTAGCATGTGAATTACACATCTTTAATAACCCATTGAAGACATATTGTCACCTTAAAGCATTTACTCAGATTTTGCAGCATTTTCAAAACACCAGTTTCCAAACTGAGGCAGATTTTTCAGTAAAATGCTCCTGGAGCGTGTTCTAACCAAGAGATTTGTAATTTACATAGTTTCCCTCACCGTGACAGTCCGTGTTCCGAACACGCTACATACATCACGGATTTGACCAACATTTTTAATGAGTTGTGTACATGTGTATTACAGAACTTTCATCCACCATACAAGGCATATTTACACCTAGAAACATTAACTCTGAGTTCGCAGCTTTTTCCTAATAGCAGTTTCGAAAATCAGGCAGTTTTCAAAGGAAAAAACGGAGCGTGTTCTACCCAATAGATATGTAAATTACATAGAGTCTCCCGCTGTGAAATTACGTGTTTCGAACACGCTACATGCAGAGAATTTTCGACAAAAATACACTACATTGTTGTTTGCATGTGGATTACAGGACTTTCATCACAGTAGTAGGCATATTGATGCTTAGAAGCTTTTTCTCTGATTTCACAGAGCTTTCGAAATGCCAGTTTTGAAAATGAGGCAGATTTCACGGCAGAAACCTCTTGGAGCGTGTTCTAACCAATAGACCTGTAATTTACATGGATTCGCTCACCGTGAAATTCCGTGTTCCGAACACGCTACAGGCATCTCGGATGCGACAAATATTCACTACAGAGTTGTTAGCAAGTGGATTACAGCACTTTCATCCACCATACAAGGCTTACTGACACTTTGAAGAATTTTCTCAGATTTCACAGGTTAGTTTTAATGCCAGGTTTGAAAATGAGGCAGATTTGGCAGAAAAATGCTCTTGGAGCCAGTTCTACCCAAAAGATATGTAACTTACCTAGTTTCAATCACCGTGACATTCCGTGTTCTGAACACGTTACATGCCCCACGGATTCAACAAACATTCTTTAATGAGTTGTGAACATGTGTATTAACGAACTTTCATCCACCTTACAGTGCATATTTATACATAGAAATTTTATTCTGATTTAGTAGTTTTCTCCTAATGTCAGTCTCTAAAATCATGCAGTTTCCACAGGAAAATCCTCTTGGAGCGAGTTCTACCCAATAGACATGCAATTTACATAGAACCCATCATCGTGAAATTCCGTGTTCCGAAAAAGCTACATGCATCACGGATTCGACAAATATTCACTACAGAGATGTTAGCATAAGGATTACCGAACTTTCATCCACCATACAAGGCAGATTTACACCGAGAATCTAGTAATCTGTTTTCGCAGTGTTTTCCTAACGTCAGTTTGAAAAATCTGGCCTATTTCTCAGGAAAAAACTCTTGGAGTGATTTCTAACCAAGGGAAATGTAATTTACATAAATTCCCTGCCCGTGAAATTCCGTGTTCCGAACATGCTACATGCATAAAGGATTCGACAAATATTCACTACAAATTTGTTAGCATGTGGATTACAGAACTTTCATCACAATACATTGAATATTGATTCTTAGAAGTATTTTCTCAGATTTTGCAGCGTTTTCCAAACGCCAGTTTCAAAAATGACGAAGTTTTCGCAGAAAAACACTCTCGGAGCGAGTTCTACCCAATAGAGAAGTAATTTACATTGTTTCAATCACCGTGAAATTCCACGTTCTGAACACTGTACATGCACCACGGATTAGAAAAAGATTCTTTAATATGTTGTGAAAATGTGGATTACCGAACTTTCCTGCAACATAAAGGCACATTTACACCTACAAATATTTACTCTCCTTTTGCACCTTTTTCCAAACTTCAGATTCGATAACCATGCAATTTTCACAGAAAAATTCTCTTCTAGCTCGTTCTACTCAATAGAATTGTAATTTACATAGTTTCATTACCGTGAAATTCCGTTTTCCAAAAGCACTACTTGATTCACGGTTTACAAAATAATTACTACACTCTTATTAACATGTGGATTACCGGACTTTCATTCACCATTCAAGGCATATTGACACTTAGAAGCATTTTCTCAGATTTCACAGTGTTCTCCTAATGGCAGTTTTGAAAATGAGGCACATTTCGCAGAAAAATTGTCTTCAAGCGTGTTCTACTCAATAGAATTGTAATTTACATAGTTTCATTACCGTGAAATTCCGTTTTCCAAAAGCGTTACATGAATCACGGTTTAAAAAATAATTACTACACTATTATTAACATGTGGATTACTGGACTTTCATTCACCATTCAAGGCATATTGACACTTAGAAGCATTTTCTCAGATTTCACAGGGTTCTCTTAATGGCAGTTTTCAAAATGAGGCACATTTCACAGAAAAATTCTCTTCAAGCGATTTCTACCCAATAGATATGTAACGTACATTGTTTCCTTCACTATGACATTCCGTATTCCGAACACATCACATGCATCACGAATTGGACAAACATTCTTTAATGAGCGTGAGCATGTGGATTACCGATTTTTCAACCACAATACAAGGCATATTTACACCTAGAAACATTTACTTAGATTTCGCAGGTTTTCCTAACGTCAGTTACCAAAATCAGGCAGTTTTCGCAGAAAAATCCTCTTGGTGCATGTTCTATCAAATAGACATCTCATTTTCATAGGTACCGTCACCATAACATTCCGTGTTCTGAAAACGGAACATGCACCACGGATTCAACAAATATTCACTGCTGAGTTCTTAGCATGTGAATTACACATCTTTAATAACCCATTGAAGACATATTGTCACCTTAAAGCCTTTACTCAAATTTTGCAGCATTTTCAAAACACCAGTTTCCAAACTGAGGCAGATTTTTCAGTAAAATGCTCCTGGAGCGTGTTCTAACCAAGAGATATGTAATTTACATAGTTTCCCTCACCGTGATAGTCCGTGTTCCGAACACGCTACATACATCACGGATTTGACAAACATCTTTAATGAGTTGTGTACATGTGTATTACAGAACTTTCATCCACCATACAAGGCATATTTAGACCTAGAAACATTAACTCTGAGTTCGCAGCTATTTCCTAATAGCACTTTCTTAAATCAGGCAGTTTTCTAAGGAAAAAACTGTTGGAGCGTGTTCTAACCAATAGAGATGTAAATTACATAGAGTCTCCCGCTGTGAAATTACGTGTTTCGAAGACCCTACATTCAGAAAATTTTCGACAAAAATACACTACATTGTTGTTTGCATGTGGATTACAGGACTTTCATCACAGTAGTAGGCATATTGATGCTTAGAAGCTTTTTCTCTGATTTCACAGAGCTTTCGAAACGCCAGTTTCCAAAATGAGGCAGATTTCACCGCAGAAATCTCTTGGAGCAAGTTCTAACCAATAGACATGTAGTTTACATGGATTCGCTCACCGTGAAATTCCGTGTTCTGAACACGCTACATGCATCTCGGATGCGACAAATATTCACTACAGAGTTGTTAGCAAGTGGATTACAGCACTTTCATCCACCATACAAGGCTTACTGACACTTTGAAGAATTTTCTCAGATTTCACAGGCTAGTTTTAATGCCAGTTTTGAAAATGATGCAGATTTGGCAGAAAAATGCTCTTGGAGCCAGTTCTACCCAAAAGATATGTAACTTACCTAGTTTCAATCAACGTGACATTCCGTGTTCTGAACATGTTACATGCACCACGGATTCAACAAACATTCTTTAATGAGTTGTGAACATGTGTATTAACGAACTTTCATCCACCTTACAGTGCATATTTATACATAGAAATTTTATTCTGATTTAGTAGTTTACTCCTAATGTCAGTCTCTAAAATCATGCAGTTTCCACAGAAAAATCCTCTGGGAGCTATTTCTACCCAATAGACATGCAATTTACATAGAACAGATCATCGTGAAATTCCGTGTTTGGAAAAAGCTACATGCTTCAAGGTTTCGACCAATATTCACTACAGAGTTGTTAGCATAAGGATTACCGAACTTTCATCCACCATAAAAGCCATGTTGACACTTTGAAACATTTTCGCATATTTTGAAAGTTTTTCCTAATGCCAGTTTTGAAAAGGGGGCAGATTCGCAGAAAAATTCTCGTGGATCGAGTACTTCCCAATAGAAATGTAATTTACATAGTTTCCCTCACAGTGACATTCCATTTTCCGAACACGCTTCATGCATCCAGGTTTCAACAAACTTTCTCGAATGAGGTGTGAACATGTAGATTACAGAAAGTTCATCCACCATAAATGGCATATATACACCTAGAAACATTAACTCTGAATTTGCAGCTTTTTCCTAATGCCAGTTTCGAAAATCAGGCCGTTTTTCAGGAAAAAAATTTGGAGCGAATTCTAACCAATAAGCGTGTAATTTACATAGATTCCTTCGCCGGCATTTTCCTTGAAACCATCAGGCTACATGCATTATGATTTCTACAAATATTCACCACAGATTTGTTTGCATTTGTTTTTACGATCTTGCATCACAATACAAGGCATACTGACACTATGAAGCATTTTTACTGATTTTGAAGATGTTTTCAAAAGCCAATTTCAAAAATGTGGCAGATTTCCCAGAAAAATCTCTTGGAGCCAATTCTACCCAAGAGACATATATTTTACATAGATTCGCTTCACCGTGATTTTCTGTGTTCCGAACCCGGTTCACGTATCTCGGATTCGACAAATATTCACTACAGTCTTGTTAGCATGTGGATTACTGAACTTTCATCCACCATCCAAGGCAGATTTACACCGAGAACCTAGTAATCTGAGTTCGCAGTGTTTTCCTAACTTCAGTTTCAAAAATCAGGCCTATATCTCAGGAAAATCTCTTGGAGTGATTTCTAAACAAGAGAAATGTAATTTACATAAATTTCCTGCCCGTGAAATTCCGTGTTCCGAACATGCTACATGCATAAAGGATTCGACAAATATTCACTACAAATTTGTTAGCATGTGTATTAACGAACTTTCAACACAATACATTGAATATTGATTCTTAGAAGTATTTTCTCAGATTTTGCAGCGTTTTCCCAACGCCAGTTTCAAAAATGACGAAGTTTTCGCAGAAAAACACTCTCGGAGCGAGTTCTACCCAATAGAGAAGTAATTTACATTGTTTCAATCACCGTGAAATTCCACGTTCTGAACACTGTACATGCACCACGGATTAGAAAAAGATTCTTTAATATGTTGTGAAAATGTGGATTACCGAACTTTCCTGCAACATAAAGGCACATTTACACCTACAAATATTTACTCTCCTTTTGCACCTTTTTCCAAACTTCAGATTCGATAACCATGCAATTTTCACAGAAAAATTCTCTTCTAGCTCGTTCTACTCAATAGAATTGTAATTTACATAGTTTCATTACCGTGAAATTCCATTTTCCAAAAGCACTACTTGAATCACGGTTTACAAAATAATTACTACACTCTTATTAACATGTGGATTACCGGACTTTCATTCACCATTCAAGGCATATTTACACTTAGAAGCATTTTCTCAGATTTCACAGTGTTCTCCTAATGGCAGTTTTGAAAATGAGGCACATTTCGCAGAAAAATTGTCTTCAAGCGTGTTCTACTCAATAGAATTGTAATTTACATAGTTTCATTACCGTGAAATTCCGTTTTCCAAAAGCGTTACATGAATCACGGTTTAAAAAATAATTACTACACTATTATTAACATGTGGATTACTGGACTTTCATTCACCATTCAAGGCATATTGACACTTAGAAGCATTTTCTCAGATTTCACAGGGTTCTCTTAATGGCAGTTTTCAAAATGAGGCACATTTCACAGAAAAATTCTCTTCAAGCGATTTCTACCCAATAGATATGTAACGTACATTGTTTCCTTCACTATGACATTCCGTATTCCGAACACATCACATGCATCACGAATTGGACAAACATTCTTTAATGAGTGTGAGCATGTGGATTACCGAACTTTCATCCACCATACAAGGCATATTTACACCTAGAAGTAGTTATTCTGATGTCGCAGGTTTTTCATAACATCCAGGTTCGAAAATCATGAAATTGTCGCAGAAACATTCAATTCAAGCGAGTTCTATCCAGTAGAATTGTTATTTTCAGAGTTTCACTCACCGAGACATTCCGTGTTCCGAAAACGTTACATTCATCACGGCTTCGACAAACATTATTTAATGAGCGTGAGCATGTGGATTACTGATTTTTCAACCACAATACAAGGCATATTTACACCTAGAAACATTTACTTAGATTTCGCAGGTTTTCCTAACGTCAGTTACCAAAATCAGGCAGTTTTCGCAGAAAAATTCTCTCGGTGCATGTTCTATCCAATAGACATCTCATTTTCATAGATACCGTCACCGTAACATTCCGTGTTCCGAAAACGGTACATGCACCACGGATTCAACAAATATTCACTTCTGAGTTCTTAGCATGTGAATTACACATCTTTAATAACCCATTGAAGACATATTGTCACCTTAAAGCATTTACTCAGATTTTGCAGCATTTTCAAAACACCAGTTTCCAAACTGAGGCAGATTTTTCAGTAAAATGCTCCTGGAGCGTGTTCTAACCAAGAGATTTGTAATTTACATAGTTTCCCTCACCGTGACAGTCCGTGTTCCGAACACGCTACATACATCACGGATTTGACCAACATTTTTAATGAGTTGTGTACATGTGTATTACAGAACTTTCATCCACCATACAAGGCATATTTACACCTAGAAACATTAACTCTGAGTTCGCAGCTTTTTCCTAATAGCAGTTTCGAAAATCAGGCAGTTTTCAAAGGAAAAAACGGAGCGTGTTCTACCCAATAGATATGTAAATTACATAGAGTCTCCCGCTGTGAAATTACGTGTTTCGAACACGCTACATGCAGAGAATTTTCGACAAAAATACACTACATTGTTGTTTGCATGTGGATTACAGGACTTTCATCACAGTAGTAGGCATATTGATGCTTAGAAGCTTTTTCTCTGATTTCACAGAGCTTTCGAAATGCCAGTTTTGAAAATGAGGCAGATTTCACGGCAGAAACCTCTTGGAGCGTGTTCTAACCAATAGACCTGTAATTTACATGGATTCGCTCACCGTGAAATTCCGTGTTCCGAACACGCTACAGGCATCTCGGATGCGACAAATATTCACTACAGAGTTGTTAGCAAGTGGATTACAGCACTTTCATCCACCATACAAGGCTTACTGACACTTTGAAGAATTTTCTCAGATTTCACAGGTTAGTTTTAATGCCAGGTTTGAAAATGAGGCAGATTTGGCAGAAAAATGCTCTTGGAGCCAGTTCTACCCAAAAGATATGTAACTTACCTAGTTTCAATCACCGTGACATTCCGTGTTCTGAACACGTTACATGCCCCACGGATTCAACAAACATTCTTTAATGAGTTGTGAACATGTGTATTAACGAACTTTCATCCACCTTACAGTGCATATTTATACATAGAAATTTTATTCTGATTTAGTAGTTTTCTCCTAATGTCAGTCTCTAAAATCATGCAGTTTCCACAGGAAAATCCTCTTGGAGCGAGTTCTACCCAATAGACATGCAATTTACATAGAACCCATCATCGTGAAATTCCGTGTTCCGAAAAAGCTACATGCATCACGGATTCGACAAATATTCACTACAAATTTGTTAGCATGTGGATTACAGAACTTTCATCACAATACATTGAATATTGATTCTTAGAAGTATTTTCTCAGATTTTGCAGCGTTTTCCAAACGCCAGTTTCAAAAATGACGAAGTTTTCGCAGAAAAACACTCTCGGAGCGAGTTCTACCCAATAGAGAAGTAATTTACATTGTTTCAATCACCGTGAAATTCCACGTTCTGAACACTGTACATGCACCACGGATTAGAAAAAGATTCTTTAATATGTTGTGAAAATGTGGATTACCGAACTTTCCTGCAACATAAAGGCACATTTACACCTACAAATATTTACTCTCCTTTTGCACCTTTTTCCAAACTTCAGATTCGATAACCATGCAATTTTCACAGAAAAATTCTCTTCTAGCTCGTTCTACTCAATAGAATTGTAATTTACATAGTTTCATTACCGTGAAATTCCGTTTTCCAAAAGCACTACTTGAATCACGGTTTACAAAATAATTACTACACTCTTATTAACATGTGGATTACCGGACTTTCATTCACCATTCAAGGCATATTGACACTTAGAAGCATTTTCTCAGATTTCACAGTGTTCTCCTAATGGCAGTTTTGAAAATGAGGCACATTTCGCAGAAAAATTGTCTTCAAGCGTGTTCTACTCAATAGAATTGTAATTTACATAGTTTCATTACCGTGAAATTCCGTTTTCCAAAAGCGTTACATGAATCACGGTTTAAAAAATAATTACTACACTATTATTAACATGTGGATTACTGGACTTTCATTCACCATTCAAGGCATATTGACACTTAGAAGCATTTTCTCAGATTTCACAGGGTTCTCTTAATGGCAGTTTTCAAAATGAGGCACATTTCACAGAAAAATTCTCTTCAAGCGATTTCTACCCAATAGATATGTAACGTACATTGTTTCCTTCACTATGACATTCCGTATTCCGAACACATCACATGCATCACGAATTGGACAAACATTCTTTAATGAGTGTGAGCATGTGGATTACCGAACTTTCATCCACCATACAAGGCATATTTACACCTAGAAGTAGTTATTCTGATGTCGCAGGTTTTTCATAACATCCAGGTTCGAAAATCATGAAATTGTCGCAGAAACATTCAATTCAAGCGAGTTCTATCCAGTAGAATTGTTATTTTCAGAGTTTCACTCACCGAGACATTCCGTGTTCCGAAAACGTTACATTCATCACGGCTTCGACAAACATTATTTAATGAGCGTGAGCATGTGGATTACTGATTTTTCAACCACAATACAAGGCATATTTACACCTAGAAACATTTACTTAGATTTCGCAGGTTTTCCTAACGTCAGTTACCAAAATCAGGCAGTTTTCGCAGAAAAATTCTCTCGGTGCATGTTCTATCCAATAGACATCTCATTTTCATAGATACCGTCACCGTAACATTCCGTGTTCCGAAAACGGTACATGCACCACGGATTCAACAAATATTCACTTCTGAGTTCTTAGCATGTGAATTACACATCTTTAATAACCCATTGAAGACATATTGTCACCTTAAAGCATTTACTCAGATTTTGCAGCATTTTCAAAACACCAGTTTCCAAACTGAGGCAGATTTTTCAGTAAAATGCTCCTGGAGCGTGTTCTAACCAAGAGATTTGTAATTTACATAGTTTCCCTCACCGTGACAGTCCGTGTTCCGAACACGCTACATACATCACGGATTTGACCAACATTTTTAATGAGTTGTGTACATGTGTATTACAGAACTTTCATCCACCATACAAGGCATATTTACACCTAGAAACATTAACTCTGAGTTCGCAGCTTTTTCCTAATAGCAGTTTCGAAAATCAGGCAGTTTTCAAAGGAAAAAACGGAGCGTGTTCTACCCAATAGATATGTAAATTACATAGAGTCTCCCGCTGTGAAATTACGTGTTTCGAACACGCTACATGCAGAGAATTTTCGACAAAAATACACTACATTGTTGTTTGCATGTGGATTACAGGACTTTCATCACAGTAGTAGGCATATTGATGCTTAGAAGCTTTTTCTCTGATTTCACAGAGCTTTCGAAATGCCAGTTTTGAAAATGAGGCAGATTTCACGGCAGAAACCTCTTGGAGCGTGTTCTAACCAATAGACCTGTAATTTACATGGATTCGCTCACCGTGAAATTCCGTGTTCCGAACACGCTACAGGCATCTCGGATGCGACAAATATTCACTACAGAGTTGTTAGCAAGTGGATTACAGCACTTTCATCCACCATACAAGGCTTACTGACACTTTGAAGAATTTTCTCAGATTTCACAGGTTAGTTTTAATGCCAGGTTTGAAAATGAGGCAGATTTGGCAGAAAAATGCTCTTGGAGCCAGTTCTACCCAAAAGATATGTAACTTACCTAGTTTCAATCACCGTGACATTCCGTGTTCTGAACACGTTACATGCCCCACGGATTCAACAAACATTCTTTAATGAGTTGTGAACATGTGTATTAACGAACTTTCATCCACCTTACAGTGCATATTTATACATAGAAATTTTATTCTGATTTAGTAGTTTTCTCCTAATGTCAGTCTCTAAAATCATGCAGTTTCCACAGGAAAATCCTCTTGGAGCGAGTTCTACCCAATAGACATGCAATTTACATAGAACCCGTCATCGTGAAATTCCGTGTTCCGAAAAAGCTACATGCATCACGGATTCGACAAATATTCACTACAGAGATGTTAGCATAAGGATTACCGATCTTTCATCCACCATACAAGGCAGATTTACACCGAGAATCTAGTAATCTGTTTTCGCAGTGTTTTCCTAACGTCAGTTTGAAAAATCTGGCCTATTTCTCAGGAAAAAACTCTTGGAGTGATTTCTAACCAAGGGAAATGTAATTTACATAAATTCCCTGCCCGTGAAATTCCGTGTTCCGAACATGCTACATGCATAAAGGATTCGACAAATATTCACTACAAATTTGTTAGCATGTGTATTACAATACTTTCATCACAATACATTGAATATTGATTCTTAGAAGTATTTTCTCAGATTTTGCAGCGTTTTCCAAACGCCAGTTTCAAAAATGACGAAGTTTTCACAGAAAAACACTCTCGGAGCGAGTTCTACCCAATAGAGAAGTAATTTACATTGTTTCAATCACCGTGAAATTCCACGTTCTGAACACTGTACATGCACCACGGATTAGAAAAAGATTCTTTAATATGTTGTGAAAATGTGGATTACCGAACTTTCCTGCAACATAAAGGCACATTTACACCTACAAATATTTACTCTCCTTTTGCACCTTTTTCCAAACTTCAGATTCGATAACCATGCAATTTTCACAGAAAAATTCTCTTCTAGCTCGTTCTACTCAATAGAATTGTAATTTACATAGTTTCATTACCGTGAAATTCCGTTTTCCAAAAGCACTACTTGAATCACGGTTTACAAAATAATTACTACACTCTTATTAACATGTGGATTACCGGACTTTCATTCACCATTCAAGGCATATTGACACTTAGAAGCATTTTCTCAGATTTCACAGTGTTCTCCTAATGGCAGTTTTGAAAATGAGGCACATTTCGCAGAAAAATTGTCTTCAAGCGTGTTCTACTCAATAGAATTGTAATTTACATAGTTTCATTACCGTGAAATTCCGTTTTCCAAAAGCGTTACATGAATCACGGTTTAAAAAATAATTACTACACTATTATTAACATGTGGATTACTGGACTTTCATTCACCATTCAAGGCATATTGACACTTAGAAGCATTTTCTCAGATTTCACAGGGTTCTCTTAATGGCAGTTTTCAAAATGAGGCACATTTCACAGAAAAATTCTCTTCAAGCGATTTCTACCCAATAGATATGTAACGTACATTGTTTCCTTCACTATGACATTCCGTATTCCGAACACATCACATGCATCACGAATTGGACAAACATTCTTTAATGAGTGTGAGCATGTGGATTACCGAACTTTCATCCACCATACAAGGCATATTTACACCTAGAAGTAGTTATTCTGATGTCGCAGGTTTTTCCTAACATCCAGGTTCGAAAATCATGAAATTGTCGCAGAAACATTCAATTCAAGCGAGTTCTATCCAGTAGAATTGTTATTTTCAGAGTTTCACTCACCGAGACATTCCGTGTTCCGAAAACGTTACATTCATCACGGCTTCGACAAACATTATTTAATGAGCGTGAGCATGTGGATTACTGATTTTTCAACCACAATACAAGGCATATTTACACCTAGAAACATTTACTTAGATTTCGCAGGTTTTCCTAACGTCAGTTACCAAAATCAGGCAGTTTTCGCAGAAAAATTCTCTCGGTGCATGTTCTATCCAATAGACATCTCATTTTCATAGATACCGTCACCGTAACATTCCGTGTTCCGAAAACGGTACATGCACCACGGATTCAACAAATATTCACTTCTGAGTTCTTAGCATGTGAATTACACATCTTTAATAACCCATTGAAGACATATTGTCACCTTAAAGCATTTACTCAGATTTTGCAGCATTTTCAAAACACCAGTTTCCAAACTGAGGCAGATTTTTCAGTAAAATGCTCCTGGAGCGTGTTCTAACCAAGAGATTTGTAATTTACATAGTTTCCCTCACCGTGACAGTCCGTGTTCCGAACACGCTACATACATCACGGATTTGACCAACATTTTTAATGAGTTGTGTACATGTGTATTACAGAACTTTCATCCACCATACAAGGCATATTTACACCTAGAAACATTAACTCTGAGTTCGCAGCTTTTTCCTAATAGCAGTTTCGAAAATCAGGCAGTTTTCAAAGGAAAAAACGGAGCGTGTTCTACCCAATAGATATGTAAATTACATAGAGTCTCCCGCTGTGAAATTACGTGTTTCGAACACGCTACATGCAGAGAATTTTCGACAAAAATACACTACATTGTTGTTTGCATGTGGATTACAGGACTTTCATCACAGTAGTAGGCATATTGATGCTTAGAAGCTTTTTCTCTGATTTCACAGAGCTTTCGAAATGCCAGTTTTGAAAATGAGGCAGATTTCACGGCAGAAACCTCTTGGAGCGTGTTCTAACCAATAGACCTGTAATTTACATGGATTCGCTCACCGTGAAATTCCGTGTTCCGAACACGCTACAGGCATCTCGGATGCGACAAATATTCACTACAGAGTTGTTAGCAAGTGGATTACAGCACTTTCATCCACCATACAAGGCTTACTGACACTTTGAAGAATTTTCTCAGATTTCACAGGTTAGTTTTAATGCCAGGTTTGAAAATGAGGCAGATTTGGCAGAAAAATGCTCTTGGAGCCAGTTCTACCCAAAAGATATGTAACTTACCTAGTTTCAATCACCGTGACATTCCGTGTTCTGAACACGTTACATGCCCCACGGATTCAACAAACATTCTTTAATGAGTTGTGAACATGTGTATTAACGAACTTTCATCCACCTTACAGTGCATATTTATACATAGAAATTTTATTCTGATTTAGTAGTTTTCTCCTAATGTCAGTCTCTAAAATCATGCAGTTTCCACAGGAAAATCCTCTTGGAGCGAGTTCTACCCAATAGACATGCAATTTACATAGAACCCGTCATCGTGAAATTCCGTGTTCCGAAAAAGCTACATGCATCACGGATTCGACAAATATTCACTACAGAGATGTTAGCATAAGGATTACCGAACTTTCATCCACCATACAAGGCAGATTTACACCGAGAATCTAGTAATCTGTTTTCGCAGTGTTTTCCTAACGTCAGTTTGAAAAATCTGGCCTATTTCTCAGGAAAAAACTCTTGGAGTGATTTCTAACCAAGGGAAATGTAATTTACATAAATTCCCTGCCCGTGAAATTCCGTGTTCCGAACATGCTACATGCATAAAGGATTCGACAAATATTCACTACAAATTTGTTAGCATGTGTATTACAATACTTTCATCACAATACATTGAATATTGATTCTTAGAAGTATTTTCTCAGATTTTGCAGCGTTTTCCAAACGCCAGTTTCAAAAATGACGAAGTTTTCACAGAAAAACACTCTCGGAGCGAGTTCTACCCAATAGAGAAGTAATTTACATTGTTTCAATCACCGTGAAATTCCACGTTCTGAACACTGTACATGCACCACGGATTAGAAAAAGATTCTTTAATATGTTGTGAAAATGTGGATTACCGAACTTTCCTGCAACATAAAGGCACATTTACACCTACAAATATTTACTCTCCTTTTGCACCTTTTTCCAAACTTCAGATTCGATAACCATGCAATTTTCACAGAAAAATTCTCTTCTAGCTCGTTCTACTCAATAGAATTGTAATTTACATAGTTTCATTACCGTGAAATTCCGTTTTCCAAAAGCACTACTTGAATCACGGTTTACAAAATAATTACTACACTCTTATTAACATGTGGATTACCGGACTTTCATTCACCATTCAAGGCATATTGACACTTAGAAGCATTTTCTCAGATTTCACAGTGTTCTCCTAATGGCAGTTTTGAAAATGAGGCACATTTCGCAGAAAAATTGTCTTCAAGCGTGTTCTACTCAATAGAATTGTAATTTACATAGTTTCATTACCGTGAAATTCCGTTTTCCAAAAGCGTTACATGAATCACGGTTTAAAAAATAATTACTACACTATTATTAACATGTGGATTACTGGACTTTCATTCACCATTCAAGGCATATTGACACTTAGAAGCATTTTCTCAGATTTCACAGGGTTCTCTTAATGGCAGTTTTCAAAATGAGGCACATTTCACAGAAAAATTCTCTTCAAGCGATTTCTACCCAATAGATATGTAACGTACATTGTTTCCTTCACTATGACATTCCGTATTCCGAACACATCACATGCATCACGAATTGGAAAAACATTCTTTAATGAGTGTGAGCATGTGGATTACCGAACTTTCATCCACCATACAAGGCATATTTACACCTAGAAGTAGTTATTCTGATGTCGCAGGTTTTTCATAACATCCAGGTTCGAAAATCATGAAATTGTCGCAGAAACATTCAATTCAAGCGAGTTCTATCCAGTAGAATTGTTATTTTCAGAGTTTCACTCACCGAGACATTCCGTGTTCCGAAAACGTTACATTCATCACGGCTTCGACAAACATTATTTAATGAGCGTGAGCATGTGGATTACCGATTTTTCAACCACAATACAAGGCATATTTACACCTAGAAACATTTACTTAGATTTCGCAGGTTTTCCTAATGTCAGTTACCAAAATCAGGCAGTTTTCGCAGAAAAATTCTCTCGGTGCATGTTCTATCCAATAGACATCTCATTTTCATAGATACCGTCACCGTAACATTCCGTGTTCCGAAAACGGTACATGCACCACGGATTCAACAAATATTCACTTCTGAGTTCTTAGCATGTGAATTACACATCTTTAATAACCCATTGAAGACATATTGTCACCTTAAAGCATTTACTCAGATTTTGCAGCATTTTCAAAACACCAGTTTCCAAACTGAGGCAGATTTTTCAGTAAAATGCTCCTGGAGCGTGTTCTAACCAAGAGATTTGTAATTTACATAGTTTCCCTCACCGTGACAGTCCGTGTTCCGAACACGCTACATACATCACGGATTTGACCAACATTTTTAATGAGTTGTGTACATGTGTATTACAGAACTTTCATCCACCATACAAGGCATATTTACACCTAGAAACATTAACTCTGAGTTCGCAGCTTTTTCCTAATAGCAGTTTCGAAAATCAGGCAGTTTTCAAAGGAAAAAACGGAGCGTGTTCTACCCAATAGATATGTAAATTACATAGAGTCTCCCGCTGTGAAATTACGTGTTTCGAACACGCTACATGCAGAGAATTTTCGACAAAAATACACTACATTGTTGTTTGCATGTGGATTACAGGACTTTCATCACAGTAGTAGGCATATTGATGCTTAGAAGCTTTTTCTCTGATTTCACAGAGCTTTCGAAATGCCAGTTTTGAAAATGAGGCAGATTTCACGGCAGAAACCTCTTGGAGCGTGTTCTAACCAATAGACCTGTAATTTACATGGATTCGCTCACCGTGAAATTCCGTGTTCCGAACACGCTACAGGCATCTCGGATGCGACAAATATTCACTACAGAGTTGTTAGCAAGTGGATTACAGCACTTTCATCCACCATACAAGGCTTACTGACACTTTGAAGAATTTTCTCAGATTTCACAGGTTAGTTTTAATGCCAGGTTTGAAAATGAGGCAGATTTGGCAGAAAAATGCTCTTGGAGCCAGTTCTACCCAAAAGATATGTAACTTACCTAGTTTCAATCACCGTGACATTCCGTGTTCTGAACACGTTACATGCCCCACGGATTCAACAAACATTCTTTAATGAGTTGTGAACATGTGTATTAACGAACTTTCATCCACCTTACAGTGCATATTTATACATAGAAATTTTATTCTGATTTAGTAGTTTTCTCCTAATGTCAGTCTCTAAAATCATGCAGTTTCCACAGGAAAATCCTCTTGGAGCGAGTTCTACCCAATAGACATGCAATTTACATAGAACCCGTCATCGTGAAATTCCGTGTTCCGAAAAAGCTACATGCATCACGGATTCGACAAATATTCACTACAGAGATGTTAGCATAAGGATTACCGAACTTTCATCCACCATACAAGGCAGATTTACACCGAGAATCTAGTAATCTGTTTTCGCAGTGTTTTCCTAACGTCAGTTTGAAAAATCTGGCCTATTTCTCAGGAAAAAACTCTTGGAGTGATTTCTAACCAAGGGAAATGTAATTTACATAAATTCCCTGCCCGTGAAATTCCGTGTTCCGAACATGCTACATGCATAAAGGATTCGACAAATATTCACTACAAATTTGTTAGCATGTGGATTACAGAACTTTCATCACAATACATTGAATATTGATTCTTAGAAGTATTTTCTCAGATTTTGCAGCGTTTTCCAAACGCCAGTTTCAAAAATGACGAAGTTTTGGCAGAAAAACACTCTCGGAGCGAGTTCTACCCAATAGAGAAGTAATTTACATTGTTTCAATCACCGTGAAATTCCACGTTCTGAACACTGTACATGCACCACGGATTAGAAAAAGATTCTTTAATATGTTGTGAAAATGTGGATTACCGAACTTTCCTGCAACATAAAGGCACATTTACACCTACAAATATTTACTCTCCTTTTGCACCTTTTTCCAAACTTCAGATTCGATAACCATGCAATTTTCACAGAAAAATTCTCTTCTAGCTCGTTCTACTCAATAGAATTGTAATTTACATAGTTTCATTACCGTGAAATTCCGTTTTCCAAAAGCACTACTTGAATCACGGTTTACAAAATAATTACTACACTCTTATTAACATGTGGATTACCAGACTTTCATTCACCATTCAAGGCATATTGACACTTAGAAGCATTTTCTCAGATTTCACAGTGTTCTCCTAATGCCAGTTTTGAAAATGAGGCACATTTCGCAGAAAAATTGTCTTCAAGCGTGTTCTACTCAATAGAATTGTAATTTACATAGTTTCATTACCGTGAAATTCCGTTTTCCAAAAGCGTTACATGAATCACGGTTTAAAAAATAATTACTACACTATTATTAACATGTGGATTACTGGACTTTCATTCACCATTCAAGGCATATTGACACTTAGAAGCATTTTCTCAGATTTCACAGGGTTCTCTTAATGGCAGTTTTCAAAATGAGGCACATTTCACAGAAAAATTCTCTTCAAGCGATTTCTACCCAATAGATATGTAACGTACATTGTTTCCTTCACTATGACATTCCGTATTCCGAACACATCACATGCATCACGAATTGGACAAACATTCTTTAATGAGTGTGAGCATGTGGATTACCGAACTTTCATCCACCATACAAGGCATATTTACACCTAGAAGTAGTTATTCTGATGTCGCAGGTTTTTCCTAACATCCAGGTTCGAAAATCATGAAATTGTCGCAGAAACATTCAATTCAAGCGAGTTCTATCCAGTAGAATTGTTATTTTCAGAGTTTCACTCACCGAGACATTCCGTGTTCCGAAAACGTTACATTCATCACGGCTTCGACAAACATTATTTAATGAGCGTGAGCATGTGGATTACCGATTTTTCAACCACAATACAAGGCATATTTACACCTAGAAACATTTACTTAGATTTCGCAGGTTTTCCTAACGTCAGTTACCAAAATCAGGCAGTTTTCGCAGAAAAATTCTCTCGGTGCATGTTCTATCCAATAGACATCTCATTTTCATAGATACCGTCACCGTAACATTCCGTGTTCCGAAAACGGTACATGCACCACCGATTCAACAAATATGCACTTCTGAGTTCTTAGCATGTGAATTACACATCTTTAATAACCCATTGAAGACATATTGTCACCTTAAAGCATTTACTCAGATTTTGCAGCATTTTCAAAACACCAGTTTCCAAACTGAGGCAGATTTTTCAGTAAAATGCTCCTGGAGCGTGTTCTAACCAAGAGATTTGTAATTTACATAGTTTCCCTCACCGTGACAGTCCGTGTTCCGAACACGCTACATACATCACGGATTTGACCAACATTTTTAATGAGTTGTGTACATGTGTATTACAGAACTTTCATCCACCATACAAGGCATATTTACACCTAGAAACATTAACTCTGAGTTCGCAGCTTTTTCCTAATAGCAGTTTCGAAAATCAGGCAGTTTTCAAAGGAAAAAACGGAGCGTGTTCTACCCAATAGATATGTAAATTACATAGAGTCTCCCGCTGTGAAATTACGTGTTTCGAACACGCTACATGCAGAGAATTTTCGACAAAAATACACTACATTGTTGTTTGCATGTGGATTACAGGACTTTCATCACAGTAGTAGGCATATTGATGCTTAGAAGCTTTTTCTCTGATTTCACAGAGCTTTCGAAACGCCAGTTTCCAAAATGAGGCAGATTTCACCGCAGAAATCTCTTGGAGCAAGTTCTAACCAATAGACATGTAGTTTACATGGATTCGCTCACCGTGAAATTCCGTGTTCTGAACACGCTACATGCATCTCGGATGCGACAAATATTCACTACAGAGTTGTTAGCAAGTGGATTACAGCACTTTCATCCACCATACAAGGCTTACTGACACTTTGAAGAATTTTCTCAGATTTCACAGGCTAGTTTTAATGCCAGTTTTGAAAATGATGCAGATTTGGCAGAAAAATGCTCTTGGAGCCAGTTCTACCCAAAAGATATGTAACTTACCTAGTTTCAATCAACGTGACATTCCGTGTTCTGAACATGTTACATGCACCACGGATTCAACAAACATTCTTTAATGAGTTGTGAACATGTGTATTAACGAACTTTCATCCACCTTACAGTGCATATTTATACATAGAAATTTTATTCTGATTTAGTAGTTTACTCCTAATGTCAGTCTCTAAAATCATGCAGTTTCCACAGAAAAATCCTCTGGGAGCTATTTCTACCCAATAGACATGCAATTTACTTAGAACAGATCATCGTGAAATTCCGTGTTTGGAAAAAGCTACATGCTTCACGGTTTCGACCAATATTCACTACAGAGTTGTTAGCATAAGGATTACCGAACTTTCATCCACCATAAAAGCCATGTTGACACTTTGAAGCATTTTCTCATATTTTGAAAGTTTTTCCTAATGCCAGTTTTGAAAAGGGGGCAGATTCGCAGAAAAATTCTCGTGGATCGAGTACTTCCCAATAGAAATGTAATTTACATAGTTTCCCTCACAGTGACATTCCATTTTCCGAACACGCTTCATGCATCAAGGTTTCAACAAACTTTCTTGAATGAGGTGTGAACATGTAGATTACAGAAAGTTCATCCACCATAAATGGCATATATACACCTAGAAACATTAACTCTGAATTTGCAGCTTTTTCCTAATGCCAGTTTCGAAAATCAGACCGTTTTTCAGGAAAAAAATTTGGAGCGAATTCTAACCAATAAGCGTGTAATTTACATAGATTCCTTCGCCGGCATTTTCCTTGAAACCATCAGGCTACATGCATTATGATTTCTACAAATATTCACCACAGATTTGTTTGCATTTGTTTTTACGATCTTGCATCACAATACAAGGCATACTGACACTATGAAGCATTTTTACTGATTTTGAAGATGTTTTCAAAAGCCAATTTCAAAAATGTGGCAGATTTCCCAGAAAAATCTCTTGGAGCCAATTCTACCCAAGAGACATATATTTTACATAGATTCGCTTCACCGTGATTTTCTGTGTTCCGAACCCGGTTCACGTATCTCGGATTCGACAAATATTCACTACAGTCTTGTTAGCATGTGGATTACTGAACTTTCATCCACCATCCAAGGCAGATTTACACCGAGAACCTAGTAATCTGAGTTCGCAGTGTTTTCCTAACTTCAGTTTCAAAAATCAGGCCTATATCTCAGGAAAATCTCTTGGAGTGATTTCTAAACAAGAGAAATGTAATTTACATAAATTTCCTGCCCGTGAAATTCCGTGTTCCGAACATGCTACATGCATAAAGGATTCGACAAATATTCACTACAAATTTGTTAGCATGTGTATTAACGAACTTTCAACACAATACATTGAATATTGATTCTTAGAAGTATTTTCTCAGATTTTGCAGCGTTTTCCCAACGCCAGTTTCAAAAATGACGAAGTTTTCGCAGAAAAACACTCTCGGAGCGAGTTCTACCCAATAGAGAAGTAATTTACATTGTTTCAATCACCGTGAAATTCCACGTTCTGAACACTGTACATACACCACGGATTAGAAAAAGATTCTTTAATATGTTGTGAAAATGTGGATTACCGAACTTTCCTGCAACATAAAGGCACATTTACACCTACAAATATTTACTCTCCTTTTGCACCTTTTTCCAAACTTCAGATTCGATAACCATGCAATTTTCACAGAAAAATTCTCTTCTAGCTCGTTCTACTCAATAGAATTGTAATTTACATAGTTTCATTACCGTGAAATTCCATTTTCCAAAAGCACTACTTGAATCACGGTTTACAAAATAATTACTACACTCTTATTAACATGTGGATTACCGGACTTTCATTCACCATTCAAGGCATATTGACACTTAGAAGCATTTTCTCAGATTTCACAGTGTTCTCCTAATGGCAGTTTTGAAAATGAGGCACATTTCGCAGAAAAATTGTCTTCAAGCGTGTTCTACTCAATAGAATTGTAATTTACATAGTTTCATTACCGTGAAATTCCGTTTTCCAAAAGCGTTACATGAATCACGGTTTAAAAAATAATTACTACACTATTATTAACATGTGGATTACTGGACTTTCATTCACCATTCAAGGCATATTGACACTTAGAAGCATTTTCTCAGATTTCACAGGGTTCTCTTAATGGCAGTTTTCAAAATGAGGCACATTTCACAGAAAAATTCTCTTCAAGCGATTTCTACCCAATAGATATGTAACGTACATTGTTTCCTTCACTATGACATTCCGTATTCCGAACACATCACATGCATCACGAATTGGACAAACATTCTTTAATGAGTGTGAGCATGTGGATTACCGAACTTTCATCCACCATACAAGGCATATTTACACCTAGAAGTAGTTATTCTGATGTCGCAGGTTTTTCCTAACATCCAGGTTCGAAAATCATGAAATTGTCGCAGAAACATTCAATTCAAGCGAGTTCTATCCAGTAGAATTGTTATTTTCAGAGTTTCACTCACCGAGACATTCCGTGTTCCGAAAACGTTACATTCATCACGGCTTCGACAAACATTATTTAATGAGCGTGAGCATGTGGATTACCGATTTTTCAACCACAATACAAGGCATATTTACACCTAGAAACATTTACTTAGATTTCGCAGGTTTTCCTAACGTCAGTTACCAAAATCAGGCAGTTTTCGCAGAAAAATTCTCTCGGTGCATGTTCTATCCAATAGACATCTCATTTTCATAGATACCGTCACCGTAACATTCCGTGTTCCGAAAACGGTACATGCACCACGGATTCAACAAATATTCACTTCTGAGTTCTTAGCATGTGAATTACACATCTTTAATAACCCATTGAAGACATATTGTCACCTTAAAGCATTTACTCAGATTTTGCAGCATTTTCAAAACACCAGTTTCCAAACTGAGGCAGATTTTTCAGTAAAATGCTCCTGGAGCGTGTTCTAACCAAGAGATTTGTAATTTACATAGTTTCCCTCACCGTGACAGTCCGTGTTCCGAACACGCTACATACATCACGGATTTGACCAACATTTTTAATGAGTTGTGTACATGTGTATTACAGAACTTTCATCCACCATACAAGGCATATTTACACCTAGAAACATTAACTCTGAGTTCGCAGCTTTTTCCTAATAGCAGTTTCGAAAATCAGGCAGTTTTCAAAGGAAAAAACGGAGCGTGTTCTACCCAATAGATATGTAAATTACATAGAGTCTCCCGCTGTGAAATTACGTGTTTCGAACACGCTACATGCAGAGAATTTTCGACAAAAATACACTACATTGTTGTTTGCATGTGGATTACAGGACTTTCATCACAGTAGTAGGCATATTGATGCTTAGAAGCTTTTTCTCTGATTTCACAGAGCTTTCGAAATGCCAGTTTTGAAAATGAGGCAGATTTCACGGCAGAAACCTCTTGGAGCGTGTTCTAACCAATAGACCTGTAATTTACATGGATTCGCTCACCGTGAAATTCCGTGTTCCGAACACGCTACAGGCATCTCGGATGCGACAAATATTCACTACAGAGTTGTTAGCAAGTGGATTACAGCACTTTCATCCACCATACAAGGCTTACTGACACTTTGAAGAATTTTCTCAGATTTCACAGGTTAGTTTTAATGCCAGGTTTGAAAATGAGGCAGATTTGGCAGAAAAATGCTCTTGGAGCCAGTTCTACCCAAAAGATATGTAACTTACCTAGTTTCAATCACCGTGACATTCCGTGTTCTGAACACGTTACATGCCCCACGGATTCAACAAACATTCTTTAATGAGTTGTGAACATGTGTATTAACGAACTTTCATCCACCTTACAGTGCATATTTATACATAGAAATTTTATTCTGATTTAGTAGTTTTCTCCTAATGTCAGTCTCTAAAATCATGCAGTTTCCACAGGAAAATCCTCTTGGAGCGAGTTCTACCCAATAGACATGCAATTTACATAGAACCCGTCATCGTGAAATTCCGTGTTCCGAAAAAGCTACATGCATCACGGATTCGACAAATATTCACTACAGAGATGTTAGCATAAGGATTACCGAACTTTCATCCACCATACAAGGCAGATTTACACCGAGAATCTAGTAATCTGTTTTCGCAGTGTTTTCCTAACGTCAGTTTCAAAAATCTGGCCTATTTCTCAGGAAAAAACTCTTGGAGTGATTTCTAACCAAGGGAAATGTAATTTACATAAATTCCCTGCCCGTGAAATTCCGTGTTCCGAACATGCTACATGCATAAAGGATTCGACAAATATTCACTACAAATTTGTTAGCATGTGGATTACAGAACTTTCATCACAATACATTGAATATTGATTCTTAGAAGTATTTTCTCAGATTTTGCAGCGTTTTCCAAACGCCAGTTTCAAAAATGACGAAGTTTTGGCAGAAAAACACTCTCGGAGCGAGTTCTACCCAATAGAGAAGTAATTTACATTGTTTCAATCACCGTGAAATTCCACGTTCTGAACACTGTACATGCACCACGGATTAGAAAAAGATTCTTTAATATGTTGTGAAAATGTGGATTACCGAACTTTCCTGCAACATAAAGGCCCATTTACACCTACAAATATTTACTCTCCTTTTGCACCTTTTTCCAAACTTCAGATTCGATAACCATGCAATTTTCACAGAAAAATTCTCTTCTAGCTCGTTCTACTCAATAGAATTGTAATTTACATAGTTTCATTACCGTGAAATTCCGTTTTCCAAAAGCACTACTTGAATCACGGTTTACAAAATAATTACTACACTCTTATTAACATGTGGATTACCGGACTTTCATTCACCATTCAAGGCATATTGACACTTAGAAGCATTTTCTCAGATTTCACAGTGTTCTCCTAATGGCAGTTTTGAAAATGAGGCACATTTCGCAGAAAAATTGTCTTCAAGCGTGTTCTACTCAATAGAATTGTAATTTACATAGTTTCATTACCGTGAAATTCCGTTTTCCAAAAGCGTTACATGAATCACGGTTTAAAAAATAATTACTACACTATTATTAACATGTGGATTACTGGACTTTCATTCACCATTCAAGGCATATTGACACTTAGAAGCATTTTCTCAGATTTCACAGGGTTCTCTTAATGGCAGATTTCAAAATGAGGCACATTTCACAGAAAAATTCTCTTCAAGCGATTTCTACCCAATAGATATGTAACGTACATTGTTTCCTTCACTATGACATTCCGTATTCCGAACACATCACATGCATCACGAATTGGACAAACATTCTTTAATGAGTGTGAGCATGTGGATTACCGAACTTTCATCCACCATACAAGGCATATTTACACCTAGAAGTAGTTATTCTGATGTCGCAGGTTTTTCCTAACATCCAGGTTCGAAAATCATGAAATTGTCGCAGAAACATTCAATTCAAGCGAGTTCTATCCAGTAGAATTGTTATTTTCAGAGTTTCACTCACCGAGACATTCCGTGTTCCGAAAACGTTACATTCATCACGGCTTCGACAAACATTATTTAATGAGCGTGAGCATGTGGATTACCGATTTTTCAACCACAATACAAGGCATATTTACACCTAGAAACATTTACTTAGATTTCGCAGGTTTTCCTAACGTCAGTTACCAAAATCAGGCAGTTTTCGCAGAAAAATTCTCTCGGTGCATGTTCTATCCAATAGACATCTCATTTTCATAGATACCGTCACCGTAACATTCCGTGTTCCGAAAACGGTACATGCACCACCGATTCAACAAATATGCACTTCTGAGTTCTTAGCATGTGAATTACACATCTTTAATAACCCATTGAAGACATATTGTCACCTTAAAGCATTTACTCAGATTTTGCAGCATTTTCAAAACACCAGTTTCCAAACTGAGGCAGATTTTTCAGTAAAATGCTCCTGGAGCGTGTTCTAACCAAGAGATTTGTAATTTACATAGTTTCCCTCACCGTGACAGTCCGTGTTCCGAACACGCTACATACATCACGGATTTGACCAACATTTTTAATGAGTTGTGTACATGTGTATTACAGAACTTTCATCCACCATACAAGGCATATTTACACCTAGAAACATTAACTCTGAGTTCGCAGCTTTTTCCTAATAGCAGTTTCGAAAATCAGGCAGTTTTCAAAGGAAAAAACGGAGCGTGTTCTACCCAATAGATATGTAAATTACATAGAGTCTCCCGCTGTGAAATTACGTGTTTCGAACACGCTACATGCAGAGAATTTTCGACAAAAATACACTACATTGTTGTTTGCATGTGGATTACAGGACTTTCATCACAGTAGTAGGCATATTGATGCTTAGAAGCTTTTTCTCTGATTTCACAGAGCTTTCGAAACGCCAGTTTCCAAAATGAGGCAGATTTCACCGCAGAAATCTCTTGGAGCAAGTTCTAACCAATAGACATGTAGTTTACATGGATTCGCTCACCGTGAAATTCCGTGTTCTGAACACGCTACATGCATCTCGGATGCGACAAATATTCACTACAGAGTTGTTAGCAAGTGGATTACAGCACTTTCATCCACCATACAAGGCTTACTGACACTTTGAAGAATTTTCTCAGATTTCACAGGCTAGTTTTAATGCCAGTTTTGAAAATGATGCAGATTTGGCAGAAAAATGCTCTTGGAGCCAGTTCTACCCAAAAGATATGTAACTTACCTAGTTTCAATCACCGTGACATTCCGTGTTCTGAACACGTTACATGCACCACGGATTCAACAAACATTCTTTAATGAGTTGTGAACATGTGTATTAACGAACTTTCATCCACCTTACAGTGCATATTTATACATAGAAATTTTATTCTGATTTAGTAGTTTACTCCTAATGTCAGTCTCTAAAATCATGCAGTTTCCACAGAAAAATCCTCTGGGAGCTATTTCTACCCAATAGACATGCAATTTACTTAGAACAGATCATCGTGAAATTCCGTGTTTGGAAAAAGCTACATGCTTCACGGTTTCGACCAATATTCACTACAGAGTTGTTAGCATAAGGATTACCGAACTTTCATCCACCATAAAAGCCATGTTGACACTTTGAAGAATTTTCTCATATTTTGAAAGTTTTTCCTAATGCCAGTTTTGAAAAGGGGGCAGATTCGCAGAAAAATTCTCGTGGATCGAGTACTTCCCAATAGAAATGTAATTTACATAGTTTCCCTCACAGTGACATTCCATTTTCCGAACACGCTTCATGCATCAAGGTTTCAACAAACTTTCTTGAATGAGGTGTGAACATGTAGATTACAGAAAGTTCATCCACCATAAATGGCATATATACACCTAGAAACATTAACTCTGAATTTGCAGCTTTTTCCTAATGCCAGTTTCGAAAATCAGACCGTTTTTCAGGAAAAAAATTTGGAGCGAATTCTAACCAATAAGCGTGTAATTTACATAGATTCCTTCGCCGGCATTTTCCTTGAAACCATCAGGCTACATGCATTATGATTTCTACAAATATTCACCACAGATTTGTTTGCATTTGTTTTTACGATCTTGCATCACAATACAAGGCATACTGACACTATGAAGCATTTTTAATGATTTTGAAGATGTTTTCAAAAGCCAATTTCAAAAATGTGGCAGATTTCCCAGAAAAATCTCTTGGAGCCAATTCTACCCAAGAGACATATATTTTACATAGATTCGCTTCACCGTGATTTTCTGTGTTCCGAACCCGGTTCACGTATCTCGGATTCGACAAATATTCACTACAGTCTTGTTAGCATGTGGATTACTGAACTTTCATCCACCATCCAAGGCAGATTTACACCGAGAACCTAGTAATCTGAGTTCGCAGTGTTTTCCTAACTTCAGTTTCAAAAATCAGGCCTATATCTCAGGAAAATCTCTTGGAGTGATTTCTAAACAAGAGAAATGTAATTTACATAAATTTCCTGCCCGTGAAATTCCGTGTTCCGAACATGCTACATGCATAAAGGATTCGACAAATATTCACTACAAATTTGTTAGCATGTGTATTAACGAACTTTCAACACAATACATTGAATATTGATTCTTAGAAGTATTTTCTCAGATTTTGCAGCGTTTTCCCAACGCCAGTTTCAAAAATGACGAAGTTTTCGCAGAAAAACACTCTCGGAGCGAGTTCTACCCAATAGAGAAGTAATTTACATTGTTTCAATCACCGTGAAATTCCACGTTCTGAACACTGTACATGCACCACGGATTAGAAAAAGATTCTTTAATATGTTGTGAAAATGTGGATTACCGAACTTTCCTGCAACATAAAGGCACATTTACACCTACAAATATTTACTCTCCTTTTGCACCTTTTTCCAAACTTCAGATTCGATAACCATGCAATTTTCACAGAAAAATTCTCTTCTAGCTCGTTCTACTCAATAGAATTGTAATTTACATAGTTTCATTACCGTGAAATTCCGTTTTCCAAAAGCACTACTTGAATCACGGTTTACAAAATAATTACTACACTCTTATTAACATGTGGATTACCGGACTTTCATTCACCATTCAAGGCATATTGACACTTAGAAGCATTTTCTCAGATTTCACAGTGTTCTCCTAATGGCAGTTTTGAAAATGAGGCACATTTCGCAGAAAAATTGTCTTCAAGCGTGTTCTACTCAATAGAATTGTAATTTACATAGTTTCATTACCGTGAAATTCCGTTTTCCAAAAGCGTTACATGAATCACGGTTTAAAAAATAATTACTACACTATTATTAACATGTGGATTACTGGACTTTCATTCACCATTCAAGGCATATTGACACTTAGAAGCATTTTCTCAGATTTCACAGGGTTCTCTTAATGGCAGATTTCAAAATGAGGCACATTTCACAGAAAAATTCTCTTCAAGCGATTTCTACCCAATAGATATGTAACGTACATTGTTTCCTTCACTATGACATTCCGTATTCCGAACACATCACATGCATCACGAATTGGACAAACATTCTTTAATGAGTGTGAGCATGTGGATTACCGAACTTTCATCCACCATACAAGGCATATTTACACCTAGAAGTAGTTATTCTGATGTCGCAGGTTTTTCCTAACATCCAGGTTCGAAAATCATGAAATTGTCGCAGAAACATTCAATTCAAGCGAGTTCTATCCAGTAGAATTGTTATTTTCAGAGTTTCACTCACCGAGACATTCCGTGTTCCGAAAACGTTACATTCATCACGGCTTCGACAAACATTATTTAATGAGCGTGAGCATGTGGATTACCGATTTTTCAACCACAATACAAGGCATATTTACACCTAGAAACATTTACTTAGATTTCGCAGGTTTTCCTAACGTCAGTTACCAAAATCAGGCAGTTTTCGCAGAAAAATTCTCTCGGTGCATGTTCTATCCAATAGACATCTCATTTTCATAGATACCGTCACCGTAACATTCCGTGTTCCGAAAACGGTACATGCACCACCGATTCAACAAATATGCACTTCTGAGTTCTTAGCATGTGAATTACACATCTTTAATAACCCATTGAAGACATATTGTCACCTTAAAGCATTTACTCAGATTTTGCAGCATTTTCAAAACACCAGTTTCCAAACTGAGGCAGATTTTTCAGTAAAATGCTCCTGGAGCGTGTTCTAACCAAGAGATTTGTAATTTACATAGTTTCCCTCACCGTGACAGTCCGTGTTCCGAACACGCTACATACATCACGGATTTGACCAACATTTTTAATGAGTTGTGTACATGTGTATTACAGAACTTTCATCCACCATACAAGGCATATTTACACCTAGAAACATTAACTCTGAGTTCGCAGCTTTTTCCTAATAGCAGTTTCGAAAATCAGGCAGTTTTCAAAGGAAAAAACGGAGCGTGTTCTACCCAATAGATATGTAAATTACATAGAGTCTCCCGCTGTGAAATTACGTGTTTCGAACACGCTACATGCAGAGAATTTTCGACAAAAATACACTACATTGTTGTTTGCATGTGGATTACAGGACTTTCATCACAGTAGTAGGCATATTGATGCTTAGAAGCTTTTTCTCTGATTTCACAGAGCTTTCGAAACGCCAGTTTCCAAAATGAGGCAGATTTCACCGCAGAAATCTCTTGGAGCAAGTTCTAACCAATAGACATGTAGTTTACATGGATTCGCTCACCGTGAAATTCCGTGTTCTGAACACGCTACATGCATCTCGGATGCGACAAATATTCACTACAGAGTTGTTAGCAAGTGGATTACAGCACTTTCATCCACCATACAAGGCTTACTGACACTTTGAAGAATTTTCTCAGATTTCACAGGCTAGTTTTAATGCCAGTTTTGAAAATGATGCAGATTTGGCAGAAAAATGCTCTTGGAGCCAGTTCTACCCAAAAGATATGTAACTTACCTAGTTTCAATCACCGTGACATTCCGTGTTCTGAACACGTTACATGCACCACGGATTCAACAAACATTCTTTAATGAGTTGTGAACATGTGTATTAACGAACTTTCATCCACCTTACAGTGCATATTTATACATAGAAATTTTATTCTGATTTAGTAGTTTACTCCTAATGTCAGTCTCTAAAATCATGCAGTTTCCACAGAAAAATCCTCTGGGAGCTATTTCTACCCAATAGACATGCAATTTACTTAGAACAGATCATCGTGAAATTCCGTGTTTGGAAAAAGCTACATGCTTCACGGTTTCGACCAATATTCACTACAGAGTTGTTAGCATAAGGATTACCGAACTTTCATCCACCATAAAAGCCATGTTGACACTTTGAAGAATTTTCTCATATTTTGAAAGTTTTTCCTAATGCCAGTTTTGAAAAGGGGGCAGATTCGCAGAAAAATTCTCGTGGATCGAGTACTTCCCAATAGAAATGTAATTTACATAGTTTCCCTCACAGTGACATTCCATTTTCCGAACACGCTTCATGCATCAAGGTTTCAACAAACTTTCTTGAATGAGGTGTGAACATGTAGATTACAGAAAGTTCATCCACCATAAATGGCATATATACACCTAGAAACATTAACTCTGAATTTGCAGCTTTTTCCTAATGCCAGTTTCGAAAATCAGACCGTTTTTCAGGAAAAAAATTTGGAGCGAATTCTAACCAATAAGCGTGTAATTTACATAGATTCCTTCGCCGGCATTTTCCTTGAAACCATCAGGCTACATGCATTATGATTTCTACAAATATTCACCACAGATTTGTTTGCATTTGTTTTTACGATCTTGCATCACAATACAAGGCATACTGACACTATGAAGCATTTTTAATGATTTTGAAGATGTTTTCAAAAGCCAATTTCAAAAATGTGGCAGATTTCCCAGAAAAATCTCTTGGAGCCAATTCTACCCAAGAGACATATATTTTACATAGATTCGCTTCACCGTGATTTTCTGTGTTCCGAACCCGGTTCACGTATCTCGGATTCGACAAATATTCACTACAGTCTTGTTAGCATGTGGATTACTGAACTTTCATCCACCATCCAAGGCAGATTTACACCGAGAACCTAGTAATCTGAGTTCGCAGTGTTTTCCTAACTTCAGTTTCAAAAATCAGGCCTATATCTCAGGAAAATCTCTTGGAGTGATTTCTAAACAAGAGAAATGTAATTTACATAAATTTCCTGCCCGTGAAATTCCGTGTTCCGAACATGCTACATGCATAAAGGATTCGACAAATATTCACTACAAATTTGTTAGCATGTGTATTAACGAACTTTCAACACAATACATTGAATATTGATTCTTAGAAGTATTTTCTCAGATTTTGCAGCGTTTTCCCAACGCCAGTTTCAAAAATGACGAAGTTTTCGCAGAAAAACACTCTCGGAGCGAGTTCTACCCAATAGAGAAGTAATTTACATTGTTTCAATCACCGTGAAATTCCACGTTCTGAACACTGTACATACACCACGGATTAGAAAAAGATTCTTTAATATGTTGTGAAAATGTGGATTACCGAACTTTCCTGCAACATAAAGGCACATTTACACCTACAAATATTTACTCTCCTTTTGCACCTTTTTCCAAACTTCAGATTCGATAACCATGCAATTTTCACAGAAAAATTCTCTTCTAGCTCGTTCTACTCAATAGAATTGTAATTTACATAGTTTCATTACCGTGAAATTCCGTTTTCCAAAAGCACTACTTGAATCACGGTTTACAAAATAATTACTACACTCTTATTAACATGTGGATTACCGGACTTTCATTCACCATTCAAGGCATATTGACACTTAGAAGCATTTTCTCAGATTTCACAGTGTTCTCCTAATGGCAGTTTTGAAAATGAGGCACATTTCGCAGAAAAATTGTCTTCAAGCGTGTTCTACTCAATAGAATTGTAATTTACATAGTTTCATTACCGTGAAATTCCGTTTTCCAAAAGCGTTACATGAATCACGGTTTAAAAAATAATTACTACACTATTATTAACATGTGGATTACTGGACTTTCATTCACCATTCAAGGCATATTGACACTTAGAAGCATTTTCTCAGATTTCACAGGGTTCTCTTAATGGCAGTTTTCAAAATGAGGCACATTTCACAGAAAAATTCTCTTCAAGCGATTTCTACCCAATAGATATGTAACGTACATTGTTTCCTTCACTATGACATTCCGTATTCCGAACACATCACATGCATCACGAATTGGACAAACATTCTTTAATGAGTGTGAGCATGTGGATTACCGAACTTTCATCCACCATACAAGGCATATTTACACCTAGAAGTAGTTATTCTGATGTCGCAGGTTTTTCCTAACATCCAGGTTCGAAAATCATGAAATTGTCGCAGAAACATTCAATTCAAGCGAGTTCTATCCAGTAGAATTGTTATTTTCAGAGTTTCACTCACCGAGACATTCCGTGTTCCGAAAACGTTACATTCATCACGGCTTCGACAAACATTATTTAATGAGCGTGAGCATGTGGATTACCGATTTTTCAACCACAATACAAGGCATATTTACACCTAGAAACATTTACTTAGATTTCGCAGGTTTTCCTAACGTCAGTTACCAAAATCAGGCAGTTTTCGCAGAAAAATTCTCTCGGTGCATGTTCTATCCAATAGACATCTCATTTTCATAGATACCGTCACCGTAACATTCCGTGTTCCGAAAACGGTACATGCACCACGGATTCAACAAATATTCACTTCTGAGTTCTTAGCATGTGAATTACACATCTTTAATAACCCATTGAAGACATATTGTCACCTTAAAGCATTTACTCAGATTTTGCAGCATTTTCAAAACACCAGTTTCCAAACTGAGGCAGATTTTTCAGTAAAATGCTCCTGGAGCGTGTTCTAACCAAGAGATTTGTAATTTACATAGTTTCCCTCACCGTGACAGTCCGTGTTCCGAACACGCTACATACATCACGGATTTGACCAACATTTTTAATGAGTTGTGTACATGTGTATTACAGAACTTTCATCCACCATACAAGGCATATTTACACCTAGAAACATTAACTCTGAGTTCGCAGCTTTTTCCTAATAGCAGTTTCGAAAATCAGGCAGTTTTCAAAGGAAAAAACGGAGCGTGTTCTACCCAATAGATATGTAAATTACATAGAGTCTCCCGCTGTGAAATTACGTGTTTCGAACACGCTACATGCAGAGAATTTTCGACAAAAATACACTACATTGTTGTTTGCATGTGGATTACAGGACTTTCATCACAGTAGTAGGCATATTGATGCTTAGAAGCTTTTTCTCTGATTTCACAGAGCTTTCGAAATGCCAGTTTTGAAAATGAGGCAGATTTCACGGCAGAAACCTCTTGGAGCGTGTTCTAACCAATAGACCTGTAATTTACATGGATTCGCTCACCGTGAAATTCCGTGTTCCGAACACGCTACAGGCATCTCGGATGCGACAAATATTCACTACAGAGTTGTTAGCAAGTGGATTACAGCACTTTCATCCACCATACAAGGCTTACTGACACTTTGAAGAATTTTCTCAGATTTCACAGGTTAGTTTTAATGCCAGGTTTGAAAATGAGGCAGATTTGGCAGAAAAATGCTCTTGGAGCCAGTTCTACCCAAAAGATATGTAACTTACCTAGTTTCAATCACCGTGACATTCCGTGTTCTGAACACGTTACATGCCCCACGGATTCAACAAACATTCTTTAATGAGTTGTGAACATGTGTATTAACGAACTTTCATCCACCTTACAGTGCATATTTATACATAGAAATTTTATTCTGATTTAGTAGTTTTCTCCTAATGTCAGTCTCTAAAATCATGCAGTTTCCACAGGAAAATCCACTTGGAGCGAGTTCTACCCAATAGACATGCAATTTACATAGAACCCATCATCGTGAAATTCCGTGTTCCGAAAAAGCTACATGCATCACGGATTCGACAAATATTCACTACAGAGATGTTAGCATAAGGATTACCGAACTTTCATCCACCATACAAGGCAGATTTACACCGAGAATCTAGTAATCTGTTTTCGCAGTGTTTTCCTAACGTCAGTTTCAAAAATCTGGCCTATTTCTCAGGAAAAAACTCTTGGAGTGATTTCTAACCAAGGGAAATGTAATTTACATAAATTCCCTGCCCGTGAAATTCCGTGTTCCGAACATGCTACATGCATAAAGGATTCGACAAATATTCACTACAAATTTGTTAGCATGTGGATTACAGGACTTTCATCACAATACATTGAATATTGATTCTTAGAAGTATTTTCTCAGATTTTGCAGCGTTTTCCCAACGCCAGTTTCAAAAATGACGAAGTTTTCGCAGAAAAACACTCTCGGAGCGAGTTCTACCCAATAGAGAAGTAATTTACATTGTTTCAATCACCGTGAAATTCCACGTTCTGAACACTGTACATGCACCACGGATTAGAAAAAGATTCTTTAATATGTTGTGAAAATGTGGATTACCGAACTTTCCTGCAACATAAAGGCACATTTACACCTACAAATATTTACTCTCCTTTTGCACCTTTTTCCAAACTTCAGATTCGATAACCATGCAATTTTCACAGAAAAATTCTCTTCTAGCTCGTTCTACTCAATAGAATTGTAATTTACATAGTTTCATTACCGTGAAATTCCGTTTTCCAAAAGCACTACTTGAATCACGGTTTACAAAATAATTACTACACTCTTATTAACATGTGGATTACCGGACTTTCATTCACCATTCAAGGCATATTGACACTTAGAAGCATTTTCTCAGATTTCACAGTGTTCTCCTAATGGCAGTTTTGAAAATGAGGCACATTTCACAGAAAAATTGTCTTCAAGCGTGTTCTACTCAATAGAATTGTAATTTACATAGTTTCATTACCGTGAAATTCCGTTTTCCAAAAGCGTTACATGAATCACGGTTTAAAAAATAATTACTACACTATTATTAACATGTGGATTACTGGACTTTCATTCACCATTCAAGGCATATTGACACTTAGAAGCATTTTCTCAGATTTCACAGGGTTCTCTTAATGGCAGTTTTCAAAATGAGGCACATTTCACAGAAAAATTCTCTTCAAGCGATTTCTACCCAATAGATATGTAACGTACATTGTTTCCTTCACTATGACATTCCGTATTCCGAACACATCACATGCATCACGAATTGGACAAACATTCTTTAATGAGTGTGAGCATGTGGATTACCGAACTTTCATCCACCATACAAGGCATATTTACACCTAGAAGTAGTTATTCTGATGTCGCAGGTTTTTCCTAACATCCAGGTTCGAAAATCATGAAATTGTCGCAGAAACATTCAATTCAAGCGAGTTCTATCCAGTAGAATTGTTATTTTCAGAGTTTCACTCACCGAGACATTCCGTGTTCCGAAAACGTTACATTCATCACGGCTTCGACAAACATTATTTAATGAGCGTGAGCATGTGGATTACCGATTTTTCAACCACAATACAAGGCATATTTACACCTAGAAACATTTACTTAGATTTCGCAGGTTTTCCTAACGTCAGTTACCAAAATCAGGCAGTTTTCGCAGAAAAATTCTCTCGGTGCATGTTCTATCCAATAGACATCTCATTTTCATAGATACCGTCACCGTAACATTCCGTGTTCCGAAAACGGTACATGCACCACGGATTCAACAAATATTCACTTCTGAGTTCTTAGCATGTGAATTACACATCTTTAATAACCCATTGAAGACATATTGTCACCTTAAAGCATTTACTCAGATTTTGCAGCATTTTCAAAACACCAGTTTCCAAACTGAGGCAGATTTTTCAGTAAAATGCTCCTGGAGCGTGTTCTAACCAAGAGATTTGTAATTTACATAGTTTCCCTCACCGTGACAGTCCGTGTTCCGAACACGCTACATACATCACGGATTTGACCAACATTTTTAATGAGTTGTGTACATGTGTATTACAGAACTTTCATCCACCATACAAGGCATATTTACACCTAGAAACATTAACTCTGAGTTCGCAGCTTTTTCCTAATAGCAGTTTCGAAAATCAGGCAGTTTTCAAAGGAAAAAACGGAGCGTGTTCTACCCAATAGATATGTAAATTACATAGAGTCTCCCGCTGTGAAATTACGTGTTTCGAACACGCTACATGCAGAGAATTTTCGACAAAAATACACTACATTGTTGTTTGCATGTGGATTACAGGACTTTCATCACAGTAGTAGGCATATTGATGCTTAGAAGCTTTTTCTCTGATTTCACAGAGCTTTCGAAACGCCAGTTTCCAAAATGAGGCAGATTTCACCGCAGAAATCTCTTGGAGCAAGTTCTAACCAATAGACATGTAGTTTACATGGATTCGCTCACCGTGAAATTCCGTGTTCTGAACACGCTACATGCATCTCGGATGCGACAAATATTCACTACAGAGTTGTTAGCAAGTGGATTACAGCACTTTCATCCACCATACAAGGCTTACTGACACTTTGAAGAATTTTCTCAGATTTCACAGTCTAGTTTTAATGCCAGTTTTGAAAATGATGCAGATTTGGCAGAAAAATGCTCTTGGAGCCAGTTCTACCCAAAAGATATGTAACTTACCTAGTTTCAATCAACGTGACATTCCGTGTTCTGAACATGTTACATGCACCACGGATTCAAAAAACATTCTTTAATGAGTTGTGAACATGTGTATTAACGAACTTTCATCCACCTTACAGTGCATATTTATACATAGAAATTTTATTCTGATTTAGTAGTTTACTCCTAATGTCAGTCTCTAAAATCATGCAGTTTCCACAGAAAAATCCTCTGGGAGCTATTTCTACCCAATAGACATGCAATTTACATAGAACAGATCATCGTGAAATTCCGTGTTTGGAAAAAGCTACATGCTTCACGGTTTCGACCAATATTCACTACAGAGTTGTTAGCATAAGGATTACCGAACTTTCATCCACCATACAAGGCAGATTTACACCGAGAATCTAGTAATCTGTTTTCGCAGTGTTTTCCTAACGTCAGTTTGAAAAATCTGGCCTATTTCTCAGGAAAAAACTCTTGGAGTGATTTCTAACCAAGGGAAATGTAATTTACATAAATTCCCTGCCCGTGAAATTCCGTGTTCCGAACATGCTACATGCATAAAGGATTCGACAAATATTCACTACAAATTTGTTAGCATGTGGATTACAGAACTTTCATCACAATACATTGAATATTGATTCTTAGAAGTATTTTCTCAGATTTTGCAGCGTTTTCCAAACGCCAGTTTCAAAAATGACGAAGTTTTGGCAGAAAAACACTCTCGGAGCGAGTTCTACCCAATAGAGAAGTAATTTACATTGTTTCAATCACCGTGAAATTCCACGTTCTGAACACTGTACATGCACCACGGATTAGAAAAAGATTCTTTAATATGTTGTGAAAATGTGGATTACCGAACTTTCCTGCAACATAAAGGCACATTTACACCTACAAATATTTACTCTCCTTTTGCACCTTTTTCCAAACTTCAGATTCGATAACCATGCAATTTTCACAGAAAAATTCTCTTCTAGCTCGTTCTACTCAATAGAATTGTAATTTACATAGTTTCATTACCGTGAAATTCCGTTTTCCAAAAGCACTACTTGAATCACGGTTTACAAAATAATTACTACACTCTTATTAACATGTGGATTACCGGACTTTCATTCACCATTCAAGGCATATTGACACTTAGAAGCATTTTCTCAGATTTCACAGTGTTCTCCTAATGGCAGTTTTGAAAATGAGGCACATTTCGCAGAAAAATTGTCTTCAAGCGTGTTCTACTCAATAGAATTGTAATTTACATAGTTTCATTACCGTGAAATTCCGTTTTCCAAAAGCGTTACATGAATCACGGTTTAAAAAATAATTACTACACTATTATTAACATGTGGATTACTGGACTTTCATTCACCATTCAAGGCATATTGACACTTAGAAGCATTTTCTCAGATTTCACAGGGTTCTCTTAATGGCAGTTTTCAAAATGAGGCACATTTCACAGAAAAATTCTCTTCAAGCGATTTCTACCCAATAGATATGTAACGTACATTGTTTCCTTCACTATGACATTCCGTATTCCGAACACATCACATGCATCACGAATTGGACAAACATTCTTTAATGAGTGTGAGCATGTGGATTACCGAACTTTCATCCACCATACAAGGCATATTTACACCTAGAAGTAGTTATTCTGATGTCGCAGGTTTTTCCTAACATCCAGGTTCGAAAATCATGAAATTGTCGCAGAAACATTCAATTCAAGCGAGTTCTATCCAGTAGAATTGTTATTTTCAGAGTTTCACTCACCGAGACATTCCGTGTTCCGAAAACGTTACATTCATCACGGCTTCGACAAACATTATTTAATGAGCGTGAGCATGTGGATTACCGATTTTTCAACCACAATACAAGGCATATTTACACCTAGAAACATTTACTTAGATTTCGCAGGTTTTCCTAACGTCAGTTACCAAAATCAGGCAGTTTTCGCAGAAAAATTCTCTCGGTGCATGTTCTATCCAATAGACATCTCATTTTCATAGATACCGTCACCGTAACATTCCGTGTTCCTAAAACGGTACATGCACCATGGATTCAACAACTATTCACTGCTGAGTTCTTAGCATGTGAATTACACATCTTTAATAACCCATTGAAGACATATTGTCACCTTAAAGCATTTACTCAGATTTTGCAGCATTTTCAAAACACCAGTTTCCAAACTGAGGCAGATTTTTCAGTAAAATGCTCCTGGAGCGTGTTCTAACCAAGAGATTTGTAATTTACATAGTTTCCCTCACCGTGACAGTCCGTGTTCCGAACACGCTACATACATCACGGATTTGACCAACATTTTTAATGAGTTGTGTACATGTGTATTACAGAACTTTCATCCACCATACAAGGCATATTTACACCTAGAAACATTAACTCTGAGTTCGCAGCTTTTTCCTAATAGCAGTTTCGAAAATCAGGCAGTTTTCAAAGGAAAAAACGGAGCGTGTTCTACCCAATAGATATGTAAATTACATAGAGTCTCCCGCTGTGAAATTACGTGTTTCGAACACGCTACATGCAGAGAATTTTCGACAAAAATACACTACATTGTTGTTTGCATGTGGATTACAGGACTTTCATCACAGTAGTAGGCATATTGATGCTTAGAAGCTTTTTCTCTGATTTCACAGAGCTTTCGAAATGCCAGTTTTGAAAATGAGGCAGATTTCACGGCAGAAACCTCTTGGAGCGTGTTCTAACCAATAGACCTGTAATTTACATGGATTCGCTCACCGTGAAATTCCGTGTTCCGAACACGCTACAGGCATCTCGGATGCGACAAATATTCACTACAGAGTTGTTAGCAAGTGGATTACAGCACTTTCATCCACCATACAAGGCTTACTGACACTTTGAAGAATTTTCTCAGATTTCACAGGTTAGTTTTAATGCCAGGTTTGAAAATGAGGCAGATTTGGCAGAAAAATGCTCTTGGAGCCAGTTCTACCCAAAAGATATGTAACTTACCTAGTTTCAATCACCGTGACATTCCGTGTTCTGAACACGTTACATGCCCCACGGATTCAACAAACATTCTTTAATGAGTTGTGAACATGTGTATTAACGAACTTTCATCCACCTTACAGTGCATATTTATACATAGAAATTTTATTCTGATTTAGTAGTTTTCTCCTAATGTCAGTCTCTAAAATCATGCAGTTTCCACAGGAAAATCCTCTTGGAGCGAGTTCTACCCAATAGACATGCAATTTACATAGAACCCGTCATCGTGAAATTCCGTGTTCCGAAAAAGCTACATGCATCACGGATTCGACAAATATTCACTACAGAGATGTTAGCATAAGGATTACCGAACTTTCATCCACCATACAAGGCAGATTTACACCGAGAATCTAGTAATCTGTTTTCGCAGTGTTTTCCTAACGTCAGTTTGAAAAATCTGGCCTATTTCTCAGGAAAAAACTCTTGGAGTGATTTCTAACCAAGGGAAATGTAATTTACATAAATTCCCTGCCCGTGAAATTCCGTGTTCCGAACATGCTACATGCATAAAGGATTCGACAAATATTCACTACAAATTTGTTAGCATGTGGATTACAGAACTTTCATCACAATACATTGAATATTGATTCTTAGAAGTATTTTCTCAGATTTTGCAGCGTTTTCCAAACGCCAGTTTCAAAAATGACGAAGTTTTCGCAGAAAAACACTCTCGGAGCGAGTTCTACCCAATAGAGAAGTAATTTACATTGTTTCAATCACCGTGAAATTCCACGTTCTGAACACTGTACATGCACCACGGATTAGAAAAAGATTCTTTAATATGTTGTGAAAATGTGGATTACCGAACTTTCCTGCAACATAAAGGCACATTTACACCTACAAATATTTACTCTCCTTTTGCACCTTTTTCCAAACTTCAGATTCGATAACCATGCAATTTTCACAGAAAAATTCTCTTCTAGCTCGTTCTACTCAATAGAATTGTAATTTACATAGTTTCATTACCGTGAAATTCCATTTTCCAAAAGCACTACTTGAATCACGGTTTACAAAATAATTACTACACTCTTATTAACATGTGGATTACCGGACTTTCATTCACCATTCAAGGCATATTGACACTTAGAAGCATTTTCTCAGATTTCACAGTGTTCTCCTAATGGCAGTTTTGAAAATGAGGCACATTTCGCAGAAAAATTGTCTTCAAGCGTGTTCTACTCAATAGAATTGTAATTTACATAGTTTCATTACCGTGAAATTCCGTTTTCCAAAAGCGTTACATGAATCACGGTTTAAAAAATAATTACTACACTATTATTAACATGTGGATTACTGGACTTTCATTCACCATTCAAGGCATATTGACACTTAGAAGCATTTTCTCAGATTTCACAGTGTTCTCTTAATGGCAGATTTCAAAATGAGGCACATTTCACAGAAAAATTCTCTTCAAGCGATTTCTACCCAATAGATATGTAACGTACATTGTTTCCTTCACTATGACATTCCGTATTCCGAACACATCACATGCATCACGAATTGGACAAACATTCTTTAATGAGTGTGAGCATGTGGATTACCGAACTTTCATCCACCATACAAGGCATATTTACACCTAGAAGTAGTTATTCTGATGTCGCAGGTTTTTCCTAACATCCAGGTTCGAAAATCATGAAATTGTCGCAGAAACATTCAATTCAAGCGAGTTCTATCCAGTAGAATTGTTATTTTCAGAGTTTCACTCACCGAGACTTTCCATGTTCCGAAAACGTTACATTCATCACGGCTTCGACAAACATTATTTAATGAGCGTGAGCATGTGGATTACCGATTTTTCAACCACAATACAAGGCATATTTACACCTAGAAACATTTACTTAGATTTCGCAGGTTTTCCTAACGTCAGTTACCAAAATCAGGCAGTTTTCGCAGAAAAATTCTCTCGGTGCATGTTCTATCCAATAGACATCTCATTTTCATAGATACCGTCACCGTAACATTCCGTGTTCCTAAAACGGTACATGCACCACCGATTCAACAAATATTCACTTCTGAGTTCTTAGCATGTGAATTACACATCTTTAATAACCCATTGAAGACATATTGTCACCTTAAAGCATTTACTCAGATTTTGCAGCATTTTCAAAACACCAGTTTCCAAACTGAGGCAGATTTTTCAGTAAAATGCTCCTGGAGCGTGTTCTAACCAAGAGATTTGTAATTTACATAGTTTCCCTCACCGTGACAGTCCGTGTTCCGAACACGCTACATACATCACGGATTTGACCAACATTTTTAATGAGTTGTGTACATGTGTATTACAGAACTTTCATCCACCATACAAGGCATATTTACACCAAGAAACATTAACTCTGGGTTCGCAGCTTTTTCCTAATAGCAGTTTCGAAAATCAGGCAGTTTTCAAAGGAAAAAACGGAGCGTGTTCTACCCAATAGATATGTAAATTACATAGAGTCTCCCGCTGTGAAATTACGTGTTTCGAACACGCTACATGCAGAGAATTTTCGACAAAAATACACTACATTGTTGTTTGCATGTGGATTACAGGACTTTCATCACAGTAGTAGGCATATTGATGCTTAGAAGCTTTTTCTCTGATTTCACAGAGCTTTCGAAATGCCAGTTTTGAAAATGAGGCAGATTTCACGGCAGAAACCTCTTGGAGCGTGTTCTAACCAATAGACCTGTAATTTACATGGATTCGCTCACCGTGAAATTCCGTGTTCCGAACACGCTACAGGCATCTCGGATGCGACAAATATTCACTACAGAGTTGTTAGCAAGTGGATTACAGCACTTTCATCCACCATACAAGGCTTACTGACACTTTGAAGAATTTTCTCAGATTTCACAGGTTAGTTTTAATGCCAGGTTTGAAAATGAGGCAGATTTGGCAGAAAAATGCTCTTGGAGCCAGTTCTACCCAAAAGATATGTAACTTACCTAGTTTCAATCACCGTGACATTCCGTGTTCTGAACACGTTACATGCCCCACGGATTCAACAAACATTCTTTAATGAGTTGTGAACATGTGTATTAACGAACTTTCATCCACCTTACAGTGCATATTTATACATAGAAATTTTATTCTGATTTAGTAGTTTTCTCCTAATGTCAGTCTCTAAAATCATGCAGTTTCCACAGGAAAATCCTCTTGGAGCGAGTTCTACCCAATAGACATGCAATTTACATAGAACCCGTCATCGTGAAATTCCGTGTTCCGAAAAAGCTACATGCATCACGGATTCGACAAATATTCACTACAGAGATGTTAGCATAAGGATTACCGAACTTTCATCCACCATACAAGGCAGATTTACACCGAGAATCTAGTAATCTGTTTTCGCAGTGTTTTCCTAACGTCAGTTTGAAAAATCTGGCCTATTTCTCAGGAAAAAACTCTTGGAGTGATTTCTAACCAAGGGAAATGTAATTTACATAAATTCCCTGCCCGTGAAATTCCGTGTTCCGAACATGCTACATGCATAAAGGATTCGACAAATATTCACTACAAATTTGTTAGCATGTGGATTACAGAACTTTCATCACAATACATTGAATATTGATTCTTAGAAGTATTTTCTCAGATTTTGCAGCGTTTTCCAAACGCCAGTTTCAAAAATGACGAAGTTTTCGCAGAAAAACACTCTCGGAGCGAGTTCTACCCAATAGAGAAGTAATTTACATTGTTTCAATCACCGTGAAATTCCACGTTCTGAACACTGTACATGCACCACGGATTAGAAAAAGATTCTTTAATATGTTGTGAAAATGTGGATTACCGAACTTTCCTGCAACATAAAGGCACATTTACACCTACAAATATTTACTCTCCTTTTGCACCTTTTTCCAAACTTCAGATTCGATAACCATGCAATTTTCACAGAAAAATTCTCTTCTAGCTCGTTCTACTCAATAGAATTGTAATTTACATAGTTTCATTACCGTGAAATTCCATTTTCCAAAAGCACTACTTGAATCACGGTTTACAAAATAATTACTACACTCTTATTAACATGTGGATTACCGGACTTTCATTCACCATTCAAGGCATATTGACACTTAGAAGCATTTTCTCAGATTTCACAGTGTTCTCCTAATGGCAGTTTTGAAAATGAGGCACATTTCGCAGAAAAATTGTCTTCAAGCGTGTTCTACTCAATAGAATTGTAATTTACATAGTTTCATTACCGTGAAATTCCGTTTTCCAAAAGCGTTACATGAATCACGGTTTAAAAAATAATTACTACACTATTATTAACATGTGGATTACTGGACTTTCATTCACCATTCAAGGCATATTGACACTTAGAAGCATTTTCTCAGATTTCACAGGGTTCTCTTAATGGCAGTTTTCAAAATGAGGCACATTTCACAGAAAAATTCTCTTCAAGCGATTTCTACCCAATAGATATGTAACGTACATTGTTTCCTTCACTATGACATTCCGTATTCCGAACACATCACATGCATCACGAATTGGACAAACATTCTTTAATGAGTGTGAGCATGTGGATTACCGAACTTTCATCCACCATACAAGGCATATTTACACCTAGAAGTAGTTACTCTGATTTCGCAGGTTTTTCCTAACATCCAGGTTCGAAAATCATGAAATTGTCGCAGAAACATTCAATTCAAGTGAGTTCTATCCAGTAGAATTGTTATTTTCAGAGTTTCACTCACCGAGACATTCCGTGTTCTGAAAAAGTTACATTCATCACGGCTTCGACAAACATTATTTAATGAGCGTGAGCATGTGGATTACCGATTTTTCAACCACAATACAAGGCATATTTACACCTAGAAACATTTACTTAGATTTCGCAGGTTTTCCTAACGTCAGTTACCAAAATCAGGCAGTTTTCGCAGAAAAATACTCTTGGTGCATGTTCTATCCAATAGACATCTCATTTTCATAGATACCGTCACCGTAACATTCCGTGTTCCGAAAACGGTACATGCACCACGGATTCAACAAATATTCACTGCTGAGTTCTTAGCATGTGAATTACACATCTTTAATAACCCATTGAAGACATATTGTCACCTTAAAGCATTTACTCAGATTTTGCAGCATTTTCAAAACACCAGTTTCCAAACTGAGGCAGATTTTTCAGTAAAATGCTCCTGGAGCGTGTTCTAACCAAGAGATTTGTAATTTACATAGTTTCCCTCACCGTGACAGTCCGTGTTCCGAACACGCTACATACATCACGGATTTGACCAACATTTTTAATGAGTTGTGTACATGTGTATTACAGAACTTTCATCCACCATACAAGGCATATTTACACCTAGAAACATTAACTCTGAGTTCGCAGCTTTTTCCTAATAGCAGTTTCGAAAATCAGGCAGTTTTCAAAGGAAAAAACGGAGCGTGTTCTACCCAATAGATATGTAAATTACATAGAGTCTCCCGCTGTGAAATTACGTGTTTCGAACACGCTACATGCAGAGAATTTTCGACAAAAATACACTACATTGTTGTTTGCATGTGGATTACAGGACTTTCATCACAGTAGTAGGCATATTGATGCTTAGAAGCTTTTTCTCTGATTTCACAGAGCTTTCGAAATGCCAGTTTTGAAAATGAGGCAGATTTCACGGCAGAAACCTCTTGGAGCGTGTTCTAACCAATAGACCTGTAATTTACATGGATTCGCTCACCGTGAAATTCCGTGTTCCGAACACGCTACAGGCATCTCGGATGCGACAAATATTCACTACAGAGTTGTTAGCAAGTGGATTACAGCACTTTCATCCACCATACAAGGCTTACTGACACTTTGAAGAATTTTCTCAGATTTCACAGGTTAGTTTTAATGCCAGGTTTGAAAATGAGGCAGATTTGGCAGAAAAATGCTCTTGGAGCCAGTTCTACCCAAAAGATATGTAACTTACCTAGTTTCAATCACCGTGACATTCCGTGTTCTGAACACGTTACATGCCCCACGGATTCAACAAACATTCTTTAATGAGTTGTGAACATGTGTATTAACGAACTTTCATCCACCTTACAGTGCATATTTATACATAGAAATTTTATTCTGATTTAGTAGTTTTCTCCTAATGTCAGTCTCTAAAATCATGCAGTTTCCACAGGAAAATCCTCTTGGAGCGAGTTCTACCCAATAGACATGCAATTTACATAGAACCCGTCATCGTGAAATTCCGTGTTCCGAAAAAGCTACATGCATCACGGATTCGACAAATATTCACTACAGAGATGTTAGCATAAGGATTACCGAACTTTCATCCACCATACAAGGCAGATTTACACCGAGAATCTAGTAATCTGTTTTCGCAGTGTTTTCCTAACGTCAGTTTGAAAAATCTGGCCTATTTCTCAGGAAAAAACTCTTGGAGTGATTTCTAACCAAGGGAAATGTAATTTACATAAATTCCCTGCCCGTGAAATTCCATGTTCCGAACATGCTACATGCATAAAGGATTCGACAAATATTCACTACAAATTTGTTAGCATGTGGATTACAGAACTTTCATCACAATACATTGAATATTGATTCTTAGAAGTATTTTCTCAGATTTTGCAGCGTTTTCCAAACGCCAGTTTCAAAAATGACGAAGTTTTGGCAGAAAAACACTCTCGGAGCGAGTTCTACCCAATAGAGAAGTAATTTACATTGTTTCAATCACCGTGAAATTCCACGTTCTGAACACTGTACATGCACCACGGATTAGAAAAAGATTCTTTAATATGTTGTGAAAATGTGGATTACCGAACTTTCCTGCAACATAAAGGCACATTTACACCTACAAATATTTACTCTCCTTTTGCACCTTTTTCCAAACTTCAGATTCGATAACCATGCAATTTTCACAGAAAAATTCTCTTCTAGCTCGTTCTACTCAATAGAATTGTAATTTACATAGTTTCATTACCGTGAAATTCCGTTTTCCAAAAGCACTACTTGAATCACGGTTTACAAAATAATTACTACACTCTTATTAACATGTGGATTACCGGACTTTCATTCACCATTCAAGGCATATTGACACTTAGAAGCATTTTCTCAGATTTCACAGTGTTCTCCTAATGGCAGTTTTGAAAATGAGGCACATTTCGCAGAAAAATTGTCTTCAAGCGTGTTCTACTCAATAGAATTGTAATTTACATAGTTTCATTACCGTGAAATTCCGTTTTCCAAAAGCGTTACATGAATCACGGTTTAAAAAATAATTACTACACTATTATTAACATGTGGATTACTGGACTTTCATTCACCATTCAAGGCATATTGACACTTAGAAGCATTTTCTCAGATTTCACAGGGTTCTCTTAATGGCAGTTTTCAAAATGAGGCACATTTCACAGAAAAATTCTCTTCAAGCGATTTCTACCCAATAGATATGTAACGTACATTGTTTCCTTCACTATGACATTCCGTATTCCGAACACATCACATGCATCACGAATTGGACAAACATTCTTTAATGAGTGTGAGCATGTGGATTACCGAACTTTCATCCACCATACAAGGCATATTTACACCTAGAAGTAGTTATTCTGATGTCGCAGGTTTTTCCTAACATCCAGGTTCGAAAATCATGAAATTGTCGCAGAAACATTCAATTCAAGCGAGTTCTATCCAGTAGAATTGTTATTTTCAGAGTTTCACTCACCGAGACATTCCGTGTTCCGAAAACGTTACATTCATCACGGCTTCGACAAACATTATTTAATGAGCGTGAGCATGTGGATTACCGATTTTTCAACCACAATACAAGGCATATTTACACCTAGAAACATTTACTTAGATTTCGCAGGTTTTCCTAACGTCAGTTACCAAAATCAGGCAGTTTTCGCAGAAAAATTCTCTCGGTGCATGTTCTATCCAATAGACATCTCATTTTCATAGATACCGTCACCGTAACATTCCGTGTTCCTAAAACGGTACATGCACCACCGATTCAACAAATATTCACTTCTGAGTTCTTAGCATGTGAATTACACATCTTTAATAACCCATTGAAGACATATTGTCACCTTAAAGCATTTACTCAGATTTTGCAGCATTTTCAAAACACCAGTTTCCAAACTGAGGCAGATTTTTCAGTAAAATGCTCCTGGAGCGTGTTCTAACCAAGAGATTTGTAATTTACATAGTTTCCCTCACCGTGACAGTCCGTGTTCCGAACACGCTACATACATCACGGATTTGACCAACATTTTTAATGAGTTGTGTACATGTGTATTACAGAACTTTCATCCACCATACAAGGCATATTTACACCAAGAAACATTAACTCTGGGTTCGCAGCTTTTTCCTAATAGCAGTTTCGAAAATCAGGCAGTTTTCAAAGGAAAAAACGGAGCGTGTTCTACCCAATAGATATGTAAATTACATAGAGTCTCCCGCTGTGAAATTACGTGTTTCGAACACGCTACATGCAGAGAATTTTCGACAAAAATACACTACATTGTTGTTTGCATGTGGATTACAGGACTTTCATCACAGTAGTAGGCATATTGATGCTTAGAAGCTTTTTCTCTGATTTCACAGAGCTTTCGAAATGCCAGTTTTGAAAATGAGGCAGATTTCACGGCAGAAACCTCTTGGAGCGTGTTCTAACCAATAGACCTGTAATTTACATGGATTCGCTCACCGTGAAATTCCGTGTTCCGAACACGCTACAGGCATCTCGGATGCGACAAATATTCACTACAGAGTTGTTAGCAAGTGGATTACAGCACTTTCATCCACCATACAAGGCTTACTGACACTTTGAAGAATTTTCTCAGATTTCACAGGTTAGTTTTAATGCCAGGTTTGAAAATGAGGCAGATTTGGCAGAAAAATGCTCTTGGAGCCAGTTCTACCCAAAAGATATGTAACTTACCTAGTTTCAATCACCGTGACATTCCGTGTTCTGAACACGTTACATGCCCCACGGATTCAACAAACATTCTTTAATGAGTTGTGAACATGTGTATTAACGAACTTTCATCCACCTTACAGTGCATATTTATACATAGAAATTTTATTCTGATTTAGTAGTTTTCTCCTAATGTCAGTCTCTAAAATCATGCAGTTTCCACAGGAAAATCCTCTTGGAGCGAGTTCTACCCAATAGACATGCAATTTACATAGAACCCGTCATCGTGAAATTCCGTGTTCCGAAAAAGCTACATGCATCACGGATTCGACAAATATTCACTACAGAGATGTTAGCATAAGGATTACCGATCTTTCATCCACCATACAAGGCAGATTTACACCGAGAATCTAGTAATCTGTTTTCGCAGTGTTTTCCTAACGTCAGTTTGAAAAATCTGGCCTATTTCTCAGGAAAAAACTCTTGGAGTGATTTCTAACCAAGGGAAATGTAATTTACATAAATTCCCTGCCCGTGAAATTCCGTGTTCCGAACATGCTACATGCATAAAGGATTCGACAAATATTCACTACAAATTTGTTAGCATGTGGATTACAGAACTTTCATCACAATACATTGAATATTGATTCTTAGAAGTATTTTCTCAGATTTTGCAGCGTTTTCCAAACGCCAGTTTCAAAAATGACGAAGTTTTCGCAGAAAAACACTCTCGGAGCGAGTTCTACCCAATAGAGAAGTAATTTACATTGTTTCAATCACCGTGAAATTCCACGTTCTGAACACTGTACATGCACCACGGATTAGAAAAAGATTCTTTAATATGTTGTGAAAATGTGGATTACCGAACTTTCCTGCAACATAAAGGCACATTTACACCTACAAATATTTACTCTCCTTTTGCACCTTTTTCCAAACTTCAGATTCGATAACCATGCAATTTTCACAGAAAAATTCTCTTCTAGCTCGTTCTACTCAATAGAATTGTAATTTACATAGTTTCATTACCGTGAAATTCCGTTTTCCAAAAGCACTACTTGAATCACGGTTTACAAAATAATTACTACACTCTTATTAACATGTGGATTACCGGACTTTCATTCACCATTCAAGGCATATTGACACTTAGAAGCATTTTCTCAGATTTCACAGTGTTCTCCTAATGGCAGTTTTGAAAATGAGGCACATTTCGCAGAAAAATTGTCTTCAAGCGTGTTCTACTCAATAGAATTGTAATTTACATAGTTTCATTACCGTGAAATTCCGTTTTCCAAAAGCGTTACATGAATCACGGTTTAAAAAATAATTACTACACTATTATTAACATGTGGATTACTGGACTTTCATTCACCATTCAAGGCATATTGACACTTAGAAGCATTTTCTCAGATTTCACAGGGTTCTCTTAATGGCAGTTTTCAAAATGAGGCACATTTCACAGAAAAATTCTCTTCAAGCGATTTCTACCCAATAGATATGTAACGTACATTGTTTCCTTCACTATGACATTCCGTATTCCGAACACATCACATGCATCACGAATTGGACAAACATTCTTTAATGAGTGTGAGCATGTGGATTACCGAACTTTCATCCACCATACAAGGCATATTTACACCTAGAAGTAGTTACTCTGATTTCGCAGGTTTTTCCTAACATCCAGGTTCGAAAATCATGAAATTGTCGCAGAAACATTCAATTCAAGTGAGTTCTATCCAGTAGAATTGTTATTTTCAGAGTTTCACTCACCGAGACATTCCGTGTTCTGAAAAAGTTACATTCATCACGGCTTCGACAAACATTATTTAATGAGCGTGAGCATGTGGATTACCGATTTTTCAACCACAATACAAGGCATATTTACACCTAGAAACATTTACTTAGATTTCGCAGGTTTTCCTAACGTCAGTTACCAAAATCAGGCAGTTTTCGCAGAAAAATACTCTTGGTGCATGTTCTATCCAATAGACATCTCATTTTCATAGATACCGTCACCGTAACATTCCGTGTTCCGAAAACGGTACATGCACCACGGATTCAACAAATATTCACTGCTGAGTTCTTAGCATGTGAATTACACATCTTTAATAACCCATTGAAGACATATTGTCACCTTAAAGCATTTACTCAGATTTTGCAGCATTTTCAAAACACCAGTTTCCAAACTGAGGCAGATTTTTCAGTAAAATGCTCCTGGAGCGTGTTCTAACCAAGAGATTTGTAATTTACATAGTTTCCCTCACCGTGACAGTCCGTGTTCCGAACACGCTACATACATCACGGATTTGACCAACATTTTTAATGAGTTGTGTACATGTGTATTACAGAACTTTCATCCACCATACAAGGCATATTTACACCTAGAAACATTAACTCTGAGTTCGCAGCTTTTTCCTAATAGCAGTTTCGAAAATCAGGCAGTTTTCAAAGGAAAAAACGGAGCGTGTTCTACCCAATAGATATGTAAATTACATAGAGTCTCCCGCTGTGAAATTACGTGTTTCGAACACGCTACATGCAGAGAATTTTCGACAAAAATACACTACATTGTTGTTTGCATGTGGATTACAGGACTTTCATCACAGTAGTAGGCATATTGATGCTTAGAAGCTTTTTCTCTGATTTCACAGAGCTTTCGAAATGCCAGTTTTGAAAATGAGGCAGATTTCACGGCAGAAACCTCTTGGAGCGTGTTCTAACCAATAGACCTGTAATTTACATGGATTCGCTCACCGTGAAATTCCGTGTTCCGAACACGCTACAGGCATCTCGGATGCGACAAATATTCACTACAGAGTTGTTAGCAAGTGGATTACAGCACTTTCATCCACCATACAAGGCTTACTGACACTTTGAAGAATTTTCTCAGATTTCACAGGTTAGTTTTAATGCCAGGTTTGAAAATGAGGCAGATTTGGCAGAAAAATGCTCTTGGAGCCAGTTCTACCCAAAAGATATGTAACTTACCTAGTTTCAATCACCGTGACATTCCGTGTTCTGAACACGTTACATGCCCCACGGATTCAACAAACATTCTTTAATGAGTTGTGAACATGTGTATTAACGAACTTTCATCCACCTTACAGTGCATATTTATACATAGAAATTTTATTCTGATTTAGTAGTTTTCTCCTAATGTCAGTCTCTAAAATCATGCAGTTTCCACAGGAAAAACCTCTTGGAGCGAGTTCTACCCAATAGACGTGCAATTTACATAGAACCAGTCATCGTGAAATTCCGTGTTCCGAAAAAGCTACATGCATCACGGATTCGACAAATATTCACTACAGAGATGTTAGCATAAGGATTACCGATCTTTCATCCACCATACAAGGCAGATTTACACCGAGAATCTAGTAATCTGTTTTCGCAGTGTTTTCCTAACGTCAGTTTGAAAAATCTGGCCTATTTCTCAGGAAAAAACTCTTGGAGTGATTTCTAACCAAGGGAAATGTAATTTACATAAATTCCCTGCCCGTGAAATTCCGTGTTCCGAACATGCTACATGCATAAAGGATTCGACAAATATTCACTACAAATTTGTTAGCATGTGGATTACCGAACTTTCATCACAATACATTGAATATTGATTCTTAGAAGTATTTTCTCAGATTTTGCAGCGTTTTCCAAACGCCAGTTTCAAAAATGACGAAGTTTTCGCAGAAAAACACTCTCGGAGCGAGTTCTACCCAATAGAGAAGTAATTTACATTGTTTCAATCACCGTGAAATTCCACATTCTGAACACTGTACATGCACCACGGATTAGAAAAAGATTCTTTAATATGTTGTGAAAATGTGGATTACCGAACTTTCCTGCAACATAAAGGCACATTTACACCTACAAATATTTACTCTCCTTTTGCACCTTTTTCCAAACTTCAGATTCGATAACCATGCAATTTTCACAGAAAAATTCTCTTCTAGCTCGTTCTACTCAATAGAATTGTAATTTACATAGTTTCATTACCGTGAAATTCCATTTTCCAAAAGCACTACTTGAATCACGGTTTACAAAATAATTACTACACTCTTATTAACATGTGGATTACCGGACTTTCATTCACCATTCAAGGCATATTGACACTTAGAAGCATTTTCTCAGATTTCACAGTGTTCTCCTAATGGCAGTTTTGAAAATGAGGCACATTTCGCAGAAAAATTGTCTTCAAGCGTGTTCTACTCAATAGAATTGTAATTTACATAGTTTCATTACCATGAAATTCCGTTTTCCAAAAGCGTTACATGAATCACGGTTTAAAAAATAATTACTACACTATTATTAACATGTGGATTACTGGACTTTCATTCACCATTCAAGGCATATTGACACTTAGAAGCATTTTCTCAGATTTCACAGGGTTCTCTTAATGGCAGTTTTCAAAATGAGGCACATTTCACAGAAAAATTCTCTTCAAGCGATTTCTACCCAATAGATATGTAACGTACATTGTTTCCTTCACTATGACAATCCGCATTCCGAACACATCACATGCATCACGAATTGGACAAACATTTTTTAATGAGTGTGAGCATGTGGATTACCGAACTTTCATCCACCATACAAGGCATATTTACACCTAGAAGTAGTTATTCTGATTTCGCAGGATTTTCCTAACATCCAGGTTCGAAAATCATGAAATTGTCGCAGAAGCATTCAATTCAAGCGAGTTCTATCCAGTAGAATTGTTATTTTCAGAGTTTCACTCACCGAGACATTCCGTGTTCCGAAAACGTTACATTCATCACGGCTTCGACAAACATTATTTAATGAGCGTGAGCATGTGGATTACCGATTTTTCAACCACAATACAAGGCATATTTACACCTAGAAACATTTACTTAGATTTCGCAGGTTTTCCTAACGTCAGTTACCAAAATCAGGCAGTTTTCGCAGAAAAATACTCTTGGTGCATGTTCTATCCAATAGACATCTCATTTTCATAGATACCGTCACCGTAACATTCCGTGTTCCGAAAACGGTACATGCACCACGGATTCAACAAATATTCACTGCTGAGTTCTTAGCATGTGAATTACACATCTTTAATAACCCATTGAAGACATATTGTCACCTTAAAGCATTTACTCAGATTTTGCAGCATTTTCAAAACACCAGTTTCCAAACTGAGGCAGATTTTTCAGTAAAATGCTCCTGGAGCGTGTTCTAACCAAGAGATTTGTAATTTACATAGTTTCCCTCACCGTGACAGTCCGTGTTCCGAACACGCTACATACATCACGGATTTGACCAACATTTTTAATGAGTTGTGTACATGTGTATTACAGAACTTTCATCCACCATACAAGGCATATTTACACCTAGAAACATTAACTCTGAGTTCGCAGCTTTTTCCTAATAGCAGTTTCGAAAATCAGGCAGTTTTCAAAGGAAAAAACGGAGCGTGTTCTACCCAATAGATATGTAAATTACATAGAGTCTCCCGCTGTGAAATTACGTGTTTCGAACACGCTACATGCAGAGAATTTTCGACAAAAATACACTACATTGTTGTTTGCATGTGGATTACAGGACTTTCATCACAGTAGTAGGCATATTGATGCTTAGAAGCTTTTTCTCTGATTTCACAGAGCTTTCGAAATGCCAGTTTTGAAAATGAGGCAGATTTCACGGCAGAAACCTCTTGGAGCGTGTTCTAACCAATAGACCTGTAATTTACATGGATTCGCTCACCGTGAAATTCCGTGTTCCGAACACGCTACAGGCATCTCGGATGCGACAAATATTCACTACAGAGTTGTTAGCAAGTGGATTACAGCACTTTCATCCACCATACAAGGCTTACTGACACTTTGAAGAATTTTCTCAGATTTCACAGGTTAGTTTTAATGCCAGGTTTGAAAATGAGGCAGATTTGGCAGAAAAATGCTCTTGGAGCCAGTTCTACCCAAAAGATATGTAACTTACCTAGTTTCAATCACCGTGACATTCCGTGTTCTGAACACGTTACATGCCCCACGGATTCAACAAACATTCTTTAATGAGTTGTGAACATGTGTATTAACGAACTTTCATCCACCTTACAGTGCATATTTATACATAGAAATTTTATTCTGATTTAGTAGTTTTCTCCTAATGTCAGTCTCTAAAATCATGCAGTTTCCACAGGAAAATCCTCTTGGAGCGAGTTCTACCCAATAGACATGCAATTTACATAGAACCCATCATCGTGAAATTCCGTGTTCCGAAAAAGCTACATGCATCACGGATTCGACAAATATTCACTACAGAGATGTTAGCATAAGGATTACCGAACTTTCATCCACCATACAAGGCAGATTTACACCGAGAATCTAGTAATCTGTTTTCGCAGTGTTTTCCTAATGTCAGTTTCAAAAATCTGGCCTATTTCTCAGGAAAAAACTCTTGGAGTGATTTCTAACCAAGGGAAATGTAATTTACCTAAATTCCCTGCCCGAGAAATTCCGTGTTCCGAACATGCTACATGCATAAAGGATTCGACAAATATTCACTACAAATTTGTTAGCATGTGGATTACAGAACTTTCATCACAATACATTGAATATTGATTCTTAGAAGTATTTTCTCAGATTTTGCAGCGTTTTCCAAACGCCAGTTTCAAAAATGACGAAGTTTTCGCAGAAAAACACTCTCGGAGCGAGTTCTACCCAATAGAGAAGTAATTTACATTGTTTCAATCACCGTGAAATTCCACGTTCTGAACACTGTACATGCACCACGGATTAGAAAAAGATTCTTTAATATGTTGTGAAAATGTGGATTACCGAACTTTCTTGCAACATAAAGGCACATTTACACCTACAAATATTTACTCTCCTTTTGCACCTTTTTCCAAACATCAGATTCGATAACCATGCAATTTTCACAGAAAAATTCTCTTCTAGCTCGTTCTACTCAATAGAATTGTAATTTACATAGTTTCATTACCGTGAAATTCCGTTTTCCAAAAGCACTACTTGAATCACGGTTTACAAAATAATTACTACACTCTTATTAACATGTGGATTACCGGACTTTCATTCACCATTCAAGGCATATTGACACTTAGAAGCATTTTCTCAGATTTCACAGTGTTCTCCTAATGGCAGTTTTGAAAATGAAGCACATTTCACAGAAAAATTGTCTTCAAGCTTGTTCTACTCAATAGAATTGTAATTTACATAGTTTCATTACCGTGAAATTCCGTTTTCCAAAAGCGTTACATGAATCACGGTTTAAAAAATAATTACTACACTATTATTAACATGTGGATTACTGGACTTTCATTAACCATTCAAGGCATATTGACACTTAGAAGCATTTTCTCAGATTTCACAGGGTTCTCTTAATGGCAGTTTTCAAAATGAGGCACATTTCACAGAAAAATTCTCTTCAAGCGATTTCTACCCAATAGATATGTAACGTACATTGTTTCCTTCACTATGACATTCCGTATTCCGAACACATCACATGCATCACGAATTGGACAAACATTCTTTAATGAGTGTGAGCATGTGGATTACCGAACTTTCATCCACCATACAAGGCATATTTACACCTAGAAGTAGTTATTCTGATGTCGCAGGTTTTTCCTAACATCCAGGTTCGAAAATCATGAAATTGTCGCAGAAACATTCAATTCAAGCGAGTTCTATCCAGCAGAATTGTTATTTTCAGAGTTTCACTCACCGAGACATTCCGTGTTCCGAAAACGTTACATTCATCACGGCTTCGACAAACATTATTTAATGAGCGTGAGCATGTGGATTACCGATTTTTCAACCACAATACAAGGCATATTTACACCTAGAAACATTTACTTAGATTTCGCAGGTTTTCCTAACGTCAGTTACCAAAATCAGGCAGTTTTCGCAGAAAAATTCTCTCGGTGCATGTTCTATCCAATAGACATCTCATTTTCATAGATACCGTCACCGTAACATTCCGTGTTCCGAAAACGGTACATGCACCACGGATTCAACAAATATTCACTGCTGAGTTCTTAGCATGTGAATTACACATCTTTAATAACCCATTGAAGACATATTGTCACCTTAAAGCATTTACTCAGATTTTAAAGCATTTTCAAAACACCAGTTTCCAAACTGAGGCAGATTTTTCAGTAAAATGCTCCTGGAGCGTGTTCTAACCAAGAGATTTGTAATTTACATAGTTTCCCTCACCGAGACAGTCCGTGTTCCGAACACGCTACATACATCACGGATTTGACCAACATTTTTAATGAGTTGTGTACATGTGTATTACAGAACTTTCATCCACCATACAAGACATATTTACACCTAGAAACATTAACTCTGAGTTCGCAGCTTTTTCCTAATAGCAGTTTCGAAAATCAGGCAGTTTTCAAAGGAAAAAACGGAGCGTGTTCTACCCAATAGATATGTAAATTACATAGAGTCTCCCGCTGTGAAATTACGTGTTTCGAACACGCTACATGCAGAGAATTTTCGACAAAAATACACTACATTGTTGTTTGCATGTGGATTACAGGACTTTCATCACAGTAGTAGGCATATTGATGCTTAGAAGCTTTTTCTCTGATTTCACAGAGCTTTCGAAATGCCAGTTTTGAAAATGAGGCAGATTTCACGGCAGAAACCTCTTGGAGCGTGTTCTAACCAATAGACCTGTAATTTACATGGATTCGCTCACCGTGAAATTCCGTGTTCCGAACACGCTACAGGCATCTCGGATGCGACAAATATTCACTACAGAGTTGTTAGCAAGTGGATTACAGCACTTTCATCCACCATACAAGGCTTACTGACACTTTGAAGAATTTTCTCAGATTTCACAGGTTAGTTTTAATGCCAGGTTTGAAAATGAGGCAGATTTGGCAGAAAAATGCTCTTGGAGCCAGTTCTACCCAAAAGATATGTAACTTACCTAGTTTCAATCACCGTGACATTCCGTGTTCTGAACACGTTACATGCCCCACGGATTCAACAAACATTCTTTAATGAGTTGTGAACATGTGTATTAACGAACTTTCATCCACCTTACAGTGCATATTTATACATAGAAATTTTATTCTGATTTAGTAGTTTTCTCCTAATGTCAGTCTCTAAAATCATGCAGTTTCCACAGGAAAATCCTCTTGGAGCGAGTTCTACCCAATAGACGTGCAATTTACATAGAACCCGTCATCGTGAAATTCCGTGTTCCGAAAAAGCTACATGCATCACGGATTCGACAAATATTCACTACAGAGATGTTAGCATAAGGATTACCGATCTTTCATCCACCATACAAGGCAGATTTACACCGAGAATCTAGTAATCTGTTTTCGCAGTGTTTTCCTAACGTCAGTTTGAAAAATCTGGCCTATTTCTCAGGAAAAAACTCTTGGAGTGTTTTCTAACCAAGGGAAATGTAATTTACATAAATTCCCTGCCCGTGAAATTCCGTGTTCCAAACATGCTACATGCATAAAGGATTCGACAAATATTCACTACAAATTTGTTAGCATGTGGATTACCGAACTTTCATCACAATACATTGAATATTGATTCTTAGAAGTATTTTCTCAGATTTTGCAGCGTTTTCCAAACGCCAGTTTCAAAAATGACGAAGTTTTGGCAGAAAAACACTCTCGGAGCGAGTTCTACCCAATAGAGAAGTAATTTACATTGTTTCAATCACCGTGAAATTCCACGTTCTGAACACTGTACATGCACCACGGATTAGAAAAAGATTCTTTAATATGTTGTGAAAATGTGGATTACCGAACTTTCCTGCAACATAAAGGCACATTTACACCTACAAATATTTACTCTCCTTTTGCACCTTTTTCCAAACTTCAGATTCGATAACCATGCAATTTTCACAGAAAAATTGTCTTCTAGCTCGTTCTACTCAATAGAATTGTAATTTACATAGTTTCATTACCGTGAAATTCCATTTTCCAAAAGCACTACTTGAATCACGGTTTACAAAATAATTACTACACTCTTATTAACATGTGGATTACCGGACTTTCATTCACCATTCAAGGCATATTGACACTTAGAAGCATTTTCTCAGATTTCACAGGGTTCTCTTAATGGCAGTTTTCAAAATGAGGCACATTTCACAGAAAAATTCTCTTCAAGCGATTTCTACCCAATAGATATGTAACGTACATTGTTTCCTTCACTATGACATTCCGTATTCCGAACACATCACATGCATCACGAATTGGACAAACATTCTTTAATGAGTGTGAGCATGTGGATTACCGAACTTTCATCCACCATACAAGGCATATTTACACCTAGAAGTAGTTATTCTGATGTCGCAGGTTTTTCCTAACATCCAGGTTCGAAAATCATGAAATTGTCGCAGAAACATTCAATTCAAGCGAGTTCTATCCAGTAGAATTGTTATTTTCAGAGTTTCACTCACCGAGACTTTCCGTGTTCCGAAAACGTTACATTCATCACGGCTTCGACAAACATTATTTAATGAGCGTGAGCATGTGGATTACCGATTTTTCAACCACAATACAAGGCATATTTACACCTAGAAACATTTACTTAGATTTCGCAGGTTTTCCTAACGTCAGTTACCAAAATCAGGCAGTTTTCGCAGAAAAATTCTCTTGGTGCATATTCTATCCAATAGACATCTCATTTTCATAGATACCGTCACCGTAACATTCCGTGTTCCGAAAACGGTAGATGCACCAAGGATTCAAAAAATATTCACTGCTGAGTTCTTAGCATGTGAATTACACATCTTTAATAACCCATTGAAGACATATTGTCACCTTAAAGCATTTACTCAGATTTTGCAGCATTTTCAAAACACCAGTTTCCAAACTGAGGCAGATTTTTCAGTAAAATGCTCCTGGAGCGTGTTCTAACCAAGAGATTTGTAATTTACATAGTTTCCCTCACCGTGACAGTCCGTGTTCCGAACACGCTACATACATCACGGATTTGACCAACATTTTTAATGAGTTGTGTACATGTGTATTACAGAACTTTCATCCACCATACAAGGCATATTTACACCTAGAAACATTAACTCTGAGTTCGCAGCTTTTTCCTAATAGCAGTTTCGAAAATCAGGCAGTTTTCAAAGGAAAAAACGGAGCGTGTTCTACCCAATAGATATGTAAATTACATAGAGTCTCCCGCTGTGAAATTACGTGTTTCGAACACGCTACATGCAGAGAATTTTCGACAAAAATACACTACATTGTTGTTTGCATGTGGATTACAGGACTTTCATCACAGTAGTAGGCATATTGATGCTTAGAAGCTTTTTCTCTGATTTCACAGAGCTTTCGAAATGCCAGTTTTGAAAATGAGGCAGATTTCACGGCAGAAACCTCTTGGAGCGTGTTCTAACCAATAGACCTGTAATTTACATGGATTCGCTCACCGTGAAATTCCGTGTTCCGAACACGCTACAGGCATCTCGGATGCGACAAATATTCACTACAGAGTTGTTAGCAAGTGGATTACAGCACTTTCATCCACCATACAAGGCTTACTGACACTTTGAAGAATTTTCTCAGATTTCACAGGTTAGTTTTAATGCCAGGTTTGAAAATGAGGCAGATTTGGCAGAAAAATGCTCTTGGAGCCAGTTCTACCCAAAAGATATGTAACTTACCTAGTTTCAATCACCGTGACATTCCGTGTTCTGAACACGTTACATGCCCCACGGATTCAACAAACATTCTTTAATGAGTTGTGAACATGTGTATTAACGAACTTTCATCCACCTTACAGTGCATATTTATACATAGAAATTTTATTCTGATTTAGTAGTTTTCTCCTAATGTCAGTCTCTAAAATCATGCAGTTTCCACAGGAAAATCCTCTTGGAGCGAGTTCTACCCAATAGACATGCAATTTACATAGAACCCGTCATCGTGAAATTCCGTGTTCCGAAAAAGCTACATGCATCACGGATTCGACAAATATTCACTACAGAGATGTTAGCATAAGGATTACCGAACTTTCATCCACCATACAAGGCAGATTTACACCGAGAATCTAGTAACCTGTTTTTGCAGTGTTTTCCTAACGTCAGTTTCAAAAATCTGGCCTATTTCTCAGGAAAAAACTCTTGGAGTGATTTCTAACCAAGGGAAATGTAATTTACATAAATTCCCTGCCCGTGAAATTCCGTGTTCCGAACATGCTACATGCATAAAGGATTCGACAAATATTCACTACAAATTTGTTAGCATGTGGATTACCGAACTTTCATCACAATACATTGAATATTGATTCTTAGAAGTATTTTCTCAGATTTTGCAGCGTTTTCCAAACGCCAGTTTCAAAAATGACGAAGTTTTGGCAGAAAAACACTCTCGGAGCGAGTTCTACCCAATAGAGAAGTAATTTACATTGTTTCAATCACCGTGAAATTCCACGTTCTGAACACTGTACATGCACCACGGATTAGAAAAAGATTCTTTAATATGTTGTGAAAATGTGGATTACCGAACTTTCCTGCAACATAAAGGCACATTTACACCTACAAATATTTACTCTCCTTTTGCACCTTTTTCCAAACTTCAGATTCGATAACCATGCAATTTTCATAGAAAAATTCACTTCTAGCTCGTTCTACTCAATAGAATTGTAATTTACATAGTTTCATTACCGTGAAATTCCATTTTCCAAAAGCACTACTTGAATCACGGTTTACAAAATAATTACTACACTCTTATTAACATGTGGATTACCGGACTTTCATTCACCATTCAAGGCATATTGACACTTAGAAGCATTTTCTCAGATTTCACAGTGTTCTCCTAATGGCAGTTTTGAAAATGAGGCACATTTCGCAGAAAAATTGTCTTCAAGCGTGTTCTACTCAATAGAATTGTAATTTACATAGTTTCGTTACCGTGAAATTCCGTTTTCCAAAAGCGTTACATGAATCACGGTTTAAAAAATAATTACTACACTATTATTAACATGTGGATTACTGGACTTTCATTCACCATTCAAGGCATATTGACTCTTAGAAGCATTTTCTCAGATTTCACAGGGTTCTCTTAATGGCAGTTTTCAAAATGAGGCACATTTCACAGAAAAATTCTCTTCAAGCGATTTCTACCCAATAGATATGTAACGTACATTGTTTCCTTCACTATGACATTCTGTATTCCGAACACATCACATGCATCACGAATTGGACAAACATTCTTTAATGAGTGTGAGCATGTGGATTACCGAACTTTCATCCACCATACAAGGCATATTTACACCTAGAAGTAGTTATTCTGATGTCGCAGGTTTTTCCTAACATCCAGGTTCGAAAATCATGAAATTGTCGCAGAAACATTCAATTCAAGCGAGTTCTATCCAGTAGAATTGTTATTTTCAGAGTTTCACTCACCGAGACATTCCGTGTTCCGAAAACGTTACATTCATCACGGCTTCGACAAACATTATTTAATGAGCGTGAGCATGTGGATTACCGATTTTTCAACCACAATACAAGGCATATTTACACCTAGAAACATTTACTTAGATTTCGCAGGTTTTCCTAACGTCAGTTACCAAAATCAGGCAGTTTTCGCAGAAAAATTCTCTCGGTGCATGTTCTATCCAATAGACATCTCATTTTCATAGATACCGTCACCGTAACATTCCGTGTTCCGAAAACGGTACATGCACCACGGATTCAACAAATATTCACTTCTGAGTTCTTAGCATGTGAATTACACATCTTTAATAACCCATTGAAGACATATTGTCACCTTAAAGCATTTACTCAGATTTTGCAGCATTTTCAAAACACCAGTTTCCAAACTGAGGCAGATTTTTCAGTAAAATGCTCCTGGAGCGTGTTCTAACCAAGAGATTTGTAATTTACATAGTTTCCCTCACCGTGACAGTCCGTGTTCCGAACACGCTACATACATCACGGATTTGACCAACATTTTTAATGAGTTGTGTACATGTGTATTACAGAACTTTCATCCACCATACAAGGCATATTTACACCTAGAAACATTAACTCTGAGTTCGCAGCTTTTTCCTAATAGCAGTTTCGAAAATCAGGCAGTTTTCAAAGGAAAAAACGGAGCGTGTTCTACCCAATAGATATGTAAATTACATAGAGTCTCCCGCTGTGAAATTACGTGTTTCGAACACGCTACATGCAGAGAATTTTCGACAAAAATACACTACATTGTTGTTTGCATGTGGATTACAGGACTTTCATCACAGTAGTAGGCATATTGATGCTTAGAAGCTTTTTCTCTGATTTCACAGAGCTTTCGAAATGCCAGTTTTGAAAATGAGGCAGATTTCACGGCAGAAACCTCTTGGAGCGTGTTCTAACCAATAGACCTGTAATTTACATGGATTCGCTCACCGTGAAATTCCGTGTTCCGAACACGCTACAGGCATCTCGGATGCGACAAATATTCACTACAGAGTTGTTAGCAAGTGGATTACAGCACTTTCATCCACCATACAAGGCTTACTGACACTTTGAAGAATTTTCTCAGATTTCACAGGTTAGTTTTAATGCCAGGTTTGAAAATGAGGCAGATTTGGCAGAAAAATGCTCTTGGAGCCAGTTCTACCCAAAAGATATGTAACTTACCTAGTTTCAATCACCGTGACATTCCGTATTCTGAACACGTTACATGCCCCACGGATTCAACAAACATTCTTTAATGAGTTGTGAACATGTGTATTAACGAACTTTCATCCACCTTACAGTGCATATTTATACATAGAAATTTTATTCTGATTTAGTAGTTTTCTCCTAATGTCAGTCTCTAAAATCATGCAGTTTCCACAGGAAAATCCTCTTGGAGCGAGTTCTACCCAATAGACATGCAATTTACATAGAACCCGTCATCGTGAAATTCCGTGTTCCGAAAAAGCTACATGCATCACGGATTCGACAAATATTCACTACAGAGATGTTAGCATAAGGATTACCGAACTTTCATCCACCATACAAGGCAGATTTACACCGAGAATCTAGTAATCTGTTTTCGCAGTGTTTTCCTAACGTCAGTTTCAAAAATCTGGCCTATATCTCAGGAAAAAACTCTTGGAGTGATTTCTAACCAAGGGAAATGTAATTTACATAAATTCCCTGCCCGTGAAATTCCGTGTTCCGAACATGCTACATGCATAAAGGATTCGACAAATATTCACTACAAATTTGTTAGCATGTGGATTACCGAACTTTCATCACAATACATTGAATATTGATTCTTAGAAGTATTTTCTCAGATTTTGCAGCGTTTTCCAAACGCCAGTTTCAAAAATGACGAAGTTTTGGCAGAAAAACACTCTCGGAGCGAGTTCTACCCAATAGAGAAGTAATTTACATTGTTTCAATCACCGTGAAATTCCACGTTCTGAACACTGTACATGCACCACGGATTAGAAAAAGATTCTTTAATATGTTGTGAAAATGTGGATTACCGAACTTTCCTGCAACATAAAGGCACATTTACACCTACAAATATTTACTCTCCTTTTGCAACTTTTTCCAAACTTCAGATTCGATAACCATGCAATTTTCATAGAAAAATTCTATTCTAGCTCGTTCTACTCAATAGAATTGTAATTTACATAGTTTCATTACCGTGAAATTCCATTTTCCAAAAGCACTACTTGAATCACGGTTTACAAAATAATTACTACACTCTTATTAACATGTGGATTACCGGACTTTCATTCACCATTCAAGGCATATTGACACTTAGAAGCATTTTCTCAGATTTCACAGTGTTCTCCTAATGGCAGTTTTGAAAATGAGGCACATTTCGCAGAAAAATTGTCTTCAAGCGTGTTCTACTCAATAGAATTGTAATTTACATAGTTTCGTTACCGTGAAATTCCGTTTTCCAAAAGCGTTACATGAATCATGGTTTAAAAAATAATTACTACACTATTATTAACATGTGGATTACTGGACTTTCATTCACCACTCAAGGCATATTGACTCTTAGAAGCATTTTCTCAGATTTCACAGGGTTCTCTTAATGGCAGTTTTCAAAATGAGGCACATTTCACAGAAAAATTCTCTTCAAGCGATTTCTACCCAATAGAAATGTAACGTACATTGTTTCCTTCACTATGACATTCTGTATTCCGAACACATCACATGCATCACGAATTGGACAAACATTCTTTAATGAGTGTGAGCATGTGGATTACCGAACTTTCATCCACCATACAAGGCATATTTACACCTAGAAGTAGTTATTCTGATGTCGCAGGTTTTTCCTAACATCCAGGTTCGAAAATCATGAAATTGTCGCAGAAACATTCAATTCAAGCGAGTTCTATCCAGTAGAATTGTTATTTTCAGAGTTTCACTCACCGAGACATTCCGTGTTCCGAAAACGTTACATTCATCACGGCTTCGACAAACATTATTTAATGAGCGTGAGCATGTGGATTACCGATTTTTCAACCACAATACAAGGCATATTTACACCTAGAAACATTTACTTAGATTTCGCAGGTTTTCCTAACGTCAGTTACCAAAATCAGGCAGTTTTCGCAGAAAAATTCTCTCGGTGCATGTTCTATCCAATAGACATCTCATTTTCATAGATACCGTCACCGTAACATTCCGTGTTCCGAAAACGGTACATGCACCACGGATTCAACAAATATTCACTGCTGAGTTCTTAGCATGTGAATTACACATCTTTAATAACCCATTGAAGACATATTGTCACCTTAAAGCATTTACTCAGATTTTGCAGCATTTTCAAAACACCAGTTTCCAAACTGAGGCAGATTTTTCAGTAAAATGCTCCTGGAGCGTGTTCTAACCAAGAGATTTGTAATTTACATAGTTTCCCTCACCGTGACAGTCCGTGTTCCGAACACGCTACATACATCACGGATTTGACCAACATTTTTAATGAGTTGTGTACATGTGTATTACAGAACTTTCATCCACCATACAAGGCATATTTACACCTAGAAACATTAACTCTGAGTTCGCAGCTTTTTCCTAATAGCAGTTTCGAAAATCAGGCAGTTTTCAAAGGAAAAAACGGAGCGTGTTCTACCCAATAGATATGTAAATTACATAGAGTCTCCCGCTGTGAAATTACGTGTTTCGAACACGCTACATGCAGAGAATTTTCGACAAAAATACACTACATTGTTGTTTGCATGTGGATTACAGGACTTTCATCACAGTAGTAGGCATATTGATGCTTAGAAGCTTTTTCTCTGATTTCACAGAGCTTTCGAAATGCCAGTTTTGAAAATGAGGCAGATTTCACGGCAGAAACCTCTTGGAGCGTGTTCTAACCAATAGACCTGTAATTTACATGGATTCGCTCACCGTGAAATTCCGTGTTCCGAACACGCTACAGGCATCTCGGATGCGACAAATATTCACTACAGAGTTGTTAGCAAGTGGATTACAGCACTTTCATCCACCATACAAGGCTTACTGACACTTTGAAGAATTTTCTCAGATTTCACAGGTTAGTTTTAATGCCAGGTTTGAAAATGAGGCAGATTTGGCAGAAAAATGCTCTTGGAGCCAGTTCTACCCAAAAGATATGTAACTTACCTAGTTTCAATCACCGTGACATTCCGTGTTCTGAACACGTTACATGCCCCACGGATTCAACAAACATTCTTTAATGAGTTGTGAACATGTGTATTAACGAACTTTCATCCACCTTACAGTGCATATTTATACATAGAAATTTTATTCTGATTTAGTAGTTTTCTCCTAATGTCAGTCTCTAAAATCATGCAGTTTCCACAGGAAAATCCTCTTGGAGCGAGTTCTACCCAATAGACATGCAATTTACATAGAACCCGTCATCGTGAAATTCCGTGTTCCGAAAAAGCTACATGCATCAAGGATTCGACAAATATTCACTACAGAGATGTTAGCATAAGGATTACCGAACTTTCATCCACCATACAAGGCAGATTTACACCGAGAATCTAGTAATCTGTTTTCGCAGTGTATTCCTAACATCAGTTTCAAAAATCTGGCCTATTTCTCAGGAAAAAGCTCTTGGAGTGATTTCTAACCAAGGGAAATGTAATTTACATAAATTCCCTGCCCGTGAAATTCCGTGTTCCGAACATGCTACATGCATAAAGGATTCGACAAATATTCACTACAAATTTGTTAGCATGTGGATTACAGAACTTTCATCACAATACATTGAATATTGATTCTTAGAAGTATTTTCTCAGATTTTGCAGCGTTTTCCAAACGCCAGTTTCAAAAATGACGAAGTTTTCGCAGAAAAACACTCTCGGAGCGAGTTCTACCCAATAGAGAAGTAATTTACATTGTTTCAATCACCGTGAAATTCCACGTTCTGAACACTGTACATGCACCACGGATTAGAAAAAGATTCTTTAATATGTTGTGAAAATGTGGATTACCGAACTTTCCTGCAACATAAAGGCACATTTACACCTACAAATATTTACTCTCCTTTTGCACCTTTTTCCAAACTTCAGATTCGATAACCATGCAATTTTCACAGAAAAATTCTCTTCTAGCTCGTTCTACTCAATAGAATTGTAATTTACATAGTTTCATTACCGTGAAATTCCGTTTTCCAAAAGCACTACTTGAATCACGGTTTACAAAATAATTACTACACTCTTATTAACATGTGGATTACCGGACTTTCATTCACCATTCAAGGCATATTGACACTTAGAAGCATTTCCTAAGATTTCACAGTGTTCTCCTAATGGCAGTTTTGAAAATGAGGCACATTTCGCAGAAAAATTGTCTTCAAGCGTGTTCTACTCAATAGAATTGTAATTTACATAGTTTCGTTACCGTGAAATTCCGTTTTCCAAAAGCGTTACATGAATCATGGTTTAAAAAATAATTACTACACTATTATTAACATGTGGATTACTGGACTTTCATTAACCATTCAAGGCATATTGACACTTAGAAGCATTTTCTCAGATTTCACAGGGTTCTCTTAATGGCAGTTTTCAAAATGAGGCACATTTCACAGAAAAATTCTCTTCAAGCGATTTCTACCCAATAGATATGTAACGTACATTGTTTCCTTCACTATGACATTCCGTATTCCGAACACATCACATGCATCACGAATTGGACAAACATTCTATAATGAGTGTGAGCATGTGGATTACCGAACTTTCATCCACCATACAAGGCATATTTACACCTAGAAGTAGTTATTCTGATGTCGCAGGTTTTTCCTAACATCCAGGTTCGAAAATCATGAAATTGTCACAGAAACATTCAATTCAAGCGAGTTCTATCCAGTAGAATTGTTATTTTCAGAGTTTCACTCACCGAGACATTCCGTGTTCCGAAAACGTTACATTCATCACGGCTTCGACAAACATTATTTAATGAGCGTGAGCATGTGGATTACCGATTTTTCAACCACAATACAAGGCATATTTACACCTAGAAACATTTACTTAGATTTCGCAGGTTTTCCTAACGTCAGTTACCAAAATCAGGCAGTTTTCGCAGAAAAATTCTCTCGGTGCATGTTCTATCCAATAGACATCTCATTTTCATAGATACCGTCACCGTAACATTCCGTGTTCCGAAAACGGTACATGCACCACGGATTCAACAAATATTCACTTCTGAGTTCTTAGCATGTGAATTACACATCTTTAATAACCCATTGAAGACATATTGTCACCTTAAAGCATTTACTCAGATTTTGCAGCATTTTCAAAACACCAGTTTCCAAACTGAGGCAGATTTTTCAGTAAAATGCTCCTGGAGCGTGTTCTAACCAAGAGATTTGTAATTTACATAGTTTCCCTCACCGTGACAGTCCGTGTTCCGAACACGCTACATACATCACGGATTTGACCAACATTTTTAATGAGTTGTGTACATGTGTATTACAGAACTTTCATCCACCATACAAGGCATATTTACACCTAGAAACATTAACTCTGAGTTCGCAGCTTTTTCCTAATAGCAGTTTCGAAAATCAGGCAGTTTTCAAAGGAAAAAACGGAGCGTGTTCTACCCAATAGATATGTAAATTACATAGAGTCTCCCGCTGTGAAATTACGTGTTTCGAACACGCTACATGCAGAGAATTTTCGACAAAAATACACTACATTGTTGTTTGCATGTGGATTACAGGACTTTCATCACAGTAGTAGGCATATTGATGCTTAGAAGCTTTTTCTCTGATTTCACAGAGCTTTCGAAATGCCAGTTTTGAAAATGAGGCAGATTTCACGGCAGAAACCTCTTGGAGCGTGTTCTAACCAATAGACCTGTAATTTACATGGATTCGCTCACCGTGAAATTCCGTGTTCCGAACACGCTACAGGCATCTCGGATGCGACAAATATTCACTACAGAGTTGTTAGCAAGTGGATTACAGCACTTTCATCCACCATACAAGGCTTACTGACACTTTGAAGAATTTTCTCAGATTTCACAGGTTAGTTTTAATGCCAGGTTTGAAAATGAGGCAGATTTGGCAGAAAAATGCTCTTGGAGCCAGTTCTACCCAAAAGATATGTAACTTACCTAGTTTCAATCACCGTGACATTCCGTGTTCTGAACACGTTACATGCCCCACGGATTCAACAAACATTCTTTAATGAGTTGTGAACATGTGTATTAACGAACTTTCATCCACCTTACAGTGCATATTTATACATAGAAATTTTATTCTGATTTAGTAGTTTTCTCCTAAAGTCAGTCTCTAAAATCATGCAGTTTCCACAGGAAAATCCTCTTGGAGCGAGTTCTACCCAATAGACATGCAATTTACATAGAACCCGTCATCGTGAAATTCCGTGTTCCGAAAAAGCTACATGCATCACGGATTCGACAAATATTCACTACAGAGATGTTAGCATAAGGATTACCGAACTTTCATCCACCATACAAGGCAGATTTACACCGAGAATCTAGTAATCTGTTTTCGCAGTGTTTTCCTAACGTCAGTTTCAAAAATCTGGCCTATTTCTCAGGAAAAAACTCTTGGAGTGATTTCTAACCAAGGGAAATGTAATTTACATAAATTCCCTGCCCGTGAAATTCCGTGTTCCGAACATGCTACATGCATAAAGGATTCGACAAATATTCACTACAAATTTGTTAGCATGTGGATTACTGAACTTTCATCACAATACATTGAATATTGATTCTTAGAAGTATTTTCTCAGATTTTGCAGCGTTTTCCAAACGCCAGTTTCAAAAATGACGAAGTTTTGGCAGAAAAACACTCTCGGAGCGAGTTCTACCCAATAGAGAAGTAATTTACATTGTTTCAATCACCGTGAAATTCCACGTTCTGAACACTGTACATGCACCACGGATTAGAAAAAGATTCTTTAATATGTTGTGAAAATGTGGATTACCGAACTTTCCTGCAACATAAAGGCACATTTACACCTACAAATATTTACTCTCCTTTTGCACCTTTTTCCAAACTTCAGATTCGATAACCATGCAATTTTCATAGAAAAATTCTATTCTAGCTCGTTCTACTCAATAGAATTGTAATTTACATAGTTTCATTACCGTGAAATTCCATTTTCCAAAAGCACTACTTGAATCACGGTTTACAAAATAATTACTACACTCTTATTAACATGTGGATTACCGGACTTTCATTCACCATTCAAGGCATATTGACACTTAGAAGCATTTTCTCAGATTTCACAGTGTTCTCCTAATGGCAGTTTTGAAAATGAGGCACATTTCGCAGAAAAATTGTCTTCAAGCGTGTTCTACTCAATAGAATTGTAATTTACATAGTTTCGTTACCGTGAAATTCCGTTTTCCAAAAGCGTTACATGAATCATGGTTTAAAAAATAATTACTACACTATTATTAACATGTGGATTACTGGACTTTCATTCACCATTCAAGGCATATTGACACTTAGAAGCATTTTCTCAGATTTCACAGGGTTCTCTTAATGGCAGTTTTCAAAATGAGGCACATTTCACAGAAAAATTCTCTTCAAGCGATTTCTACCCAATAGATATGTAACGTACATTGTTTCCTTCACTATGACATTCTGTATTCCGAACACATCACATGCATCACGAATTGGACAAACATTCTTTAATGAGTGTGAGCATGTGGATTACCGAACTTTCATCCACCATACAAGGCATATTTACACCTAGAAGTAGTTATTCTGATGTCGCAGGTTTTTCCTAACATCCAGGTTCGAAAATCATGAAATTGTCGCAGAAACATTCAATTCAAGCGAGTTCTATCCAGTAGAATTGTTATTTTCAGAGTTTCACTCACCGAGACATTCCGTGTTCCGAAAACGTTACATTCATCACGGCTTCGACAAACATTATTTAATGAGCGTGAGCATGTGGATTACCGATTTTTCAACCACAATACAAGGCATATTTACACCTAGAAACATTTACTTAGATTTCGCAGGTTTTCCTAACGTCAGTTACCAAAATCAGGCAGTTTTCGCAGAAAAATTCTCTCGGTGCATGTTCTATCCAATAGACATCTCATTTTCATAGATACCGTCACCGTAACATTCCGTGTTCCGAAAACGGTACATGCACCACGGATTCAACAAATATTCACTTCTGAGTTCTTAGCATGTGAATTACACATCTTTAATAACCCATTGAAGACATATTGTCACCTTAAAGCATTTACTCAGATTTTGCAGCATTTTCAAAACACCAGTTTCCAAACTGAGGCAGATTTTTCAGTAAAATGCTCCTGGAGCGTGTTCTAACCAAGAGATTTGTAATTTACATAGTTTCCCTCACCGTGACAGTCCGTGTTCCGAACACGCTACATACATCACGGATTTGACAAACATTTTTAATGAGTTGTGTACATGTGTATTACAGAACTTTCATCCACCATACAAGGCATATTTACACCTAGAAACATTAACTCTGAGTTCGCAGCTTTTTCCTAATAGCAGTTTCGAAAATCAGGCAGTTTTCAAAGGAAAAAACGGAGCGTGTTCTACCCAATAGATATGTAAATTACATAGAGTCTCCCGCTGTGAAATTACGTGTTTCGAACACGCTACATGCAGAGAATTTTCGACAAAAATACACTACATTGTTGTTTGCATGTGGATTACAGGACTTTCATCACAGTAGTAGGCATATTGATGCTTAGAAGCTTTTTCTCTGATTTCACAGAGCTTTCGAAATGCCAGTTTTGAAAATGAGGCAGATTTCACGGCAGAAACCTCTTGGAGCGTGTTCTAACCAATAGACCTGTAATTTACATGGATTCGCTCACCGTGAAATTCCGTGTTCCGAACACGCTACAGGCATCTCGGATGCGACAAATATTCACTACAGAGTTGTTAGCAAGTGGATTACAGCACTTTCATCCACCATACAAGGCTTACTGACACTTTGAAGAATTTTCTCAGATTTCACAGGTTAGTTTTAATGCCAGGTTTGAAAATGAGGCAGATTTGGCAGAAAAATGCTCTTGGAGCCAGTTCTACCCAAAAGATATGTAACTTACCTAGTTTCAATCACCGTGACATTCCGTGTTCTGAACACGTTACATGCCCCACGGATTCAACAAACATTCTTTAATGAGTTGTGAACATGTGTATTAACGAACTTTCATCCACCTTACAGTGCATATTTATACATAGAAATTTTATTCTGATTTAGTAGTTTTCTCCTAATGTCAGTCTCTAAAATCATGCAGTTTCCACAGGAAAATCCTCTTGGAGCGAGTTCTACCCAATAGACATGCAATTTACATAGAACCCGTCATCGTGAAATTCCGTGTTCCGAAAAAGCTACATGCATCAAGGATTCGACAAATATTCACTACAGAGATGTTAGCATAAGGATTACCGAACTTTCATCCACCATACAAGGCAGATTTACACCGAGAATCTAGTAATCTGTTTTCGCAGTGTATTCCTAACATCAGTTTCAAAAATCTGGCCTATTTCTCAGGAAAAAGCTCTTGGAGTGATTTCTAACCAAGGGAAATGTAATTTACATAAATTCCCTGCCCGTGAAATTCCGTGTTCCGAACATGCTACATGCATAAAGGATTCGACAAATATTCACTACAAATTTGTTAGCATGTGGATTACAGAACTTTCATCACAATACATTGAATATTGATTCTTAGAAGTATTTTCTCAGATTTTGCAGCGTTTTCCAAACGCCAGTTTCAAAAATGACGAAGTTTTCGCAGAAAAACACTCTCGGAGCGAGTTCTACCCAATAGAGAAGTAATTTACATTGTTTCAATCACCGTGAAATTCCACGTTCTGAACACTGTACATGCACCACGGATTAGAAAAAGATTCTTTAATATGTTGTGAAAATGTGGATTACCGAACTTTCCTGCAACATAAAGGCACATTTACACCTACAAATATTTACTCTCCTTTTGCACCTTTTTCCAAACTTCAGATTCGATAACCATGCAATTTTCACAGAAAAATTCTCTTCTAGCTCGTTCTACTCAATAGAATTGTAATTTACATAGTTTCATTACCGTGAAATTAGATTTTCCAAAAGCACTACTTGAATCACGGTTTACAAAATAATTACTACACTCTTATTAACATGTGGATTACCGGACTTTCATTCACCATTCAAGGCATATTGACACTTAGAAGCATTTTCTAAGATTTCACAGTGTTCTCCTAATGGCAGTTTTGAAAATGAAGCACATTTCGCAGAAAAATTGTCTTCAAGCGTGTTCTACTCAATAGAATTGTAATTTACATAGTTTCGTTACCGTGAAATTCCGTTTTCCAAAAGCGTTACATGAATCATGGTTTAAAAAATAATTACTACACTATTATTAACATGTGGATTACTGGACTTTCATTAACCATTCAAGGCATATTGACACTTAGAAGCATTTTCTCAGATTTCACAGGGTTCTCTTAATGGCAGTTTTGAAAATGAGGCACATTTCGCAGAAAAATTCTCTTCAAGCGATTTCTACCCAATAGATATGTAACGTACATTGTTTCCTTCACTATGACATTCCGTATTCCGAACACATCACATGCATCACGAATTGGACAAACATTCTTTAATGAGTGTGAGCATGTGGATTACCGAACTTTCATCCACCATACAAGGCATATTTACACCTAGAAGTAGTTATTCTGATGTCGCAGGTTTTTCCTAACATCCAGGTTCGAAAATCATGAAATTGTCGCAGAAACATTCAATTCAAGCGAGTTCTATCCAGTAGAATTGTTATTTTCAGAGTTTCACTCACCGAGACATTCCGTGTTCCGAAAACGTTACATTCATCACGGCTTCGACAAACATTAATTAATGAGCGTGAGCATGTGGATTACCGATTTTTCAACCACAATACAAGGCATATTTACACCTAGAAACATTTACTTAGATTTCGCAGGTTTTCCTAACGTCAGTTACCAAAATCAGGCAGTTTTCGCAGAAAAATTCTCTCGGTGCATGTTCTATCCAATAGACATCTCATTTTCTTAGATACCGTCACCGTAACATTCCGTGTTCCGAAAACGGTACATGCACCACGGATTCAACAAATATTCACTTCTGAGTTCTTAGCATGTGAATTACACATCTTTAATAACCCATTGAAGACATATTGTCACCTTAAAGCATTTACTCAGATTTTGCAGCATTTTCAAAACACCAGTTTCCAAACTGAGGCAGATTTTTCAGTAAAATGCTCCTGGAGCGTGTTCTAACCAAGAGATTTGTAATTTACATAGTTTCCCTCACCGTGACAGTCCGTGTTCCGAACACGCTACATACATCACGGATTTGACCAACATTTTTAATGAGTTGTGTACATGTGTATTACAGAACTTTCATCCACCATACAAGGCATATTTACACCTAGAAACATTAACTCTGAGTTCGCAGCTTTTTCCTAATAGCAGTTTCGAAAATCAGGCAGTTTTCAAAGGAAAAAACGGAGCGTGTTCTACCCAATAGATATGTAAATTACATAGAGTCTCCCGCTGTGAAATTACGTGTTTCGAACACGCTACATGCAGAGAATTTTCGACAAAAATACACTACATTGTTGTTTGCATGTGGATTACAGGACTTTCATCACAGTAGTAGGCATATTGATGCTTAGAAGCTTTTTCTCTGATTTCACAGAGCTTTCGAAATGCCAGTTTTGAAAATGAGGCAGATTTCACGGCAGAAACCTCTTGGAGCGTGTTCTAACCAATAGACCTGTAATTTACATGGATTCGCTCACCGTGAAATTCCGTGTTCCGAACACGCTACAGGCATCTCGGATGCGACAAATATTCACTACAGAGTTGTTAGCAAGTGGATTACAGCACTTTCATCCACCATACAAGGCTTACTGACACTTTGAAGAATTTTCTCAGATTTCACAGGTTAGTTTTAATGCCAGGTTTGAAAATGAGGCAGATTTGGCAGAAAAATGCTCTTGGAGCCAGTTCTACCCAAAAGATATGTAACTTACCTAGTTTCAATCACCGTGACATTCCGTGTTCTGAACACGTTACATGCCCCACGGATTCAACAAACATTCTTTAATGAGTTGTGAACATGTGTATTAACGAACTTTCATCCACCTTACAGTGCATATTTATACATAGAAATTTTATTCTGATTTAGTAGTTTTCTCCTAATGTCAGTCTCTAAAATCATGCAGTTTCCACAGGAAAATCCTCTTGGAGCGAGTTCTACCCAATAGACATGCAATTTACATAGAACCCGTCATCGTGAAATTCCGTGTTCCGAAAAAGCTACATGCATCAAGGATTCGACAAATATTCACTACAGAGATGTTAGCATAAGGATTACCGAACTTTCATCCACCATACAAGGCAGATTTACACCGAGAATCTAGTAATCTGTTTTCGCAGTGTATTCCTAACATCAGTTTCAAAAATCTGGCCTATTTCTCAGGAAAAAGCTCTTGGAGTGATTTCTAACCAAGGGAAATGTAATTTACATAAATTCCCTGCCCGTGAAATTCCGTGTTCCGAACATGCTACATGCATAAAGGATTCGACAAATATTCACTACAAATTTGTTAGCATGTGGATTACAGAACTTTCATCACAATACATTGAATATTGATTCTTAGAAGTATTTTCTCAGATTTTGCAGCGTTTTCCAAACGCCAGTTTCAAAAATGACGAAGTTTTCGCAGAAAAACACTCTCGGAGCGAGTTCTACCCAATAGAGAAGTAATTTACATTGTTTCAATCACCGTGAAATTCCACGTTCTGAACACTGTACATGCACCACGGATTAGAAAAAGATTCTTTAATATGTTGTGAAAATGTGGATTACCGAACTTTCCTGCAACATAAAGGCACATTTACACCTACAAATATTTACTCTCCTTTTGCACCTTTTTCCAAACTTCAGATTCGATAACCATGCAATTTTCACAGAAAAATTCTCTTCTAGCTCGTTCTACTCAATAGAATTGTAATTTACATAGTTTCATTACCGTGAAATTAGATTTTCCAAAAGCACTACTTGAATCACGGTTTACAAAATAATTACTACACTCTTATTAACATGTGGATTACCGGACTTTCATTCACCATTCAAGGCATATTGACACTTAGAAGCATTTTCTAAGATTTCACAGTGTTCTCCTAATGGCAGTTTTGAAATTGAAGCACATTTCGCAGAAAAATTGTCTTCAAGCGTGTTCTACTCAATAGAATTGTAATTTACATAGTTTCGTTACCGTGAAATTCCGTTTTCCAAAAGCGTTACATGAATCATGGTTTAAAAAATAATTACTACACTATTATTAACATGTGGATTACTGGACTTTCATTAACCATTCAAGGCATATTGACACTTAGAAGCATTTTCTCAGATTTCACAGGGTTCTCTTAATGGCAGTTTTGAAAATGAGGCACATTTCGCAGAAAAATTCTCTTCAAGCGATTTCTACCCAATAGATATGTAACGTACATTGTTTCCTTCACTATGACATTCCGTATTCCGAACACATCACATGCATCACGAATTGGACAAACATTCTTTAATGAGTGTGAGCATGTGGATTACCGAACTTTCATCCACCATACAAGGCATATTTACACCTAGAAGTAGTTATTCTGATGTCGCAGGTTTTTCCTAACATCCAGGTTCGAAAATCATGAAATTGTCGCAGAAACATTCAATTCAAGCGAGTTCTATCCAGTAGAATTGTTATTTTCAGAGTTTCACTCACCGAGACATTCCGTGTTCCGAAAACGTTACATTCATCACGGCTTCGACAAACATTAATTAATGAGCGTGAGCATGTGGATTACCGATTTTTCAACCACAATACAAGGCATATTTACACCTAGAAACATTTACTTAGATTTCGCAGGTTTTCCTAACGTCAGTTACCAAAATCAGGCAGTTTTCGCAGAAAAATTCTCTCGGTGCATGTTCTATCCAATAGACATCTCATTTTCATAGATACCGTCACCGTAACATTCCGTGTTCCGAAAACGGTACATGCACCACGGATTCAACAAATATTCACTTCTGAGTTCTTAGCATGTGAATTACACATCTTTAATAACCCATTGAAGACATATTGTCACCTTAAAGCATTTACTCAGATTTTGCAGCATTTTCAAAACACCAGTTTCCAAACTGAGGCAGATTTTTCAGTAAAATGCTCCTGGAGCGTGTTCTAACCAAGAGATTTGTAATTTACATAGTTTCCCTCACCGTGACAGTCCGTGTTCCGAACACGCTACATACATCACGGATTTGACCAACATTTTTAATGAGTTGTGTACATGTGTATTACAGAACTTTCATCCACCATACAAGGCATATTTACACCTAGAAACATTAACTCTGAGTTCGCAGCTTTTTCCTAATAGCAGTTTCGAAAATCAGGCAGTTTTCAAAGGAAAAAACGGAGCGTGTTCTACCCAATAGATATGTAAATTACATAGAGTCTCCCGCTGTGAAATTACGTGTTTCGAACACGCTACATGCAGAGAATTTTCGACAAAAATACACTACATTGTTGTTTGCATGTGGATTACAGGACTTTCATCACAGTAGTAGGCATATTGATGCTTAGAAGCTTTTTCTCTGATTTCACAGAGCTTTCGAAATGCCAGTTTTGAAAATGAGGCAGATTTCACGGCAGAAACCTCTTGGAGCGTGTTCTAACCAATAGACCTGTAATTTACATGGATTCGCTCACCGTGAAATTCCGTGTTCCGAACACGCTACAGGCATCTCGGATGCGACAAATATTCACTACAGAGTTGTTAGCAAGTGGATTACAGCACTTTCATCCACCATACAAGGCTTACTGACACTTTGAAGAATTTTCTCAGATTTCACAGGTTAGTTTTAATGCCAGGTTTGAAAATGAGGCAGATTTGGCAGAAAAATGCTCTTGGAGCCAGTTCTACCCAAAAGATATGTAACTTACCTAGTTTCAATCACCGTGACATTCCGTGTTCTGAACACGTTACATGCCCCACGGATTCAACAAACATTCTTTAATGAGTTGTGAACATGTGTATTAACGAACTTTCATCCACCTTACAGTGCATATTTATACATAGAAATTTTATTCTGATTTAGTAGTTTTCTCCTAATGTCAGTCTCTAAAATCATGCAGTTTCCACAGGAAAATCCTCTTGGAGCGAGTTCTACCCAATAGACATGCAATTTACATAGAACCCGTCATCGTGAAATTCCGTGTTCCGAAAAAGCTACATGCATCACGGATTCGACAAATATTCACTACAGAGATGTTAGCATAAGGATTACCGAACTTTCATCCACCATACAAGGCAGATTTACACCGAGAATCTAGTAATCTGTTTTCGCAGAATTTTCCTAATGTCAGATTCAAAAATCTGGCCTATTTCTCAGGAAAAAACTCTTGGAGTGATTTCTAACCAAGGGAAATGTAATTTACATAAATTCCCTGCCCGTGAAATTCCGTGTTCCGAACATGCTACATGCATAAAGGATTCGACAAATATTCACTACAAATTTGTTAGCATGTGGATTACCGAACTTTCATCACAATACATTGAATATTGATTCTTAGAAGTATTTTCTCAGATTTTGCAGCGTTTTCCAAACGCCAGTTTCAAAAATGACGAAGTTTACGCAGAAAAACACTCTCGGAGCGAGTTCTACCCAATAGAGAAGTAATTTACATTGTTTCAATCACCGTGAAATTCCACGTTCTGAACACTGTACATGCACCACGGATTAGAAAAAGATTCTTTAATATGTTGTGAAAATGTGGATTACCGAACTTTCCTGCAACATAAAGGCACATTTACACCTACAAATATTTACTCTCCTTTTGCACCTTTTTCCAAACTTCAGATTCGATAACCATGCAATTTTCCCAGAAAAATTCTCTTCTAGCTCGTTCTACTCAATAGAATTGTAATTTACATAGTTTCATTACCGTGAAATTCCATTTTCCAAAAGCACTACTTGAATCACGGTTTACAAAATAATTACTACACTCTTATTAACATGTGGATTACCGGACTTTCATTCACCATTCAAGGCATATTGACACTTAGAAGCATTTTCTCAGATTTCACACTGTTCTCCTAATGGCAGTTTTGAAAATGAGGCACATTTCACAGAAAAATTGTCTTCAAGCGTGTTCTACTCAATAGAATTGTAATTTACATAGTTTCGTTACCGTGAAATTCCGTTTTCCAAAAGCGTTACATGAATCACGGTTTAAAAAATAATTACTACACTATTATTAACATGTGGATTACTGGACTTTCATTCACCATTCAAGGCATATTGACACTTAGAAGCATTTTCTCAGATTTCACAGTGTTCTCTTAATGGCAGTTTTCAAAATGAGGCACATTTCACAGAAAAATTCTCTTCAAGCAATTTCTACCCAATAGATATGTAACGTACATTGTTTCCTTCACTATGACATTCCGTATTCCGAACACATCACATGCATCACGAATTGGACAAACATTCTTTAATGAGTGTGAGCATGTGGATTACCGAACTTTCATCCACCATACAAGGCATATTTACACCTAGAAGTAGTTATTCTGATGTCGCAGGTTTTTCCTAACATCCAGGTTCGAAAATCATGAAATTGTCGCAGAAACATTCAATTCAAGCGAGTTCTATCCAGTAGAATTGTTATTTTCAGAGTTTCACTCACCGAGACATTCCGTGTTCCGAAAACGTTACATTCATCACGGCTTCGACAAACATTATTTAATGAGCGTGAGCATGTGGATTACCGATTTTTCAACCACAATACAAGGCATATTTACACCTAGAAACATTTACTTAGATTTCGCAGGTTTTCCTAACGTCAGTTACCAAAATCAGGCAGTTTTCGCAGAAAAATTCTCTCGGTGCATGTTCTATCCAATAGACATCTCATTTTCATAGATACCGTCACCGTAACATTCCGTGTTCCGAAAACGGTACATGCACCACGGATTCAACAAATATTCACTTCTGAGTTCTTAGCATGTGAATTACACATCTTTAATAACCCATTGAAGACATATTGTCACCTTAAAGCATTTACTCAGATTTTGCAGCATTTTCAAAACACCAGTTTCCAAACTGAGGCAGATTTTTCAGTAAAATGCTCCTGGAGCGTGTTCTAACCAAGAGATTTGTAATTTACATAGTTTCCCTCACCGTGACAGTCCGTGTTCCGAACACGCTACATACATCACGGATTTGACAAACATTTTTAATGAGTTGTGTACATGTGTATTACAGAACTTTCATCCACCATACAAGGCATATTTACACCTAGAAACATTAACTCTGAGTTCGCAGCTTTTTCCTAATAGCAGTTTCGAAAATCAGGCAGTTTTCAAAGGAAAAAACGGAGCGTGTTCTACCCAATAGATATGTAAATTACATAGAGTCTCCCGCTGTGAAATTACGTGTTTCGAACACGCTACATGCAGAGAATTTTCGACAAAAATACACTACATTGTTGTTTGCATGTGGATTACAGGACTTTCATCACAGTAGTAAGCATATTGATGCTTAGAAGCTTTTTCTCTGATTTCACAGAGCTTTCGAAATGCCAGTTTTGAAAATGAGGCAGATTTCACGGCAGAAACCTCTTGGAGCGTGTTCTAACCAATAGACCTGTAATTTACATGGATTCGCTCACCGTGAAATTCCGTGTTCCGAACACGCTACAGGCATCTCGGATGCGACAAATATTCACTACAGAGTTGTTAGCAAGTGGATTACAGCACTTTCATCCACCATACAAGGCTTACTGACACTTTGAAGAATTTTCTCAGATTTCACAGGTTAGTTTTAATGCCAGGTTTGAAAATGAGGCAGATTTGGCAGAAAAATGCTCTTGGAGCCAGTTCTACCCAAAAGATATGTAACTTACCTAGTTTCAATCACCGTGACATTCCGTGTTCTGAACACGTTACATGCCCCACGGATTCAACAAACATTCTTTAATGAGTTGTGAACATGTGTATTAACGAACTTTCATCCACCTTACAGTGCATATTTATACATAGAAATTTTATTCTGATTTAGTATTTTTCTCCTAATGTCAGTCTCTAAAATCATGCAGTTTCCACAGGAAAATCCTCTTGGAGCGAGTTCTACCCAATAGACATGCAATTTACATAGAACCCGTCATCGTGAAATTCCGTGTTCCGAAAAAGCTACATGCATCAAGGATTCGACAAATATTCACTACAGAGATGTTAGCATAAGGATTACCGAACTTTCATCCACCATACAAGGCAGATTTACACCGAGAATCTAGTAATCTGTTTTCGCAGTGTATTCCTAACATCAGTTTCAAAAATCTGGCCTATTTCTCAGGAAAAAACTCTTGGAGTGATTTCTAACCAAGGGAAATGTAATTTACATAAATTCCCTGCCCGTGAAATTCCGTGTTCCGAACATGCTACATGCATAAAGGATTCGACAAATATTCACTACAAATTTGTTAGCATGTGGATTACAGAACTTTCATCACAATACATTGAATATTGATTCTTAGAAGTATTTTCTCAGATTTTGCAGCGTTTTCCAAACGCCAGTTTCAAAAATGACGAAGTTTTCGCAGAAAAACACTCTCGGAGCGAGTTCTACCCAATAGAGAAGTAATTTACATTGTTTCAATCACCGTGAAATTCCACGTTCTGAACACTGTACATGCACCACGGATTAGAAAAAGATTCTTTAATATGTTGTGAAAATGTGGATTACCGAACTTTCCTGCAACATAAAGGCACATTTACACCTACAAATATTTACTCTCCTTTTGCACCTTTTTCCAAACTTCAGATTCGATAACCATGCAATTTTCACAGAAAAATTCTCTTCTAGCTCGTTCTACTCAATAGAATTGTAATTTACATAGTTTCATTACCGTGAAATTCCATTTTCCAAAAGCACTACTTGAATCACGGTTTACAAAATAATTACTACACTCTTATTAACATGTGGATTACTGGACTTTCATTCACCATTCAAGGCATATTGACGCTTAGAAGCTTTTTCTCAGATTTCACACTGTTCTCCTAATGGCAGTTTTGAAAATGAGGCACATTTCGCAGAAAAATTGTCTTCAAGCGTGTTCTACTCAATAGAATTGTAATTTACATAGTTTCGTTACCGTGAAATTCCGTTTTCCAAAAGCGTTACATGAATCACGGTTTAAAAAATAATTACTACACTATTATTAACATGTGGATTACTGGACTTTCATTCACCATTCAAGGCAAATTGACACTTAGAAGCATTTTCTCAGATTTCACAGGGTTCTCTTAATGGCAGTTTTGAAAATGAGGCACATTTCACAGAAAAATTCTCTTCAAGCGGTTTCTACCCAATAGATATGTAACGTACATTGTTTCCTTCACTATGACATTCCGTATTCCGAACACATCACATGCATCACGAATTGGACAAACATTCTTTAATGAGTGTGAGCATGTGGATTACCGAACTTTCATCCACCATACAAGGCATATTTACACCTAGAAGTAGTTATTCTGATGTCGCAGGTTTTTCCTAACATCCAGGTTCGAAAATCATGAAATTGTCGCAGAAGCATTCAATTCAAGCGAGTTCTATCCAGTAGAATTGTTATTTTCAGAGTTTCACTCACCGAAACATTCCGTGTTCCGAAAACGTTACATTCATCACGGCTTCGACAAACATTGTTTAATGAGCGTGAGCATGTGGATTACCGATTTTTCAACCACAATACAAGGCATATTTACACCTAGAAACATTTACTTAGATTTCGCAGGTTTTCCTAACGTCAGTTACCAAAATCAGGCAGTTTTCGCAGAAAAATTCTCTAGGTGCATGTTCTATCCAATAGACATCTCATTTTCTTAGATACCGTCACCGTAAAATTCCGTGTTCCGAAAACGGTACATGCACCACGGATTCAACAAATATTCACTGCTGATTTCTTAGCATGTGAATTACACATCTTTAATAACCCATTGAAGACATATTGTCACCTTAAAGCATTTACTCAGATTTTGCAGCATTTTCAAAACACCAGTTTCTAAACTGAGGCAGATTTTTCAGTAAAATGCTCCTGGAACGTGTTCTAACCAAGAGATTTGTAATTTACATAGTTTCCCTCACCGTGACACTCCGTGTTCCGAACACGCTACATACATCTCGGATTTGACCAACATTTTTAATGAGTTGTGTACATGTGTATTACAGAACTTTCATCCACCATACAAGGCATATTTACACCTAGAAACATTAACTCTGAGTTCGCAGCTTTTTCCTAATAGCAGTTTCGAATATCAGGCAGTTTTCAAAGGAAAAAACGGAGCGTGTTCTACCCAATAGATATGTAAATTACATAGAGTCTCCCGCTGTGAAATTACGTGTTTCGAACACGCTACATGCAGAGAATTTTCGACAAAAATACACTACATTGTTGTTTGCATGTGGATTACAGGACTTTCATCACAGTAGTAGGCATATTGATGCTTAGAAGCTTTTTCTCTGATTTCACAGAGCTTTCGAAATGCCAGTTTTGAAAATGAGGCAGATTTCACGGCAGAAACCTCTTGGAGCTTGTTCTAACCAATAGACCTGTAATTTACATGGATTGGCTCACCGTGAAATTCCGTGTTCCGAACACGCTACAGGCATCTCGGATGCGACAAATATTCACTACAGAGTTGTTAGCAAGTGGATTACAGCACTTTCATCCACCATACAAGGCTTACTGACACTTTGAAGAATTTTCTCAGATTTCACAGGTTAGTTTTAATGCCAGGTTTGAAAATGAGGCAGATTTGGCAGAAAAATGCTCTTGGAGCCAGTTCTACCCAAAAGATATGTAACTTACCTAGTTTCAATCACCGTGACATTCCGTGTTCTGAACACGTTACATGCCCCACGGATTCAACAAACATTCTTTAATGAGTTGTGAACATGTGTATTAACGAACTTTCATCCACCTTACAGTGCATATTTATACATAGAAATTTTATTCTGATTTAGTAGTTTTCTCCTAATGTCAGTCTCTAAAATCATGCAGTTTCCACAGGAAAATCCTCTTGGAGCGAGTTCTACCCAATAGACATGCAATTTACATAGAACCCGTCATCGTGAAATTCCGTGTTCCGAAAAAGCTACATGCATCACGGATTCGACAAATATTCACTACAGAGATGTTAGCATAAGGATTACCGAACTTTCATCCACCATACAAGGCAGATTTACACCGAGAATCTAGTAATCTGTTTTCGCAGAATTTTCCTAATGTCAGATTCAAAAATCTGGCCTATTTCTCAGGAAAAAACTCTTGGAGTGATTTCTAACCAAGGGAAATGTAATTTACATAAATTCCCTGCCCGTGAAATTCCGTGTTCCGAACATGCTACATGCATAAAGGATTCGACAAATATTCACTACAAATTTGTTAGCATGTGGATTACCGAACTTTCATCACAATACATTGAATATTGATTCTTAGAAGTATTTTCTCAGATTTTGCAGCGTTTTCCAAACGCCAGTTTCAAAAATGACGAAGTTTACGCAGAAAAACACTCTCGGAGCGAGTTCTACCCAATAGAGAAGTAATTTACATTGTTTCAATCACCGTGAAATTCCACGTTCTGAACACTGTACATGCACCACGGATTAGAAAAAGATTCTTTAATATGTTGTGAAAATGTGGATTACCGAACTTTCCTGCAACATAAAGGCACATTTACACCTACAAATATTTACTCTCCTTTTGCACCTTTTTCCAAACTTCAGATTCGATAACCATGCAATTTTCCCAGAAAAATTCTCTTCTAGCTCGTTCTACTCAATAGAATTGTAATTTACATAGTTTCATTACCGTGAAATTCCATTTTCCAAAAGCACTACTTGAATCACGGTTTACAAAATAATTACTACACTCTTATTAACATGTGGATTACCGGACTTTCATTCACCATTCAAGGCATATTGACACTTAGAAGCATTTTCTCAGATTTCACACTGTTCTCCTAATGGCAGTTTTGAAAATGAGGCACATTTCACAGAAAAATTGTCTTCAAGCGTGTTCTACTCAATAGAATTGTAATTTACATAGTTTCGTTACCGTGAAATTCCGTTTTCCAAAAGCGTTACATGAATCACGGTTTAAAAAATAATTACTACACTATTATTAACATGTGGATTACTGGACTTTCATTCACCATTCAAGGCATATTGACACTTAGAAGCATTTTCTCAGATTTCACAGTGTTCTCTTAATGGCAGTTTTCAAAATGAGGCACATTTCACAGAAAAATTCTCTTCAAGCAATTTCTACCCAATAGATATGTAACGTACATTGTTTCCTTCACTATGACATTCCGTATTCCGAACACATCACATGCATCACGAATTGGACAAACATTCTTTAATGAGTGTGAGCATGTGGATTACCGAACTTTCATCCACCATACAAGGCATATTTACACCTAGAAGTAGTTATTCTGATGTCGCAGGTTTTTCCTAACATCCAGGTTCGAAAATCATGAAATTGTCGCAGAAACATTCAATTCAAGCGAGTTCTATCCAGTAGAATTGTTATTTTCAGAGTTTCACTCACCGAGACATTCCGTGTTCCGAAAACGTTACATTCATCACGGCTTCGACAAACATTATTTAATGAGCGTGAGCATGTGGATTACCGATTTTTCAACCACAATACAAGGCATATTTACACCTAGAAACATTTACTTAGATTTCGCAGGTTTTCCTAACGTCAGTTACCAAAATCAGGCAGTTTTCGCAGAAAAATTCTCTCGGTGCATGTTCTATCCAATAGACATCTCATTTTCATAGATACCGTCACCGTAACATTCCGTGTTCCGAAAACGGTACATGCACCACGGATTCAACAAATATTCACTGCTGAGTTCTTAGCATGTGAATTACACATCTTTAATAACCCATTGAAGACATATTGTCACCTTAAAGCATTTACTCAGATTTTGCAGCATTTTCAAAACACCAGTTTCCAAACTGAGGCAGATTTTTCAGTAAAATGCTCCTGGAGCGTGTTCTAACCAAGAGATTTGTAATTTACATAGTTTCCCTCACCGTGACAGTCCGTGTTCCGAACACGCTACATACATCACGGATTTGACAAACATTTTTAATGAGTTGTGTACATGTGTATTACAGAACTTTCATCCACCATACAAGGCATATTTACACCTAGAAACATTAACTCTGAGTTCGCAGCTTTTTCCTAATAGCAGTTTCGAAAATCAGGCAGTTTTCAAAGGAAAAAACGGAGCGTGTTCTACCCAATAGATATGTAAATTACATAGAGTCTCCCGCTGTGAAATTACGTGTTTCGAACACGCTACATGCAGAGAATTTTCGACAAAAATACACTACATTGTTGTTTGCATGTGGATTACAGGACTTTCATCACAGTAGTAAGCATATTGATGCTTAGAAGCTTTTTCTCTGATTTCACAGAGCTTTCGAAATGCCAGTTTTGAAAATGAGGCAGATTTCACGGCAGAAACCTCTTGGAGCGTGTTCTAACCAATAGACCTGTAATTTACATGGATTCGCTCACCGTGAAATTCCGTGTTCCGAACACGCTACAGGCATCTCGGATGCGACAAATATTCACTACAGAGTTGTTAGCAAGTGGATTACAGCACTTTCATCCACCATACAAGGCTTACTGACACTTTGAAGAATTTTCTCAGATTTCACAGGTTAGTTTTAATGCCAGGTTTGAAAATGAGGCAGATTTGGCAGAAAAATGCTCTTGGAGCCAGTTCTACCCAAAAGATATGTAACTTACCTAGTTTCAATCACCGTGACATTCCGTGTTCTGAACACGTTACATGCCCCACGGATTCAACAAACATTCTTTAATGAGTTGTGAACATGTGTATTAACGAACTTTCATCCACCTTACAGTGCATATTTATACATAGAAATTTTATTCTGATTTAGTATTTTTCTCCTAATGTCAGTCTCTAAAATCATGCAGTTTCCACAGGAAAATCCTCTTGGAGCGAGTTCTACCCAATAGACATGCAATTTACATAGAACCCGTCATCGTGAAATTCCGTGTTCCGAAAAAGCTACATGCATCAAGGATTCGACAAATATTCACTACAGAGATGTTAGCATAAGGATTACCGAACTTTCATCCACCATACAAGGCAGATTTACACCGAGAATCTAGTAATCTGTTTTCGCAGTGTATTCCTAACATCAGTTTCAAAAATCTGGCCTATTTCTCAGGAAAAAACTCTTGGAGTGATTTCTAACCAAGGGAAATGTAATTTACATAAATTCCCTGCCCGTGAAATTCCGTGTTCCGAACATGCTACATGCATAAAGGATTCGACAAATATTCACTACAAATTTGTTAGCATGTGGATTACAGAACTTTCATCACAATACATTGAATATTGATTCTTAGAAGTATTTTCTCAGATTTTGCAGCGTTTTCCAAAAGCCAGTTTCAAAAATGACGAAGTTTTCGCAGAAAAACACTCTCGGAGCGAGTTCTACCCAATAGAGAAGTAATTTACATTGTTTCAATCACCGTGAAATTCCACGTTCTGAACACTGTACATGCACCACGGATTAGAAAAAGATTCTTTAATATGTTGTGAAAATGTGGATTACCGAACTTTCCTGCAACATAAAGGCACATTTACACCTACAAATATTTACTCTCCTTTTGCACCTTTTTCCAAACTTCAGATTCGATAACCATGCAATTTTCACAGAAAAATTCTCTTCTAGCTCGTTCTACTCAATAGAATTGTAATTTACATAGTTTCATTACCGTGAAATTCCATTTTCCAAAAGCACTACTTGAATCACGGTTTACAAAATAATTACTACACTCTTATTAACATGTGGATTACTGGACTTTCATTCACCATTCAAGGCATATTGACGCTTAGAAGCTTTTTCTCAGATTTCACACTGTTCTCCTAATGGCAGTTTTGAAAATGAGGCACATTTCGCAGAAAAATTGTCTTCAAGCGTGTTCTACTCAATAGAATTGTAATTTACATAGTTTCGTTACCGTGAAATTCCGTTTTCCAAAAGCGTTACATGAATCACGGTTTAAAAAATAATTACTACACTATTATTAACATGTGGATTACTGGACTTTCATTCACCATTCAAGGCAAATTGACACTTAGAAGCATTTTCTCAGATTTCACAGGGTTCTCTTAATGGCAGTTTTGAAAATGAGGCACATTTCACAGAAAAATTCTCTTCAAGCGGTTTCTACCCAATAGATATGTAACGTACATTGTTTCCTTCACTATGACATTCCGTATTCCGAACACATCACATGCATCACGAATTGGACAAACATTCTTTAATGAGTGTGAGCATGTGGATTACCGAACTTTCATCCACCATACAAGGCATATTTACACCTAGAAGTAGTTATTCTGATGTCGCAGGTTTTTCCTAACATCCAGGTTCGAAAATCATGAAATTGTCGCAGAAACATTCAATTCAAGCGAGTTCTATCCAGTAGAATTGTTATTTTCAGAGTTTCACTCACCGAGACATTCCGTGTTCCGAAAACGTTACATTCATCACGGCTTCGACAAACATTATTTAATGAGCGTGAGCATGTGGATTACCGATTTTTCAACCACAATACAAGGCATATTTACACCTAGAAACATTTACTTAGATTTCGCAGGTTTTCCTAACGTCAGTTACCAAAATCAGGCAGTTTTCGCAGAAAAATTCTCTAGGTGCATGTTCTATCCAATAGACATCTCATTTTCATAGATACCGTCACCGTAACATTCCGTGTTCCGAAAACGGTACATGCACCACGGATTCAACAAATATTCACTGCTGAGTTCTTAGCATGTGAATTACACATCTTTAATAACCCATTGAAGACATATTGTCACCTTAAAGCATTTACTCAGATTTTGCAGCATTTTCAAAACACCAGTTTCCAAACTGAGGCAGATTTTTCAGTAAAATGCTCCTGGAGCGTGTTCTAACCAAGAGATTTGTAATTTACATAGTTTCCCTCACCGTGACAGTCCGTGTTCCGAACACGCTACATACATCACGGATTTGACAAACATTTTTAATGAGTTGTGTACATGTGTATTACAGAACTTTCATCCACCATACAAGGCATATTTACACCTAGAAACATTAACTCTGAGTTCGCAGCTTTTTCCTAATAGCAGTTTCGAAAATCAGGCAGTTTTCAAAGGAAAAAACGGAGCGTGTTCTACCCAATAGATATGTAAATTACATAGAGTCTCCCGCTGTGAAATTACGTGTTTCGAACACGCTACATGCAGAGAATTTTCGACAAAAATACACTACATTGTTGTTTGCATGTGGATTACAGGACTTTCATCACAGTAGTAAGCATATTGATGCTTAGAAGCTTTTTCTCTGATTTCACAGAGCTTTCGAAATGCCAGTTTTGAAAATGAGGCAGATTTCACGGCAGAAACCTCTTGGAGCGTGTTCTAACCAATAGACCTGTAATTTACATGGATTCGCTCACCGTGAAATTCCGTGTTCCGAACACGCTACAGGCATCTCGGATGCGACAAATATTCACTACAGAGTTGTTAGCAAGTGGATTACAGCACTTTCATCCACCATACAAGGCTTACTGACACTTTGAAGAATTTTCTCAGATTTCACAGGTTAGTTTTAATGCCAGGTTTGAAAATGAGGCAGATTTGGCAGAAAAATGCTCTTGGAGCCAGTTCTACCCAAAAGATATGTAACTTACCTAGTTTCAATCACCGTGACATTCCGTGTTCTGAACACGTTACATGCCCCACGGATTCAACAAACATTCTTTAATGAGTTGTGAACATGTGTATTAACGAACTTTCATCCACCTTACAGTGCATATTTATACATAGAAATTTTATTCTGATTTAGTATTTTTCTCCTAATGTCAGTCTCTAAAATCATGCAGTTTCCACAGGAAAATCCTCTTGGAGCGAGTTCTACCCAATAGACATGCAATTTACATAGAACCCGTCATCGTGAAATTCCGTGTTCCGAAAAAGCTACATGCATCAAGGATTCGACAAATATTCACTACAGAGATGTTAGCATAAGGATTACCGAACTTTCATCCACCATACAAGGCAGATTTACACCGAGAATCTAGTAATCTGTTTTCGCAGTGTATTCCTAACATCAGTTTCAAAAATCTGGCCTATTTCTCAGGAAAAAACTCTTGGAGTGATTTCTAACCAAGGGAAATGTAATTTACATAAATTCCCTGCCCGTGAAATTCCGTGTTCCGAACATGCTACATGCATAAAGGATTCGACAAATATTCACTACAAATTTGTTAGCATGTGGATTACAGAACTTTCATCACAATACATTGAATATTGATTCTTAGAAGTATTTTCTCAGATTTTGCAGCGTTTTCCAAAAGCCAGTTTCAAAAATGACGAAGTTTTCGCAGAAAAACACTCTCGGAGCGAGTTCTACCCAATAGAGAAGTAATTTACATTGTTTCAATCACCGTGAAATTCCACGTTCTGAACACTGTACATGCACCACGGATTAGAAAAAGATTCTTTAATATGTTGTGAAAATGTGGATTACCGAACTTTCCTGCAACATAAAGGCACATTTACACCTACAAATATTTACTCTCCTTTTGCACCTTTTTCCAAACTTCAGATTCGATAACCATGCAATTTTCACAGAAAAATTCTCTTCTAGCTCGTTCTACTCAATAGAATTGTAATTTACATAGTTTCATTACCGTGAAATTCCATTTTCCAAAAGCACTACTTGAATCACGGTTTACAAAATAATTACTACACTCTTATTAACATGTGGATTACTGGACTTTCATTCACCATTCAAGGCATATTGACGCTTAGAAGCTTTTTCTCAGATTTCACACTGTTCTCCTAATGGCAGTTTTGAAAATGAGGCACATTTCGCAGAAAAATTGTCTTCAAGCGTGTTCTACTCAATAGAATTGTAATTTACATAGTTTCGTTACCGTGAAATTCCGTTTTCCAAAAGCGTTACATGAATCACGGTTTAAAAAATAATTACTACACTATTATTAACATGTGGATTACTGGACTTTCATTCACCATTCAAGGCAAATTGACACTTAGAAGCATTTTCTCAGATTTCACAGGGTTCTCTTAATGGCAGTTTTGAAAATGAGGCACATTTCACAGAAAAATTCTCTTCAAGCGGTTTCTACCCAATAGATATGTAACGTACATTGTTTCCTTCACTATGACATTCCGTATTCCGAACACATCACATGCATCACGAATTGGACAAACATTCTTTAATGAGTGTGAGCATGTGGATTACCGAACTTTCATCCACCATACAAGGCATATTTACACCTAGAAGTAGTTATTCTGATGTCGCAGGTTTTTCCTAACATCCAGGTTCGAAAATCATGAAATTGTCGCAGAAACATTCAATTCAAGCGAGTTCTATCCAGTAGAATTGTTATTTTCAGAGTTTCACTCACCGAAACATTCCGTGTTCCGAAAACGTTACATTCATCACGGCTTCGACAAACATTATTTAATGAGCGTGAGCATGTGGATTACCGATTTTTCAACCACAATACAAGGCATATTTACACCTAGAAACATTTACTTAGATTTCGCAGGTTTTCCTAACGTCAGTTACCAAAATCAGGCAGTTTTCGCAGAAAAATTCTCTAGGTGCATGTTCTATCCAATAGACATCTCATTTTCTTAGATACCGTCACCGTAAAATTCCGTGTTCCGAAAACGGTACATGCACCACGGATTCAACAAATATTCACTGCTGATTTCTTAGCATGTGAATTACACATCTTTAATAACCCATTGAAGACATATTGTCACCTTAAAGCATTTACTCAGATTTTGCAGCATTTTCAAAACACCAGTTTCTAAACTGAGGCAGATTTTTCAGTAAAATGCTCCTGGAACGTGTTCTAACCAAGAGATTTGTAATTTACATAGTTTCCCTCACCGTGACACTCCGTGTTCCGAACACGCTACATACATCTCGGATTTGACCAACATTTTTAATGAGTTGTGTACATGTGTATTACAGAACTTTCATCCACCATACAAGGCATATTTACACCTAGAAACATTAACTCTGAGTTCGCAGCTTTTTCCTAATAGCAGTTTCGAATATCAGGCAGTTTTCAAAGGAAAAAACGGAGCGTGTTCTACCCAATAGATATGTAAATTACATAGAGTCTCCCGCTGTGAAATTACGTGTTTCGAACACGCTACATGCAGAGAATTTTCGACAAAAATACACTACATTGTTGTTTGCATGTGGATTACAGGACTTTCATCACAGTAGTAGGCATATTGATGCTTAGAAGCTTTTTCTCTGATTTCACAGAGCTTTCGAAATGCCAGTTTTGAAAATGAGGCAGATTTCACGGCAGAAACCTCTTGGAGCTTGTTCTAACCAATAGACCTGTAATTTACATGGATTGGCTCACCGTGAAATTCCGTGTTCCGAACACGCTACAGGCATCTCGGATGCGACAAATATTCACTACAGAGTTGTTAGCAAGTGGATTACAGCACTTTCATCCACCATACAAGGCTTACTGACACTTTGAAGAATTTTCTCAGATTTCACAGGTTAGTTTTAATGCCAGGTTTGAAAATGAGGCAGATTTGGCAGAAAAATGCTCTTGGAGCCAGTTCTACCCAAAAGATATGTAACTTACCTAGTTTCAATCACCGTGACATTCCGTGTTCTGAACACGTTACATGCCCCACGGATTCAACAAACATTCTTTAATGAGTTGTGAACATGTGTATTAACGAACTTTCATCCACCTTACAGTGCATATTTATACATAGAAATTTTATTCTGATTTAGTAGTTTTCTCCTAATGTCAGTCTCTAAAATCATGCAGTTTCCACAGGAAAATCCTCTTGGAGCGAGTTCTACCCAATAGACATGCAATTTACATAGAACCCGTCATCGTGAAATTCCGTGTTCCGAAAAAGCTACATGCATCACGGATTCGACAAATATTCACTACAGAGATGTTAGCATAAGGATTACCGAACTTTCATCCACCATACAAGGCAGATTTACACCGAGAATCTAGTAATCTGTTTTCGCAGTGTTTTCCTAACGTCAGTTTCAAAAATCTGGCCTATTTCTCAGGAAAAAACTCTTGGAGTGATTTCTAACCAAGGGAAATGTAATTTACATAAATTCCCTGCCCGTGAAATTCCGTGTTCCGAACATGCTACATGCGTAAAGGATTCGACAAATATTCACTACAAATTTGTTAGCATGTGGTTTACCGAACTTTCATCACAATACATTGAATATTGATTCTTAGAAGTATTTTCTCAGATTTTGCAGCGTTTTCCAAAAGCCAGTTTCAAAAATGACGAAGTTTTCGCAGAAAAACACTCTCGGAGCGAGTTCTACCCAATAGAGAAGTAATTTACATTGTTTCAATCACCGTGAAATTCCACGTTCTGAACACTGTACATGCACCACGGATTAGAAAAAGATTCTTTAATATGTTGTGAAAATGTGGATTACCGAACTTTCCTGCAACATAAAGGCACATTTACACCTACAAATATTTACTCTCCTTTTGCACCTTTTCCCAAACTTCAGATTCGATAACCATGCAATTTTCACAGAAAAATTCTCTTCTAGCTCGTTCTACTCAATAGAATTGTAATTTACATAGTTTCATTACCGTGAAATTCCATTTTCCAAAAGCACTACTTGAATCACGGTTTACAAAATAATTACTACACTCTTATTAACATGTGGATTACCGGACTTTCATTCACCATTCAAGGCATATTGACACTTAGAAGCATTTTCTCAGATTTCATAGTGTTCTCCTAATGGCAGTTTTGAAAATGAGGCACATTTCGCAGAAAAATTGTCTTCAAGCGTGTTCTACTCAATAGAATTGTAATTTACATAGATTCATTACCGTGAAATTCCATTTTCCAAAAGCGTTACATGAATCACGGTTTAAAAAATAATTACTACAGTATTATTAACATGTGGATTACTGGACTTTCATTCACCATTCAAGGCATATTGACACTTAGAAGCATTTTCTCAGATTTCACAGGGTTCTCTTAATGGCAGTTTTCAAAATGAGGCACATTTCACAGAAAAATTCTCTTCAAGCGATTTCTACCCAATAGATATGTAACGTACATTGTTTCCTTCACTATGACATTCCGTATTCCGAACACATCACATGCATCACGAATTGGACAAACATTCTATAATGAGTGTGAGCATGTGGATTACCGAACTTTCATCCACCATACAAGGCATATTTACACCTAGAAGTAGTTATTCTGATGTCGCAGGTTTTTCCTAACATCCAGGTTCGAAAATCATGAAATTGTCGCAGAAACATTCAATTCAAGCGAGTTCTATCCAGTAGAATTGTTATTTTCAGAGTTTCACTCACGGAGACATTCCGTGTTCCGAAAACGTTACATTCATCACGGCTTCGACAAACATTATTTAATGAGCGTGAGCATGTGGATTACCGATTTTTCAACCACAATACAAGGCATATTTACACCTAGAAACATTTACTTATATTTCGCAGGTTGTCCTAATGTCAGTTACGAAAATCAGGCAGTTTTCGCAGAAAAATTCTCTTGGTGCATGTTCTATCCTATAGGCATCTCATTTTCATAGATACATTCAACGTAACATTCCATGTTCCGAAAACGTTCCATGCACCACGGATTCAACAAATATTCACTGCTGAATTGTTCGCATGTGAATTACACATCTTTAATAACCCATTGAAGACTTATTGTCACCTTAAAGCTTTTACTCAGATTTTGCAGCATTTTCAAACCCCAGTTTCTAAACTGATTCAGATTTTTCAGTAAAATGCTCCTGGAACGTGTTCTAACCAACAGATTTGTAATTTACATAGTTTCCCTCACCGTGACAGTCCGTGTTCCGAACACGCTACATACATCACGGATTTGACAAACATTTTTAATGAGTTGTGTACATGTGTATTACAGAACTTTCATCCACCATACAAGGCATATTTACACCTAGAAACATTAACTCTGAGTTCGCAGCTTTTTCCTAATAGCAGTTTCGAAAATCAGGCAGTTTTCAAAGGAAAAAACGGAGCGTGTTCTACCCAATAGATATGTAAATTACATAGAGTCTCCCGCTGTGAAATTACGTGTTTCGAACACGCTACATGCAGAGAATTTTCGACAAAAATACACTACATTGTTGTTTGCATGTGGATTACAGGACTTTCATCACAGTAGTACGCATATTGATGCTTAGAAGCTTTCTCCCTGATTTCACAGAGCTTTCGAAACGCCAGTTTTGAAAATGAGGCAGATTTCATGGCAGAAACCTCTTGGAGCGTGTTCTAACCAATAGACATGTAATTTACATGGATTCGCTCACCGTGAACTTCCGTGTTCCGAACACGCTACAGGCATCTCGGATGCGACAAATATTCACTACAGAGTTGTTAGCAAGTGGATTACAGCACTTTCATCCACCATACAAGGCTTACTGACACTTTGAAGAATTTTCTCAGATTTCACAGGTTAGTTTTAATGCCAGGTTTGAAAATGAGGCAGATTTGGCAGAAAAATGCTCTTGGAGCCAGTTCTACCCAAAAGATATGTAACTTACCTAGTTTCAATCACCGTGACATTCCGTGTTCTGAACACGTTACATGCCCCACGGATTCAACAAACATTCTTTAATGAGTTGTGAACATGTGTATTAACGAACTTTCATCCACCTTACAGTGCATATTTATACATAGAAATTTTATTCTGATTTAGTAGTTTTCTCCTAATGTCAGTCTCTAAAATCATGCAGTTTCCACAGGAAAATCCTCTTGGAGCGAGTTCTACCCAATAGACATGCAATTTACATAGAACCCGTCATCGTGAAATTCCGTGTTCCGAAAAAGCTACATGCATCAAGGATTCGACAAATATTCACTACAGAGATGTTAGCATAAGGATTACCGAACTTTCATCCACCATACAAGGCAGATTTACACCGAGAATCTAGTAATCTGTTTTCGCAGTGTATTCCTAACATCAGTTTCAAAAATCTGGCCTATTTCTCAGGAAAAAACTCTTGGAGTGATTTCTAACCAAGGGAAATGTAATTTACATAAATTCCCTGCCCGTGAAATTCCGTGTTCCGAACATGCTACATGCATAAAGGATTCGACAAATATTCACTACAAATTTGTTAGCATGTGGATTACAGAACTTTCATCACAATACATTGAATATTGATTCTTAGAAGTATTTTCTCAGATTTTGCAGCGTTTTCCAAACGCCAGTTTCAAAAATGACGAAGTTTTCGCAGAAAAACACTCTCGGAGCGAGTTCTACCCAATAGAGAAGTAATTTACATTGTTTCAATCACCGTGAAATTCCACGTTCTGAACACTGTACATGCACCACGGATTAGAAAAAGATTCTTTAATATGTTGTGAAAATGTGGATTACCGAACTTTCCTGCAACATAAAGGCACATTTACACCTACAAATATTTACTCTCCTTTTGCACCTTTTTCCAAACTTCAGATTCGATAACCATGCAATTTTCACAGAAAAATTCTCTTCTAGCTCGTTCTACTCAATAGAATTGTAATTTACATAGTTTCATTACCGTGAAATTCCATTTTCCAAAAGCACTACTTGAATCACGGTTTACAAAATAATTACTACACTCTTATTAACATGTGGATTACCGGACTTTCATTCACCATTCAAGGCATATTGACGCTTAGAAGCTTTTTCTCAGATTTCACACTGTTCTCCTAATGGCAGTTTTGAAAATGAGGCACATTTCGCAGAAAAATTTTCTTCAAGCGTGCTCTACTCAATAGAATTGTAATTTACATAGTTTCGTTACCGTGAAATTCCGTTTTCCAAAAGCGTTACATGAATCACGGTTTAAAAAATAATTACTACACTATTATTAACATGTGGATTACTGGACTTTCATTCACCATTCAAGGCAAATTGACACTTAGAAGCATTTTCTCAGATTTCACAGGGTTCTCTTAATGGTAGTTTTGAAAATGAGGCACATTTCACAGAAAAATCCTCTTCAAGCGGTTTCTACCCAATAGATATGTAACGTACATTGTTTCCTTCACTATGACATTCCGTATTCCGAACACATCACATGCATCACGAATTGGACAAACATTCTTTAATGAGTGTGAGCATGTGGATTACCGAACTTTCATCCACCATACAAGGCATATTTACACCTAGAAGTAGTTATTCTGATGTCGCAGGTTTTTCCTAACATCCAGGTTCGAAAATCATGAAATTGTCGCAGAAACATTCAATTCAAGCGAGTTCTATCCAGTAGAATTGTTATTTTCAGAGTTTCACTCACCGAGACATTCCGTGTTCCGAAAACGTTACATTCATCACGGCTTCGACAAACATTATTTAATGAGCGTGAGCATGTGGATTACCGATTTTTCAACCACAATACAAGGCATATTTACACCTAGAAACATTTACTTAGATTTCGCAGGTTTTCCTAACGTCAGTTACCAAAATCAGGCAGTTTTCGCAGAAAAATTCTCTCGGTGCATGTTCTATCCAATAGACATCTCATTTTCATAGATACCGTCACCATAACATTCCGTGTTCCGAAAACGGTACATGCACCACGGATTCAACAAATATTCACTTCTGAGTTCTTAGCATGTGAATTACACATCTTTAATAACCCATTGAAGACATATTGTCACCTTAAAGCATTTACTCAGATTTTGCAGCATTTTCAAAACACCAGTTTCTAAACTGAGGCAGATTTTTCAGTAAAATGCTCCTGGAACGTGTTCTAACCAAGAGATTTGTAATTTACATAGTTTCCCTCACCGTGACAGTCCGTGTTCCGAACACGCTACATACATCACGGATTTGACCAACATTTTTAATGAGTTGTGTACATGTGTATTACAGAACTTTCATCCACCATACAAGGCATATTTACACCTAGAAACATTAACTCTGAGTTCGCAGCTTTTTCCTAATAGCAGTTTCGAATATCAGGCAGTTTTCAAAGGAAAAAACGGAGCGTGTTCTACCCAATAGATATGTAAATTACATAGAGTCTCCCGCTGTGAAATTACGTGTTTCGAACACGCTACATGCAGAGAATTTTCGACAAAAATACACTACATTGTTGTTTGCATGTGGATTACAGGACTTTCATCACAGTAGTAGGCATATTGATGCTTAGAAGCTTTTTCTCTGATTTCACAGAGCTTTCGAAATGCCAGTTTTGAAAATGAGGCAGATTTCACGGCAGAAACCTCTTGGAGCTTGTTCTAACCAATAGAACTGTAATTTACATGGATTGGCTCACCGTGAAATTCCGTGTTCCGAACACGCTACAGGCATCTCGGATGCGACAAATATTCACTACAGAGTTGTTAGCAAGTGGATTACAGCACTTTCATCCACCATAGAAGGCTTACTGACACTTTGAAGAATTTTCTCAGATTTCACAGATTAGTTTTAATGCCAGGTTTGAAAATGAGGCAGATTTGGCAGAAAAATGCTCTTGGAGCCAGTTCTACCCAAAAGATATGTAACTTACCTAGTTTCAATCACCGTGACATTCCGTGTTCTGAACACGTTACATGCACCACGGATTCAACAAATATTCTTTAATGAGTTGTGAACATGTGTATTAACGAACTTTCATCCACCTTACAGTGCATATTTATACATAGAAATTTTATTCTGATTTAGTAGTTTTCTCCTAATGTCAGTCTCTAAAATCATGCAGTTTCCACAGGAAAATCCTCTTGGAGCGAGTTCTACCCAATAGACATGCAATTTACATAGAACCCGTCATCGTGAAATTCCGTGTTCCGAAAAAGCTACATGCATCACGGATTCGACAAATATTCACTACAGAGATGTTAGCATAAGGATTACCGAACTTTCATCCACCATACAAGGCAGATTTACACCGAGAATCTAGTAATCTGTTTTCGCAGTGTTTTCCTAACGTCAGTTTGAAAAATCTGGCCTATTTCTCAGGAAAAAACTCTTGGAGTGATTTCTAACCAAGGGAAATGTAATTTACCTAAATTCCCTGCCCGTGAAATTCCGTGTTCCGAACATGCTACATGCATAAAGGATTCGACAAATATTCACTACAAATTTGTTAGCATGTGGATTACCGAACTTTCATCACAATACATTGAATATTGATTCTTAGAAGTATTTTCTCAGATTTTGCAGCGTTTTCCAAACGCCAGTTTCAAAAATGACGAAGTTTTCGCAGAAAAACACTCTCGGAGCGAGTTCTACCCAATAGAGAAGTAATTTACATTGTTTCAATCACCGTGAAATTCCACGTTCTGAACACTGTACATGCACCACGGATTAGAAAAAGATTCTTTAATATGTTGTGAAAATGTGGATTACCGAACTTTCCTGCAACATAAAGGCACATTTACACCTACAAATATTTACTCTCCTTTTGCACCTTTTCCCAAACTTCAGATTCGATAACCATGCAATTTTCACAGAAAAATTCTCTTCTAGCTCGTTCTACTCAATAGAATTGTAATTTACATAGTTTCATTACCGTGAAATTCCATTTTCCAAAAGCACTACTTGAATCACGGTTTACAAAATAATTACTACACTCTTATTAACATGTGGATTACCGGACTTTCATTCACCATTCAAGGCATATTGACACTTTGAAGCATTTTCTCAGATTTCATAGTGTTCTCCTAATGGCAGTTTTGAAAATGAGGCACATTTCGCAGAAAAATTGTCTTCAAGCGTGTTCTACTCAATAGAATTGTAATTTACATAGATTCATTACCGTGAAATTCCATTTTCCAAAAGCGTTACATGAATCACGGTTTAAAAAATAATTACTACAGTATTATTAACATGTGGATTACTGGACTTTCATTCACCATTCAAGGCATATTGACACTTAGAAGCATTTTCTCAGATTTCACAGGGTTCTCTTAATGGCAGTTTTCAAAATGAGGCACATTTCACAGAAAAATTCTCTTCAAGCGATTTCTACCCAATAGATATGTAACGTACATTGTTTCCTTCACTATGACATTCCGTATTCCGAACACATCACATGCATCACGAATTGGACAAACATTCTATAATGAGTGTGAGCATGTGGATTACCGAACTTTCATCCACCATACAAGGCATATTTACACCTAGAAGTAGTTATTCTGATGTCGCAGGTTTTTCCTAACATCCAGGTTCGAAAATCATGAAATTGTCGCAGAAACATTCAATTCAAGCGAGTTCTATCCAGTAGAATTGTTATTTTCAGAGTTTCACTCACCGAGACATTCCGTGTTCCGAAAACATTACATTCATCACGGCTTCGACAAACATTATTTAATGAGCGTGAGCATGTGGATTACCGATTTTTCAACCACAATACAAGGCATATTTACACCTAGAAACATTTACTTATATTTCGCAGGTTGTCCTAATGTCAGTTACGAAAATCAGGCAGTTTTCGCAGAAAAATTCTCTTGGTGCATGTTCTATCCTATAGGCATCTCATTTTCATAGATACATTCAACGTAACATTCCATGTTCCGAAAACCTTCCATGCACCACGGATTCAACAAATATTCACTGCTGAATTGTTCGCATGTGAATTACACATCTTTAATAACCCATTGAAGACTTATTGTCACCTTAAAGCTTTTACTCAGATTTTGCAGCATTTTCAAACCCCAGTTTCTAAACTGATTCAGATTTTTCAGTAAAATGCTCCTGGAACGTGTTCTAACCAACAGATTTGTAATTTACATAGTTTCCCTCACCGTGACAGTCCGTGTTCCGAACACGCTACATACATCACGGATTTGACAAACATTTTTAATGAGTTGTGTACATGTGTATTACAGAACTTTCATCCACCATACAAGGCATATTTACACCTAGAAACATTAACTCTGAGTTCGCAGCTTTTTCCTAATAGCAGTTTCGAAAATCAGGCAGTTTTCAAAGGAAAAAACGGAGCGTGTTCTACCCAATAGATATGTAAATTACATAGAGTCTCCCGCTGTGAAATTACGTGTTTCGAACACGCTACATGCAGAGAATTTTCGACAAAAATACACTACATTGTTGTTTGCATGTGGATTACAGGACTTTCATCACAGTAGTACGCATATTGATGCTTAGAAGCTTTCTCCCTGATTTCACAGAGCTTTCGAAACGCCAGTTTTGAAAATGAGGCAGATTTCATGGCAGAAACCTCTTGGAGCGTGTTCTAACCAATAGACATGTAATTTACATGGATTCGCTCACCGTCAAATTCCGTGTTCCGAACACGCTACAGGCATCTCGGATGCGACAAATATTCACTACAGAGTTGTTAGCAAGTGGATTACAGCACTTTCATCCACAATACAAGGCTTACTGACACTTTGAAGAATTTTATCAGATTTCACAGTTTAGTTTGAACGGCAGTTTTGAAAATGAGGCAGATTTGGCAGAAAAATGCTCTTGGAGAAAGTTCTACCCAAAAGATATGTAACTTAACTAGTTTCAATCACCGTGACATTCCGTGTTCTGAACACGTTATATACACCACAGATTCAACAAACATTCTTTAATGAGTTGTGAACATGTGTATTAACGAACTTTCATCCACCTTACAGTGCATATTTATACATAGAAATTTTATTCTGATTTAGTAGTTTTCTCCTAATATCAGTCTCTAAAATCATGCAGTTTCCACAGGAAAAACCTCTTGGAGCGAGTTCTACCCAATAGACATGCAATTTACATAGAACCCGTCATCGTGAAATTCCGTGTTCCGAAAAAGCTACATGTATCACGGATTCGACAAATATTCACTACAGAGATGTCAGCATAAGGATTACCGACCTTTCATCCACCATACAAGGCAGATTTACACCGAGAATCTAGTAATCTGTTTTCGCAGAGTTTTCCTAATGTCAGATTCAAAAATCTGGCCTATTTCTCAGGAAAAAACTCTTGGAGTGATTTCTAACCAAGGGAATTGTAATTTACATAAATTCCCTGCCCGTGAAATTCCGTGTTCCGAACATGCTACATGCATAAAGGATTCGACAAATATTCACTACAAATTTGTTAGCATGTGGATTACCGAACTTTCATCACAATACATTGAATATTGATTCTTAGAAGTATTTTCTCAGATTTTGCAGCGTTTTCCAAACGCCAGTTTCAAAAATGACGAAGTTTTCGCAGAAAAACACTCTCGGAGCGAGTTCTACCCAATAGAGAAGTAATTTACATTGTTTCAATCACCGTGAAATTCCACGATCTGAACACTGTACATGCACCACAGATTAGAAAAAGATTCTTTAATATGTTGTGAAAATGTGGATTACCGAACTTTCTTGCAACATAAAGGCACATTTACACCTACAAATATTTACTCTCCTTTTGCCCCTTTTTCCAAACTTCAGATTCGATAACCATGCAATTTTCACAGAAAAATTCTCTTCTAGCTCGTTCTACTCAATAGAATTGTAATTTACATAGTTTCATTACCGTGAAATTCCATTTTCCAAAAGCACTACTTGAATCACGGTTTACAAAATAATTACTACACTCTTATTAACATGTGGATTACCGGACTTGCATTCACCATTCAAGGCATATTGACACTTAGAAGCATTTTCTCAGATTTCACACTGTTCTCCTAATGGCAGTTTTGAAAATGAGGCACATTTCGCAGAAAAATTGTCTTCAAGCGTGTTCTAATCAATAGAATTGTAATTTACATAGATTCATTACCGTGAAATTCCATTTTCCAAAAGCGTTACATGAATCACGGTTTAAAAAATAATTACTACAGTATTATTAACATGTGGATTACTGGACTTTCATTCACCATTCAAGGCATATTGACACTTAGAAGCATTTTCTCAGATTTCACAGGGTTCTCTTAATGGCAGTTTTCAAAATGAGGCACATTTCACAGAAAAATCCTCTTCAAGCGGTTTCTACCCAATAGATATGTAACGTACATTGTTTCCTTCACTATGACATTCCGTATTCCGAACACATCACATGCATCACGAATTGGACAAACATTCTTTAATGAGTGTGAGCATGTGGATTACCGAACTTTCATCCACCATACAAGGCATATTTACACCTAGAAGTAGTTATTCTGATGTCGCAGGTTTTTCCTAACATCCAGGTTCGAAAATCATGAAATTGTCGCAGAAACATTCAATTCAAGCGAGTTCTATCCAGTAGAATTGTTATTTTCAGAGTTTCACTCACCGAGACATTCCGTGTTCCGAAAACGTTACATTCATCACGGCTTCGACAAACATTATTTAATGAGCGTGAGCATGTGGATTACCGATTTTTCAACCACAATACAAGGCATATTTACACCTAGAAACATTTACTTAGATTTCGCAGGTTTTCCTAACGTCAGTTACCAAAATCAGGCAGTTTTCGCAGAAAAATTCTCTCGGTGCATGTTCTATCCAATAGACATCTCATTTTCATAGATACCGTCACCATAACATTCCGTGTTCCGAAAACGGTACATGCACCACGGATTCAACAAATATTCACTTCTGAGTTCTTAGCATGTGAATTACACATCTTTAATAACCCATTGAAGACATATTGTCACCTTAAAGCATTTACTCAGATTTTGCAGCATTTTCAAAACACCAGTTTCTAAACTGAGGCAGATTTTTCAGTAAAATGCTCCTGGAACGTGTTCTAACCAAGAGATTTGTAATTTACATAGTTTCCCTCACCGTGACAGTCCGTGTTCCGAACACGCTACATACATCACGGATTTGACCAACATTTTTAATGAGTTGTGTACATGTGTATTACAGAACTTTCATCCACCATACAAGGCATATTTACACCTAGAAACATTAACTCTGAGTTCGCAGCTTTTTCCTAATAGCAGTTTCGAATATCAGGCAGTTTTCAAAGGAAAAAACGGAGCGTGTTCTACCCAATAGATATGTAAATTACATAGAGTCTCCCGCTGTGAAATTACGTGTTTCGAACACGCTACATGCAGAGAATTTTCGACAAAAATACACTACATTGTTGTTTGCATGTGGATTACAGGACTTTCATCACAGTAGTAGGCATATTGATGCTTAGAAGCTTTTTCTCTGATTTCACAGAGCTTTCGAAATGCCAGTTTTGAAAATGAGGCAGATTTCACGGCAGAAACCTCTTGGAGCTTGTTCTAACCAATAGAACTGTAATTTACATGGATTGGCTCACCGTGAAATTCCGTGTTCCGAACACGCTACAGGCATCTCGGATGCGACAAATATTCACTACAGAGTTGTTAGCAAGTGGATTACAGCACTTTCATCCACCATAGAAGGCTTACTGACACTTTGAAGAATTTTCTCAGATTTCACAGATTAGTTTTAATGCCAGGTTTGAAAATGAGGCAGATTTGGCAGAAAAATGCTCTTGGAGCCAGTTCTACCCAAAAGATATGTAACTTACCTAGTTTCAATCACCGTGACATTCCGTGTTCTGAACACGTTACATGCACCACGGATTCAACAAATATTCTTTAATGAGTTGTGAACATGTGTATTAACGAACTTTCATCCACCTTACAGTGCATATTTATACATAGAAATTTTATTCTGATTTAGTAGTTTTCTCCTAATGTCAGTCTCTAAAATCATGCAGTTTCCACAGGAAAATCCTCTTGGAGCGAGTTCTACCCAATAGACATGCAATTTACATAGAACCCGTCATCGTGAAATTCCGTGTTCCGAAAAAGCTACATGCATCACGGATTCGACAAATATTCACTACAGAGATGTTAGCATAAGGATTACCGAACTTTCATCCACCATACAAGGCAGATTTACACCGAGAATCTAGTAATCTGTTTTCGCAGTGTTTTCCTAACGTCAGTTTGAAAAATCTGGCCTATTTCTCAGGAAAAAACTCTTGGAGTGATTTCTAACCAAGGGAAATGTAATTTACCTAAATTCCCTGCCCGTGAAATTCCGTGTTCCGAACATGCTACATGCATAAAGGATTCGACAAATATTCACTACAAATTTGTTAGCATGTGGATTACCGAACTTTCATCACAATACATTGAATATTGATTCTTAGAAGTATTTTCTCAGATTTTGCAGCGTTTTCCAAACGCCAGTTTCAAAAATGACGAAGTTTTCGCAGAAAAACACTCTCGGAGCGAGTTCTACCCAATAGAGAAGTAATTTACATTGTTTCAATCACCGTGAAATTCCACGTTCTGAACACTGTACATGCACCACGGATTAGAAAAAGATTCTTTAATATGTTGTGAAAATGTGGATTACCGAACTTTCCTGCAACATAAAGGCACATTTACACCTACAAATATTTACTCTCCTTTTGCACCTTTTCCCAAACTTCAGATTCGATAACCATGCAATTTTCACAGAAAAATTCTCTTCTAGCTCGTTCTACTCAATAGAATTGTAATTTACATAGTTTCATTACCGTGAAATTCCATTTTCCAAAAGCACTACTTGAATCACGGTTTACAAAATAATTACTACACTCTTATTAACATGTGGATTACCGGACTTTCATTCACCATTCAAGGCATATTGACACTTTGAAGCATTTTCTCAGATTTCATAGTGTTCTCCTAATGGCAGTTTTGAAAATGAGGCACATTTCGCAGAAAAATTGTCTTCAAGCGTGTTCTACTCAATAGAATTGTAATTTACATAGATTCATTACCGTGAAATTCCATTTTCCAAAAGCGTTACATGAATCACGGTTTAAAAAATAATTACTACAGTATTATTAACATGTGGATTACTGGACTTTCATTCACCATTCAAGGCATATTGACACTTAGAAGCATTTTCTCAGATTTCACAGGGTTCTCTTAATGGCAGTTTTCAAAATGAGGCACATTTCACAGAAAAATTCTCTTCAAGCGATTTCTACCCAATAGATATGTAACGTACATTGTTTCCTTCACTATGACATTCCGTATTCCGAACACATCACATGCATCACGAATTGGACAAACATTCTATAATGAGTGTGAGCATGTGGATTACCGAACTTTCATCCACCATACAAGGCATATTTACACCTAGAAGTAGTTATTCTGATGTCGCAGGTTTTTCCTAACATCCAGGTTCGAAAATCATGAAATTGTCGCAGAAACATTCAATTCAAGCGAGTTCTATCCAGTAGAATTGTTATTTTCAGAGTTTCACTCACCGAGACATTCCGTGTTCCGAAAACATTACATTCATCACGGCTTCGACAAACATTATTTAATGAGCGTGAGCATGTGGATTACCGATTTTTCAACCACAATACAAGGCATATTTACACCTAGAAACATTTACTTATATTTCGCAGGTTGTCCTAATGTCAGTTACGAAAATCAGGCAGTTTTCGCAGAAAAATTCTCTTGGTGCATGTTCTATCCTATAGGCATCTCATTTTCATAGATACATTCAACGTAACATTCCATGTTCCGAAAACCTTCCATGCACCACGGATTCAACAAATATTCACTGCTGAATTGTTCGCATGTGAATTACACATCTTTAATAACCCATTGAAGACTTATTGTCACCTTAAAGCTTTTACTCAGATTTTGCAGCATTTTCAAACCCCAGTTTCTAAACTGATTCAGATTTTTCAGTAAAATGCTCCTGGAACGTGTTCTAACCAACAGATTTGTAATTTACATAGTTTCCCTCACCGTGACAGTCCGTGTTCCGAACACGCTACATACATCACGGATTTGACAAACATTTTTAATGAGTTGTGTACATGTGTATTACAGAACTTTCATCCACCATACAAGGCATATTTACACCTAGAAACATTAACTCTGAGTTCGCAGCTTTTTCCTAATAGCAGTTTCGAAAATCAGGCAGTTTTCAAAGGAAAAAACGGAGCGTGTTCTACCCAATAGATATGTAAATTACATAGAGTCTCCCGCTGTGAAATTACGTGTTTCGAACACGCTACATGCAGAGAATTTTCGACAAAAATACACTACATTGTTGTTTGCATGTGGATTACAGGACTTTCATCACAGTAGTACGCATATTGATGCTTAGAAGCTTTCTCCCTGATTTCACAGAGCTTTCGAAACGCCAGTTTTGAAAATGAGGCAGATTTCATGGCAGAAACCTCTTGGAGCGTGTTCTAACCAATAGACATGTAATTTACATGGATTCGCTCACCGTCAAATTCCGTGTTCCGAACACGCTACAGGCATCTCGGATGCGACAAATATTCACTACAGAGTTGTTAGCAAGTGGATTACAGCACTTTCATCCACAATACAAGGCTTACTGACACTTTGAAGAATTTTATCAGATTTCACAGTTTAGTTTGAACGGCAGTTTTGAAAATGAGGCAGATTTGGCAGAAAAATGCTCTTGGAGAAAGTTCTACCCAAAAGATATGTAACTTAACTAGTTTCAATCACCGTGACATTCCGTGTTCTGAACACGTTATATACACCACAGATTCAACAAACATTCTTTAATGAGTTGTGAACATGTGTATTAACGAACTTTCATCCACCTTACAGTGCATATTTATACATAGAAATTTTATTCTGATTTAGTAGTTTTCTCCTAATATCAGTCTCTAAAATCATGCAGTTTCCACAGGAAAAACCTCTTGGAGCGAGTTCTACCCAATAGACATGCAATTTACATAGAACCCGTCATCGTGAAATTCCGTGTTCCGAAAAAGCTACATGTATCACGGATTCGACAAATATTCACTACAGAGATGTCAGCATAAGGATTACCGACCTTTCATCCACCATACAAGGCAGATTTACACCGAGAATCTAGTAATCTGTTTTCGCAGAGTTTTCCTAATGTCAGATTCAAAAATCTGGCCTATTTCTCAGGAAAAAACTCTTGGAGTGATTTCTAACCAAGGGAATTGTAATTTACATAAATTCCCTGCCCGTGAAATTCCGTGTTCCGAACATGCTACATGCATAAAGGATTCGACAAATATTCACTACAAATTTGTTAGCATGTGGATTACCGAACTTTCATCACAATACATTGAATATTGATTCTTAGAAGTATTTTCTCAGATTTTGCAGCGTTTTCCAAACGCCAGTTTCAAAAATGACGAAGTTTTCGCAGAAAAACACTCTCGGAGCGAGTTCTACCCAATAGAGAAGTAATTTACATTGTTTCAATCACCGTGAAATTCCACGATCTGAACACTGTACATGCACCACAGATTAGAAAAAGATTCTTTAATATGTTGTGAAAATGTGGATTACCGAACTTTCTTGCAACATAAAGGCACATTTACACCTACAAATATTTACTCTCCTTTTGCCCCTTTTTCCAAACTTCAGATTCGATAACCATGCAATTTTCACAGAAAAATTCTCTTCTAGCTCGTTCTACTCAATAGAATTGTAATTTACATAGTTTCATTACCGTGAAATTCCATTTTCCAAAAGCACTACTTGAATCACGGTTTACAAAATAATTACTACACTCTTATTAACATGTGGATTACCGGACTTGCATTCACCATTCAAGGCATATTGACACTTAGAAGCATTTTCTCAGATTTCACACTGTTCTCCTAATGGCAGTTTTGAAAATGAGGCACATTTCGCAGAAAAATTGTCTTCAAGCGTGTTCTAATCAATAGAATTGTAATTTACATAGTTTCATTACCGTGAAATTCCGTTTTCCAAAAGCGTTACATGAATCACGGTTTAAAAAATAATTACTACACTATTATTAACATGTGGATTACTGGACTTTCATTCACCATTCAAGGCATATTGACACTTAGAAGCATTTTCTCAGATTTCACAGGGTTCTCTTAATGGCAGTTTTCAAAATGAGGCACATTTCACAGAAAAATTCTCTTCAAGCGATTTCTACCCAATAGATATGTAACGTACATTGTTTCCTTCACTATGACATTCCGCATTCCGAACACATCACATGCATCACGAATTGGACAAACATTCTTTAATGAGTGTGAGCATGTGGATTACCGAACTTTCATCCACCATACAAGGCATATTTACACCTAGAAGTAGTTATTCTGATTTCGCAGGTTTTTCCTAACATCCAGGTTCGAAAATCATGAAATTGTCGCAGAAACATTCAATTCAAGCGAGTTCTATCCAGTAGAATTGTTATTTTCAGAGTTTCACTCACCGAGACATTCCGTGTTCCGAAAACGTTACATTCATCACGGCTTCGACAAACATTATTTAATGAGCGTGAGCATGTGGATTACCGATTTTTCAACCACAATACAAGGCATATTTACACCTAGAAACATTTACTTAGATTTCGCAGGTTTTCCTAACGTCAGTTACCAAAATCAGGCAGTTTTCGCAGAAAAATTCTCTTGGTGCATGTTCTATCCAATAGACATCTCATTTTCATAGATACCGTCACCGTAAATTCCGTGTTCCGAAAACGGTACATGCACCACGGATTCAACAAATATTCACTGCTGAGTTATTAGCATGTGAATTACACATCTTTAATAACCCATTGAAGACATATTGTCACCTTAAAGCATTTACTCAGATTTTGCAGCATTTTCAAAACACCAGTTTCTAAACTGAGGCAGATTTTTCAGTAAAATGCTCCTGGAGCGTGTTCTAACCAAGAGATTTGTAATTTACATAGTTTCCCTCACCGTGACACTCCGTGTTCCGAACACGCTACATACATCACGGATTTGACCAACATTTTTAATGAGTTGTGTACATGTGTATTACAGAACTTTCATCCACCATACAAGGCATATTTACACCTAGAAACATTAACTCTGAGTTCGCAGCTTTTACCTAATAGCAGTTTCAAATATCAGGCAGTTTTCAAAGGAAAAAACGGAGCGTGTTCTACCCAATAGATATGTAAATTACATAGAGTCTCCCGCTGTGAAATTACGTGTTTCGAACACGCTACATGCAGAGAATTTTCGACAAAAATACACTACATTGTTGTTTGCATGTGGATTACAGGACTTTCATCACAGTAGTACGCATATTGATGCTTAGAAGCTTTTTCTCTGATTTCACAGAGCTTTCGAAATGCCAGTTTTGAAAATGAGGCAGATTTCACGGCAGAAACCTCTTGGAGCGTGTTGTAACCAATAGACCTGTAATTTACATGGATTCGCTCACCGTGAAATTCCGTGTTCCGAACACGCTACAGGCATCTCGGATGCGACAAATATTCACTACAGAGTTGTTAGCAAGTGGATTACAGCACTTTCATCCACCATACAAGGCTTACTGACACTTTGAAGAATTTTCTCAGATTTCACAGGTTAGTTTTAATGCCAGGTTTGAAAATGAGGCAGATTTGGCAGAAAAATGCTCTTGGAGCCAGTTCTACCCAAAAGATATGTAACTTACCTAGTTTCAATCACCGTGACATTCCGTGTTCTGAACACGTTACATGCCCCACGGATTCAACAAACATTCTTTAATGAGTTGTGAACATGTGTATTAACGAACTTTCATCCACCTTACAGTGCATATTTATACATAGAAATTTTATTCTGATTTAGTAGTTTTCTCCTAATATCAGTCTCTAAAATCATGCAGTTTCCACAGGAAAATCCTCTTGGAGCGAGTTCTACCCAATAGACATGCAATTTACATAGAACCCGTCATCGTGAAATTCCGTGTTCCGAAAAAGCTACATGCATCACGGATTCGACAAATATTCACTACAGAGATGTCAGCATAAGGATTACCGAACTTTCATCCACCATACAAGGCAGATTTACACCGAGAATCTAGTAATCTGTTTTCGCAGAGTTTTCCTAATGTCAGTTTCAAAAATCTGGCCTATTTCTCAGGAAAAAACTCTTGGAGTGATTTCTAACCAAGGGAATTGTAATTTACATAAATTCCCTGCCCGTGAAATTCCATGTTACGAACATGCTACATGCATAAAAGATTCGACAAATATTCACTACAAATTTGTTAGCATGTGGATTACCGAACTTTTATCACAATAGATTGAATATTGATTCTTAGAAGTATTTTCTCAGATTTTGCAGCGTTTTCCAAACGCCAGTTTCAAAAATGACGAAGTTTTCGCAGAAAAACACTCTCGGAGCGAGTTCTACCCAATAGAGAAGTAATTTACATTGTTTCAATCACCGTGAAATTCCACGTTCTGAACACTGTACATGCACCACGGATTAGAAAAAGATTCTTTAATATGTTGTGAAAATGTGGATTACCGAACTTTCTTGCAACATAAAGGCACATTTACATCTACAAATATTTACTCTCCTTTTGCACCTTTTTCCAAACTTCAGATTCGATAACCATGCAATTTTCACAGAAAAATTCTCTTCTAGCTCGTTCTACTCAATAGAATTGTAATTTACATAGTTTCATTACCGTGAAATTCCATTTTCCAAAAGCACTACTTGAATCACGGTTTACAAAATAATTACTACACTCTTATTAACATGTGGATTACCGGACTTTCATTCACCATTCAAGGCATATTGACACTTAGAAGCATTTTCTCAGATTTCACAGTGTTCTCCTAATGGCAGTTTTGAAAATGAGGCACATTTCGCAGAAAAATTGTCTTCAAGCGTGTTCTACTCAATAGAATTGTAATTTACATAGTTTCATTACCGTGAAATTCCGTTTCCAAAAGCGTTACATGAATCACGGTTTAAAAAATAATTACTACAGTATTATTAACATGTGGATTACTGGACTTTCATTCACCATTCAAGGCATATTGACACTTAGAAGCATTTTCTCAGATTTCACAGGGTTCTCTTAATGGCAGTTTTGAAAATGAGGCACATTTCACAGAAAAATACTCTTCAAGCGATTTCTACCCAATAGATATGTAACGTACATTGTTTCCTTCACTATGACATTCCGTATTCTGAACACATCTCATGCATCACGAATTGGACAAACATTCTTTAATGAGTGTGAGCATGTGGATTACCGAACTTTCATCCACCATACAAGGCATATTTACAGCTAGAAGTAGTTATTCTGATTTCGCAGGTTTTTCCTAACATCCAGGTTCGAAAATCATGAAATTGTCGCAGAAACATTCAATTCAAGCGAGTTCTATCCAGTAGAATTGTTATTTTCAGAGTTTCACTCACCGAGACATTCCGTGTTCCGAAAACATTACATTCATCACGGCTTCGACAAACATTATTTAATGAGCGTGAGCATGTGGATTACCGATTTTTCAACCACAATACAAGGCATATTTACACCTAGAAACATTTACTTATATTTCGCAGGTTGTCCTAATGTCAGTTACGAAAATCAGGCAGTTTTCGCAGAAAAATTCTCTTGGTGCATGTTCTATCCTATAGGCATCTCATTTTCATAGATACATTCAACGTAACATTCCATGTTCCGAAAACCTTCCATGCACCACGGATTCAACAAATATTCACTGCTGAATTGTTCGCATGTGAATTACACATCTTTAATAACCCATTGAAGACTTATTGTCACCTTAAAGCTTTTACTCAGATTTTGCAGCATTTTCAAACCCCAGTTTCTAAACTGATTCAGATTTTTCAGTAAAATGCTCCTGGAACGTGTTCTAACCAACAGATTTGTAATTTACATAGTTTCCCTCACCGTGACAGTCCGTGTTCCGAACACGCTACATACATCACGGATTTGACAAACATTTTTAATGAGTTGTGTACATGTGTATTACAGAACTTTCATCCACCATACAAGGCATATTTACACCTAGAAACATTAACTCTGAGTTCGCAGCTTTTTCCTAATAGCAGTTTCGAAAATCAGGCAGTTTTCAAAGGAAAAAACGGAGCGTGTTCTACCCAATAGATATGTAAATTACATAGAGTCTCCCGCTGTGAAATTACGTGTTTCGAACACGCTACATGCAGAGAATTTTCGACAAAAATACACTACATTGTTGTTTGCATGTGGATTACAGGACTTTCATCACAGTAGTACGCATATTGATGCTTAGAAGCTTTCTCCCTGATTTCACAGAGCTTTCGAAACGCCAGTTTTGAAAATGAGGCAGATTTCATGGCAGAAACCTCTTGGAGCGTGTTCTAACCAATAGACATGTAATTTACATGGATTCGCTCACCGTCAAATTCCGTGTTCCGAACACGCTACAGGCATCTCGGATGCGACAAATATTCACTACAGAGTTGTTAGCAAGTGGATTACAGCACTTTCATCCACAATACAAGGCTTACTGACACTTTGAAGAATTTTATCAGATTTCACAGTTTAGTTTGAACGGCAGTTTTGAAAATGAGGCAGATTTGGCAGAAAAATGCTCTTGGAGAAAGTTCTACCCAAAAGATATGTAACTTAACTAGTTTCAATCACCGTGACATTCCGTGTTCTGAACACGTTATATACACCACAGATTCAACAAACATTCTTTAATGAGTTGTGAACATGTGTATTAACGAACTTTCATCCACCTTACAGTGCATATTTATACATAGAAATTTTATTCTGATTTAGTAGTTTTCTCCTAATATCAGTCTCTAAAATCATGCAGTTTCCACAGGAAATTCCTCTTGGAGCGAGTTCTACCCAATAGACATGCAATTTACATAGAACCCGTCATCGTGAAATTCCGTGTTCCGAAAAAGCTACATGTATCACGGATTCGACAAATATTCACTACAGAGATGTCAGCATAAGGATTACCGACCTTTCATCCACCATACAAGGCAGATTTACACCGAGAATCTAGTAATCTGTTTTCGCAGAGTTTTCCTAATGTCAGATTCAAAAATCTGGCCTATTTCTCAGGAAAAAACTCTTGGAGTGATTTCTAACCAAGGGAATTGTAATTTACATAAATTCCCTGCCCGTGAAATTCCGTGTTCCGAACATGCTACATGCATAAAGGATTCGACAAATATTCACTACAAATTTGTTAGCATGTGGATTACCGAACTTTCATCACAATACATTGAATATTGATTCTTAGAAGTATTTTCTCAGATTTTGCAGCGTTTTCCAAACGCCAGTTTCAAAAATGACGAAGTTTTCGCAGAAAAACACTCTCGGAGCGAGTTCTACCCAATAGAGAAGTAATTTACATTGTTTCAATCACCGTGAAATTCCACGATCTGAACACTGTACATGCACCACAGATTAGAAAAAGATTCTTTAATATGTTGTGAAAATATGGATTACCGAACTTTCTTGCAACATAAAGGCACATTTACACCTACAAATATTTACTCTCCTTTTGCCCCTTTTTCCAAACTTCAGATTCGATAACCATGCAATTTTCACAGAAAAATTCTCTTCTAGCTCGTTCTACTCAATAGAATTGTAATTTACATAGTTTCATTACCGTGAAATTCCATTTTCCAAAAGCACTACTTGAATCACGGTTTACAAAATAATTACTACACTCTTATTAACATGTGGATTACCGGACTTGCATGCACCATTCAAGGCATATTGACACTTAGAAGCATTTTCTCAGATTTCACACTGTTCTCCTAATGGCAGTTTTGAAAATGAGGCACATTTCGCAGAAAAATTGTCTTCAAGCGTGTTCTAATCAATAGAATTGTAATTTACATAGTTTCATTACCGTGAAATTCCGTTTTCCAAAAGCGTTACATGAATCACGGTTTAAAAAATAATTACTACACTATTATTAACATGTGGATTACTGGACTTTCATTCACCATTCAAGGCATATTGACACTTAGAAGCATTTTCTCAGATTTCACAGGGTTCTCTTAATGGCAGTTTTCAAAATGAGGCACATTTCACAGAAAAATTCTCTTCAAGCGATTTCTACCCAATAGATATGTAACGTACATTGTTTCCTTCACTATGACATTCCGCATTCCGAACACATCACATGCATCACGAATTGGACAAACATTCTTTAATGAGTGTGAGCATGTGGATTACCGAACTTTCATCCACCATACAAGGCATATTTACACCTAGAAGTAGTTATTCTGATTTCGCAGGTTTTTCCTAACATCCAGGTTCGAAAATCATGAAATTGTCGCAGAAACATTCAATTCAAGCGAGTTCTATCCAGTAGAATTGTTATTTTCAGAGTTTCACTCACCGAGACATTCCGTGTTCCGAAAACGTTACATTCATCACGGCTTCGACAAACATTATTTAATGAGCGTGAGCATGTGGATTACCGATTTTTCAACCACAATACAAGGCATATTTACACCTAGAAACATTTACTTAGATTTCGCAGGTTTTCCTAACGTCAGTTACCAAAATCAGGCAGTTTTCGCAGAAAAATTCTCTTGGTGCATGTTCTATCCAATAGACATCTCATTTTCATAGATACCGTCACCGTAAATTCCGTGTTCCGAAAACGGTACATGCACCACGGATTCAACAAATATTCACTGCTGAGTTATTAGCATGTGAATTACACATCTTTAATAACCCATTGAAGACATATTGTCACCTTAAAGCATTTACTCAGATTTTGCAGCATTTTCAAAACACCAGTTTCTAAACTGAGGCAGATTTTTCAGTAAAATGCTCCTGGAGCGTGTTCTAACCAAGAGATTTGTAATTTACATAGTTTCCCTCACCGTGACACTCCGTGTTCCGAACACGCTACATACATCACGGATTTGACCAACATTTTTAATGAGTTGTGTACATGTGTATTACAGAACTTTCATCCACCATACAAGGCATATTTACACCTAGAAACATTAACTCTGAGTTCGCAGCTTTTACCTAATAGCAGTTTCAAATATCAGGCAGTTTTCAAAGGAAAAAACGGAGCGTGTTCTACCCAATAGATATGTAAATTACATAGAGTCTCCCGCTGTGAAATTACGTGTTTCGAACACGCTACATGCAGAGAATTTTCGACAAAAATACACTACATTGTTGTTTGCATGTGGATTACAGGACTTTCATCACAGTAGTACGCATATTGATGCTTAGAAGCTTTTTCTCTGATTTCACAGAGCTTTCGAAATGCCAGTTTTGAAAATGAGGCAGATTTCACGGCAGAAACCTCTTGGAGCGTGTTGTAACCAATAGACCTGTAATTTACATGGATTCGCTCACCGTGAAATTCCGTGTTCCGAACACGCTACAGGCATCTCGGATGCGACAAATATTCACTACAGAGTTGTTAGCAAGTGGATTACAGCACTTTCATCCACCATACAAGGCTTACTGACACTTTGAAGAATTTTCTCAGATTTCACAGGTTAGTTTTAATGCCAGGTTTGAAAATGAGGCAGATTTGGCAGAAAAATGCTCTTGGAGCCAGTTCTACCCAAAAGATATGTAACTTACCTAGTTTCAATCACCGTGACATTCCGTGTTCTGAACACGTTACATGCCCCACGGATTCAACAAACATTCTTTAATGAGTTGTGAACATGTGTATTAACGAACTTTCATCCACCTTACAGTGCATATTTATACATAGAAATTTTATTCTGATTTAGTAGTTTTCTCCTAATATCAGTCTCTAAAATCATGCAGTTTCCACAGGAAAATCCTCTTGGAGCGAGTTCTACCCAATAGACATGCAATTTACATAGAACCCGTCATCGTGAAATTCCGTGTTCCGAAAAAGCTACATGCATCACGGATTCGACAAATATTCACTACAGAGATGTCAGCATAAGGATTACCGAACTTTCATCCACCATACAAGGCAGATTTACACCGAGAATCTAGTAATCTGTTTTCGCAGAGTTTTCCTAAAGTCAGTTTCAAAAATCTGGCCTATTTCTCAGGAAAAAACTCTTGGAGTGATTTCTAACCAAGGGAATTGTAATTTACATAAATTCCCTGCCCGTGAAATTCCATGTTACGAACATGCTACATGCATAAAAGATTCGACAAATATTCACTACAAATTTGTTAGCATGTGGATTACCGAACTTTTATCACAATAGATTGAATATTGATTCTTAGAAGTATTTTCTCAGATTTTGCAGCGTTTTCCAAACGCCAGTTTCAAAAATGACGAAGTTTTCGCAGAAAAACACTCTCGGAGCGAGTTCTACCCAATAGAGAAGTAATTTACATTGTTTCAATCACCGTGAAATTCCACGTTCTGAACACTGTACATGCACCACGGATTAGAAAAAGATTCTTTAATATGTTGTGAAAATGTGGATTACCGAACTTTCTTGCAACATAAAGGCACATTTACATCTACAAATATTTACTCTCCTTTTGCACCTTTTTCCAAACTTCAGATTCGATAACCATGCAATTTTCACAGAAAAATTCTCTTCTAGCTCGTTCTACTCAATAGAATTGTAATTTACATAGTTTCATTACCGTGAAATTCCATTTTCCAAAAGCACTACTTGAATCACGGTTTACAAAATAATTACTACACTCTTATTAACATGTGGATTACCGGACTTTCATTCACCATTCAAGGCATATTGACACTTAGAAGCATTTTCTCAGATTTCACACTGTTCTCCTAATGGCAGTTTTGAAAATGAGGCACATTTCGCAGAAAAATTGTCTTCAAGCGTGTTCTACTCAATAGAATTGTAATTTACATAGTTTCATTACCGTGAAATTCCGTTTCCAAAAGCGTTACATGAATCACGGTTTAAAAAATAATTACTACAGTATTATTAACATGTGGATTACTGGACTTTCATTCACCATTCAAGGCATATTGACACTTAGAAGCATTTTCTCAGATTTCACAGGGTTCTCTTAATGGCAGTTTTGAAAATGAGGCACATTTCACAGAAAAATACTCTTCAAGCGATTTCTACCCAATAGATATGTAACGTACATTGTTTCCTTCACTATGACATTCCGTATTCTGAACACATCTCATGCATCACGAATTGGACAAACATTCTTTAATGAGTGTGAGCATGTGGATTACCGAACTTTCATCCACCATACAAGGCATATTTACAGCTAGAAGTAGTTATTCTGATTTCGCAGGTTTTTCCTAACATCCAGTTTTGAAAATCATGAAATTGTCGCAGAAACATTCAATTCAAGCGAGTTCTATCCAGCAGAATTGTTATTTACAGAGTTTCACTCACCGAGACATTCCGTGTTCCGAAAATGTTACATTCATCACGGCTTCGACAAACATTATTTAATGAGCGTGAGCATGTGGATTACCGATTTTTCAACCACATTACAAGGCATATTTACACCTAGAAACATTTACTTAGACTTCTCAGGTTTTCCTAACGTCAATTTCCAAAATCAGGCAGTTTTCGCAGAAAAATTCTCTTGGTGCATTTTCTATCCAATAGACATGTCATTTACATAGATACCATCACCGTAAAATTCCGTGTTCCGAAAACGGTACATCCACCACGGATTCAAGAAATATTCACAGCTGAGTTCTTAGCATGTGAATTACACATCTTTAAAAACCCATTGTAGACATTGACCCCTTAAAGCATTTAGTCAAATTTTGCAGCATTTTCAATACAGCAGTTTCCAAACTGAGGCATATTTTTCAGTAAAATGCTCCTGGAACGTGTTCTAACCAAGAGATTTGTAATTTTCATAGTTTCCCTCACTGTGACAGTCTGTGTTCCGAACACACTACATACATCACGGATTTGACAAACATTTTTAATGAGTTGTGTATATGTGTATTACAGAACTTTCATCCACCATACAAGGCATATTTACACCTAGAAACATTAACTCTGAGTTCGCAGCTTTTTCCTAATAGCAGTTTCGAAAATCAGGCAGTTTTCAAAGGAAAAAACGGAGCGTGTTCTACCCAATAGATATGTAAATTACATAGAGTCTCCCGCTGTGAAATTACGTGTTTCGAACACGCTACATGCAGAGAATTTTCGACAAAAATACACTACATTGTTGTTTGCATGTGGATTACAGGACTTTCATCACAGTAGTACGCATATTGATGCTTAGAAGCTTTCTCCCTGATTTCACAGAGCTTTCGAAACGCCAGTTTTGAAAATGAGGCAGATTTCATGGCAGAAACCTCTTGGAGCGTGTTCTAACCAATAGACATGTAATTTACATGGATTCGCTCACCGTCAAATTCCGTGTTCCGAACACGCTACAGGCATCTCGGATGCGACAAATATTCACTACAGAGTTGTTAGCAAGTGGATTACAGCACTTTCATCCACAATACAAGGCTTACTGACACTTTGAAGAATTTTATCAGATTTCACAGTTTAGTTTGAACGGCAGTTTTGAAAATGAGGCAGATTTGGCAGAAAAATGCTCTTGGAGAAAGTTCTACCCAAAAGATATGTAACTTAACTAGTTTCAATCACCGTGACATTCCGTGTTCTGAACACGTTATATACACCACAGATTCAACAAACATTCTTTAATGAGTTGTGAACATGTGTATTAACGAACTTTCATCCACCTTACAGTGCATATTTATACATAGAAATTTTATTCTGATTTAGTAGTTTTCTCCTAATATCAGTCTCTAAAATCATGCAGTTTCCACAGGAAAAACCTCTTGGAGCGAGTTCTACCCAATAGACATGCAATTTACATAGAACCCGTCATCGTGAAATTCCGTGTTCCGAAAAAGCTACATGTATCACGGATTCGACAAATATTCACTACAGAGATGTCAGCATAAGGATTACCGACCTTTCATCCACCATACAAGGCAGATTTACACCGAGAATCTAGTAATCTGTTTTCGCAGAGTTTTCCTAATGTCAGATTCAAAAATCTGGCCTATTTCTCAGGAAAAAACTCTTGGAGTGATTTCTAACCAAGGGAATTGTAATTTACATAAATTCCCTGCCCGTGAAATTCCGTGTTCCGAACATGCTACATGCATAAAGGATTCGACAAATATTCACTACAAATTTGTTAGCATGTGGATTACCGAACTTTCATCACAATACATTGAATATTGATTCTTAGAAGTATTTTCTCAGATTTTGCAGCGTTTTCCAAACGCCAGTTTCAAAAATGACGAAGTTTTCGCAGAAAAACACTCTCGGAGCGAGTTCTACCCAATAGAGAAGTAATTTACATTGTTTCAATCACCGTGAAATTCCACGATCTGAACACTGTACATGCACCACAGATTAGAAAAAGATTCTTTAATATGTTGTGAAAATATGGATTACCGAACTTTCTTGCAACATAAAGGCACATTTACACCTACAAATATTTACTCTCCTTTTGCCCCTTTTTCCAAACTTCAGATTCGATAACCATGCAATTTTCACAGAAAAATTCTCTTCTAGCTCGTTCTACTCAATAGAATTGTAATTTACATAGTTTCATTACCGTGAAATTCCATTTTCCAAAAGCACTACTTGAATCACGGTTTACAAAATAATTACTACACTCTTATTAACATGTGGATTACCGGACTTGCATTCACCATTCAAGGCATATTGACACTTAGAAGCATTTTCTCAGATTTCACACTGTTCTCCTAATGGCAGTTTTGAAAATGGGGCACATTTCGCAGAAAAATTGTCTTCAAGCGTGTTCTAATCAATAGAATTGTAATTTACATAGTTTCATTACCGTGAAATTCCGTTTTCCAAAAGCGTTACATGAATCACGGTTTAAAAAATAATTACTACACTATTATTAACATGTGGATTACTGGACTTTCATTCACCATTCAAGGCATATTGACACTTAGAAGCATTTTCTCAGATTTCACAGGGTTCTCTTAATGGCAGTTTTCAAAATGAGGCACATTTCACAGAAAAATTCTCTTCAAGCGATTTCTACCCAATAGATATGTAACGTACATTGTTTCCTTCACTATGACATTCCGCATTCCGAACACATCACATGCATCACGAATTGGACAAACATTCTTTAATGAGTGTGAGCATGTGGATTACCGAACTTTCATCCACCATACAAGGCATATTTACACCTAGAAGTAGTTATTCTGATTTCGCAGGTTTTTCCTAACATCCAGGTTCGAAAATCATGAAATTGTCGCAGAAACATTCAATTCAAGCGAGTTCTATCCAGTAGAATTGTTATTTTCAGAGTTTCACTCACCGAGACATTCCGTGTTCCGAAAACGTTACATTCATCACGGCTTCGACAAACATTATTTAATGAGCGTGAGCATGTGGATTACCGATTTTTCAACCACAATACAAGGCATATTTACACCTAGAAACATTTACTTAGATTTCGCAGGTTTTCCTAACGTCAGTTACCAAAATCAGGCAGTTTTCGCAGAAAAATTCTCTTGGTGCATGTTCTATCCAATAGACATCTCATTTTCATAGATACCGTCACCGTAAATTCCGTGTTCCGAAAACGGTACATGCACCACGGATTCAACAAATATTCACTGCTGAGTTATTAGCATGTGAATTACACATCTTTAATAACCCATTGAAGACATATTGTCACCTTAAAGCATTTACTCAGATTTTGCAGCATTTTCAAAACACCAGTTTCTAAACTGAGGCAGATTTTTCAGTAAAATGCTCCTGGAGCGTGTTCTAACCAAGAGATTTGTAATTTACATAGTTTCCCTCACCGTGACACTCCGTGTTCCGAACACGCTACATACATCACGGATTTGACCAACATTTTTAATGAGTTGTGTACATGTGTATTACAGAACTTTCATCCACCATACAAGGCATATTTACACCTAGAAACATTAACTCTGAGTTCGCAGCTTTTACCTAATAGCAGTTTCAAATATCAGGCAGTTTTCAAAGGAAAAAACGGAGCGTGTTCTACCCAATAGATATGTAAATTACATAGAGTCTCCCGCTGTGAAATTACGTGTTTCGAACACGCTACATGCAGAGAATTTTCGACAAAAATACACTACATTGTTGTTTGCATGTGGATTACAGGACTTTCATCACAGTAGTACGCATATTGATGCTTAGAAGCTTTTTCTCTGATTTCACAGAGCTTTCGAAATGCCAGTTTTGAAAATGAGGCAGATTTCACGGCAGAAACCTCTTGGAGCGTGTTGTAACCAATAGACCTGTAATTTACATGGATTCGCTCACCGTGAAATTCCGTGTTCCGAACACGCTACAGGCATCTCGGATGCGACAAATATTCACTACAGAGTTGTTAGCAAGTGGATTACAGCACTTTCATCCACCATACAAGGCTTACTGACACTTTGAAGAATTTTCTCAGATTTCACAGGTTAGTTTTAATGCCAGGTTTGAAAATGAGGCAGATTTGGCAGAAAAATGCTCTTGGAGCCAGTTCTACCCAAAAGATATGTAACTTACCTAGTTTCAATCACCGTGACATTCCGTGTTCTGAACACGTTACATGCCCCACGGATTCAACAAACATTCTTTAATGAGTTGTGAACATGTGTATTAACGAACTTTCATCCACCTTACAGTGCATATTTATACATAGAAATTTTATTCTGATTTAGTAGTTTTCTCCTAATATCAGTCTCTAAAATCATGCAGTTTCCACAGGAAAATCCTCTTGGAGCGAGTTCTACCCAATAGACATGCAATTTACATAGAACCCGTCATCGTGAAATTCCGTGTTCCGAAAAAGCTACATGCATCACGGATTCGACAAATATTCACTACAGAGATGTCAGCATAAGGATTACCGAACTTTCATCCACCATACAAGGCAGATTTACACCGAGAATCTAGTAATCTGTTTTCGCAGAGTTTTCCTAAAGTCAGTTTCAAAAATCTGGCCTATTTCTCAGGAAAAAACTCTTGGAGTGATTTCTAACCAAGGGAATTGTAATTTACATAAATTCCCTGCCCGTGAAATTCCATGTTACGAACATGCTACATGCATAAAAGATTCGACAAATATTCACTACAAATTTGTTAGCATGTGGATTACCGAACTTTTATCACAATAGATTGAATATTGATTCTTAGAAGTATTTTCTCAGATTTTGCAGCGTTTTCCAAACGCCAGTTTCAAAAATGACGAAGTTTTCGCAGAAAAACACTCTCGGAGCGAGTTCTACCCAATAGAGAAGTAATTTACATTGTTTCAATCACCGTGAAATTCCACGTTCTGAACACTGTACATGCACCACGGATTAGAAAAAGATTCTTTAATATGTTGTGAAAATGTGGATTACCGAACTTTCTTGCAACATAAAGGCACATTTACATCTACAAATATTTACTCTCCTTTTGCACCTTTTTCCAAACTTCAGATTCGATAACCATGCAATTTTCACAGAAAAATTCTCTTCTAGCTCGTTCTACTCAATAGAATTGTAATTTACATAGTTTCATTACCGTGAAATTCCATTTTCCAAAAGCACTACTTGAATCACGGTTTACAAAATAATTACTACACTCTTATTAACATGTGGATTACCGGACTTTCATTCACCATTCAAGGCATATTGACACTTAGAAGCATTTTCTCAGATTTCACACTGTTCTCCTAATGGCAGTTTTGAAAATGAGGCACATTTCGCAGAAAAATTGTCTTCAAGCGTGTTCTACTCAATAGAATTGTAATTTACATAGTTTCATTACCGTGAAATTCCGTTTCCAAAAGCGTTACATGAATCACGGTTTAAAAAATAATTACTACAGTATTATTAACATGTGGATTACTGGACTTTCATTCACCATTCAAGGCATATTGACACTTAGAAGCATTTTCTCAGATTTCACAGGGTTCTCTTAATGGCAGTTTTGAAAATGAGGCACATTTCACAGAAAAATACTCTTCAAGCGATTTCTACCCAATAGATATGTAACGTACATTGTTTCCTTCACTATGACATTCCGTATTCTGAACACATCTCATGCATCACGAATTGGACAAACATTCTTTAATGAGTGTGAGCATGTGGATTACCGAACTTTCATCCACCATACAAGGCATATTTACAGCTAGAAGTAGTTATTCTGATTTCGCAGGTTTTTCCTAACATCCAGTTTTGAAAATCATGAAATTGTCGCAGAAACATTCAATTCAAGCGAGTTCTATCCAGCAGAATTGTTATTTACAGAGTTTCACTCACCGAGACATTCCGTGTTCCGAAAATGTTACATTCATCACGGCTTCGACAAACATTATTTAATGAGCGTGAGCATGTGGATTACCGATTTTTCAACCACATTACAAGGCATATTTACACCTAGAAACATTTACTTAGACTTCTCAGGTTTTCCTAACGTCAATTTCCAAAATCAGGCAGTTTTCGCAGAAAAATTCTCTTGGTGCATTTTCTATCCAATAGACATCTCATTTACATAGATACCATCACCGTAAAATTCCGTGTTCCGAAAACGGTACATCCACCACGGATTCAAGAAATATTCACAGCTGAGTTCTTAGCATGTGAATTACACATCTTTAAAAACCCATTGTAGACATTGACCCCTTAAAGCATTTAGTCAAATTTTGCAGCATTTTCAATACAGCAGTTTCCAAACTGAGGCATATTTTTCAGTAAAATGCTCCTGGAACGTGTTCTAACCAAGAGATTTGTAATTTTCATAGTTTCCCTCACTGTGACAGTCTGTGTTCCGAACACACTACATACATCACGGATTTGACAAACATTTTTAATGAGTTGTGTATATGTGTATTACAGAACTTTCATCCACCATACAAGGCATATTTACACCTAGAAACATTAACTCTGAGTTCGCAGCTTTTTCCTAATAGCAGTTTCAAAAATCAGGCAGTTTTCAAAGGAAAAAACTGTTGGAGCGTGTTCTACCCAATAGATATTTAAATTACATAGATTCTCCCGCTGTGAAATTACGTGTTTCGAACACGCTACATGCAGAAAAGTTTCGACAATTATACACTACATTGTTTTTGCATGTGATTTACAGGACTTCCTTCACAGTATTAGGCATATTGATGCTTAGAAGATTTTTCTCTAATTTCACAGAGATTTTGAAAAGCCAGTTTCCAAAATTAGGCAGATTTCACGGCAGAAATCTCTTGGAGCGTGTTCTAACCAATAGATATGTAATTTAAATGGATTCGCTCACCGAAAATTCCGTGTTCCGAACACGCTACATGCATCTCGGATGCGAATATTATTCACTACAGAGTTGTTATCAAGTGGATTACAGCACTTTCATTCACCGTACAAGGCTTTCTGACACCTTGAAGAAGTTTCTCAGATTTAACAGTTTAGTTTTAATGTCAGGTTTGAAAATGAGGCAGATTTGGCAGAAAAATACTCTTGGATCCAGTTCTACCCAAAAGGTATGTAACTGACCTTGTTTCAATGACCGTGACATTCCCTGTTCTGAACACGTTACATGCACCACGGATTCAACAAACATTCTTTAATGAGCTGTGAACATGTGTATTAACGAACTTTATTCCACCTTACAGTGCATATTTATACATAGAAATTTTATTCTGATTTAGTAGATTTCTCATAATGTCAGTCTCTAAAATAATGCAGTTTCCACAGAAAAATCCTCTTGGAGCGAGTACTACTCAATAGACTTGCAATTTACATAGAACCCATCATTGTGAAATTCCGTGTTCCGAAAAAGCTACATGCATCACGGATTCGACAAATATTTACTACAGAGTTGTTAGCATAAGGATTACCGAACTTTCATCCACCATAAAAGCCATGTTGACACTTTGAAGCATTTTCTTTTATTTCGAAAAATTTTCCTAATGCCAGTTTTGAAAAGGAGGCAGATTCGCAGAAAAATTCTCGTGGAGCGAGTACTTCCCAATAGAAATGTAATTTACAAAGTTTCCCTCACAGTGACATTCCATTTTCCGAACACGCTACATGCATCCAGGTTTCAACAAACTTTCTCAAATGAGTTGTGAACATGTAGATTACAGACCTTTCACCACCATAAATGGCATAAATACACCTAGAAACATTAACTCCGGATTTGCAGCATTTTCCTAATGCCAGTTTCGAATATCAGGCCGTTTTCTCAGGAAAAAATTTTTGGAGCAAATTCTAACCAATAGGCGTGTAATTTACATAGATTCCATCACCGGCATTTTCCGTGAAACCATTAGGCTACATGCATAATGCTTTCTACAAATATTCACCACAGATTTGTTTGCATGTGTTTTTATGATCTTGCATCACAATACAAGGCATATTGACACTTTGAAGCATTTTCACTGATTTTGCAGATATTTTCAAAAGCCAGTTTCAAAAATGAGACAGATTTCCCAGAAAAAACTCTTGGAGCGAATACTACCCAACAGACATGTATTTTACATACATTCGCTCACTGTGATATTCTATGTTAAGAACATGCTTCACGTATCACGGATTCGACATATATTCACAACAGAGTTGTTAGCATGCGGATTACCGAACAACCATCCACCATCCAAGGCAGATTTACACCGAGAATCTAGTAATCTGGGTTCGCAGGGTTTTCCTAAAGTCAGTTTCAAATATCAGGCCTATTTCTCAGGAAAAATCTCTTGGAGTGATTTCTAACCAAGAGAAATGTAATTTACATAAATTCCCTGCCCGTGAAATTCCGTGTTCCGAACATGCTACATGCATAAAGTATTCGACAAATATTCTCTACAAATTTGTTAGCATGTGGATTACCGAACTTTCATCACAATGCATTAAATATTGATTCTTAGAAGTATTTTCCCAGATTTTGCAGCGTTTTCCATCGCCAGTTTCAAAAATGACGAAGTTTTCGCAGAAAATCTCTCTCGGAGCGTGTTCTACCCAATACAAATGTAATTTACATTGTTTATATCACTGTGAATTTCCACGTGCTGAACACGGTACATGCAACACGTATTAGAAAAAGATTCTTTAATATGTTGTTTAAATTTTGATTACTGCACTTTCTTGCAACATAAAGGCACATTTAAACCTACAAATACTTACTCTCGTTTTGCAGCTTTTTCCAAACTTCAGATTCGATAATCATGCAATTTTCGCCAAAAAATACTCTTCTAGCTCGTTCTACTCAATAGAATTGTAATTTACATAGTTTCATTACCGTGAAATTCCATTTTCCAAAAGCGCTACTTGAATAACGGTTTACAAAATAATTACTACACTGTTTTTAACATACACCATTCAAGGCATATTGACACTTAGAAGCATTTTCTCAGATTTCACAGGGTTCTCTTAATGGCAGTTTTGAAAATGAGGCACATTTTGCAGAAAAATACTCTTCAAGCAAGTTCTACCCAATAGAAATGTAATTTACATTGTTTCCTTCACTATGACATTCCGTATTCCGAACAAATTACATGCATCACGAATTCGACAAACATTCTTTAATGAGTGTGAGCATGTGAATTACCGAACTTTCATCCACCATACAAGGCATATTTACACCTAGAAGTAGTTATTCTGATTTCGCAGGTTTTTCCTAACATCCAGTTTCGAAAATCATGAAATTGTCGCATAAACATTCAATTCAAGCGAGTTCTATCCAGCAGAATTGTTATTTTCAGAGTTTCACTCACCGAGACATTCCGTGTTCCGAAAACGTTACATTCATCACGGCTTCGACAAACATTATTTAATGAGCGTGAGCATGTGGATTACCGATTTTTCAACCACAATACAAGGCATATTTACACCTAGAAACATTTACTTAGATTTCGCAGGTTTTCCTAATGTCAGTTACGAAAATCAGGCAGTTTTCGCAGAAAAATTCTCTTGGTGCATGTTCTATCCTATAGGCATCTCATTTTCATAGATAATTTCACCGTAACATTCCATGTTCCGAAAACGGTCCATGCACCACGGATTCAACAAATATTCACTGCTGAGTACTTAGCATGTGAATTACACATCTTTAATAACCCATTGAAGACATATTGTCACCTTAAAATATTTACTCAAATTTTGCAACATTTTCAAATCCCCAGTTTCTAAACTGAGGCAGATTTTTCAGTAAAATGCTCCTGGAACGTGTTCTAACCAAGAGATTTGTAATTTACATAGTTTTCCTCACAGTGACAGTCCGTGTTCCGAACACGCTACATACATCACGGATTTGACAAACATTTTTAATGAGTTGTGTACATGTGTATTACAGAACTTTCATCCACCATACAAGGCATATTTACACCTAGAAACATTAACTCTGAGTTCGCAGCTTTTTCCTAATAGCAGTTTCGAAAATCAGGCAGTTTTCAAAGGAAAAAACGGAGCGTGTTCTACCCAATAGATATGTAAATTACATAGAGTCTCCCGCTGTGAAATTACGTGTTTCGAACACGCTACATGCAGAGAATTTTCGACAAAAATACACTACATTGTTGTTTGCATGTGGATTACAGGACTTTCATCACAGTAGTAGGCATATTGATGCTTAGAAGCTTTTTCTCTGATTTCACAGAGCTTTCGAAATGCCAGTTTTGAAAATGAGGCAGATTTCACGGCAGAAACCTCTTGGAGCGTGTTGTAACCAATAGACCTGTAATTTACATGGATTCGCTCACCGTGAAATTCCGTGTTCCGAACACGCTACAGGCATCTCGGATGCGACAAATATTCACTACAGAGTTGTTAGCAAGTGGATTACAGCACTTTCATCCACCATACAAGGCTTACTGACACTTTGAAGAATTTTCTCAGATTTCACAGGTTAGTTTTAATGCCAGGTTTGAAAATGAGGCAGATTTGGCAGAAAAATGCTCTTGGAGCCAGTTCTACCCAAAAGATATGTAACTTACCTAGTTTCAATCACCGTGACATTCCGTGTTCTGAACACGTTACATGCCCCACGGATTCAACAAACATTCTTTAATGAGTTGTTAACATGTGTATTAACGAACTTTCATCCACCTTACAGTGCATATTTATACATAGAAATTTTATTCTGATTTAGTAGTTTTCTCCTAATGTCAGTCTCTAAAATCATGCAGTTTCCACAGGAAAATCCTCTTGGAGCGAGTTCTACCCAATAGACATGCAATTTACATAGAACCCGTCATCTTGAAATTCCGTGTTCCGAAAAAGCTACATGCATCACGGATTCGACAAATATTCACTACAGAGATGTTAGCATAAGGATTACCGAACTTTCATCCACCATACAAGGCAGATTTACACCGAGAATCTAGTAATCTTTTTTCGCAGTGTTTTCCTAACGTTAGTTTCAAAAATCTGGCCTATTTCTCAGGAAAAAACTCTTGGAGTGATTTCTAACCAAGGGAAATGTAATTTACATAAATTCCCTGCCCGTGAAATTCCGTGTTCCAAACATGCTACATGCATAAAGGATTCGACAAATATTCACTACAAATTTGTTAGCATGTGGATTACCGAACTTTCATCACAATACATTGAATATTGATTCTTAGAAGTATTTTCTCAGATTTTGCAGCGTTTTCCAAACGCCAGTTTCAAAAATGACGAAGTTTTCGCAGAAAAACTCTCTCGGAGCGAGTTCTACCCAATAGAGAAGTAATTTACATTGTTTCAATCACCGTGAAATTCCACGTTCTGAACACTGTACATGCACCACGGATTAGAAAAAGATTCTTTAATATGTTGTGAAAATGTGGATTACCGAACTTTCCTGCAACATAAAGGCACATTTACACCTACAAATATTTACTCTCCTTTTGCACCTTTTCCCAAACTTCAGATTCGATAACCATGCAATTTTCACAGAAAAATTCTCTTCTAGCTCGTTCTACTCAATAGAATTGTAATTTACATAGTTTCATTACCGTGAAATTAGATTTTCCAAAAGCACTACTTGAATCACGGTTTACAAAATAATTACTACACTCTTATTAACATGTGGATTACCGGACTTTCATTCACCATTCAAGGCATATTGACACTTAGAAGCATTTTCTCAGATTTCATAGTGTTCTCCTAATGGCAGTTTTGAAAATGAGGCACATTTCGCAGAAAAATTGTCTTCAAGCGTGTTCTACTCAATAGAATTGTAATTTACATAGATTCATTACCGTGAAATTCCATTTTCCAAAAGCGTTACATCAATCACGGTTTAAAAAATAATTACTACACTATTATTAACATGTGGATTACTGGACTTTCATTCACCATTCAAGGCATATTGACACTTAGAAGCATTTTCTCAGATTTCACAGGGTTCTCTTAATGGCAGTTTTCAAAATGAAGCACATTTCACAGAAAAATTCTCTTCAAGCGATTTCTACCCAATAGATATGTAACGTACATTGTTTCCTTCACTATGACATTCCGTATTCTGAACACATCACATGCATCACGAATTGGACAAACATTCTTTAATGAGTGTGAGCATGTGGATTACCGAACTTTCATCCACCATACAAGGCATATTTACACCTAGAAGTAGTTATTCTGATTTCGCAGGTTTTTCCTAACATCCAGTTTCGAAAATCATGAAATTGTCACAGAAACATTCAATTCAAGCGAGTTCTATCCAGTAGAATTGTTATTTTCAGAGTTTCACTCACCGAGACATTCCGTGTTCCGAAAACGTTACATTCATCACGGCTTCGACAAACATTATTTAATGAGCGTGAGCATGTGGATTACCGATTTTTCAACCACAATACAAGGCATATTTACACCTAGAAACATTTACTTATATTTCGCAGGTTGTCCTAATGTCAGTTACGAAAATCAGGCAGTTTTCGCAGAAAAATTCTCTTGGTGCATGTTCTATCCTATAGGCATCTCATTTTCATAGATACATTCAACGTAACATTCCATGTTCCGAAAACCTTCCATGCACCACGGATTCAACAAATATTCACTGCTGAATTGTTCGCATGTGAATTACACATCTTTAATAACCCATTGAAGACTTATTGTCACCTTAAAGCTTTTACTCAGATTTTGCAGCATTTTCAAACCCCAGTTTCTAAACTGATTCTGATTTTTCAGTAAAATGCTCCTGGAACGTGTTCTAACCAACAGATTTGTAATTTACATAGTTTCCCTCACCATGACAGTCCGTGTTCCGAACACGCTACATACATCACGGATTTGACAAACATTTTTAATGAGTTGTGTACATGTGTATTACAGAACTTTCATCCACCATACAAGGCATATTTACACCTAGAAACATTAACTCTGAGTTCGCAGCTTTTTCCTAATAGCAGTTTCGAAAATCAGGCAGTTTTCAAAGGAAAAAACGGAGCGTGTTCTACCCAATAGATATGTAAATTACATAGAGTCTCCCGCTGTGAAATTACGTGTTTCGAACACGCTACATGCAGAGAATTTTCGACAAAAATACACTACATTGTTGTTTGCATGTGGATTACAGGACTTTCATCACAGTAGTACGCATATTGATGCTTAGAAGCTTTCTCCCTGATTTCACAGAGCTTTCGAAACGCCAGTTTTGAAAATGAGGCAGATTTCATGGCAGAAACCTCTTGGAGCGTGTTCTAACCAATAGACATGTAATTTACATGGATTCGCTCACCGTGAACTTCCGTGTTCCGAACACGCTACAGGCATCTCGGATGCGACAAATATTCACTACAGAGTTGTTAGCAAGTGGATTACAGCACTTTCATCCACAATACAAGGCTTACTGACACTTTGAAGAATTTTATCAGATTTCACAGTTTAGTTTGAACGGCAGTTTTGAAAATGAGGCAGATTTGGCAGAAAAATGCTCTTGGAGAAAGTTCTACCCAAAAGATATGTAACTTAACTAGTTTCAATCACCGTGACATTCCGTGTTCTGAACACGTTATATACACCACAGATTCAACCAACATTCTTTAATGAGTTGTGAACATGTGTATTAACGAACTTTCATCCACCTTACAGTGCATATTTATACATAGAAATTTTATTCTGATTTAGTAGTTTTCTCCTAATATCAGTCTCTAAAATCATGCAGTTTCCACAGGAAAAACCTCTTGGAGCGAGTTCTACCCAATAGACATGCAATTTACATAGAACCCGTCATCGTGAAATTCCGTGTTCCGAAAAAGCTACATGTATCACGGATTCGACAAATATTCACTACAGAGATGTCAGCATAAGGATTACCGAACTTTCATCCACCATACAAGGCAGATTTACACCGAGAATCTAGTAATCTGTTTTCGCAGAGTTTTCCTAATGTCAGATTCAAAAATCTGGCCTATTTCTCAGGAAAAAACTCTTGGAGTGATTTCTAACCAAGGGAATTGTAATTTACATAAATTCCCTGCCCGTGAAATTCCGTGTTCCGAACATGCTACATGCATAAAGGATTCGACAAATATTCACTACAAATTTGTTAGCATGTGGATTACCGAACTTTCATCACAATACATTGAATATTGATTCTTAGAAGTATTTTCTCAGATTTTGCAGCGTTTTCCAAACGCCAGTTTCAAAAATGACGAAGTTTTCGCAGAAAAACACTCTCGGAGCGAGTTCTACCCAATAGAGAAGTAATTTACATTGTTTCAATCACCGTGAAATTCCACGTTCTGAACACTGTACATGCACCACGGATTAGAAAAAGATTCTTTAATATGTTGTGAAAATGTGGATTACCGAACTTTCCTGCAACATAAAGGCACATTTACACCTACAAATATTTACTCTCCTTTTGCACCTTTTCCCAAACTTCAGATTCGATAACCATGCAATTTTCACAGAAAAATTCTCTTCTAGCTCGTTCTACTCAATAGAATTGTAATTTACATAGTTTCATTACCGTGAAATTCCATTTTCCAAAAGCACTACTTGAATCACAGTTTACAAAATAATTACTACACTCTTATTAACATGTGGATTACCGGACTTTCATTCACCATTCAAGGCATATTGACACTTAGAAGCATTTTCTCAGATTTCATAGTGTTCTCCTAATGGCAGTTTTGAAAATGAGGCACATTTCGCAGAAAAATTGTCTTCAAGCGTGTTCTACTCAATAGAATTGTAATTTACATAGATTCATTACCGTGAAATTCCATTTTCCAAAAGCGTTACATGAATCACGGTTTAAAAAATAATTACTACACTATTATTAACATGTGGATTACTGGACTTTCATTCACCATTCAAGGCATATTGACACTTAGAAGCATTTTCTCAGATTTCACAGGGTTCTCTTAATGGCAGTTTTCAAAATGAGGCACATTTCACAGAAAAATTCTCTTCAAGCGATTTCTACCCAATAGATATGTAACGTACATTGTTTCCTTCACTATGACATTCCGTATTCTGAACACATCACATGCATCACGAATTGGACAAACATTCTTTAATGAGTGTGAGCATGTGGATTACCGAACTTTCATCCACCATACAAGGCATATTTACACCTAGAAGTAGTTATTCTGATTTCGCAGGTTTTTCCTAACATCCAGTTTCGAAAATCATGAAATTGTCACAGAAACATTCAATTCAAGCGAGTTCTATCCAGTAGAATTGTTATTTTCAGAGTTTCACTCACCGAGACATTCCGTGTTCCGAAAACGTTACATTCATCACGGCTTCGACAAACATTATTTAATGAGCGTGAGCATGTGGATTACCGATTTTTCAACCACAATACAAGGCATATTTACACCTAGAAACATTTACTTATATTTCGCAGGTTGTCCTAATGTCAGTTACGAAAATCAGGCAGTTTTCGCAGAAAAATTCTCTTGGTGCATGTTCTATCCTATAGGCATCTCATTTTCATAGATACATTCAACGTAACATTCCATGTTCCGAAAACGTTCCATGCACCACGGATTCAACAAATATTAACTGCTGAATTGTTCGCATGTGAATTACACATCTTTAATAACCCATTGAAGACTTATTGTCACCTTAAAGCTTTTACTCAGATTTTGCAGCATTTTCAAACCCCAGTTTCTAAACTGATTCTGATTTTTCAGTAAAATGCTCCTGGAACGTGTTCTAACCAACAGATTTGTAATTTACATAGTTTCCCTCACCATGACAGTCCGTGTTCCGAACACGCTACATACATCACGGATTTGACAAACATTTTTAATGAGTTGTGTACATGTGTATTACAGAACTTTCATCCACCATACAAGGCATATTTACACCTAGAAACATTAACTCTGAGTTCGCAGCTTTTTCCTAATAGCAGTTTCGAAAATCAGGCAGTTTTCAAAGGAAAAAACGGAGCGTGTTCTACCCAATAGATATGTAAATTACATAGAGTCTCCCGCTGTGAAATTACGTGTTTCGAACACGCTACATGCAGAGAATTTTCGACAAAAATACACTACATTGTTGTTTGCATGTGGATTACAGGACTTTCATCACAGTAGTAGGCATATTGATGCTTAGAAGCTTTTTCTCTGATTTCACAGAGCTTTCGAAATGCCAGTTTTGAAAATGAGGCAGATTTCACGGCAGTAACCTCTTGGAGCGTGTTCTAACCAATAGACCTGTAATTTACATGGATTCGCTCACCGTGAAATTCCGTGTTCCGAACACGCTACAGGCATCTCGGATGCGACAAATATTCACTACAGAGTTGTTAGCAAGTGGATTACAGCACTTTCATCCACCATACAAGGCTTACTGACACTTTGAAGAATTTTCTCAGATTTCACAGGTTAGTTTTAATGCCAGGTTTGAAAATGAGGCAGATTTGGCAGAAAAATGCTCTTGGAGCCAGTTCTACCCAAAAGATATGTAACTTACCTAGTTTCAATCACCGTGACATTCCGTGTTCTGAACACGTTACATGCCCCACGGATTCAACAAACATTCTTTAATGAGTTGTGAACATGTGTATTAACGAACTTTCATCCACCTTACAGTGCATATTTATACATAGAAATTTTATTCTGATTTAGTAGTTTTCTCCTAATGTCAGTCTCTAAAATCATGCAGTTTCCACAGGAAAATCCTCTTGGAGCGAGTTCTACCCAATAGACATGCAATTTACATAGAACCCGTCATCGTGAAATTCCGTGTTCCGAAAAAGCTACATGCATCACGGATTCGACAAATATTCAATACAGAGATGTCAGCATAAGGATTACCGAACTTTCATCCACCATACAAGGCAGATTTACACCGAGAATCTAGTAATCTGTTTTCGCAGAGTTTTCCTAAAGTCAGTTTCAAAAATCTGGCCTATTTCTCAGGAAAAAACTCTTGGAGTGATTTCTAACCTAGGGAATTGTAATTTACATAAATTCCCTGCCCGTGAAATTCCATGTTACGAACATGCTACATGCATAAAAGATTCGACAAATATTCACTACAAATTTGTTAGCATGTGGATTACCGAACTTTTATCACAATAGATTGAATATTGATTCTTAGAAGTATTTTCTCAGATTTTGCAGCGTTTTCCAAACGCCAGTTTCAAAAATGACGAAGTTTTCGCAGAAAAACACTCTCGGAGCGAGTTCTACCCAATAGAGAAGTAATTTACATTGTTTCAATCACCGTGAAATTCCACGTTCTGAACACTGTACATGCACCACGGATTAGAAAAAGATTCTTTAATATGTTGTGAAAATGTGGATTACCGAACTTTCTTGCAACATAAAGGCACATTTACATCTACAAATATTTACTCTCCTTTTGCACCTTTTTCCAAACTTCAGATTCGATAACCATGCAATTTTCACAGAAAAATTCTCTTCTAGCTCGTTCTACTCAATAGAATTGTAATTTACATAGTTTCATTACCGTGAAATTCCATTTTCCAAAAGCACTACTTGAATCACGGTTTACAAAATAATTACTACACTCTTATTAACATGTGGATTACCGGACTTGCATTCACCATTCAAGGCATATTGACACTTAGAAGCATTTTCTCAGATTTCACACTGTTCTCCTAATGGCAGTTTTGAAAATGAGGCACATTTCGCAGAAAAATTGTCTTCAAGCGTGTTCTACTCAATAGAATTGTAATTTACATAGTTTCATTACCGTGAAATTCCGTTTCCAAAAGCGTTACATGAATCACGGTTTAAAAAATAATTACTACAGTATTATTAACATGTGGATTACTGGACTTTCATTCACCATTCAAGGCATATTGACACTTAGAAGCATTTTCTCAGATTTCACAGGGTTCTCTTAATGGCAGTTTTGAAAATGAGGCACATTTCACAGAAAAATACTCTTCAAGCGATTTCAACCCAATAGATATGTAACGTACATTGTTTCCTTCACTATGACATTCCGTATTCTGGACACATCTCATGCATCACGAATTGGACAAACATTCTTTAATGAGTGTGAGCATGTGGATTTCCGAACTTTCATCCACCATACAAGGCATATTTACACCTAGAAGTAGTTATTCTGATTTCGCAGGTTTTTCCTAACATCCAGTTTTGAAAATCATGAAATTGTCGCAGAAACATTCAATTCAAGCGAGTTCTATCCAGCAGAATTGTTATTTACAGAGTTTCACTCACCGAGACATTCCGTGTTCCGAAAATGTTACATTCATCACGGCTTCGACAAACATTATTTAATGAGCGTGAGCATGTGGATTACCGATTTTTCAACCACATTACAAGGCATATTTACACCTAGAAACATTTACTTAGATTTCTCAGGTTTTCCTAACGTCAATTTCCAAAATCAGGCAGTTTTCGCAGAAAAATTCTCTTGGTGCATTTTCTATCCAATAGACATCTCATTTACATAGATACCATCACCGTAAAATTCCGTGTTCCGAAAACGGTACATCCACCACGGATTCAAGAAATATTCACAGCTGAGTTCTTAGCATGTGAATTACACATCTTTAAAAACCCATTGTAGACATTGACCCCTTAAAGCATTTAGTCAAATTTTGCAGCATTTTCAATACAGCAGTTTCCAAACTGAGGCAGATTTTTCAGTAAAATGCTCCTGGAACGTGTTCTAACCAAGAGATTTGTAATTTTCATAGTTTCCCTCACTGTGACAGTCCGTGTTCCGAACACACTACATACATCACGGATTTGACAAACATTTTTAATGAGTTGTGTATATGTGTATTACAGAACTTTCATCCACCATACAAGGCATATTTACACCTAGAAACATTAACTCTGAGTTCGCAGCTTTTTCCTAATAGCAGTTTCAAAAATCAGGCAGTTTTCAAAGGAAAAAACTGTTGGAGCGTGTTCTACCCAATAGATATTTAAATTACATAGATTCTCCCGCTGTGAAATTACGTGTTTCGAACACGCTACATGCAGAAAAGTTTCGACAAATATACACTACATTGTTTTTGCATGTGATTTACAGGACTTCCTTCACAGTATTAGGCATATTGATGCTTAGAAGATTTTTCTCTAATTTCACAGAGCTTTTGAAAAGCCAGTTTCCAAAATTAGGCAGATTTCACGGCAGAAATCTCTTGGAGCGTGTTCTAACCAATAGATATGTAATTTAAATGGATTCGCTCACCGAAAATTTCGTGTTCCGAACACGCTACATGCAACTCGGATGCGAATATTATTCACTACAGAGTTGTTATCAAGTGGATTACAGCACTTTCATTCACCATACAAGGCTTTCTGACACCTTGAAGAAGTTTCTCAGATTTAACAGTTTAGTTTTAATGCCAGGTTTGAAAATGAGGCAGATTTGGCAGAAAAATACTCTTGGATCCAGTTCTACCCAAAAGATATGTAACTGACCTTGTTTCAATGACCGTGACATTCCCTGTTCTGAACACGTTACATGCACCACGGATTCAACAAACATTCTTTAATGAGCTGTGAACATGTGTATTAACGAACTTTATTCCACCTTACAGTGCATATTTATACATAGAAATTTTATTCTGATTTAGTAGATTTCTCATAATGTCAGTCTCTAAAATAATGCAGTTTCCACAGAAAAATCCTCTTGGAGCGAGTACTACTCAATAGACTTGCAATTTACATAGAACCCATCATCGTGAAATTCCGTGTTCCGAAAAAGCTACATGCATCACGGATTCGACAAATATTTACTACAGAGTTGTTAGCATAAGGATTACCGAAATTTCATCCACCATAAAAGCCATGTTGACACTTTGAAGCATTTTCTTTATTTCGAAAAATTTTCCTAATGCCAGTTTTGAAAAGGAGGCAGATTCGCAGAAAAATTCTCTTGGAGCGAGTACTTCCCAATAGAAATGTAATTTACATAGTTTCCCTCACAGTGACATTCCATTTTCCGAACACGCTACATGCATCCAGGTTTCAACAAACTTTCTCAAATGAGTTGTGAACATGTAGATTACAGACCTTTCACCACCATAAATGGCATAAATACACCTAGAAACATTAACTCTGAATTTGCAGCATTTTCCTAATGCCAGTTTCGAATATCAGGCCGTTTTCTCAGGAAAAAATTTTTGGAGCAAATTCTAACCAATAGGCGTGTAATTTACATAGATTCCATCACCGGCATTTTCCGTGAAACCATCAGGCTACATGCATAATGCTTTCTACAAATATTCACCACAGATTTGTTTGCATGTGTTTTTATGATCTTGCATCACAATACAAGGCATATTGACACTTTGAAGCATTTTCACTGATTTTGCAGATATTTTCAAAAGCCAGTTTCAAAAATGAGGCAGATTTCTCAGAAAAAACTCTTGGAGCGAATTCTACCCAAGAGACATGTATTTTACACAGATTCGCTCACCGTGATATTCTGTGTTCCGAACACGCTTCACGTATCTCGGATTTGACAAATATTCACTACAGAGTTGTTAGCATGCGGATTACCGAACTACCATCCACATCCAAGTCAGATATAAACCGAGAATCTAGTCATCTGAGTTCGCAGTGTTTTCCTAAATTCAGTTTCATATATCAGACCTATTTCTCAGGAAAAATCTCTTGGAGTGATTTCTAACCAAGAGAAATGTAATTTACATAAATTCCCTGCCCGTGAAATTCCGTGTTCCGAACATGCTACATGCATAAAGTATTCGACAAATATTCTCTACAAATTTGTTAGCATGTGGATTACCGAACTTTCATCACAATGCATTAAATATTGATTCTTAGAAGTATTTTCCCAGATTTTGCAGCGTTTTCCATCGCCAGTTTCAAAAATGACGAAGTTTTCGCAGAAAATCTCTCTCGGAGCGTGTTCTACCCAATACAAATGTAATTTACATTGTTTATATCACTGTGAATTTCCACGTGCTGAACACGGTACATGCAACACGTATTAGAAAAAGATTCTTTAATATGTTGTTTAAATTTTGATTACCGCACTTTCTTGCAACATAAAGGCACATTTAAACCTACAAATACTTACTCTCGTTTTGCAGCTTTTTCCAAACTTCAGATTCGATAATCATGCAATTTTCGCCAAAAAATACTCTTCTAGCTCGTTCTACTCAATAGAATTGTAATTTACATAGTTTCATTACCGTGAAATTCCATTTTCCAAAAGCGCTACTTGAATAACGGTTTACAAAATAATTACTACACTGTTTTTAACATACACCATTCAAGGCATATTCACACTTAGAAGCATTTTCTCAGATTTCACAGGGTTCTCTTAATGGCAGTTTTGAAAATGAGGCACATTTTGCAGAAAAATACTCTTCAAGCAAGTTCTACCCAATAGAAATGTAATTTACATTGTTTCCTTCACTATGACATTCCGTATTCCGAACAAATTACATGCATCACGAATTCGACAAACATTCTTTAATGAGTGTGAGCATGTGAATTACCGAACTTTCATCCACCATACAAGGCATATTTACACCTAGAAGTAGTTATTCTGATTTCGCAGGTTTTTCCTAACATCCAGTTTCGAAAATCATGAAATTGTCGCAGAAACATTCAATTCAAGCGAGTTCTATCCAGCAGAATTGTTATTTTCAGAGTTTCACTCACCGAGACATTCCGTGTTCCGAAAACGTTACATTCATCACGGCTTCGACAAACATTATTTAATGAGCGTGAGCATGTGGATTACCGATTTTTCAACCACAATACAAGGCATATTTACACCTAGAAACATTTACTTAGATTTCGCAGGTTTTCTTAATGTCAGTTACGAAAATCAGGCAGTTTTCGCAGAAAAATTCTCTTGGTGCATGTTCTATCCTATAGGCATCTCATTTTCATAGATAATTTCACCGTAACATTCCATGTTCTGAAAACGGTCCATGCACCACGGATTCAACAAATATTCACTGCTGAGTACTTAGCATGTGAATTACACATCTTTAATAACCCATTGAAGACATATTGTCACCTTAAAATATTTACTCAAATTTTGCAACATTTTCAAATCCCCAGTTTCTAAACTGAGGCAGATTTTTCAGTAAAATGCTCCTGGAACGTGTTCTAACCAAGAGATTTGTAATTTACATAGTTTTCCTCACAGTGACAGTCCGTGTTCCGAACACGCTACATACATCACGGATTTGACAAACATTTTTAATGAGTTGTGTACATGTGTATTACAGAACTTTCATCCACCATACAAGGCATATTTACACCTAGAAACATTAACTCTTATTTCGCAGCTTTTTCCTAATAGCAGTTTCAAAAACCAGGCAGTTTTCAAAGGAAAAAACGGAGTGTGTTCTACCCAATAGATATGTAAATTACATAGCGTCTCCCGCTGTGAAATTACGTGTTTTGAACCCGCTACATGCAGAGAATTTTCGACAAAAATACACTACATTGTTGTTTGCATGTGGATTAAAGGTCTTTAATCACAGTAGTAGGCGTATTGATGCTTAGAAGCTTTTTCTCTGATTTCACAGAGCTTTCGAAATGCCAGTTTTGAAAATGAGGCAGATTTCACGGCAGAAACCTCTTGGAGCGGGTTCTAACCAATAGACATGTAATTTACATGGATTCACTCACCGTTAAATTCCGTGTTCCGAACACGCTACAGGCATCTCGGATGTGACAAATATTCACTACAGAGTTGTTAGCAAGTGGATTACAGCACTTTCATCCACCATACAAGGCTTACTGACACTTTGAAGAATTTTCTCAGATTTCACAGGTTAGTTTTAATGCCAGGTTTGAAAATGAGGCAGATTTGGCAGAAAAATGCTCTTGGAGCCAGTTCTACCCAAAAGATATGTAACTTACCTAGTTTCAATCACCGTGACATTCCGGGTTCTGAACATGTTACAGGCACCACGGATTCAACAAACATTCTTTAATGAGTTGTGAACATGTGTATTAACGAACTTTATTCCAACTTACAGTGCATATTTATACATAGAAATTTTATTCTGATTTAGTAGATTTCTCATAATGTCAGTCTCTAAAATAATGCAGTTTCCACAGAAAAATCCTCTTGGAGCGTGTACTACCCAATAGACTTGCAATTTACATAGAACCCATCATCGTGATATTCCGTGTTCTGAAAAAGCTACATGCATCACGGATTCGACAAATATTCACTACAGAGTTGTTAGCATAAATATTACCGAACTTTCATCCACCATAAAAGCCATGTTGGCACTTTGAAGCATTTTCTTTTATTTCGAAAAATTTTCCTAATGCCAGTTTTGAAAAGGAGGCAGATTCGCAGAAAAATTCTCTTGGAGCGAGTACTTCCCAATAGAAATGTAATTTACATAGTTTCCCTCACAGTGACATTCCATTTTCCGAACACGCTACGTGCATCCAGGTTTCAACAAACTTTCTCAAATGAGTTGTGAACATGTAGATTACAGACCTTTCACCACCATAAATGGCATAAATACACCTAGAAACATTAACTCCGGATTTGCAGCATTTTCCTAATGCCAGTTTCGAAAATCAGGCCGTTTTCTCAGGAAAAAATTTTTGGAGCGAATTCTAACCAATAGGCGTGTAATTTACATAGATTCCATCACCGGCATTTTCCGTGAAACCATCAGGCTACATGCATAATGCTTTCTACAAATATTCACCACAGATTTGTTTGCATGTGTTTTTACGATCTTGCATCACAATACAAGGCATATTGACACTTTGAAGCATTTTCACTGATTTTGCAGATATTTTCAAAAGCCAGTTTCAAAAATGAGACAGATTTCCCAGAAAAAACTCTTGGAGCGAATTCTACCCAACAGACATGTATTTTACATACATTCGCTCACTCTGATATTCTGTGTTATGAACACGCTTCACATATCTCGGATGCGACAAATATTCACAACAGAGTTGTTAGCATGCGGATTACCGAACTACCATTCACCATCCAAGGCAGATTTAATCCGAGAATCTATTAATGTGAGTTCGCAGGGTTTTCCTAAAGTCAGTATCATATATCAGGCCTATTTCTCAGGAAAAGCCTCTAGGAGTGATTTCTAAACAAGAGAAATGTAATTTACATAAATTCCCTGCCCGTGAAATTCCGTGTTCCGAACATGCTACATGCATAAAGTATTCGACAAATATTCTCTACAAATTTGTTAGCATGTGGATTACCGAACTTTCATCACAATGCATTAAATATTGATTCTTAGAAGTATTTTCCCAGATTTTGCAGCGTTTTCCATCGCCAGTTTCAAAAATGACGAAGTTTTCGCAGAATAACACTCTCAGAGCGTGTTCTACCCAATACAAAAGTATTTTACATTGTTTATATCACTGTGAATTTCCACGTGCTGAACACGGTACATGAAACATGGATTAGAAAAAGATTTTTTAATATGTTGTTTAAATTTGGATTACCGCACTTTCTTCCAACATAAAGGCACATTTAAACCTACAAATACTTACTCTCGTTTTGCAGCTTTTTCCAAACTTCAGATTCGATAATCATGCAATTTTCGCAGAAAAATTCTCTTCTAGCTCGTTCTACTCAATAGAATTGTAATTTACATAGTTTCATTACCGTGAAATTCCATTTTCCAAAAGCGCTACTTGAATAAAGGTTTACAAAATAAATACTACACTGTTTTTAACATACACCATTCAAGGCATATTCACACTTAGAAGCATTTTCTCAGATTTCACAGGGTTCTCCTAATGGCACTTTTGAAAATGAGGCACATTTTGCAGAAAAATACTCTTCAAGCAAGTTCTACCCAATAGAAATGTAATTTACATTGTTCCCTTCACTATGACATTCCATATTCCGAACACATTACATGCATTACAAATTCGACAAATATTCTTTTATGAGTGTGAGCATGTGGATTATCGAACTTTCATCCACCATACAAGGCATATTTACACCTAGAAGTAGTTATTTTCATTTCGCAGGTTTTTCCTAACATTCAGTTCGAAAATCATGTAATTGTCGCAGAAACATTCAATTCAAGCGAGTTCTATCCAGCAGAATTGTTATTTTCAGAGTTTCACTCACCGAGACATTCCGTGTTCCGAAAACGTTACATTCATCACGGCTACGACAAACATTATTTAATGAGCGTGAGCATGTTGATTACCGATTTTTCAACCACAATACAAGGCATATTTACACCTAGAAACATTTACTTAGATTTCGAAGGTTTTCTTAATGTCAGTTACGAAAATCAGGAAGTTTTCGCAGAAAAATTCTCTTGGTGCATGTTCTACCCTATAGGCATCTCATTTTCATACATAATTTCACCGTAACATTTCATGTTACGAAAACGGTCCATGCACCACGGATTCAACAAATATTCACTGCTGAGTACTTAGCATGTGAATTACACATCTTTAATAACCCATTGAAGACATATTGTCACCTTAAAGCATTTACTCAGATTTTTCAGCATTTTCAAAGCCCCAGTTTCTAAACTGAGGCAGATTTTTCAGTAAAATGCTCCTGGAGCGTGTTCTAACCAAGAGATTTGTAATTTACATAGTTTCCCTCACCGTGACAGTCCGTGTTTCGAAAACGCTACATACATCACCGATTTGAGAAACATTTTTAATGAGTTGTGTACATGTGTATTACAGAACTTTCATCCACCATACAAGGCATATTTACACCTAGAAACATTAACTCTGAGTTCGCAGCATTTTCCTAATAGCAGTTTTGAAAATCAGGCAGTTTTCAAAGGAAAAAACGGAGCGTGTTCTACCCAATAGATATGTAAATTACATAGAGTCTCCCGCTGTGAAATTACGTGTTTCGAACATGCTACATGCAGAGAATTTTCGACAAAAATACACTACATTGTTGTTTGCATGTGGATTACAGGACTTTCATCACAGTAGTAGGCATATTGATGCTTAGAAGCTTTTTCTCTGATTTCACAGAGCTTTCGAAACGCCAGTTTCCAAAATGAGACAGATTTCACGGCAGAAACCTCTTGGAGCGGGTTCTAACCAATAGACATGTAATTTACATGGATTCGCTCACCGTTAAATTCCGTGTTCCGAACACGCTACAGGCATCTCGGATGCGACAAATATTCACTACAGAGTTGTTAGCAAGTGGATTACAGCACTTTCATCCACCATACAAGGCTTACTGACACTTTGAAGAATTTTCTCAGATTTCACAGTTTAGTTTTAATGCCAGGTTTGAAAATGAGGCAGATTTGGCAGAAAAATGCTCTTGGAGCCAGTTCTACCCAAAAGATATGTAACTTACCTAGTTTCAATCACCGTGACATTCCGTGTTCTGAACACGTTACATGCACCACGGATTCAACAAACATTCTTTAATGAGTTGTGAACATGTGTATTAACGAACTTTCATCCACCTTACAGTGCATATTTATACATAGAAATTTTATTCTGATTTAGTAGTTTTCTCCTAATGTCAGTCTCTAAAATCATGCAGTTTCCACAGGAAAATCCTCTTGGAGCGAGTTCTACCCAATAGACATGCAATTTACATAGAACCCGTCATTGTGAAATTCCGTGTTCCGAAAAAGCTACATGCATCAAGGATTCGACAAATATTCACTACAGAGATGTTAGCATAAGGATTACCGATCTTTCATCCACCATACAAGGCAGATTTACACCGAGAATCTAGTAACCTGTTTTTGCAGTGTTTTCCTAACGTCAGTTTCAAAAATCTGGCCTATTTCTCAGTAAAAAACTCTTGGAGTGATTTCTAACCAAGGGAATTGTAATTTACATAAATTCCCTTCCCGTGAAATTCCGTGTTCCGAACATGCTACATGCATAAAGTATTCGACAAATATTCACTACAAATTTGTTAGCATTTGGATTACCGAACTTTCATCACAATACATTGAATATTGATTCTTAGAAGTATTTTCTCAGAGTTTGCAGCGTTTTCCAAACGCCAGTTTCAAAAATGACGAAGTTTTCGCAGAAAAACACTCTCGGAGCGAGTTCTACCCAATAGAGAAGTAATTTACATTGTTTCAATCACCGTGAAATTCCACGTTCTGAACACTGTACATGCACCACGGATTAGAAAAAGATTCTTTAATATGTTGTGAAAATGTGGATTACCGAACTTTCTTGCAACATAAAGGCACATTTACACCTACAAATATTTACTCTCCTTTTGCACCTTTTCCCAAACTTCAGATTCGATAACCATGCAATTTTCACAGAAAAATTCTCTTCTAGCTCGTTCTACTCAATAGAATTGTAATTTACATAGTTTCATTACCGTGAAATTCCATTTTCCAAAAGCACTACTTGAATCACGGTTTACAAAATAATTACTACACTCTTATTAACATGTGGATTACCGGACTTTCATTCACCATTCAAGGCATATTGACACTTAGAAGCATTTTCTCAGATTTCACACTGTTCTCCTAATGGCAGTTTTGAAAATGAGGCACATTTCGCAGAAAAATTGTCTTCAAGCATGTTCTACTCAAAAGAATTGTAATTTACATAGTTTCATTACCGTGAAATTCCGTTTCCAAAAGCGTTACATGAATCACGGTTTAAAAAATAATTACTACACTATTATTAACATGTGGATTACTGGACTTTCATTCACCATTCAAGGCATATTGACACTTAGAAGCATTTTCTCAGATTTCACAGGGTTCTCTTAATGGCAGTTTTGAAAATGAGGCACATTTCACAGAAAAATACTCTTCAAGCGATTTCTACCCAATAGATATGTAACGTACATTGTTTCCTTCACTATGACATTCCGTATTCCGAACACATCACATGCATCACAAATTGGACAAACATTCTTTAATGAGTGTGAGCATGTGGATTACCGAACTTTCATCCACCATACAAGGCATATTTACACCTAGAAGTAGTTATTCTGATTTCGCAGGTTTTTCCTAACATCCAGTTTTGAAAATCATGAAATTGTCGCAGAAACATTCAATTCAAGCGAGTTCTATCCAGCAGAATTGTTATTTTCAGAGTTTCACTCACCGAGACATTCCGTGTTCCGAAAACGTTACATTCATCACGGCTTCGACAAACATTATTTAATGAGCGTGAGCATGTGGATTACCGATTTTTCAACCACAATACAAGGCATATTTACACCTAGAAACATTTACTTAGATTTCGCAGGTTTTCCTAATGTCAGTTACCAAAATCATGCAGTTTTCGCAGAAAAATTCTCTTGGTGCATGTTATATCCAGTAGACATCTCATTTTCATAGATACGGTCACCGTAACATTCCGTGTTCCGAAAACGGTACATGCACCACGGATTCAACAAATATTCACTGCTGAATTCTTCGCATGTGAATTACACATCTTTAATAACCCATTGAAGGCATATTGTCACCTTAAAGCATTTACTCAGATTTTGCAGCATTTTCAAAACACCAGTTTCCAAACTGAGGCAGATTTTTCAGTTAAATGCTCCTGGAGCATGTTCTAACCAAGAGATTTGTAATTCACAGTTTCCCTCACCGTGACAGTCCGTGTTTCGAACACGCTACATACATCACGGATTTGACAAACATTTTTAATGAGTTGTGTACATGTGTATTACAGAACTTTCATCCACCATACAAGGCATATTTACACCTAGAAACATTAACTCTGAGTTCGCAGCTTTTTCCTAATAGCAGTTTCGAAAATCAGGCAGTTTTCAAAGGAAAAAACGGAGCGTGTTCTACCCAATAGATATGTAAATTACATAGAGTCTCCCGCTATGAAATTACGTGTTTCGAACACGCTACATGCAGAGAATTTTCGACAAAAATACACTACATTGTTGTTTGCATGTGGATTACAGGTCTTTCATCACAGTAGTAGGCGTATTGATGCTTAGAAGCTTTTTCTCTGATTTCACAGAGCTTTCGAAATGCCAGTTTTGAAAATGAGGCAGATTTCACGGCAGAAACCTCTTGGAGCGGGTTCTAACCAATAGACCTGTAATTTACATGGATTCGCTCACCGTTAAATTCCGTGTTCCGAACACGCTACAGGCATCTCGGATGTGACAAATATTCACTACAGAGTTGTTAGCAAGTGGATTACAGCTCTTTCATCCACCATACAAGGCTTACTGACACTTTGAAGAATTTTCTCAGATTTCACAGTTTAGTTTTAATGCCAGGTTTGAAAATGAGGCAGATTTGGCAGAAAAATGCTCTTGGAGCCAGTTCTACCCAAAAGATATGTAACTTACCTAGTTTCAATCACCGTGACATTCCGTGTTCTGAACATGTTACATGCACCACGGATACAAAAAACATTCTTTAATGAGTTGTGAACATGTGTATTAACGAACTTTCATCCACCTTACAGTGCATATTTATACATAGAAATTTTATTCTGATTTAGTAGTTTTCTCCTAATGTCAGTCTCTAAAATCATGCAGTTTCCACAGGAAATTCCTCTTGGAGCGAGTTCTACCCAATAGAAATGCAATTTACATAGAACCCGTCATTGTGAAATTCCGTGTTCCGAAAAAGCTACATGCATCAAGGATTCGACAAATATTCACTACAGAGATGTTAGCATAAGGATTACTGATCTTTCATCCACCATACAAGGCAGATTTACACCGAGAATCTAGTAATCTGTTTTTGCAGTGTTTTCCTAACGTCAGTTTCAAAAATCTGGCCTATTTCTCAGTAAAAAACTCTTGGAGTGATTTCTAACCAAGGGAATTGTAATTTACATAAATTCCCTGCCCGTGAAATTCCGTGTTCCGAACATGCTACATGCATAAAGGATTCGACAAATATTCACTACAAATTTGTTAGCATGTGGATTACCGAACTTTCATCACAATACATTGAATATTGATTCTTAGAAGTATTTTCTCAGATTTTGCAGCGTTTTCCAAACGCCAGTTTCAAAAATGACGAAGTTTTCGCAGAAAAACACTCTCGGAGCGAGTTCTACCCAATAGAGAAGTAATTTACATTGTTTCAATCACCGTGAAATTCCACGTTCTGAACACTGTACATGCACCACGGATTAGAAAAAGATTCTTTAATATGTTGTGAAAATGTGGATTACCGAACTTTCTTGCAACATAAAGGCATATTTACACCTACAAATATTTACTCTCCTTTTGCACCTTTTTCCAAACTTCAGATTCGATAACCATGCAATTTTCACAGAAAAATTCTCTTCTAGCTCGTTCTACTCAATAGAATTGTAAGTTACATAGTTTCATTACCGTGAAATTCCATTTTCCAAAAGCACTACTTGAATCACGGTTTACAAAATAATTACTACACTCTTATTAACATGTGGATTACCGGACTTTCATTCACCATTCAAGGCATATTGACACTTAGAAGCATTTTCTCAGATTTCACACTGTTCTCCTAATGGCAGTTTTGAAAATGAGGCACATTTCGCAGAAAAATTGTCTTCAAGCGTGTTCTACTCAAAAGAATTGTAATTTACATAGTTTCATTACCGTGAAATTCCGTTTCCAAAAGCGTTACATGAATCACGGTTTAAAAACAATTACTACACTATTATTAACATGTGGATTACTGGACTTTCATTCACCATTCAAGGCATATTGACACTTAGAAGCATTTTCTCAGGTTTCACAGGGCTCTCTTAATGGCAGTTTTGAAAATGAGGCACATTTCACAGAAAAATTCTCTTCAAGCGATTTCTACCCAATAGATATGTAACGTACATTGTTTCCTTCACTATGACATTCCGTATTCCGAACACATCACATGCATCACGAATTGGACAAACATTCTTTAATGAGTGTGAGCATGTGGATTACCGAACTTTCATCCACCATACAAGGCATATTTACACCTAGAAGTAGTTATTCTGATTTCGCAGGTTTTTCCTAACATCCAGTTTTGAAAATTATGAAATTGTCGCATAAACATTCAATTCAAGCGAGTTCTATCCAGCAGAATTGTTATTTTCAGAGTTTCACTCACCGAGACATTCCGTGTTCCGAAAACGTTACATTCATCACGGCTTCGACAAACATTATTTAATGAGCGTGAGCATGTGGATTACCGATTTTTCAACCACAATACAAGGCATATTTACACCTAGAAACATTTACTTAGATTTTGCAGGTTTTCCTAATGTCAGTTACCAAAATCATGCAGTTTTCGCAGAAAAATTCTCTTGGTGCATGTTCTATCCAATAGACATCTCATTTTCATAGATACCGTCACCGTAACATTCCGTGTTCTGAAAACGGTACATGCACCACGGATTCAACAAATATTCACTGCTGAATTCTTCGCATGTGAATTACACATCTTTAATAACCCATTGAAGGCATATTGTCACCTTAAAGCATTTACTCAGATTTTGCAGCATTTTCAAAACACCAGTTTCCAAACTGAGGCAGATTTTTCAGTAAAATGCTCCTGGAGCGTGTTCTAACCAAGAGATTTGTAATTCACATAGTTTCCCTCACCGTGACAGTCCGTGTTTCAAACACGCTACATACATCACGGTTTGACAAACATTTTTAATGAGTTGTGTACATGTGTATTACAGAACTTTCATCCACCATAAAAGGCATATTTACACCTAGAAACATTAACTCTGAGTTCGCAGCTTTTTCCTAATAGCAGTTTCGAAAATCAGGCAGTTTTCAAAGGAAAAAACGGAGCGTGTTCTACCCAATAGATATGTAAATTACAAAGAGGCTCCCGCTGTGAAATTACGTGTTTCGAACACGCTACATGCAGAGAATTTTCGACAAAAATACACTACATTGTTGTTTGCTTGTGGATTACAGGTCTTTCATCACAGTAGTAGGCGTATTGTTGCTTAGAAAATTTTTCTCTGATTTCACAGAGCTTTCGAAACGCCAGATTCCAAAATGAGGCAGATTTCACGGCAGAAATCTCTTGGAGCGGGTTCTAACCAATAGACCTGTAATTTACATGGATTCGCTCACCGTTAAATTCCGTGTTCCGAACACGCTACAGGCATCTCGGATGCGACAAATATTCACTACAGAGTTGTTAGCAAGTGGATTACAGCACTTTCATCCACCATACAAGGCTTACTGACACTTTGAAGAATTTTCTCAGATTTCACAGTTTAGTTTTAATGCCAGGTTTGAAAATGAGGCAGATTTGGCAGAAAAATGCTCTTGGAGCCAGTTCTACCCAAAAGATATGTAACTTACCTAGTTTCAATCACCGTGACATTCCGTGTTCTGAACATGTTACATGCACCACGGATTCAACAAACATTCTTTAATGAGTTGTGAACATGTGTATTAACGAACTTTCATCCACCTTACAGTGCATATTTATACATAGAAATTTTATTCTGATTTAGTAGTTTTTTCCTAATGTCAGTCTCTAAAATCATGCAGTTTCCACAGTAAATTCCTCTTGGAGCGAGTTCTACCCAATAGAAATGCAATTTACATAGAACCCGTCATTGTGAAATTCCGTGTTCCGAAAAAGCTACATGCATCAAGGATTCGACAAATATTCACTTCAGAGATGTTAGCATAAGGATTACTGATCTTTCATCCACCATACAAGGCAGATTTACACCGAGAATCTAGTAATCTGTTTTTGCAGTGTTTTCCTAACGTCAGTTTCAAAAATCTGGCCTATTTCTCAGTAAAAAACTCTTGGAGTGATTTCTAACCAAGGGAATTGTAATTTACCTAAATTCCCTGCCCGAGAAATTCCGTGTTCCGAACATGCTACATGCATAAAGGATTCGACAAATATTCACTACAAATTTGTTAGCATGTGGATTACCGAACTTTCATCACAATACATTGAATATTGATTCTTAGAAGTATTTTCTCAGATTTTGCAGCGTTTTCCAAACGCCAGTTTCAAAAATGACGAAGTTTTCGCAGAAAAACACTCTCGGAGCGAGTTCTACCCAATAGAGAAGTAATTTACATTGTTTCAATCACCGTGAAATTCCACGTTCTGAACACTGTACATGCACCACGGATTAGAAAAAGATTCTTTAATATGTTGTGAAAATGTGGATTACCGAACTTTCTTGCAACATAAAGGCACATTTACACCTACAAATATTTACTCTCCTTTTGCACCTTTTTCCAAACTTCAGATTCGATAACCATGCAATTTTCACAGAAAAATTCTCTTCTAGCTCGTTCTACTCAATAGAATTGTAATTTACATAGTTTCATTACCGTGAAATTCCATTTTCCAAAAGCACTACTTGAATCACGGTTTACAAAATAATTACTACACTCTTATTAACATGTGGATTACCGGACTTTCATTCACCATTCAAGGCATATTGACACTTAGAAGCATTTTCTCAGATTTCACACTGTTCTCCTAATGGCAGTTTTGAAAATGAGGCACATTTCGCAGAAAAATTGTCTTCAAGCGTGTTCTACTCAAAAGAATTGTAATTTACATAGTTTCATTACCGTGAAATTCCGTTTCCAAAAGCGTTACATGAATCACGGTTTAAAAAATAATTACTACACTATTATTAACATGTGGATTACTGGACTTTCATTCACCATTCAAGGCATATTGACACTTAGAAGCATTTTCTCAGATTTCACAGGGTTCTCTTAATGGCAGTTTTGAAAATGAGGCACATTTCACAGAAAAATACTCTTCAAGCGATTTCTACCCAATAGATATGTAACGTACATTGTTTCCTTCACTATGACATTCCGTATTCCGAACACATCACATGCATCACGAATTGGACAAACATTCTTTAATGAGTGTGAGCATGTGGATTACCGAACTTTCATCCACCATACAAGGCATATTTACACCTAGAAGTAGTTATTCTGATTTCGCAGGTTTTTCCTAACATCCAGTTTTGAAAATCATGAAATTGTCGCAGAAACATTCAATTCAAGCGAGTTCTATCCAGCAGAATTGTTATTTTCAGAGTTTCACTCACCGAGACATTCCGTGTTCCGAAAACGTTACATTCATCACGGCTTTGACAAACATTATTTAATGAGCGTGAGCATGTGGATTACCGATTTTTCAACCACAATACAAGGCATATTTACACCTAGAAACATATACTTAGATTTTGCAGGTTTTCCTAATGTCAATTAACAAAATCATGCAGTTTTCGCAGAAAAATTCTCTTGGTGCATGTTCTATCCAATAGACATCTCATTTTCATAGATACCGTCACCGTAACATTCCGTGTTCCGAAAACGGTACATGCACCACGGATTCAACAAATATTCACTGCTGAATTCTTCGCATGTGAATTACACATCTTTAATAACCCATTGAAGGCATATTGTCACCTTAAAGCATTTACTCAGATTTTGCAGCATTTTCCAAACACCAGTTTCCAAACTGAGGCAGATTTTTCAGTAAAATGCTCCTGGAGCGTGTTCTAACCAAGAGATTTGTAATTCACATAGTTTCCCTCACCGTGACAGTCCGTGTTTCGAACACGCTACATACATCACGGATTTGACAAACATTTTTAATGAGTTGTGTACATGTGTATTACAGAACTTTCATCCACCATAAAAGGCATATTTACACCTAGAAACATTAACTCTGAGTTCGCAGCTTTTTCCTAATAGCAGTTTCGAAAATCAGGCAGTTTTCAAAGGAAAAAACGGAGCGTGTTCTACCCAATAGATACGTAAATTACAAAGAGGCTCCCGCTGTGAAATTACGTGTTTCGAACACGCTACATGCAGAGAATTTTTGACAAAAATACACTAAATTGTTGTTTGCATGTTGATTACAGGTCTTTCATCACAGTAGTAGGCGTAATGTTGCTTAGAAGCTTTTTCTCTGATTTCACAGAGCTTTCGAAATGCCAGTTTCCAAAATGAGGGAGATTTCACGGCAGAAACCTCTTGAAGCGGGTTCTAACCAATAGACCTGTAATTTACATGGATTCGCTCACCGTTAAATTCCGTGTTCCGAACACGCTACAGGCATCTCGAATGCGACAAATATTCACTACAGAGTTGTTAGCAAGTGGATTACAGCACTTTCATCCACCATACAAGGCTTACTGACACTTTGAATAATTTTCTCAGATTTCACAGGTTAGTTTTAATGCCAGTTTGGAAAATGAGGCAGATTTGGCAGAAAAATGCTCTGGGAGCCAGTTCTACCCAAAAGATATGTAACTTACCTAGTTTCAATCACCGTGACATTCCGTGTTCTGAACACGTTACATGCACCACGGATTCAGCAAACATTCTTTAATGAGTTGGGAACATGTGTATTAATGAACTTTCATCCACCTTACAGTGCATATTTATACATAGAAATTTTATTCTTATTTAGTAGTTTTCTCCTAATGTCAGTCTCTAAAATCATGCAGTTTCCACAGGAAAATCCTCTTGGAGCGAGTTCTACCCAATAGACATGCAATTTACATAGAACCCGTCATTGTGAAATTCCGTGTTCCGAAAAAGCTACATGCATCAAGGATTCGACAAATATTCACTACAGAGATGTTAGCATAAGGATTACCGATCTTTCATCCACCATACAAGGCAGATTTACACCGAGAATCTAGTAATCTGTTTTTGCAGTGTTTTCCTAACGTCAGTTTCAAAAATCTGGCCTATTTCTCAGTAAAAAACTCTTGGAGTGATTTCTAACCAAGGGAATTGTAATTTACATAAATTCCCTGCCCGTGAAATTCCGTGTTCCGAACATGCTACATGCATAAAGGATTCGACAAATATTCACTACAAATTTGTTAGCATGTGGATTACCGAACTTTCATCACAATACATTGAATATTGATTCTTAGAAGTATTTTCTCAGATTTTGCAGCGTTTTCCATCGCCAGTTTCAAAAATGACGAAGTTTTCACAGAAAAACACTCTCGGAGCGAGTTCTACCCAATAGAGAAGTAATTTACATTGTTTCAATCACCGTGAAATTCCACGTTCTAAACACTGTACATGCACCACGGATTAGAAAAAGATTCTTTAATATGTTGTGAAAATGTGGATTACCGAACTTTCCTGCAACATAAAGGCACATTTACACCTACAAATATTTACTCTCCTTTTGCACCTTTTTCCAAACTTCAGATTCGATAACCATGCAATTTTCACAGAAAAATTCTCTTCTAGCTCGTTCTACTCAATAGAATTGTAATTTACATAGTTTCATTACCGTGAAATTCCATTTTCCAAAAGCACTACTTGAATCACGGTTTACAAAATAATTACTACACTGTTATTAACATGTGGATTACCGGACTTTCATTCACCATTCAAGGCATATTGACGCTTAGAAGCATTTTCTCAGATTTCACACTGTTCTCCTAATGGCAGTTTTGAAAATGAGGCACATTTCGCAGAAAAATTGTCTTCAAGCGTGTTCTACTCAATAGAATTGTAATTTACATAGTTTCATTACCGTGAAATTCCGTTTCCAAAAGCGTTACATGAATCACGGTTTAAAAAATAATTACTACACTATTATTAACATGTGGATTACTGGACTTTCATTCACCATTCAAGGCATATTGACACTTAGAAGCATTTTCTCAGATTTCACAGGGTTCTCTTAATGGCAGTTTTGAAAATGAGGCACATTTCACAGAAAAATACTCTTCAAGCGATTTCTACCCAATAGATATGTAACGTACATTGTTTCCTTCACTATGACATTCCGTATTCCGAACACATCACATGCATCACGAATTGGACAAACATTCTTTAATGAGTGTGAGCATGTGGATTACCGAACTTTCATCCACCATACAAGGCATATTTACACCTAGAAGTAGTTATTCTGATTTCGCAGGTTTTTCCTAACATCCAGTTTTGAAAATCATGAAATTGTCGCAGAAACATTCAATTCAAGCGAGTTCTATCCAGCAGAATTGTTATTTTCAGAGTTTCACTCACCGAGACATTCCGTGTTCCGAAAACGTTACATTCATCACGGCTTCGACAAACATTATTTAATGAGCGTGAGCATGTGGATTACCGATTTTTCAACCACAATACAAGGCATATTTACACCTAGAAACATTTACTTAGATTTCGCAGGTTTTCCTAATGTCAGTTACCAAAATCATGCAGTTTTCGCAGAAAAATTCTCTTGGTGCATGTTATATCCAGTAGACATCTCATTTTCATAGATACGGTCACCGTAACATTCCGTGTTCCGAAAACGGTACATGCACCACGGATTCAACAAATATTCACTGCTGAATTCTTCGCATGTGAATTACACATCTTTAATAACCCATTGAAGGCATATTGTCACCTTAAAGCATTTACTCAGATTTTGCAGCATTTTCAAAACACCAGTTTCCAAACTGAGGCAGATTTTTCAGTTAAATGCTCCTGGAGCGTGATCTAACCAAGAGATTTGTAATTCACATAGTTTCCCTCACCGTGACAGTCCGTGTTTCGAAGACGCTACATACATCACGGATTTGACCAACATTTTTAATGAGTTGTGTACATGTGTATTACAGAACTTTCATCCACCATAAAAGGCATATTTACACCTAGAAACATTAACTCTGAGTTCGCAGCTTTTTCCTAATAGCAGTTTTGAAAATCAGGCAGTTTTCAAAGGAAAAAACGGAGCGTGTTCTACCCAATAGATATGTAAATTACAAAGAGGCTCACGCTGTGAAATTACGTGTTTCGAACACGTTACATGCAGAGAATTTTCGACAAAAATACACTACATTTTTGTTTGCATGTTGATTAAAGGTCTTTCATCACAGTAGTAGGCGTATTGTTGCTTAGAAGCTTTTTCTCTGATTTCACAGAGCTTTCGAAACGCCAGTTTCCAAAATGAGGCAGATTTCACGGCAGAAACCTCTTGGAGCGGGTTCTAACCAATAGACATGTAATTTACATGGATTCGCTCACCGTTAAATTCCGTGTTCCGAACACGCTACAGGCATCTCGAATGCGACAAATATTCACTACAGAGTTGTTAGCAAGTGGATTACAGCACTTTCATCCACCATACAAGGCTTACTGACACTTTGAATAATTTTCTCCGATTTCACAGGTTAGTTTTAATGCCAGTTTTGAAAATGAGGCAGATTTGGCAGAAAAATGCTCTTGGAGCCAGTTCTACCCAAAAGATATGTAACTTACCTAGTTTCAATCACCATGACATTCCGTGTTCTGAACACGTTACATGCACCACGGATTCAACAAACATTCTGTAATGAGTTGTGAACATGTGTATTAACGAACTTTCATCCACCTTACAGTGCATAATTATACATAGAAATTTTATTCTGATTTAGTAGTTTTCTCCTAATGTCAGTCTCTAAAATCATGCAGTTTCCACAGGAAAATCCTCTTGGAGCGAGTTCTACCCAATAGACATGCAATTTACATAGAACCCGTCATTGTGAAATTCCGTGTTCCGAAAAAGCTACATGCATCAAGGATTCGACAAATATTCACTACAGAGATGTTAGCATAAGGATTACCGATCTTTCATCCACCATACAAGGCAGATTTACACCGAGAATCTAGTAACCTGTTTTTGCAGTGTTTTCCTAACGTCAGTTTCAAAAATCTGGCCTATTTCTCAGTAAAAAACTCTTGGAGTGATTTCTAACCAAGGGAATTGTAATTTACATAAATTCCCTTCCCGTGAAATTCCGTGTTCCGAACATGCTACATGCATAAAGGATTCAACAAATATACACTACAAATTTGTTAGCATTTGGATTACCGAACTTTCATCACAATACATTGAATATTGATTCTTAGAAGTATTTTCTCAGAGTTTGCAGCGTTTTCCAAACGCCAGTTTCAAAAATGACGAAGTTTTCGCAGAAAAACACTCTCGGAGCGAGTTCTACCCAATAGAGAAGTAATTTACATTGTTTCAATCACCGTGAAATTCCACGTTCTGAACACTGTACATGCACCACGGATTAGAAAAAGATTCTTTAATATGTTGTGAAAATGTGGATTACCGAACTTTCCTGCAACATAAAGGCACATTTACACCTACAAATATTTACTCTCCTTTTGCACCTTTTTCCAAACTTCAGATTCGATAACCATGCAATTTTCACAGAAAAATTCTCTTCTAGCTCGTTCTACTCAATAGAATTGTAATTTACATAGTTTCATTACCGTGAAATTCCATTTTCCAAAAGCACTACTTGAATCACGGTTTACAAAATAATTACTACACTGTTATTAACATGTGGATTACCGGACTTTCATTCACCATTCAAGGCATATTGACGCTTAGAAGCATTTTCTCAGATTTCACACTGTTCTCCTAATGGCAGTTTTGAAAATGAGGCACATTTCGCAGAAAAATTGTCTTCAAGCGTGTTCTACTCAATAGAATTGTAATTTACATAGTTTCATTACCGTGAAATTCCGTTTCCAAAAGCGTTACATGAATCACGGTTTAAAAAATAATTACTACACTATTATTAACATGTGGATTACTGGACTTTCATTCACCATTCAAGGCATATTGACACTTAGAAGCATTTTCTCAGATTTCACAGGGTTCTCTTAATGGCAGTTTTGAAAATGAGGCACATTTCACAGAAAAATACTCTTCAAGCGATTTCTACCCAATAGATATGTAACGTACATTGTTTCCTTCACTATGACATTCCGTATTCCGAACACATCACATGCATCACGAATTGGACAAACATTCTTTAATGAGTGTGAGCATGTGGATTACCGAACTTTCATCCACCATACAAGGCATATTTACACCTAGAAGTAGTTATTCTGATTTCGCAGGTTTTTCCTAACATCCAGTTTTGAAAATCATGAAATTGTCGCAGAAACATTCAATTCAAGCGAGTTCTATCCAGCAGAATTGTTATTTTCAGAGTTTCACTCACCGAGACATTCCGTGTTCCGAAAACGTTACATTCATCACGGCTTCGACAAACATTATTTAATGAGCGTGAGCATGTGGATTACCGATTTTTCAACCACAATACAAGGCATATTTACACCTAGAAACATTTACTTAGATTTCGCAGGTTTTCCTAATGTCAGTTACCAAAATCATGCAGTTTTCGCAGAAAAATTCTCTTGGTGCATGTTCTATCCAGTAGACATCTCATTTTCATAGATACCGTCACCGTAACATTCCGTGTTCCGAAAACGGTACATGCACCACGGATTCAACAAATATTCACTGCTGAATTCTTCGCATGTGAATTACACATCTTTAATAACCCATTGAAGGCATATTGTCACCTTAAAGTATTTACTCAGATTTTGCAGCATTTTCAAAACACCAGTTTCCAAACTGAGGCAGATTTTTCAGTAAAATGCTCCTGGAGCGTGATCTAACCAAGAGATTTGTAATTCACATAGGTTCCCTCACCGTGACAGTCCGTGTTTCGAACACGCTACATACATCACGGATTTGACAAACATTTTTAATGAGTTGTGTACATGTGTATTACAGAACTTTCATCCACCATAAAAGGCATATTTACACCTAGAAACATTAACTCTGAGTTCGCAGCTTTTTCCTAATAGCAGTTTCGAAAATCAGGCAGTTTTCAAAGGAAAAAACGGAGCGTGTTCTACCCAATAGATATGTAAATTACAAAGAGGCTCCCGCTGTGAAATTACGTGTTTCGAACACGTTACATGCAGAGAATTTTCGACAAAAATACACTACATTTTTGTTTGCATGTTGATTAAAGCTCTTTCATCACAGTAGTAGGCGTATTGTTGCTTAGAAGCTTTTTCTCTGATTTCACAGAGCTTTCGAAACGCCAGTTTCCAAAATGAGGCAGATTTCACGGCAGAAACCTCTTGGAGCGGGTTCTAACCAATAGACATGTAATTTACATGGATTCGCTCACCGTTAAATTCCGTGTTCCGAACACGCTACAGGCATCTCGAATGCGACAAATATTCACTACAGAGTTGTTAGCAAGTGGATTACAGCACTTTCATCCACCATACAAGGCTTACTGACACTCTGAAGAATTTTCTCCGATTTCACAGGTTAGTTTTAATGCCAGTTTTGAAAATGAGGCAGATTTGGCAGAAAAATGCTCTTGGAGCCAGTTCTACCCAAAAGATATGTAACTTACCTAGTTTCAATCACCGTGACATTCCGTGTTCTGAACACGTTACATGCACCACGGATTCAACAAACATTCTTTAATGAGTTGTGAACATGTGTATTAATGAACTTTCATCCACCTTACAGTGCATATTTATACATAGAAATTTTATTCTGATTTAGTAGTTTTCTCCTAATGTCAGTCTCTAAAATCATGCAGTTTCCACAGGAAAATCCTCTTGGAGCGAGTTCTACCCAATAGACATGCAATTTACATAGAACCCGTCATTGTGAAATTCCGTGTTCCGAAAAAGCTACATGCATCAAGGATTCGACAAATATTCACTACAGAGATGTTAGCATAAGGATTACCGATCTTTCATCCACCATACAAGGCAGATTTACACCGAGAATCTAGTAACCTGTTTTTGCAGTGTTTTCCTAACGTCAGTTTCAAAAATCTGGCCTATTTCTCAGTAAAAAACTCTTGGAGTGATTTCTAACCAAGGGAATTGTAATTTACATAAATTCCCTTCCCGTGAAATTCCGTGTTCCGAACATGCTACATGCATAAAGGATTCGACAAATATTCACTACAAATTTGTTAGGATTTGGATTACCGAACTTTCATCACAATACATTGAATATTGATTCTTAGAAGTATTTTCTCAGAGTTTGCAGCGTTTTCCAAACGCCAGTTTCAAAAATGACGAAGTTTTCGCAGAAAAACACTCTCGGAGCGAGTTCTACCCAATAGAGAAGTAATTTACATTGTTTCAATCACCGTGAAATTCCACGTTCTGAACACTGTACATGCACCACGGATTAGAAAAAGATTCTTTAATATGTTGTGAAAATGTGGATTACCGAACTTTCTTGCAACATAAAGGCACATTTACACCTACAAATATTTACTGTCCTTTTGCACCTTTTTCCAAACTTCAGATTCGATAACCATGCAATTTTCACAGAAAAATACTCTTCTAGCTCGTTCTACTCCATAGAATTGTAATTTACATAGTTTCATTACCGTGAAATTCCATTTTCCAAAAGCACTACTTGAATCACGGTTTACAAAATAATTACTACACTCTTATTAACATGTGGATTACCGGACTTTCATTTACCATTCAAGGCATATTGACACTTAGAAGCATTTTCTCAGATTTCACAGGGTTCTCTTAATGGCAGTTTTGAAAATGAGGCACACTTCACAGAAAAATACTCTTCAAGCGATTTCTACCCAATAGATATGTAAAGTACATTGTTTCCTTCACTATGACATTCCGTATTCCGAACACATCACATGCATCACGAATTGGACAAACATTCTTTAATGAGTGTGAGCATGTAGATTACCGAACTTTCATCCACCATACAAGGCATATTTACACCTAGAAACATTTACTTAGATTTCGCAGGTTTTCCTAACGTCAGTTACCAAAATCAGGCAGTTTTTGCAGAAAAATTCTCTTGGTGCATGTTCTATCCAATAGATATCTCGTTTTCATAGATACCGTCACCGTAATATTCCGTGTTCCGAAAATGGTACATGCACAACGGATTCAACAAATATTCACTGCTGAATTTTTAGCATGTGAATTACACATCTTTAATAACCCATTGAAGGCATATTGTCACCTTAAAACATTTACTCAGATTTTACAGCATTTTCAAAACACCAGTTTCCAAACTGAGGCAGATTTTTCAGTAAAATTCTCCTGGAGCGTGTTCTAACCAAGAGATTTCTAATTTACATAGTTTCCCTCACCGTGACAGTCCGTGTTTCGAACACGCTACATACATCACGGAATGACAAACATTTTAATGAGTTGTGTACATGTGTATTACAGAACTTTCATCCACCATGCAAGGCATATTTACACCTAGAAACATTAACTCTGAGTTTGCAGCTTTTTCCTAATAGCTGTTCGAAAATCAGGCAGTTTTCAAAGGAAAAAACGGAGCGTGTTCTACCCAATAGATATGTAAATTACATAGAGTCTCCCGCTGTGAAATTACCTGTCTTGAACACGATACATGCAGAGAATTTTCGACAAAAATACACTAAATTGTTGTTTGCATGTGGATTACAGGACTTTCATCACAGTAGTAGGCATATTGATGCTTAGAAGATTTTTCTCTGATTTCACAGAGCTTTCAAAACTCCAGTTATGAAAATGAGGCAGATTACATGGCAGAAACCTCTTGGAGCGGGTTCTAATCAATAGACATGTAATTTACATGGATTCGCTCACCGTGAAATTCCGTTTTCCGAACACGCTACATACATCTCTGATGCGACAATTATTCACTTCATAGTTGTTAGCAAGTGGATTACTGCACTTTCATCCACCATACAATGCTTACTGACACTTTGAAGAATTTTCTCAGATTTCACAGGTTAGTTTTAATGCCAGTTTTGAAAATGAGGCAGATTTGGCAGAAAAATGCTCTTGGAGCCAGTTCTACCCAAAAGATATGTAACTTACCTACTTTCAATCACCGGACATTCCATGTTCTGAACACAATACATGCACCACGGATTCAACAAACAATCTTTAATGAGTTGTGAACATGTGTATTAATGAACTTTAATCCACCTTACAGTGCATATTTTTATATAGAAATGTTATTCTGATTTAGTAGATTTCTCCTAATGTCAGTCTCTAAAATCATGCAGTTTCCAAAGAAAAATCTTATTGTAGCGAGTTCTACCCAATAGACATGCACTTTGCAAAGAACCCTTCATCGTGAAATTCTGTATAACTAAAAAGCTACATGCATCACGGATTCGACCAATATTCACTACAGAGTTGTTAGCATAAGGATTACCGAACTTTCATCCATCATAAAAGCCATGTTGACACTTTGAAGCATTTTCTCATATTTTGAAAGATTTTCCTAATGCCAGTTTGGAAAGGAGGCAGATTCGCAGAAAAATTCTTGTGGAGCGAGTACTTCCCAATAGAGTTGTAATTTACATAGTTTCCCTCACAGTGACATTCCATTTTCCGGACACGCTACATGCATCAAGGTTTCAACAAACTTTCTCTAATGAGTTGTGAACATGTAGATTACAGAACTTTCATCCACCATAAATGGCATATATACTACTAGAAACATTAACTCTGAATGTGCAGCATTTTCCTAATGCCAGTTTCGAAAATCAGGCCGTTTTCTCGGGAAAAAATTTTTGGAGCAAATTCTTACCAATAGGTGTGTAATTTACATAGATTCCATCGCCGGCATTTTCCGTGAAACCATCAGGCTACATGCATAATGCTTTCTACAAATATTCACCACAGATTTGTTTGCATGTGTTTTTACGATCTTGCATCACAATACAAGGCATATTGACACTTTGAAGCATTTTCACTGATTTTGCAGACATTTTCTAAAGCCAGTTTCAAAAATGAGGCAGATTTCCCAGAAAAAACTCTTGGAGCGAATTCTACCCAAGAGACATGTATTTTACATAGATTCGCTCACCGTGATATTCTGTGTTCCGAACACGCTTCACATATCTTGGATTCGACAAATATTCACTACAGAGTTTTTAGCATGCGGATTACCGAACTACCATCCACCATCCAAGGCAGATTTAAACCGAGAATCTAGTAATCTGAGTTTGCAGGGTTTTCCTAAAGTCAGTTTCAAATATCAGGCCTATTTCTCAGGAAAAAACTCTTGGAGTGATTTCTAATCAAGAGAAATGTAATTTACATAAATTCCCTGCCCGTGAAATTCCGTGTTCCGAACATGCTACATGCATAATGATTCGACAAATATCCTCTACAAATTTGTTAGCATGTGGATTACCGAACTTTCATCACAATACATTGAGTATTGATCTTTAGAAGTATTTTCTCAGATTTTGCAGAGTTTTCCAAACGCTAGTTTCAAAAATGACGAAGTTTTTGCAGAAAAACTCTCTCAGAGAGTGTTCTACCCAATAGAGTAGTAATTTACATTGTTTCTATCACCGTGAAATTCCACGTTCTGAACACGGTACATGCACCACGGATTAGAAAAAGATTCTTTAATATGTTGTGAAAATGAGGATTACCGAACTTTCTTGCAACAAAAAGGCATATTTAAACCTACCAATACTACTCTTGTTTTGCAGATATTTTCAAAGTTCAGATTCGATAATCATGCAATTTTCACAGAAAAATCCTCTTCTAGCTCGTTCTACTCAATAGAATTGTAATGTACATAGATTCATTACCGTGAAATTCCATTTTCCAAAAGCACTACTTGAATCACGGTTTACAAATTTATTACTACACTGTAATTAACATGTGGATTTCCGGGCTTTCATTCACCATTCAAGGCATATTGACACTTAGAATCATTTTCTCAGATTTCACGGGAATCTCCTAATGGCAGTTTATAAAATGAGGCACATTTCGCAGAAAAATTCTCTTCAAGCGAGTTCTACCCAATAGACATGTAACTTACATTGTTTCCTTCACTATGACATTCCGTATTCAGAACACATTACATGCATCACGAATTCGACAATCATTCTTTAATGAGTGTGAGCATGTGGATTACCGAACTTTCATCCACCATACAAGGCATATTTACACCTAGAAGTAGTTATTCTGATTTCGCAGGTTTTTCCTAACATCCATTTTCGAAAATCATGAAAGTGTCACATAAACATTCCATTCAAGCGAATTCTATCAAGTAGAATCGTTATTTTCAGAGTTTCACTCACCGAGACATTCCGTGTTCCGAAAATGTTACATTCATCACGGTTTCGACAAAAATTATTTAATGACCGTGAGCATGTGGATTACCGATTTTTCAACGACAATACAAAGCATATTTTCACCTAGAAACATTTACTTAGATTTTGCAAGTTTTCCTAACGTCAGTTATGAAATCAGGCAGTTTTTGCAGAAAAATTCTCTTGGTGCATGTTCTATCCAATAGACATCTCATTTTCAAAAATACCGTCTCCGTAACATTCCGTGTTCCGAAAACGGTACATGCACCACGGATTCAACAAATATTCACTGCTGAGTTTTTAGCATGTGAATTACACATCTTTAATAACCCATTGAAGACATATTGTCACCTTAAAGCATTTACTCTGATTTTGCAGCATTTTCAAAACACCAGTTTCCAAACTGAGGCAGATTTTTCAGTAAAATGCTCCTGGAGCGTGTTCTAACCAAGAGATTTTTAATATACATATTTTCCCTCACCGTGACATTCCGTGTTCCGAACACGCTACATACATCACGGATTTGACAAACATTTTTAATGAGTTGTGTACATGTGTAATAAAGAAGTTTCATCCAACATACAAGGCATATTTATTCCTAGAAATATTAACTCTGATTTCGCAGGTTTCTCCTAATAACAGTTTCGAAAATCAGGCAGTTTTCAAAGCAAAAATCTGTTGGAGCGTGTTCTACACAATAGATATGTAAATTACATAGAGTCTCCCTCTGTGAAATTACGTGTCTTGAACACGATACATGCAGAGAATTTTCGACAAAAATACACTACAGTGTTGTTTGCATGTGGATTACAGGACTTTCATCACAGTAGTAGGCATATTGATGCTTAGAAGCTTTTTCTCTGATTTCACAGAGATTTCGAAACGCCAGTTTCGAAAATGAGGCAGATTACATGGCAGAAACCTCTTGGAGCTGGTTCTAACCAATAGACATGTAATTTACATGGATTCACTCACCGTGAAATTCCGTGTTCCGAACACGTTACATGCATCTCGGATGCGACAATTATTCACTACAGAGTAGTTAGCAAGAGGATTACAGCACTTTCATCCACCATACAAGGCTTACTGTCAATTTGAAAAATTTTCTCAGATTTCACAGCTTAGTTTTAATGTCAGTATTGAAAATGAGGCAGATTTGGCAGAAAAATGCTCTTGGAGCCAGTTCTACCCAAAAGATATGTAACTTTCCTACTTTCAATCACCGGACATTCCATGTTCTGAACACAATACATGCACCACGGATTCAACAAACAATCTTTAATTAGTTGTGAACATGTGCATTAACGATCTTTAATCCACCTTACAGTGCATATTTATATATAGAAATTTTATTCTGATTTAGTAGATTTCTCCTAATGTCAGTCTCTAAAATCATGCAGTTTCCAAAGAAAAATCCTCTTGGAGCGAGTTCTACCCAATAGACATGCACTTTGCAAAGAACCCTTCATCGTGAAATTCTGTGTAACGAAAAAGCTACATGCATCACGGATTCGACAAATATTCACTACAGAGTTGTTAGCATAAGGATTACCGAACTTTCATCCATCATAAAAGCCATGTTGACACTTTGAAGCATTTTCTCATATTTCGAAAGAATTTCCTAATGCCAGTATGGAAAGGAGGCAGATTCGCAGAAAAATTCTTGTGGAGCGAGTACTTCCCAATAGAAATGTAATTTACATAGTTTCACTCACAGTGACATTAAATATTCCGAACACGCTACATGCATCAAGGATTCAACAAACTTTCTCAAATGAGTTGTGAACATGTAGATTACAGAACTTTCATCCACCATAAATGGCATATGTACAACTAGAAACATTAATTCTGAATTTGCAGCATTTTCCTAATGCCAGTTTCGAAAATAATTCCGTTTTCTCAGGAAAAAATTTTTGTGGCGAATTCTAACCTATAGGCGTGTAATTTACATAGATTCCATCGCCGGCATTTTCCGTGAAACCATCAGGCTACATGCATAATGCTTTCTACAAATATTCACCACAGATTTGTTTGCATGTGTTTTTACGATCTTGCATCACAATAAAAGGCAAATTGACACTTTGAAGCATTTTCACTGATTTTGCAGATATTGTCTAAAGCCAGTTTCAAAAATGAGGCAGATTTCCCAGAAATATCTCTTGGAGCGAATTCTACCCAAGAGACATGTATTTTACATAGATTCGCTCACCGTGATATTCTGTGTTCCGAACACGCTTCACGTATCTCGAGTTGACATATATTCACTACAGATTTGTTAGCATGCGGATTACCGAACTACCATCCACCATCCAAGGCAGATTTAAACCGAGAATCTAGTAATCTGAGTTCGCAGGGTTTTCCTGAAGTCAGTTTCAAATATCAGGCCTATTTCTCAGGAAAAATCTCTTGGAGTGATTTCTAAACAAGAGAAATGTTATTTATATAAATTCCCTGCCCGTGTAATTCCGTGTTCCGAACATGCTACATGCATAAAAGATTCGACAAATATTCTCTACAAATTTGTTAGCATGTGGATTACCGAACTTTCATCACAATACATTGAATATTGTTTCTTAGAAGTATTTTCTAAGATTTTGCAGCGTTTTCCAAACGCCAGTTTCAAAATTCATGAAGTTTTTGCAGAAAAACTTTCTCGGAGCGTGTTCTACCAATACAGTAGTAATTTACATTGTTTCTATCACCGTGAAATTCCACGTTCTGAACACGGTGCATGCACCACGGATTAGAAAAAGATTCTTTAATATGTTGTGAAAATGAGGATTACCGAACTTTCTTTCAACATAAAGGCATATTTCAACCTACAAATACTTACTCTTGTTTTGCAGTATTTTCCAAACTTCAGATTCGATAATCATGCAATTTTCGCAGAAAAATTCTCTTCTAGCTCGTTCTACTCAATAGAATTGTAATTTACATAGATTCATTACCGTGAAATTCCATTTTCCAAAAGCGCTACTTGAATCACGGTTTACAAATTTATTACTACACTGTAATTAACATGTGGATTTCCGGGCTTTCATTCACCATTCAAGGCATATTGACACTTAGAAGCATTTTCTCAGATTTCACAGGGTTCTCCTAATGGCAGTTTGGAAAATGAGGCACATTTCGCAGAAAAATTCTCTTCAAGCGAGTTCTACCCAATAGACATGTAACTTACATTGTTTCCTTCATTATGACATTCCGTACTCCGAAGACGTTACATGCATCTCAAATTCGACAAACATTCTTTAATGAGTGTGAGCATGTGGATTACCGAACTTTCATCCACCATACAAGGCATATTTACACGTAGAAGTAGTTATTCTGATTTCGCAGGTTTTTACTAACATCCAGTTTGGAAAATCATGAAATTGTCGCAGAAACATTCAATTCAAGCGAGTTCTATCCAGTAGAATTGTTATTTTCAGAGTTTCACTCACTGATACATTCCGTGTTCTAAAAACGTTACATTCATCACGGCTTCGACAAACATTATTTAATGACCGTGAGCATGTGGATTACCGATTTTTCAACCACAATACAAGGCACATTTACACCTAGAAACATTTACTTAGATTTCACAGGTTTTCCTAACGTCAGTTACGAAAATTAGGGAGTTTTTGCAGAAAAATTCTCTTGGTGCATGTTCTATCCAATAAATATTTCATTTTCATAGATACGGTCACCGTAACATTCCGTGTTCCGAAAACGTTCAATGCACCACGGATTCAAAAAATATTCACTGCTCTGTTCTTTGCATGTGAATTACACATGTTTAATAACCCATTGAAGACATATTGTCACCTTAAAGCATTTACTCAGGTTTTGCAGAATTTTCAAAACACCAGTTTCCAAACTGAGGCAGATTTTTCTGTAAAATTCTCCTGGAGCGTGTTCTAAACAAGAGATTTGTAATTTACATAGTTTCCCTCACCGTGACAGTCCGTGTTCCGAACACGCTAAATACATCACGGATTTGACAAACATTTTTAATGAGTTGTGTACATGTGTATTACAGAACTTTCATCCACCATACAAGGCATATTTACACCTAGAAGTAGTTATTCTGATTTCGCAGGTTTTTCCTAACATCCAGTTTGGAAAATCATGAAATTGTCGCAGAAACATTCAATTCAAGCGAGTTCTATCCAGTAGAATTGTTATTTTCAGAGTTTCACTCACTGATACATTCCGTGTTCTAAAAACGTTACATTTATCACGGCTTCGACAAACATTATTTAATGAGCGTGAGCATGTGGATTACCGATTTTTCAAACACAATACAAGGCACATTTACACCTACAAACATTTACTTAGATTTCACAGGTTTTCCTAACGTCAGTTACGAAAATCAGGGAGTTTTTGCCGAAAAATTCTCTTGGTGCATGTTCTATCCAATAAACATCTCATTTTCATAGATACCATCACCGAAACATTCCGTGTTCCGAAAACGGTCCATGCACCACGGATTCAACAAATATTCACTTCTGAGTTCTTAGCATGTGAATTACACATCTTTAATAACCCATTGAAGACATATTGTCACCTTAAAGCATTTACTCAGATTTTGCAGAATTTTCAAAACACCAGTTTCCAAACTGAGGCAGATTTTTCTGTAAAATTCTCCTGGAGCGTGTTCTAAACAAGATATTTGTAATTTACATAGTTTCCCTCACCGTGACAGTCCGTGTTCCGAACACGCTAAATACATCACGGATTTGACAAACATATTTAATGAGTTGTGTACATGTGTATTACAGAACTTTCATCAACCATACAAGGCATATTTACACCTAGAAATATTAACTCTTAGTTTGCAGGATTTTACTAATAGCAGTTTCGAAATTCACCAGTTTTCAAAGGAAAAAACTGTTCGAGCGTGTTCTACCCAATAGATATGTTAATTACATACAGTCTCCCGCTGTGAAATTACGTGTTTTGAACACGCTACATGCAGAAAAGATTCGAAAATATACACTACAGTGTTGTTTGCATGTGGATTACAGGACTTTCATCACAGAAGTAGGCATATAGATGCTTAGAAATTTTTCTCTGATTTCACAGAGCTTTCGAAATGCCAGTTTCAAAAATAAGGCAGATTTCATGGCAGAAACTTCTCGGAGTGGGTTCAAACCAATAGACATGTAATTTACATGAATTCGCTCACCGTGAATTTCCGTGTTCCGAACACGCTACAGGCATCTCGGATGCGACAATTATTCACTACAGAGTTGTTAGCAAGTGGATTACAACACTTTCATCCACCATAAAAGGCTTTATGACACTTTGAAGAATTTTTTCAGATTTCACAGTTTACTTTTAATGCCAGGTTTGAAAATGAGGCAGTTTTGGCAGAAAAATGCTCTTGGAGCCAGTTCTACCCAAAAGGTATGTAACTTACCTAGTTTCAATCACCGTGACATTCCGTGTTCTGAACACATTACATGCACCACGGATTCAACAAACATTCTTTAATGAGTTGTGAACATGTGTATTAACAAACTTTCATCCACCTTACAGTGCATATTTATACATAGAAATTTTATTCTGATTTAGTAGATTTCTCCTAATGTCAGTCTCTAAAATCATGCAGTTTCCACAGAAAAATCCTCTTGGAGCGAGTGCTACCCAATAGACATGCAATTTACATAGAACTCATCATCGTGACATTCCGTGTTCCGAAAAAGCTACATGCATCACGGATTCGACAAATATTCACTACAGAGTTGTTAGCATAAGGATTATCGAACTTTCATCCACCATAAAAGCCATGTTGACACTTTGAAGCATTTTCTCATATTTCAAAAGATTTTCCTAATGCCAGTTTGGAAAGGAGGCAGATTCGCAGAAAAATCCTTGTGGAGCGTGTATTTCCCAATAGAATTGTAGTTTACATAATTTCCCTCAGAGTGACATTCCATTTTCCGAACACGCTACATGCATCAAGGTTTCAACAAACTTTCTCAAATGAGTTGTGAACATGTAGATTACAGAACTTTCATCCACCATAAATGGCATATATACACCTAGAAACTTTAACTCTGGATTTGCAGCATTTTCCTAATGCCAGTTTCGAATATCATTCCGTTTTGTCAGGAAAATATTTTTGGAGTGAATTCTAACAAATAGGCGTGTAAATTACATAGATCACATCGCCGGCATTTTCCGTGAACCATCAGGCTACATGCATAATGCTTTCTACAAATATTCACCACAGATTTGTTTGCATGTGTTTTTACGATCTTGCATCACAATACAAGGCATATTGAAACTTTGAAGCATTTTCACTGATTTTGCTGATATTTTCTAAAGCCAGTTTTAAAAATGAGGCAGATTTCCCAGAAAAATCTCTTGGAGCGAATTCTACCCAAGAGACATGTATTTTACATAGATTCGCTCACCGTGATATTCTGTGTTCCGAACACGCTTCACGTATCTCGGATTCGACAAATATTCACTACAGAGTTGTTAGCATGGGAATTACCGAACTACCATCCACCATCCAAGGCAGTTTTGCACCGAGAATCTAGTAATCTGTGTTCGCAGGGTTTTCCTAAAGTCAGTTTCAAATATCAGGCCTATTTCTCAGGAAAAATCTCTTGGAGTGATTTCTAACCAAGAGAAATGTAATTTACATAAATTCCCTGCCCGTGAATTTCCGTGCTCCGAACATGCTTCATGCATAAAGGATTCGACAAATATCCTCTACAAATTTGTTAGCATGTGGATTACCGAACTTTCATCACAATACATTGAGTATTGATCCTTAGAAGTATTTTCTCAGATTTTGCAGCGTTTTCCAAAGGCCAGTTTTAAAAATGATGAAGTTTTTGCAGAAAAACTCTCTCGGAGCGTGTTCTACCCAATAGAGTAGTAATTTACATTGTTTCTATCACCGTGAAATTCCACGTTCTGAACACGGTACATGCACCACGGATTAGAAAAAGATTCTTTAATATGTTGTGAAAGTGAGGATTACTGAACTTTCTTTCAACATAAAGGCATATTTCAACCTACAAATACTTACTCTTGTTTTGCAGTTTTTTCCAAACTTCAGATTCGATAATCATGCAATTTTCGCAGAAAAATTCTCTTCTAGCTCGTTCTACTCAATAGAATTGTAATTTACATAGATTCATTACCGTGAAATTCCATTTTCCAAAAGCGCTACTTGAATCACGGTTTACAAATTTATTACTACACTGAAATTAACATGTGGATTTCCGGGCTTTCATTCACCATTCAAGGCATATTGACACTTAGAAGCATTTTCTCAGATTTCACAGGGTTCTCCTAATGGCAGTTTGGAAAATGAGGCACATTTGGCAGAAAAATTCTCTTCAAGCGATTTCTACCCAATAGACATATAACTTACATTGTTTCCTTCATTATGACATTCCGTACTCCGAACACGTTACATGCATCTCAAATTCGACAAACATTCTTTAATGAGTGTGAGCATGTTGATTACCAAACTTTCATCCACCATACAAGGCGTATTTACACCTAGAAGTAGTTATTCTGATTTCGCAGGTTTTTCCTAACATCCAGTTTCGAAAATCATGAAATTGTCGCAGAAACATTCAATTCAAGCGAGTTCTATCCAGTAGAATTGTTATTTTCAGAGTTTCACTCACTGAGACATTCCGTGTTCTAAAAACGTTACATTCATCACGGCTTCGACAAACATTATTTAATGACCGTGAGCATGTGGATTACCGATTTTTCAACCACAATACAAGGCACATTTACACCTAGAAACATTTACTTAGATTTCACAGGTTTTCCTAACGTCAGTTACGAAAATCAGGGAGTTTTTGCCGAAAAATACTCTTGGTGCATGTTCTATCCAATAAACATCTCATTTTCATAGATACGGTCACCGTAACATTCCGTGATCCGAAAACGGTCCATGCACCACGGATTCAACAAATATTCACTGCTCTGTTCTTTGCATGTGAATTACACATCTTTAATAACCCATTGAAGACATATTGTCACCTTAAAGCATTTACTCAGATTTTGCAGAATTTTCAAAACACCAGTTTCCAAACTGATGCAGATTTTTCTGTAAAATTCTCCTGGTGCGTGTTCTAAACAAGAGATTTGTAATTTACATAGTTTCCCTCACCGTGACAGTCCGTGTTCCGAACACGCTAAATACATCACGGATTTGACAAACATATTTAATGAGTTGTTTACATGTGTATTACAGAACTTTCATCAACCATACAAGGCATATTTACACCTAGAAACATTAACTCTTAGTTCGCAGGATTTTACTAATAGCAGTTTCGAAATTCAGGCATTTTTCAAAGGAAAAAACTGTTGGAGCGTGTTCTACCCAATAGATATGTTAATTACATACAGTCTCCCGCTGTGAAATTACGTGTTTTGAACACGCTACATGCAGAAAAGATTCGAAAATATACACTACAGTGTTGTTTGCATGTGGAATACAGGACTTTCATCACAGAAGTAGGCATATAGATGCTTAGAAATTTTTCTCTGATTTCACAGAGCTTTCGAAATGCCAGTTTCAAAAATAAGGCAGATTTCATGGCAGAAACTTTTCGGAGTGGGTTCAAACCAATAGACATGTAATTTACATGAATTCGCTCACCGTGAAATTCCGTGTTCCGAACACGCTACATGCATCTCGGATGCGACAATTATTCACTACAGAGTTGTTAGCAAGTGGATTACAACACTTTCATCCACCATAAAAGGCTTTATGACACTTTGAAGAATTTTTTCAGATTTCACAGTTTACTTTTAATGCCAGGTTTGAAAATGAGGCAGTTTTGGCAGAAAAATGCTCTTGGAGCCAGTTCTACCCAAAAGGTATGTAACTTACCTAGTTTCAATCACCGTGACATTCCGTGTTCTGAACACATTACATGCACCACGGATTCAACAAACATTCTTTAATGAGTTGTGAACATGTGTATTAACAAACTTTCATCCACCTTACAGTGCATATTTATACATAGAAATTTTATTCTGATTTAGTAGATTTCTCCTAATGTCAGTCTCTAAAATCATGCAGTTTCCACAGAAAAATCCTCTTGGAGCGAGTGCTACCCAATAGACATGCAATTTACATAGAACTCATCATCGTGACATTCCGTGTTCCGAAAAAGCTACATGCATCACGGATTCGACAAATATTCACTACAGAGTTGTTAGCATAAGGATTATCGAACTTTCATCCACCATATAAGCCATGTTGACACTTTGAAGCATTTTCTCATATTTCAAAAGATTTTCCTAATGCCAGTTTTGAAAAGGAGGCAGATTCGCAGAAAAATCCTTGTGGAGCGTGTACTTCCCAATAGAATTGTAGTTTACATAATTTCCCTCAGAGTGACATTCCATTTTCCGAACACACTACATGCATCAAGGTTTCAACAAACTTTCTCAAATGAGTTGTGAACATGTAGATTACAGAACTTTCATCCACCATAAATGGCATATATACACCTAGAAACATTAACTCTGGATTTGCAGCATTTTCCTAATGCCAGTTTCGAAAATCATTCCGTTTTCTCAGGAAAATATTTTTGGAGCGAATTCTAACCAATAGGCGTGTAAATTACATAGATCACATCGCCGGCATTTTCCGTGAACCATCAGGCTACATGCATAATGCTTTCTACAAATATTCACCACAGATTTGTTTGCATGTGTTTTTACGATCTTGCATCACAATACAAGGCATATTGAAACTTTGAAGCATTTTCACTGATTTTGCTGATATTTTCTAAAGCCAGTTTTAAAAATGAGGCAGATTTCCCAGAAAAATCTCTTGGAGCGAATTCTACCCAAGAGACATGTATTTTACATAGATTCGCTCACCGTGATATTCTGTGTTCCGAACACGCTTCACGTATCTCGGATTCGACAAATATTCACTACAGAGTTGTTAGCATGGGAATTACCGAACTACCATCCACCATCCAAGGCAGATTTGCACCGAGAATCTAGTAATCTGTGTTCGCAGGGTTTTCCTAAAGTCAGTTTCATATATCAGACCTATTTCTCAGGAAAAATCTCTTGGAGTGATTTCTAACCAAGAGAAATGTAATTTACATAAATTCCCTGCCCGTGAATTTCCGTGCTCCGAACATGCTTCATGCATAAAGGATTCGACAAATATCCTCTACAAATTTGTTAGCATGTGGATTACCGAACTTTCATCACAATACATTGAGTATTGATCCTTAGAAGTATTTTCTCAGATTTTGCAGCGTTTTCCAAACGCCAGTTTCAAAAATGATGAAATTTTGCAGAAAAACTCTCTCGGAGCTTGTTCTACCCAATAGAGTAGTAATTTACATTGTTTCTATCACCGTGAAATTCCACGTTCTGAACACAGTACATGCACCACGGATTAGAAAAAGATTCTTTAATATGTTGTGAAAATGAGGATTACCGAACTTTCTTGCAACAAAAAGGCATATTTAAACCCACCAATACTACTCTTGTTTTGCAGTTTTTTCCAAACTTCAGATTCGATAATCATGCAATTTTCGCAGAAAAATTCTCTTCTAGCTCGTTCTACTCAATAGAATTGTAATTTACATAGATTCATTACCGTGAAATTCCATTTTCCAAAAGCGCTACTTGAATCACGGTTTACAAAATAATTACTACACTGTTATTAACATGTGTATTACCGGGCTTTCATTCAACGTTCAAGGCATATTGACACTTAGAAGCATTTTCTCAGATTTCACAGGGTTCTCCTAATGGCAGTTTGGAAAATGAGGCACATTTGGCAGAAAAAATCTCTTCAAGCGAGTTCTACCCAATAGACATATAACTTACATTGTTTCCTTCATTATGACATTCCGTACTCCGAACACGTTACATGCATCTCAAATTCGAAAACATTCTTTAATGAGTGTGAGCATGTTGATTACCAAACTTTCATCCACCATAGAAGGCGTATTTACACCTAGAAGTAGTTATTCTGATTTCGCAGGTTTTTCCTAACATCCAGTTTCGAAAATCATGAAATTGTCGCAGAAACATTCAATTCAAGCGAGTTCTATCCAGTAGAATTGTTATTTTCAGAGTTTCACTCACCGAGACATTCCGTGTTCCGAAAAAGTTACATTCATCACGGCTTCGACAAACATTATTTAATGACTGTGAGCATGTGGATTACCGATTTTTCAACGACAATACAAAGCATATTTTCACCTAGAAACATTTACTTAGATTTCGCAGGTTTTCCTAACGTCAGTTTTGAAATCAGGCAGTTTTTGCAGAAAAATTCTCTTGGTGCATGTTCTATCCAATAGACATCTCATTTACATAGATACCGTCACCGTAACATTCCGTGTTCCGAAAACGGTACACGCACCACGGATTCAACAAATATTCTCTGCTGAGATTTTAGCATGTGAATTAAACATCTTTAATAACCCATTGAAGACATATTGTCACCTTAAAGCATTTACTCAGATTTTGCAGCATTTTCAAAACACCAGTTTCCAAACTGAGGCAGATTTTTCAGTAAAATGCTCCTGGAGCGTGTTCTAACCAAGTGATTTGTAAAATACATAGTTTCCCTCACCGTGACAATCCGTGTTCCGAACACGCTACATACATCACGGATTTGACAAACATTTTTAATGAGTTGTGTACATGTGTAATAAAGAAGTTTCATCCACCATACCAGGCATGTTAATTCCTAGAAATATTAACTCTGATTTCGCAGGGTTTTCGTAATAACAGTTTCGAAATTCAGGCATTTTTCAAAGCAAAAACCTGTTGGAGCGTGTTCTACATAAAAGATATATAAATTACATAGAGTCTCCCTCTGTGAAATTACGTGTCTTGAACACGATACATGCAGACAATTTTTGACAAAAATACACTACATTGTTGTTTGCATTTGGATTACAGGACTTTCAACACAGTAGTAGGCATATTGATGCTTAGAAGCTTTTTCTCTGATTTCACAGAGCTTTCGAAACGCCAGTTTCAAAATTGAGGCAGATTACTTGGCAGAAACCTCTTGGAGCGGGTTCTACCCAATAGACATATAATTTACATGGATTCGCTCACCGTGAAATTCCGTGTTCCGAACACGCTACATGCATCTCGGATGCGACAATTATTCACTACAGAGTTGTTAGCAAGTGGATTACAGCACTTTCATCCACCATACAAGGCTTATTGACACTTGGAAGAATTTTTTCAGATTTCAAACATTAGTTTGAACGCCAGTTTTGAAAATGAGGCAGATTTGGCAGAAAAATGCTCTTGGAGCCAGTTCTACCCAAAAGATATGTAACTTACCTACATTCAATCACCGGACATTCCAGTTTCTGAACACATTCCATGCACCACGGATTCAACAAACAATATTTAATGAGTTGTGAACATGTGTATTAACGAACTTTAATCCACCTTACAGTGCATATTTATATATAGAAATTTTATTCTGATTTAGTAGATTTCTCCTAATGTCAGTCTCTAAAATCATGCAGTTTCCACAGAAAAATCCTATTGGAGCGAGTTCTACCCAATAGACATGCACTTTGCATAGAACCCTTCATCGTGAAATTCTGTGTAACGGAAAAGCTACATGCATCATGGATTCGACCAATATTCACTACAGAGTTGTTAGCATAAGGATTACCGAACTTTCATTCATCATAAAAGCCATGTTGACACTTTGAAGCATTTTCTTTTATTTCAAAAGATTTTCCTAATGCCAGTTTGGAAAGGAGGCATATTCGCAGAAAAATTCTTGTGGAGCGAGTACTTCCCAATAGAAATTTAATTTACATAGTTTCCCTCACAGTGACATTCCATTTTCTGAACACGCTACATGCATCCAGGTTTCAACAAACTTTCTCGAATGAGTTGTGAACATGTAGATTACAGAACTTTCATCCACCATAAATGGCATATATACAACTAGAAACATTAACTCTGAATTTGCAGCATTTTCCTAATGCCAGTTTCGAAATTAGGCCGTTTTCTCAGGAAAATATTTTTGGAGCGACTTCTAACCAATAGGCGTGTAATTTACATAGATTCCTTCGCCGGCATTTTCCGTGAAACCATCAGACTACATGCATAATGCTTTCTACAAATATTCACCACAGATTTGTTTGCATGTGTTTTTACGATCTTGCATCACAATAAAAGGCAAATTGACACTTTGAAGCATTTTCACTGATTTTGCAGATATTGTCTAAAGCCAGTTTCAAAAATGAGGCAGATTTCTCAGAAAAAACTCTTGGAGCGAATTCTACCCAAGAGACATGTATTTTACACAGATTCGCTCACCGTGATATTCTGTGTTCCGAACACGCTTCACGTATCTCGGATTTGACAAATATTCACTACAGAGTTGTTAGCATGCGGATTACCGAACTACCATCCACATCCAAGTCAGATTTAAACCGAGAATCTAGTCATCTGAGTTCGCAGTGTTTTCATAAATTCAGTTTCATATATCAGACCTATTTCTCAGGAAAAATCTCTTGGAGTGATTTCTAACCAAGAGAAATGTAATTTACATAAATTCCCTGCCCGTGAAATTCCGTGTTCCGAACATGCTACATGCATAAAGGATTCGACAAATATTCTCTACAAATTTGTTAGCATGTGGATTACCGAACTTTCATCACAATACATTGAGTATTGATCCTTAGAATTATTTTCACAGATTTTGCAGCGTTTTCCAAACGCCAGTTTCAAAAACGATGAAGTTATTGCAGAAAAACACTCTTGGAGCATGTTCTACCCAATAGAGTAGTAATTTACATTGTTTCTATCACCGTGAAATTCCACGTTCTGAACACGGTACATGCACCACGGATTAGAAAAAGATTCTTTAATATGTTGTGAAAATGAGGATTACCGAACTTTCTTTCAACATAAAGGCATATTTCAACGTACAAAAACTTACTCTTGTTTTGCAGTCTTTTCCAAACTTCAGATTCTATAATCATGCAATTTTCGCAGAAAAATTCTCTTCTAGCTCGTTCTAATCAATAGAATTGTAATTTACATAGATTCATTACCGTGAAATTCCATTTTCCAAAAGCGCTACTTGAATCACGGTTTACAAATTTATTACTTAACTGTAATTAACATGTGGATTTCCGGGCTTTGATTCACCATTCAAGGCATATTGACACTTAGAAGAATTTTCTCAGATTTCACAGTGTTCTCCTAATGGCAGTTTGGAAAATGAGGCACATTTCGCAGAAAAATTCTTTTCAAGCGAGTTCTACCCAATAGACATGTAACTTACATTGTTTCCTTCATTATGACATTCCGTTCTCCGAACATATTACATGCATCTCAAATTCGACAAACATTCTTTAATGAGTGTGAGCATGTGGATTACCGAACTTTCATCCACCATACAAGGCATATTTACACCTAGAAGTAGTTATTCTGATTTCGCAGGTTTTTCCTAACATCCAGTTTTGAAAATCATGAAATTGTCGCAGAAACATTCATTTCAAGCGAGTTCTATCCAATAGAATTATTATTTTCAGAGTTTCACTCACTGAGACATTCCGTGTTCTTAAAACGTTACATTCATCACGGCTTCGACAAACATTATTTAATGACCGTGAGCATGTGGATTACCGATTTTTCAGCCACAATAAAAGGCACATTTACACCTAGACACATTTACTTAGATTTCACAGGTTTTCCTATCGTCAGTTACGAAAATCAGGGAGTTTTTGCAGAAAAATTCTCTTGGTGCATGTTCTATCCAATAGACATCTCATTTTCAAAAATACCGTCTCCGTAACATTCCGTGTTCCGAAAACGGTACATGCACCACGGATTCAACAAATATTCACTGCTCTGTTCTTTGCATGTGAATTAAACATCTTTAATAACCCATTGAAGACATATTGTCACCTTAAAGCATTTACTCAGATTTTGCAGAATTTTCAAAACACCAGTTTCCAAACTGAGGCAGATTTTTCAGTAAAATGCTCCTGGAGCGTTTTCTAAACAAGTGATTTGTAATTTACATAGATTCCCTCACTGTGAAAATCCGTGTTCCGAACACGCTAAATAAATCACGGATTTGGCAAACATATTTAATGAGTTGTGTACATGTGTATTACAGAACTTTCATCCACCATACAAGGCACATTGATATCTAGAAACATTAACTCTGAGTTCGCAACTTTTCCTAATAGCAGTTTCGAAAATCAGGCAGTTTTCAAAGGAAAAAACTGTTGGAGCGTGTACTACCCAATAGATATGTTAATTACATAGAATCTCCCGCTGTGAAATTACATGTTTTGAACACGCTACATGCAGAAAAGTTTCGAAAAAATACAATACAGAGTTGCTTGCATGTGGATTACAGGACTTTCTCACTATAGAAGGCATATAGATGCTTAGAAGCATTTTCTGTGATTTCACAGAGTTTTCCAAATGCCAGTTTCGAAAATGAGGCAGATTTCACGGCAAAAACCTCTTGGAGTGGGTTCTAACTAATAGACATGTAATTTACATGGATTCGCTCACCATCAAATTCCATGTTCCGAACATGTTACATGCATCTTGGATGTGACAAATATTCACTACAGAGTTGTTAGCAAGTGGATTACAGCACTTTCATCCACCATAAAAACCTTACTGACACTTTGAAGAATTTTCTCAGATTTCACACATTAGTTTGAACGCCAGTTTTGAAAATGAGGCAGATTTGGCAGAAAAATGCTCTTGGAGCCAGTTCTACCCAAAAGATAGGTAATTTCACTACTTCCAATCACCGTGACATTCCGTGTTCTGAACACGTTACATGCACCACGGATTCTACAAACATTCTTAAATGAGTTGTGAACATGTGTATTAACGAACTTTAATCCACCTTACAGTGCATATTTCTACATAGAAATTTTATTCTGATTTAGTATTATTCTCCTAAAGTCAGTCTCTAAAATCATGCAGTTTCCACAGGAAAATCCTATTGGAGCGAGTTCTACCCAATAGACATGCAATTTACATAGAACCCGTCATCGTGAAATTCCGTGTTCCAAAAAAGTTACATGCATCACGGATTCGACAAATATTCACTACAGAGTTGTTAGCATAAGGATTAGCGAACTTTCATCCACCATAAAAGCCATGTTGACAATTTGAAGCATTTTCTCACATTTCGAAAGTTTTTCCTAATGCCAGTTTTGAAAAGGAGGTAGATTCGCAGAAAAATTCTCGTGGAGCGAGTACATCCCAACAGAATTGTATTTACATAGTTTTCCTCACAGTGACATTCTATTTTCCGAACACGCTACATGCATCCAGGTTTCAACAAACTTTCTCAAATGATTTGTGAACATGTAGATTACAGAACTTTCATCCACCATACATGGCATATATACACCTAGAAACATTAACTCTGGATTTGCAGCATTTTCCTAATGCCAGTTTGGAAAATCAGGCCGTTTTCTCAGGGAAAAATTTTTGGAGCGAATTCTAACCAATAGGTGTGTAATTTACATAGATTCCATCGCCGGGATTTTCCGTGATATGATCACACTGCATGCATAATGCTTTCTAAAAATATTCACCACAGATTTTTTTGCATGTGGTTTTAAGATCTTGCATCACAATACAAGGCATATTGACACTTTGAAGCATTTTCTCTGACTTTGCAGAGATTTTCAAACGCCAGGTTCAAAAATGAGGCAGATTTCTCAGTAAAAACTATTAGAAAAATTCTACCCAAGAGACATGTATTTTACATAGATTCGCTCACCGTGATATTCTGTGTTCCGAACACACTTCACGTATCTCGGATTCGACAAATATTCACTACAGAGTAGTTAGCATGCGAATTACCGAGCTTTCATCCACCATAAAAGGCAGATGTACACCGAGAATCTATTAATCTGGGTTCGCAGGTTTTTCCTAACACCAGTTTCGAAGATCAGGCCGATTTCTCAGGAAATAACTCTTGGAGTGATTTCTAACCAAGGGAAATGTAATTTACATAAATTCCCTGGCCGTGAAATTCCGTGTTCCGAACATGTTACATGCATAAACGTTTCGACAAATATTCACTACAAATTTGTTAGCATTTGGATTACCAAACTATCATCACAATACATTGAATATTGATTCTTAGAAGTATTTTCTCAGATTTTGCAGCGTTTTCCAAACGCCAGTTTCAAAAATGACGAAGTTTTCGCAGAAAAACACTCTCGGAGCGAGTTCTACCCAATAGAGAAGTAATTTACATTATTTCAATCACCGTGAAATTCCACGTTCTGAACACGGTACATGCACCACGGATTAGAAAAAGATTCTTTAATATGTTGTGAAAATGTGGATTACCGAACTTTCTTGCAACATAAAGGCACATTTACACCTACAAATATTTACTCTCCTTTTGCACCTTTTTCCAAACTTCAGATTCGATAACCATGCAATTTTCACAGAAAAATTCTCTTCTAGCTCGTTCTACTCAATAGAATTGTAATTTACATAGTTTCATTACCGTGAAATTCCATTTTCCAAAAGCACTACTTGAATCACGGTTTACAAAATAATTACTACACTCTTATTAACATGTGGATTACCGGACTTTCATTCACCATTCAAGGCATATTGACACTTAGAAGCATTTTCTCAGATTTCACAGGGTTCTCTTAATGGCAGTTTTGAAAATGAGGCACATTTCGCAGAAAAATACTCTTCAAGCGATTTCTACCCAATAGATATGTAACGTACATTGTTTCCTTCACTATGACATTCCGTATTCCGAACACATCACATGCATCACGAATTGGACAAACATTCTTTAATGAGTGTGAGCATGTGGATTACCGAACTTTCATCCACCATACAAGGCATATTTACACCTAGAAGTAGTTATTCTGATTTCGCAGGTTTTTCCTAACATCCAGTTTTGAAAATCATGAAATTGTCGCAGAAACATTCAATTCAAGCGAGTTCTATCCAGCAGAATTTTTATTTTCAGAGTTTAACTCACTGAGACATTCCGTGTTCTAAAAACGTTACATTTATCACGGCTTCGACAAACATTATTTAATGAGTGTGAGCATGTGGATTACCGATTTTTCTACCACAATACAAGGCATACTTACACCTAGAAACATTTACTTACATTTCGCAGGTTTTACTAATGTCAGTAACCAAAATCAGGCAGTTTTCGCATAAAAATACTCTTGGTGCATGTTCTATCCAATAGACATCTCATTTTCATAGATACCGTCACCATAACCTTCCGCGTTCCGAAAACGGTACATGCACCACGGATTCAAAAAATATTCACTGCTGAGTTCTTAGCATGTGAATTACACATCTTTAATAACCCATTGAAGACATATTGTCACCTTAAAGCATTTACTCAGATTTTGCAGCGTTTTCAAAACCCCAGTTTCTAAACTGAGGCAGATTTTTCAGTAAAATGCTCCTGGAGCGTGTTCTAACCAAGAGATATGTAATTTACATAGTTTCCCTCACCGTGACAGTCCGTGTTCCGAACGCGCTACATACATCACGGATTTGACAAACATTTTTAATGAGTTGTGTACATGTGTGTTAAAAAAAATTTCATCCACCATACAAGGCATATTTTCACCTAGAAACATTAACTCTGAGTTCGCAGCTTTTTCCTTATAGCAGTTTCGAAAATCAGGCAGTTTTCAAAGGAAAACACGGAGCGTGTTCTACCCAATAGATATGTAAATTACATAGAGTCTCCCGCTGTGAAATTACGTGTTTCGAACACGCTACATGCAGAGAATTTTCGACAAAAATACACTACATTGTTGTTTACATGTGGATTACAGGACTTTCATCACAGTAGTAGGCATATTGATGCTAAGAAGCTTTTTCTCCGAGTTCACAGAAGTTTTCCAAATGCCAGTTTTGAAAATGAGGCAGATTTCCCGGCAAAAAACTCTTGGAGCGGGTTCTAACCAATAAATCTGTAATTTACATGGATTCACTCACCATGAACTTCCGTGTTCCGAACACGCTACAGGCATCTCGGATGCAACAAATATTCACTACAGAGTTGTTAGCAAGTGGATTACAGCACTTTCATCCACCATACAAGGCTTACTGACACTTTTAAGAATTTTCTCAGATTTCACACTTTAGTTTGTACGCCAGTTTTGAAAATGAGGCAGATTTGGCAGAAAAATGCTCTTGGAGCCAGTTCTACCCAAAAGATAGGTAACTTACCTAGTTTCAATCACCGTGACATTCCGTGTTCTGAACACGTTACATGCACCCCGGATTCAACAAACATTCTTTAATGAGTTGTGAACATGTGTATTAATGAACTTTCATCCACCTTACAGTGCATATTTATACATAGAAATTTTATTTTGGTTTAGTAGATTTCTCCTAAGTTTAGTCTCTAAATTCATGCAGTTTCCACAGGAAAATCCTCTTGGAGCGAGTTCTACCCAATAGATATGCAATTTACATAGAACCCGTTATCGTGAAATTCCGTGTTCCGAAAAAGATACATGCATCACGGATTCGACAAATATTCACTTCAGAGTTGTTAGCATAAGGATTAGCGAACTTTCATCCACCATAAAAGCCATGTTGACAATTTGAAGCATTTTCTCACATTTCGAAAGTTTTTCCTAATGCCAGTTTTGAAAAGGAGGTAGATTCGCAGAAAAATTCTCGTGGAGCGAGTACATCCCAACAGAATTGTATTTACATAGTTTTCCTCACAGTGACATTCTATTTTCCGAACACGCTACATGCATCCAGGTTTCAACAAACTTTCTCAAATGATTTGTGAACATGTAGATTACAGAACTTTCATCCACCATACATGGCATATATACACCTAGAAACATTAACTCTGGATTTGCAGCATTTTCCTAATGCCAGTTTGGAAAATCAGGCCGTTTTCTCAGGGAAAAATTTTTGGAGCGAATTCTAACCAATAGGTGTGTAATTTACATAGATTCCATCGCCGGGATTTTCCGTGATATGATCACACTGCATGCATAATGCTTTCTAAAAATATTCACCACAGATTTTTTTGCATGTGGTTTTAAGATCTTGCATCACAATACAAGGCATATTGACACTTTGAAGCATTTTCTCTGACTTTGCAGAGATTTTCAAACGCCAGGTTCAAAAATGAGGCAGATTTCTCAGTAAAAACTATTAGAAAAATTCTACCCAAGAGACATGTATTTTACATAGATTCGCTCACCGTGATATTCTGTGTTCCGAACACACTTCACGTATCTCGGATTCGACAAATATTCACTACAGAGTAGTTAGCATGCGAATTACCGAGCTTTCATCCACCATAAAAGGCAGATGTACACCGAGAATCTATTAATCTGGGTTCGCAGGTTTTTCCTAACACCAGTTTCGAAGATCAGGCCGATTTCTCAGGAAATAACTCTTGGAGTGATTTCTAACCAAGGGAAATGTAATTTACATAAATTCCCTGGCCGTGAAATTCCGTGTTCCGAACATGTTACATGCATAAACGTTTCGACAAATATTCACTACAAATTTGTTAGCATTTGGATTACCAAACTATCATCACAATACATTGAATATTGATTCTTAGAAGTATTTTCTCAGATTTTGCAGCGTTTTCCAAACGCCAGTTTCAAAAATGACGAAGTTTTCGCAGAAAAACACTCTCGGAGCGAGTTCTACCCAATAGAGAAGTAATTTACATTATTTCAATCACCGTGAAATTCCACGTTCTGAACACGGTACATGCACCACGGATTAGAAAAAGATTCTTTAATATGTTGTGAAAATGTGGATTACCGAACTTTCTTGCAACATAAAGGCACATTTACACCTACAAATATTTACTCTCCTTTTGCACCTTTTTCCAAACTTCAGATTCGATAACCATGCAATTTTCACAGAAAAATTCTCTTCTAGCTCGTTCTACTCAATAGAATTGTAATTTACATAGTTTCATTACCGTGAAATTCCATTTTCCAAAAGCACTACTTGAATCACGGTTTACAAAATAATTACTACACTCTTATTAACATGTGGATTACCGGACTTTCATTCACCATTCAAGGCATATTGACACTTAGAAGCATTTTCTCAGATTTCACAGGGTTCTCTTAATGGCAGTTTTGAAAATGAGGCACATTTCGCAGAAAAATACTCTTCAAGCGATTTCTACCCAATAGATATGTAACGTACATTGTTTCCTTCACTATGACATTCCGTATTCCGAACACATCACATGCATCACGAATTGGACAAACATTCTTTAATGAGTGTGAGCATGTGGATTACCGAACTTTCATCCACCATACAAGGCATATTTACACCTAGAAGTAGTTATTCTGATTTCGCAGGTTTTTCCTAACATCCAGTTTTGAAAATCATGAAATTGTCGCAGAAACATTCAATTCAAGCGAGTTCTATCCAGCAGAATTTTTATTTTCAGAGTTTAACTCACTGAGACATTCCGTGTTCTAAAAACGTTACATTTATCACGGCTTCGACAAACATTATTTAATGAGTGTGAGCATGTGGATTACCGATTTTTCTACCACAATACAAGGCATACTTACACCTAGAAACATTTACTTACATTTCGCAGGTTTTACTAATGTCAGTAACCAAAATCAGGCAGTTTTCGCATAAAAATACTCTTGGTGCATGTTCTATCCAATAGACATCTCATTTTCATAGATACCGTCACCATAACCTTCCGCGTTCCGAAAACGGTACATGCACCACGGATTCAAAAAATATTCACTGCTGAGTTCTTAGCATGTGAATTACACATCTTTAATAACCCATTGAAGACATATTGTCACCTTAAAGCATTTACTCAGATTTTGCAGCGTTTTCAAAACCCCAGTTTCTAAACTGAGGCAGATTTTTCAGTAAAATGCTCCTGGAGCGTGTTCTAACCAAGAGATATGTAATTTACATAGTTTCCCTCACCGTGACAGTCCGTGTTCCGAACGCGCTACATACATCACGGATTTGACAAACATTTTTAATGAGTTGTGTACATGTGTGTTAAAAAAAATTTCATCCACCATACAAGGCATATTTTCACCTAGAAACATTAACTCTGAGTTCGCAGCTTTTTCCTTATAGCAGTTTCGAAAATCAGGCAGTTTTCAAAGGAAAACACGGAGCGTGTTCTACCCAATAGATATGTAAATTACATAGAGTCTCCCGCTGTGAAATTACGTGTTTCGAACACGCTACATGCAGAGAATTTTCGACAAAAATACACTACATTGTTGTTTACATGTGGATTACAGGACTTTCATCACAGTAGTAGGCATATTGATGCTAAGAAGCTTTTTCTCCGAGTTCACAGAAGTTTTCCAAATGCCAGTTTTGAAAATGAGGCAGATTTCCCGGCAAAAAACTCTTGGAGCGGGTTCTAACCAATAAATCTGTAATTTACATGGATTCGCTCACCATGAACTTCCGTGTTCCGAACACGCTACAGGCATCTCGGATGCAACAAATATTCACTACAGAGTTGTTAGCAAGTGGATTACAGCACTTTCATCCACCATACAAGGCTTACTGACACTTTTAAGAATTTTCTCAGATTTCACACTTTAGTTTGTACGCCAGTTTTGAAAATGAGGCAGATTTGGCAGAAAAATGCTCTTGGAGCCAGTTCTACCCAAAAGATAGGTAACTTACCTAGTTTCAATCACCGTGACATTCCGTGTTCTGAACACGTTACATGCACCCCGGATTCAACAAACATTCTTTAATGAGTTGTGAACATGTGTATTAACGAACTTTCATCCACCTTACAGTGCATATTTATACATAGAAATTTTATTTTGGTTTAGTAGATTTCTCCTAAGTTTAGTCTCTAAATTCATGCAGTTTCCACAGGAAAATCCTCTTGGAGCGAGTTCTACCCAATAGATATGCAATTTACATAGAACCCGTTATCGTGAAATTCCGTGTTCCGAAAAAGATACATGCATCACGGATTCGACAAATATTCACTTCAGAGTTGTTAGCATAAGGATTAGCGAACTTTCATCCACCATAAAAGCCATGTTGACAATTTGAAGCATTTTCTCACATTTCGAAAGTTTTTCCTAATGCCAGTTTTGAAAAGGAGGTAGATTCGCAGAAAAATTCTCGTGGAGCGAGTACATCCCAACAGAATTGTATTTACATAGTTTTCCTCACAGTGACATTCTATTTTCCGAACACGCTACATGCATCCAGGTTTCAACAAACTTTCTCAAATGATTTGTGAACATGTAGATTACAGAACTTTCATCCACCATACATGGCATATATACACCTAGAAACATTAACTCTGGATTTGCAGCATTTTCCTAATGCCAGTTTGGAAAATCAGGCCGTTTTCTCAGGGAAAAATTTTTGGAGCGAATTCTAACCAATAGGTGTGTAATTTACATAGATTCCATCGCCGGGATTTTCCGTGATATGATCACACTGCATGCATAATGCTTTCTAAAAATATTCACCACAGATTTTTTTGCATGTGGTTTTAAGATCTTGCATCACAATACAAGGCATATTGACACTTTGAAGCATTTTCTCTGACTTTGCAGAGATTTTCAAACGCCAGGTTCAAAAATGAGGCAGATTTCTCAGTAAAAACTATTAGAAAAATTCTACCCAAGAGACATGTATTTTACATAGATTCGCTCACCGTGATATTCTGTGTTCCGAACACACTTCACGTATCTCGGATTCGACAAATATTCACTACAGAGTAGTTAGCATGCGAATTACCGAGCTTTCATCCACCATAAAAGGCAGATGTACACCGAGAATCTATTAATCTGGGTTCGCAGGTTTTTCCTAACACCAGTTTCGAAGATCAGGCCGATTTCTCAGGAAATAACTCTTGGAGTGATTTCTAACCAAGGGAAATGTAATTTACATAAATTCCCTGGCCGTGAAATTCCGTGTTCCGAACATGTTACATGCATAAACGTTTCGACAAATATTCACTACAAATTTGTTAGCATTTGGATTACCAAACTATCATCACAATACATTGAATATTGATTCTTAGAAGTATTTTCTCAGATTTTGCAGCGTTTTCCAAACGCCAGTTTCAAAAATGACGAAGTTTTCGCAGAAAAACACTCTCGGAGCGAGTTCTACCCAATAGAGAAGTAATTTACATTATTTCAATCACCGTGAAATTCCACGTTCTGAACACGGTACATGCACCACGGATTAGAAAAAGATTCTTTAATATGTTGTGAAAATGTGGATTACCGAACTTTCTTGCAACATAAAGGCACATTTACACCTACAAATATTTACTCTCCTTTTGCACCTTTTTCCAAACTTCAGATTCGATAACCATGCAATTTTCACAGAAAAATTCTCTTCTAGCTCGTTCTACTCAATAGAATTGTAATTTACATAGTTTCATTACCGTGAAATTCCATTTTCCAAAAGCACTACTTGAATCACGGTTTACAAAATAATTACTACACTCTTATTAACATGTGGATTACCGGACTTTCATTCACCATTCAAGGCATATTGACACTTAGAAGCATTTTCTCAGATTTCACAGGGTTCTCTTAATGGCAGTTTTGAAAATGAGGCACATTTCGCAGAAAAATACTCTTCAAGCGATTTCTACCCAATAGATATGTAACGTACATTGTTTCCTTCACTATGACATTCCGTATTCCGAACACATCACATGCATCACGAATTGGACAAACATTCTTTAATGAGTGTGAGCATGTGGATTACCGAACTTTCATCCACCATACAAGGCATATTTACACCTAGAAGTAGTTATTCTGATTTCGCAGGTTTTTCCTAACATCCAGTTTTGAAAATCATGAAATTGTCGCAGAAACATTCAATTCAAGCGAGTTCTATCCAGCAGAATTTTTATTTTCAGAGTTTAACTCACTGAGACATTCCGTGTTCTAAAAACGTTACATTTATCACGGCTTCGACAAACATTATTTAATGAGTGTGAGCATGTGGATTACCGATTTTTCTACCACAATACAAGGCATACTTACACCTAGAAACATTTACTTACATTTCGCAGGTTTTACTAATGTCAGTAACCAAAATCAGGCAGTTTTCGCATAAAAATACTCTTGGTGCATGTTCTATCCAATAGACATCTCATTTTCATAGATACCGTCACCATAACCTTCCGCGTTCCGAAAACGGTACATGCACCACGGATTCAAAAAATATTCACTGCTGAGTTCTTAGCATGTGAATTACACATCTTTAATAACCCATTGAAGACATATTGTCACCTTAAAGCATTTACTCAGATTTTGCAGCGTTTTCAAAACCCCAGTTTCTAAACTGAGGCAGATTTTTCAGTAAAATGCTCCTGGAGCGTGTTCTAACCAAGAGATATGTAATTTACATAGTTTCCCTCACCGTGACAGTCCGTGTTCCGAACGCGCTACATACATCACGGATTTGACAAACATTTTTAATGAGTTGTGTACATGTGTGTTAAAAAAAATTTCATCCACCATACAAGGCATATTTTCACCTAGAAACATTAACTCTGAGTTCGCAGCTTTTTCCTTATAGCAGTTTCGAAAATCAGGCAGTTTTCAAAGGAAAACACGGAGCGTGTTCTACCCAATAGATATGTAAATTACATAGAGTCTCCCGCTGTGAAATTACGTGTTTCGAACACGCTACATGCAGAGAATTTTCGACAAAAATACACTACATTGTTGTTTACATGTGGATTACAGGACTTTCATCACAGTAGTAGGCATATTGATGCTAAGAAGCTTTTTCTCCGAGTTCACAGAAGTTTTCCAAATGCCAGTTTTGAAAATGAGGCAGATTTCCCGGCAAAAAACTCTTGGAGCGGGTTCTAACCAATAAATCTGTAATTTACATGGATTCGCTCACCATGAACTTCCGTGTTCCGAACACGCTACAGGCATCTCGGATGCAACAAATATTCACTACAGAGTTGTTAGCAAGTGGATTACAGCACTTTCATCCACCATACAAGGCTTACTGACACTTTTAAGAATTTTCTCAGATTTCACACTTTAGTTTGTACGCCAGTTTTGAAAATGAGGCAGATTTGGCAGAAAAATGCTCTTGGAGCCAGTTCTACCCAAAAGATAGGTAACTTACCTAGTTTCAATCACCGTGACATTCCGTGTTCTGAACACGTTACATGCACCCCGGATTCAACAAACATTCTTTAATGAGTTGTGAACATGTGTATTAACGAACTTTCATCCACCTTACAGTGCATATTTATACATAGAAATTTTATTTTGGTTTAGTAGATTTCTCCTAAGTTTAGTCTCTAAATTCATGCAGTTTCCACAGGAAAATCCTCTTGGAGCGAGTTCTACCCAATAGATATGCAATTTACATAGAACCCGTTATCGTGAAATTCCGTGTTCCGAAAAAGATACATGCATCACGGATTCGACAAATATTCACTTCAGAGTTGTTAGCATAAGGATTAGCGAACTTTCATCCACCATAAAAGCCATGTTGACAATTTGAAGCATTTTCTCACATTTCGAAAGTTTTTCCTAATGCCAGTTTTGAAAAGGAGGTAGATTCGCAGAAAAATTCTCGTGGAGCGAGTACATCCCAACAGAATTGTATTTACATAGTTTTCCTCACAGTGACATTCTATTTTCCGAACACGCTACATGCATCCAGGTTTCAACAAACTTTCTCAAATGATTTGTGAACATGTAGATTACAGAACTTTCATCCACCATACATGGCATATATACACCTAGAAACATTAACTCTGGATTTGCAGCATTTTCCTAATGCCAGTTTGGAAAATCAGGCCGTTTTCTCAGGGAAAAATTTTTGGAGCGAATTCTAACCAATAGGTGTGTAATTTACATAGATTCCATCGCCGGGATTTTCCGTGATATGATCACACTGCATGCATAATGCTTTCTAAAAATATTCACCACAGATTTTTTTGCATGTGGTTTTAAGATCTTGCATCACAATACAAGGCATATTGACACTTTGAAGCATTTTCTCTGACTTTGCAGAGATTTTCAAACGCCAGGTTCAAAAATGAGGCAGATTTCTCAGTAAAAACTATTAGAAAAATTCTACCCAAGAGACATGTATTTTACATAGATTCGCTCACCGTGATATTCTGTGTTCCGAACACACTTCACGTATCTCGGATTCGACAAATATTCACTACAGAGTAGTTAGCATGCGAATTACCGAGCTTTCATCCACCATAAAAGGCAGATGTACACCGAGAATCTATTAATCTGGGTTCGCAGGTTTTTCCTAACACCAGTTTCGAAGATCAGGCCGATTTCTCAGGAAATAACTCTTGGAGTGATTTCTAACCAAGGGAAATGTAATTTACATAAATTCCCTGGCCGTGAAATTCCGTGTTCCGAACATGTTACATGCATAAACGTTTCGACAAATATTCACTACAAATTTGTTAGCATTTGGATTACCAAACTATCATCACAATACATTGAATATTGATTCTTAGAAGTATTTTCTCAGATTTTGCAGCGTTTTCCAAACGCCAGTTTCAAAAATGACGAAGTTTTCGCAGAAAAACACTCTCGGAGCGAGTTCTACCCAATAGAGAAGTAATTTACATTATTTCAATCACCGTGAAATTCCACGTTCTGAACACGGTACATGCACCACGGATTAGAAAAAGATTCTTTAATATGTTGTGAAAATGTGGATTACCGAACTTTCTTGCAACATAAAGGCACATTTACACCTACAAATATTTACTCTCCTTTTGCACCTTTTTCCAAACTTCAGATTCGATAACCATGCAATTTTCACAGAAAAATTCTCTTCTAGCTCGTTCTACTCAATAGAATTGTAATTTACATAGTTTCATTACCGTGAAATTCCATTTTCCAAAAGCACTACTTGAATCACGGTTTACAAAATAATTACTACACTCTTATTAACATGTGGATTACCGGACTTTCATTCACCATTCAAGGCATATTGACACTTAGAAGCATTTTCTCAGATTTCACAGGGTTCTCTTAATGGCAGTTTTGAAAATGAGGCACATTTCGCAGAAAAATACTCTTCAAGCGATTTCTACCCAATAGATATGTAACGTACATTGTTTCCTTCACTATGACATTCCGTATTCCGAACACATCACATGCATCACGAATTGGACAAACATTCTTTAATGAGTGTGAGCATGTGGATTACCGAACTTTCATCCACCATACAAGGCATATTTACACCTAGAAGTAGTTATTCTGATTTCGCAGGTTTTTCCTAACATCCAGTTTTGAAAATCATGAAATTGTCGCAGAAACATTCAATTCAAGCGAGTTCTATCCAGCAGAATTTTTATTTTCAGAGTTTAACTCACTGAGACATTCCGTGTTCTAAAAACGTTACATTTATCACGGCTTCGACAAACATTATTTAATGAGTGTGAGCATGTGGATTACCGATTTTTCTACCACAATACAAGGCATACTTACACCTAGAAACATTTACTTACATTTCGCAGGTTTTACTAATGTCAGTAACCAAAATCAGGCAGTTTTCGCATAAAAATACTCTTGGTGCATGTTCTATCCAATAGACATCTCATTTTCATAGATACCGTCACCATAACCTTCCGCGTTCCGAAAACGGTACATGCACCACGGATTCAAAAAATATTCACTGCTGAGTTCTTAGCATGTGAATTACACATCTTTAATAACCCATTGAAGACATATTGTCACCTTAAAGCATTTACTCAGATTTTGCAGCGTTTTCAAAACCCCAGTTTCTAAACTGAGGCAGATTTTTCAGTAAAATGCTCCTGGAGCGTGTTCTAACCAAGAGATATGTAATTTACATAGTTTCCCTCACCGTGACAGTCCGTGTTCCGAACGCGCTACATACATCACGGATTTGACAAACATTTTTAATGAGTTGTGTACATGTGTGTTAAAAAAAATTTCATCCACCATACAAGGCATATTTTCACCTAGAAACATTAACTCTGAGTTCGCAGCTTTTTCCTTATAGCAGTTTCGAAAATCAGGCAGTTTTCAAAGGAAAACACGGAGCGTGTTCTACCCAATAGATATGTAAATTACATAGAGTCTCCCGCTGTGAAATTACGTGTTTCGAACACGCTACATGCAGAGAATTTTCGACAAAAATACACTACATTGTTGTTTACATGTGGATTACAGGACTTTCATCACAGTAGTAGGCATATTGATGCTAAGAAGCTTTTTCTCCGAGTTCACAGAAGTTTTCCAAATGCCAGTTTTGAAAATGAGGCAGATTTCCCGGCAAAAAACTCTTGGAGCGGGTTCTAACCAATAAATCTGTAATTTACATGGATTCGCTCACCATGAACTTCCGTGTTCCGAACACGCTACAGGCATCTCGGATGCAACAAATATTCACTACAGAGTTGTTAGCAAGTGGATTACAGCACTTTCATCCACCATACAAGGCTTACTGACACTTTTAAGAATTTTCTCAGATTTCACACTTTAGTTTGTACGCCAGTTTTGAAAATGAGGCAGATTTGGCAGAAAAATGCTCTTGGAGCCAGTTCTACCCAAAAGATAGGTAACTTACCTAGTTTCAATCACCGTGACATTCCGTGTTCTGAACACGTTACATGCACCCCGGATTCAACAAACATTCTTTAATGAGTTGTGAACATGTGTATTAACGAACTTTCATCCACCTTACAGTGCATATTTATACATAGAAATTTTATTTTGGTTTAGTAGATTTCTCCTAAGTTTAGTCTCTAAATTCATGCAGTTTCCACAGGAAAATCCTCTTGGAGCGAGTTCTACCCAATAGATATGCAATTTACATAGAACCCGTTATCGTGAAATTCCGTGTTCCGAAAAAGATACATGCATCACGGATTCGACAAATATTCACTTCAGAGTTGTTAGCATAAGGATTAGCGAACTTTCATCCACCATAAAAGCCATGTTGACAATTTGAAGCATTTTCTCACATTTCGAAAGTTTTTCCTAATGCCAGTTTTGAAAAGGAGGTAGATTCGCAGAAAAATTCTCGTGGAGCGAGTACATCCCAACAGAATTGTATTTACATAGTTTTCCTCACAGTGACATTCTATTTTCCGAACACGCTACATGCATCCAGGTTTCAACAAACTTTCTCAAATGATTTGTGAACATGTAGATTACAGAACTTTCATCCACCATACATGGCATATATACACCTAGAAACATTAACTCTGGATTTGCAGCATTTTCCTAATGCCAGTTTGGAAAATCAGGCCGTTTTCTCAGGGAAAAATTTTTGGAGCGAATTCTAACCAATAGGTGTGTAATTTACATAGATTCCATCGCCGGGATTTTCCGTGATATGATCACACTGCATGCATAATGCTTTCTAAAAATATTCACCACAGATTTTTTTGCATGTGGTTTTAAGATCTTGCATCACAATACAAGGCATATTGACACTTTGAAGCATTTTCTCTGACTTTGCAGAGATTTTCAAACGCCAGGTTCAAAAATGAGGCAGATTTCTCAGTAAAAACTATTAGAAAAATTCTACCCAAGAGACATGTATTTTACATAGATTCGCTCACCGTGATATTCTGTGTTCCGAACACACTTCACGTATCTCGGATTCGACAAATATTCACTACAGAGTAGTTAGCATGCGAATTACCGAGCTTTCATCCACCATAAAAGGCAGATGTACACCGAGAATCTATTAATCTGGGTTCGCAGGTTTTTCCTAACACCAGTTTCGAAGATCAGGCCGATTTCTCAGGAAATAACTCTTGGAGTGATTTCTAACCAAGGGAAATGTAATTTACATAAATTCCCTGGCCGTGAAATTCCGTGTTCCGAACATGTTACATGCATAAACGTTTCGACAAATATTCACTACAAATTTGTTAGCATTTGGATTACCAAACTATCATCACAATACATTGAATATTGATTCTTAGAAGTATTTTCTCAGATTTTGCAGCGTTTTCCAAACGCCAGTTTCAAAAATGACGAAGTTTTCGCAGAAAAACACTCTCGGAGCGAGTTCTACCCAATAGAGAAGTAATTTACATTATTTCAATCACCGTGAAATTCCACGTTCTGAACACGGTACATGCACCACGGATTAGAAAAAGATTCTTTAATATGTTGTGAAAATGTGGATTACCGAACTTTCTTGCAACATAAAGGCACATTTACACCTACAAATATTTACTCTCCTTTTGCACCTTTTTCCAAACTTCAGATTCGATAACCATGCAATTTTCACAGAAAAATTCTCTTCTAGCTCGTTCTACTCAATAGAATTGTAATTTACATAGTTTCATTACCGTGAAATTCCATTTTCCAAAAGCACTACTTGAATCACGGTTTACAAAATAATTACTACACTCTTATTAACATGTGGATTACCGGACTTTCATTCACCATTCAAGGCATATTGACACTTAGAAGCATTTTCTCAGATTTCACAGGGTTCTCTTAATGGCAGTTTTGAAAATGAGGCACATTTCGCAGAAAAATACTCTTCAAGCGATTTCTACCCAATAGATATGTAACGTACATTGTTTCCTTCACTATGACATTCCGTATTCCGAACACATCACATGCATCACGAATTGGACAAACATTCTTTAATGAGTGTGAGCATGTGGATTACCGAACTTTCATCCACCATACAAGGCATATTTACACCTAGAAGTAGTTATTCTGATTTCGCAGGTTTTTCCTAACATCCAGTTTTGAAAATCATGAAATTGTCGCAGAAACATTCAATTCAAGCGAGTTCTATCCAGCAGAATTTTTATTTTCAGAGTTTAACTCACTGAGACATTCCGTGTTCTAAAAACGTTACATTTATCACGGCTTCGACAAACATTATTTAATGAGTGTGAGCATGTGGATTACCGATTTTTCTACCACAATACAAGGCATACTTACACCTAGAAACATTTACTTACATTTCGCAGGTTTTACTAATGTCAGTAACCAAAATCAGGCAGTTTTCGCATAAAAATACTCTTGGTGCATGTTCTATCCAATAGACATCTCATTTTCATAGATACCGTCACCATAACCTTCCGCGTTCCGAAAACGGTACATGCACCACGGATTCAAAAAATATTCACTGCTGAGTTCTTAGCATGTGAATTACACATCTTTAATAACCCATTGAAGACATATTGTCACCTTAAAGCATTTACTCAGATTTTGCAGCGTTTTCAAAACCCCAGTTTCTAAACTGAGGCAGATTTTTCAGTAAAATGCTCCTGGAGCGTGTTCTAACCAAGAGATATGTAATTTACATAGTTTCCCTCACCGTGACAGTCCGTGTTCCGAACGCGCTACATACATCACGGATTTGACAAACATTTTTAATGAGTTGTGTACATGTGTGTTAAAAAAAATTTCATCCACCATACAAGGCATATTTTCACCTAGAAACATTAACTCTGAGTTCGCAGCTTTTTCCTTATAGCAGTTTCGAAAATCAGGCAGTTTTCAAAGGAAAACACGGAGCGTGTTCTACCCAATAGATATGTAAATTACATAGAGTCTCCCGCTGTGAAATTACGTGTTTCGAACACGCTACATGCAGAGAATTTTCGACAAAAATACACTACATTGTTGTTTACATGTGGATTACAGGACTTTCATCACAGTAGTAGGCATATTGATGCTAAGAAGCTTTTTCTCCGAGTTCACAGAAGTTTTCCAAATGCCAGTTTTGAAAATGAGGCAGATTTCCCGGCAAAAAACTCTTGGAGCGGGTTCTAACCAATAAATCTGTAATTTACATGGATTCGCTCACCATGAACTTCCGTGTTCCGAACACGCTACAGGCATCTCGGATGCAACAAATATTCACTACAGAGTTGTTAGCAAGTGGATTACAGCACTTTCATCCACCATACAAGGCTTACTGACACTTTTAAGAATTTTCTCAGATTTCACACTTTAGTTTGTACGCCAGTTTTGAAAATGAGGCAGATTTGGCAGAAAAATGCTCTTGGAGCCAGTTCTACCCAAAAGATAGGTAACTTACCTAGTTTCAATCACCGTGACATTCCGTGTTCTGAACACGTTACATGCACCCCGGATTCAACAAACATTCTTTAATGAGTTGTGAACATGTGTATTAACGAACTTTCATCCACCTTACAGTGCATATTTATACATAGAAATTTTATTTTGGTTTAGTAGATTTCTCCTAAGTTTAGTCTCTAAATTCATGCAGTTTCCACAGGAAAATCCTCTTGGAGCGAGTTCTACCCAATAGATATGCAATTTACATAGAACCCGTTATCGTGAAATTCCGTGTTCCGAAAAAGATACATGCATCACGGATTCGACAAATATTCACTTCAGAGTTGTTAGCATAAGGATTAGCGAACTTTCATCCACCATAAAAGCCATGTTGACAATTTGAAGCATTTTCTCACATTTCGAAAGTTTTTCCTAATGCCAGTTTTGAAAAGGAGGTAGATTCGCAGAAAAATTCTCGTGGAGCGAGTACATCCCAACAGAATTGTATTTACATAGTTTTCCTCACAGTGACATTCTATTTTCCGAACACGCTACATGCATCCAGGTTTCAACAAACTTTCTCAAATGATTTGTGAACATGTAGATTACAGAACTTTCATCCACCATACATGGCATATATACACCTAGAAACATTAACTCTGGATTTGCAGCATTTTCCTAATGCCAGTTTGGAAAATCAGGCCGTTTTCTCAGGGAAAAATTTTTGGAGCGAATTCTAACCAATAGGTGTGTAATTTACATAGATTCCATCGCCGGGATTTTCCGTGATATGATCACACTGCATGCATAATGCTTTCTAAAAATATTCACCACAGATTTTTTTGCATGTGGTTTTAAGATCTTGCATCACAATACAAGGCATATTGACACTTTGAAGCATTTTCTCTGACTTTGCAGAGATTTTCAAACGCCAGGTTCAAAAATGAGGCAGATTTCTCAGTAAAAACTATTAGAAAAATTCTACCCAAGAGACATGTATTTTACATAGATTCGCTCACCGTGATATTCTGTGTTCCGAACACACTTCACGTATCTCGGATTCGACAAATATTCACTACAGAGTAGTTAGCATGCGAATTACCGAGCTTTCATCCACCATAAAAGGCAGATGTACACCGAGAATCTATTAATCTGGGTTCGCAGGTTTTTCCTAACACCAGTTTCGAAGATCAGGCCGATTTCTCAGGAAATAACTCTTGGAGTGATTTCTAACCAAGGGAAATGTAATTTACATAAATTCCCTGGCCGTGAAATTCCGTGTTCCGAACATGTTACATGCATAAACGTTTCGACAAATATTCACTACAAATTTGTTAGCATTTGGATTACCAAACTATCATCACAATACATTGAATATTGATTCTTAGAAGTATTTTCTCAGATTTTGCAGCGTTTTCCAAACGCCAGTTTCAAAAATGACGAAGTTTTCGCAGAAAAACACTCTCGGAGCGAGTTCTACCCAATAGAGAAGTAATTTACATTATTTCAATCACCGTGAAATTCCACGTTCTGAACACGGTACATGCACCACGGATTAGAAAAAGATTCTTTAATATGTTGTGAAAATGTGGATTACCGAACTTTCTTGCAACATAAAGGCACATTTACACCTACAAATATTTACTCTCCTTTTGCACCTTTTTCCAAACTTCAGATTCGATAACCATGCAATTTTCACAGAAAAATTCTCTTCTAGCTCGTTCTACTCAATAGAATTGTAATTTACATAGTTTCATTACCGTGAAATTCCATTTTCCAAAAGCACTACTTGAATCACGGTTTACAAAATAATTACTACACTCTTATTAACATGTGGATTACCGGACTTTCATTCACCATTCAAGGCATATTGACACTTAGAAGCATTTTCTCAGATTTCACAGGGTTCTCTTAATGGCAGTTTTGAAAATGAGGCACATTTCGCAGAAAAATACTCTTCAAGCGATTTCTACCCAATAGATATGTAACGTACATTGTTTCCTTCACTATGACATTCCGTATTCCGAACACATCACATGCATCACGAATTGGACAAACATTCTTTAATGAGTGTGAGCATGTGGATTACCGAACTTTCATCCACCATACAAGGCATATTTACACCTAGAAGTAGTTATTCTGATTTCGCAGGTTTTTCCTAACATCCAGTTTTGAAAATCATGAAATTGTCGCAGAAACATTCAATTCAAGCGAGTTCTATCCAGCAGAATTTTTATTTTCAGAGTTTAACTCACTGAGACATTCCGTGTTCTAAAAACGTTACATTTATCACGGCTTCGACAAACATTATTTAATGAGTGTGAGCATGTGGATTACCGATTTTTCTACCACAATACAAGGCATACTTACACCTAGAAACATTTACTTACATTTCGCAGGTTTTACTAATGTCAGTAACCAAAATCAGGCAGTTTTCGCATAAAAATACTCTTGGTGCATGTTCTATCCAATAGACATCTCATTTTCATAGATACCGTCACCATAACCTTCCGCGTTCCGAAAACGGTACATGCACCACGGATTCAAAAAATATTCACTGCTGAGTTCTTAGCATGTGAATTACACATCTTTAATAACCCATTGAAGACATATTGTCACCTTAAAGCATTTACTCAGATTTTGCAGCGTTTTCAAAACCCCAGTTTCTAAACTGAGGCAGATTTTTCAGTAAAATGCTCCTGGAGCGTGTTCTAACCAAGAGATATGTAATTTACATAGTTTCCCTCACCGTGACAGTCCGTGTTCCGAACGCGCTACATACATCACGGATTTGACAAACATTTTTAATGAGTTGTGTACATGTGTGTTAAAAAAAATTTCATCCACCATACAAGGCATATTTTCACCTAGAAACATTAACTCTGAGTTCGCAGCTTTTTCCTTATAGCAGTTTCGAAAATCAGGCAGTTTTCAAAGGAAAACACGGAGCGTGTTCTACCCAATAGATATGTAAATTACATAGAGTCTCCCGCTGTGAAATTACGTGTTTCGAACACGCTACATGCAGAGAATTTTCGACAAAAATACACTACATTGTTGTTTACATGTGGATTACAGGACTTTCATCACAGTAGTAGGCATATTGATGCTAAGAAGCTTTTTCTCCGAGTTCACAGAAGTTTTCCAAATGCCAGTTTTGAAAATGAGGCAGATTTCCCGGCAAAAAACTCTTGGAGCGGGTTCTAACCAATAAATCTGTAATTTACATGGATTCGCTCACCATGAACTTCCGTGTTCCGAACACGCTACAGGCATCTCGGATGCAACAAATATTCACTACAGAGTTGTTAGCAAGTGGATTACAGCACTTTCATCCACCATACAAGGCTTACTGACACTTTTAAGAATTTTCTCAGATTTCACACTTTAGTTTGTACGCCAGTTTTGAAAATGAGGCAGATTTGGCAGAAAAATGCTCTTGGAGCCAGTTCTACCCAAAAGATAGGTAACTTACCTAGTTTCAATCACCGTGACATTCCGTGTTCTGAACACGTTACATGCACCCCGGATTCAACAAACATTCTTTAATGAGTTGTGAACATGTGTATTAACGAACTTTCATCCACCTTACAGTGCATATTTATACATAGAAATTTTATTTTGGTTTAGTAGATTTCTCCTAAGTTTAGTCTCTAAATTCATGCAGTTTCCACAGGAAAATCCTCTTGGAGCGAGTTCTACCCAATAGATATGCAATTTACATAGAACCCGTTATCGTGAAATTCCGTGTTCCGAAAAAGATACATGCATCACGGATTCGACAAATATTCACTTCAGAGTTGTTAGCATAAGGATTAGCGAACTTTCATCCACCATAAAAGCCATGTTGACAATTTGAAGCATTTTCTCACATTTCGAAAGTTTTTCCTAATGCCAGTTTTGAAAAGGAGGTAGATTCGCAGAAAAATTCTCGTGGAGCGAGTACATCCCAACAGAATTGTATTTACATAGTTTTCCTCACAGTGACATTCTATTTTCCGAACACGCTACATGCATCCAGGTTTCAACAAACTTTCTCAAATGATTTGTGAACATGTAGATTACAGAACTTTCATCCACCATACATGGCATATATACACCTAGAAACATTAACTCTGGATTTGCAGCATTTTCCTAATGCCAGTTTGGAAAATCAGGCCGTTTTCTCAGGGAAAAATTTTTGGAGCGAATTCTAACCAATAGGTGTGTAATTTACATAGATTCCATCGCCGGGATTTTCCGTGATATGATCACACTGCATGCATAATGCTTTCTAAAAATATTCACCACAGATTTTTTTGCATGTGGTTTTAAGATCTTGCATCACAATACAAGGCATATTGACACTTTGAAGCATTTTCTCTGACTTTGCAGAGATTTTCAAACGCCAGGTTCAAAAATGAGGCAGATTTCTCAGTAAAAACTATTAGAAAAATTCTACCCAAGAGACATGTATTTTACATAGATTCGCTCACCGTGATATTCTGTGTTCCGAACACACTTCACGTATCTCGGATTCGACAAATATTCACTACAGAGTAGTTAGCATGCGAATTACCGAGCTTTCATCCACCATAAAAGGCAGATGTACACCGAGAATCTATTAATCTGGGTTCGCAGGTTTTTCCTAACACCAGTTTCGAAGATCAGGCCGATTTCTCAGGAAATAACTCTTGGAGTGATTTCTAACCAAGGGAAATGTAATTTACATAAATTCCCTGGCCGTGAAATTCCGTGTTCCGAACATGTTACATGCATAAACGTTTCGACAAATATTCACTACAAATTTGTTAGCATTTGGATTACCAAACTATCATCACAATACATTGAATATTGATTCTTAGAAGTATTTTCTCAGATTTTGCAGCGTTTTCCAAACGCCAGTTTCAAAAATGACGAAGTTTTCGCAGAAAAACACTCTCGGAGCGAGTTCTACCCAATAGAGAAGTAATTTACATTATTTCAATCACCGTGAAATTCCACGTTCTGAACACAGTACATGCACCACGGATTAGAAAAAGATTCTTTAATATGTTGTGAAAATGTGGATTACCGAACTTTCTTGCAACATAAAGGCACATTTACACCTACAAATATTTACTCTCCTTTTGCACCTTTTTCCAAACTTCAGATTCGATAACCATGCAATTTTCACAGAAAAATTCTCTTCTAGCTCGTTCTACTCAATAGAATTGTAATTTACATAGTTTCATTACCGTGAAATTCCATTTTCCAAAAGCACTACTTGAATCACGGTTTACAAAATAATTACTACACTCTTATTAACATGTGGATTACCGGACTTTCATTCACCATTCAAGGCATATTGACACTTAGAAGCATTTTCTCAGATTTCACAGGGTTCTCTTAATGGCAGTTTTGAAAATGAGGCACATTTCGCAGAAAAATACTCTTCAAGCGATTTCTACCCAATAGATATGTAACGTACATTGTTTCCTTCACTATGACATTCCGTATTCCGAACACATCACATGCATCACGAATTGGACAAACATTCTTTAATGAGTGTGAGCATGTGGATTACCGAACTTTCATCCACCATACAAGGCATATTTACACCTAGAAGTAGTTATTCTGATTTCGCAGGTTTTTCCTAACATCCAGTTTTGAAAATCATGAAATTGTCGCAGAAACATTCAATTCAAGCGAGTTCTATCCAGCAGAATTTTTATTTTCAGAGTTTAACTCACTGAGACATTCCGTGTTCTAAAAACGTTACATTTATCACGGCTTCGACAAACATTATTTAATGAGTGTGAGCATGTGGATTACCGATTTTTCTACCACAATACAAGGCATACTTACACCTAGAAACATTTACTTACATTTCGCAGGTTTTACTAATGTCAGTAACCAAAATCAGGCAGTTTTCGCATAAAAATACTCTTGGTGCATGTTCTATCCAATAGACATCTCATTTTCATAGATACCGTCACCATAACCTTCCGCGTTCCGAAAACGGTACATGCACCACGGATTCAAAAAATATTCACTGCTGAGTTCTTAGCATGTGAATTACACATCTTTAATAACCCATTGAAGACATATTGTCACCTTAAAGCATTTACTCAGATTTTGCAGCGTTTTCAAAACCCCAGTTTCTAAACTGAGGCAGATTTTTCAGTAAAATGCTCCTGGAGCGTGTTCTAACCAAGAGATATGTAATTTACATAGTTTCCCTCACCGTGACAGTCCGTGTTCCGAACGCGCTACATACATCACGGATTTGACAAACATTTTTAATGAGTTGTGTACATGTGTGTTAAAAAAAATTTCATCCACCATACAAGGCATATTTTCACCTAGAAACATTAACTCTGAGTTCGCAGCTTTTTCCTTATAGCAGTTTCGAAAATCAGGCAGTTTTCAAAGGAAAACACGGAGCGTGTTCTACCCAATAGATATGTAAATTACATAGAGTCTCCCGCTGTGAAATTACGTGTTTCGAACACGCTACATGCAGAGAATTTTCGACAAAAATACACTACATTGTTGTTTACATGTGGATTACAGGACTTTCATCACAGTAGTAGGCATATTGATGCTAAGAAGCTTTTTCTCCGAGTTCACAGAAGTTTTCCAAATGCCAGTTTTGAAAATGAGGCAGATTTCCCGGCAAAAAACTCTTGGAGCGGGTTCTAACCAATAAATCTGTAATTTACATGGATTCGCTCACCATGAACTTCCGTGTTCCGAACACGCTACAGGCATCTCGGATGCAACAAATATTCACTACAGAGTTGTTAGCAAGTGGATTACAGCACTTTCATCCACCATACAAGGCTTACTGACACTTTTAAGAATTTTCTCAGATTTCACACTTTAGTTTGTACGCCAGTTTTGAAAATGAGGCAGATTTGGCAGAAAAATGCTCTTGGAGCCAGTTCTACCCAAAAGATAGGTAACTTACCTAGTTTCAATCACCGTGACATTCCGTGTTCTGAACACGTTACATGCACCCCGGATTCAACAAACATTCTTTAATGAGTTGTGAACATGTGTATTAACGAACTTTCATCCACCTTACAGTGCATATTTATACATAGAAATTTTATTTTGGTTTAGTAGATTTCTCCTAAGTTTAGTCTCTAAATTCATGCAGTTTCCACAGGAAAATCCTCTTGGAGCGAGTTCTACCCAATAGATATGCAATTTACATAGAACCCGTTATCGTGAAATTCCGTGTTCCGAAAAAGATACATGCATCACGGATTCGACAAATATTCACTTCAGAGTTGTTAGCATAAGGATTAGCGAACTTTCATCCACCATAAAAGCCATGTTGACAATTTGAAGCATTTTCTCACATTTCGAAAGTTTTTCCTAATGCCAGTTTTGAAAAGGAGGTAGATTCGCAGAAAAATTCTCGTGGAGCGAGTACATCCCAACAGAATTGTATTTACATAGTTTTCCTCACAGTGACATTCTATTTTCCGAACACGCTACATGCATCCAGGTTTCAACAAACTTTCTCAAATGATTTGTGAACATGTAGATTACAGAACTTTCATCCACCATACATGGCATATATACACCTAGAAACATTAACTCTGGATTTGCAGCATTTTCCTAATGCCAGTTTGGAAAATCAGGCCGTTTTCTCAGGGAAAAATTTTTGGAGCGAATTCTAACCAATAGGTGTGTAATTTACATAGATTCCATCGCCGGGATTTTCCGTGATATGATCACACTGCATGCATAATGCTTTCTAAAAATATTCACCACAGATTTTTTTGCATGTGGTTTTAAGATCTTGCATCACAATACAAGGCATATTGACACTTTGAAGCATTTTCTCTGACTTTGCAGAGATTTTCAAACGCCAGGTTCAAAAATGAGGCAGATTTCTCAGTAAAAACTATTAGAAAAATTCTACCCAAGAGACATGTATTTTACATAGATTCGCTCACCGTGATATTCTGTGTTCCGAACACACTTCACGTATCTCGGATTCGACAAATATTCACTACAGAGTAGTTAGCATGCGAATTACCGAGCTTTCATCCACCATAAAAGGCAGATGTACACCGAGAATCTATTAATCTGGGTTCGCAGGTTTTTCCTAACACCAGTTTCGAAGATCAGGCCGATTTCTCAGGAAATAACTCTTGGAGTGATTTCTAACCAAGGGAAATGTAATTTACATAAATTCCCTGGCCGTGAAATTCCGTGTTCCGAACATGTTACATGCATAAACGTTTCGACAAATATTCACTACAAATTTGTTAGCATTTGGATTACCAAACTATCATCACAATACATTGAATATTGATTCTTAGAAGTATTTTCTCAGATTTTGCAGCGTTTTCCAAACGCCAGTTTCAAAAATGACGAAGTTTTCGCAGAAAAACACTCTCGGAGCGAGTTCTACCCAATAGAGAAGTAATTTACATTATTTCAATCACCGTGAAATTCCACGTTCTGAACACGGTACATGCACCACGGATTAGAAAAAGATTCTTTAATATGTTGTGAAAATGTGGATTACCGAACTTTCTTGCAACATAAAGGCACATTTACACCTACAAATATTTACTCTCCTTTTGCACCTTTTTCCAAACTTCAGATTCGATAACCATGCAATTTTCACAGAAAAATTCTCTTCTAGCTCGTTCTACTCAATAGAATTGTAATTTACATAGTTTCATTACCGTGAAATTCCATTTTCCAAAAGCACTACTTGAATCACGGTTTACAAAATAATTACTACACTCTTATTAACATGTGGATTACCGGACTTTCATTCACCATTCAAGGCATATTGACACTTAGAAGCATTTTCTCAGATTTCACAGGGTTCTCTTAATGGCAGTTTTGAAAATGAGGCACATTTCGCAGAAAAATACTCTTCAAGCGATTTCTACCCAATAGATATGTAACGTACATTGTTTCCTTCACTATGACATTCCGTATTCCGAACACATCACATGCATCACGAATTGGACAAACATTCTTTAATGAGTGTGAGCATGTGGATTACCGAACTTTCATCCACCATACAAGGCATATTTACACCTAGAAGTAGTTATTCTGATTTCGCAGGTTTTTCCTAACATCCAGTTTTGAAAATCATGAAATTGTCGCAGAAACATTCAATTCAAGCGAGTTCTATCCAGCAGAATTTTTATTTTCAGAGTTTAACTCACTGAGACATTCCGTGTTCTAAAAACGTTACATTTATCACGGCTTCGACAAACATTATTTAATGAGTGTGAGCATGTGGATTACCGATTTTTCTACCACAATACAAGGCATACTTACACCTAGAAACATTTACTTACATTTCGCAGGTTTTACTAATGTCAGTAACCAAAATCAGGCAGTTTTCGCATAAAAATACTCTTGGTGCATGTTCTATCCAATAGACATCTCATTTTCATAGATACCGTCACCATAACCTTCCGCGTTCCGAAAACGGTACATGCACCACGGATTCAAAAAATATTCACTGCTGAGTTCTTAGCATGTGAATTACACATCTTTAATAACCCATTGAAGACATATTGTCACCTTAAAGCATTTACTCAGATTTTGCAGCGTTTTCAAAACCCCAGTTTCTAAACTGAGGCAGATTTTTCAGTAAAATGCTCCTGGAGCGTGTTCTAACCAAGAGATATGTAATTTACATAGTTTCCCTCACCGTGACAGTCCGTGTTCCGAACGCGCTACATACATCACGGATTTGACAAACATTTTTAATGAGTTGTGTACATGTGTGTTAAAAAAAATTTCATCCACCATACAAGGCATATTTTCACCTAGAAACATTAACTCTGAGTTCGCAGCTTTTTCCTTATAGCAGTTTCGAAAATCAGGCAGTTTTCAAAGGAAAACACGGAGCGTGTTCTACCCAATAGATATGTAAATTACATAGAGTCTCCCGCTGTGAAATTACGTGTTTCGAACACGCTACATGCAGAGAATTTTCGACAAAAATACACTACATTGTTGTTTACATGTGGATTACAGGACTTTCATCACAGTAGTAGGCATATTGATGCTAAGAAGCTTTTTCTCCGAGTTCACAGAAGTTTTCCAAATGCCAGTTTTGAAAATGAGGCAGATTTCCCGGCAAAAAACTCTTGGAGCGGGTTCTAACCAATAAATATGTAATTTACATGGATTCGCTCACCATGAACTTCCGTGTTCCGAACACGCTACAGGCATCTCGGATGCAACAAATATTCACTACAGAGTTGTTAGCAAGTGGATTACAGCACTTTCATCCACCATACAAGGCTTACTGACACTTTTAAGAATTTTCTCAGATTTCACACTTTAGTTTGTACGCCAGTTTTGAAAATGAGGCAGATTTGGCAGAAAAATGCTCTTGGAGCCAGTTCTACCCAAAAGATAGGTAACTTACCTAGTTTCAATCACCGTGACATTCCGTGTTCTGAACACGTTACATGCACCCCGGATTCAACAAACATTCTTTAATGAGTTGTGAACATGTGTATTAACGAACTTTCATCCACCTTACAGTGCATATTTATACATAGAAATTTTATTTTGGTTTAGTAGATTTCTCCTAAGTTTAGTCTCTAAATTCATGCAGTTTCCACAGGAAAATCCTCTTGGAGCGAGTTCTACCCAATAGATATGCAATTTACATAGAACCCGTTATCGTGAAATTCCGTGTTCCGAAAAAGATACATGCATCACGGATTCGACAAATATTCACTTCAGAGTTGTTAGCATAAGGATTAGCGAACTTTCATCCACCATAAAAGCCATGTTGACAATTTGAAGCATTTTCTCACATTTCGAAAGTTTTTCCTAATGCCAGTTTTGAAAAGGAGGTAGATTCGCAGAAAAATTCTCGTGGAGCGAGTACATCCCAACAGAATTGTATTTACATAGTTTTCCTCACAGTGACATTCTATTTTCCGAACACGCTACATGCATCCAGGTTTCAACAAACTTTCTCAAATGATTTGTGAACATGTAGATTACAGAACTTTCATCCACCATACATGGCATATATACACCTAGAAACATTAACTCTGGATTTGCAGCATTTTCCTAATGCCAGTTTGGAAAATCAGGCCGTTTTCTCAGGGAAAAATTTTTGGAGCGAATTCTAACCAATAGGTGTGTAATTTACATAGATTCCATCGCCGGGATTTTCCGTGATATGATCACACTGCATGCATAATGCTTTCTAAAAATATTCACCACAGATTTTTTTGCATGTGGTTTTAAGATCTTGCATCACAATACAAGGCATATTGACACTTTGAAGCATTTTCTCTGACTTTGCAGAGATTTTCAAACGCCAGGTTCAAAAATGAGGCAGATTTCTCAGTAAAAACTATTAGAAAAATTCTACCCAAGAGACATGTATTTTACATAGATTCGCTCACCGTGATATTCTGTGTTCCGAACACACTTCACGTATCTCGGATTCGACAAATATTCACTACAGAGTAGTTAGCATGCGAATTACCGAGCTTTCATCCACCATAAAAGGCAGATGTACACCGAGAATCTATTAATCTGGGTTCGCAGGTTTTTCCTAACACCAGTTTCGAAGATCAGGCCGATTTCTCAGGAAATAACTCTTGGAGTGATTTCTAACCAAGGGAAATGTAATTTACATAAATTCCCTGGCCGTGAAATTCCGTGTTCCGAACATGTTACATGCATAAACGTTTCGACAAATATTCACTACAAATTTGTTAGCATTTGGATTACCAAACTATCATCACAATACATTGAATATTGATTCTTAGAAGTATTTTCTCAGATTTTGCAGCGTTTTCCAAACGCCAGTTTCAAAAATGACGAAGTTTTCGCAGAAAAACACTCTCGGAGCGAGTTCTACCCAATAGAGAAGTAATTTACATTATTTCAATCACCGTGAAATTCCACGTTCTGAACACGGTACATGCACCACGGATTAGAAAAAGATTCTTTAATATGTTGTGAAAATGTGGATTACCGAACTTTCTTGCAACATAAAGGCACATTTACACCTACAAATATTTACTCTCCTTTTGCACCTTTTTCCAAACTTCAGATTCGATAACCATGCAATTTTCACAGAAAAATTCTCTTCTAGCTCGTTCTACTCAATAGAATTGTAATTTACATAGTTTCATTACCGTGAAATTCCATTTTCCAAAAGCACTACTTGAATCACGGTTTACAAAATAATTACTACACTCTTATTAACATGTGGATTACCGGACTTTCATTCACCATTCAAGGCATATTGACACTTAGAAGCATTTTCTCAGATTTCACAGGGTTCTCTTAATGGCAGTTTTGAAAATGAGGCACATTTCGCAGAAAAATACTCTTCAAGCGATTTCTACCCAATAGATATGTAACGTACATTGTTTCCTTCACTATGACATTCCGTATTCCGAACACATCACATGCATCACGAATTGGACAAACATTCTTTAATGAGTGTGAGCATGTGGATTACCGAACTTTCATCCACCATACAAGGCATATTTACACCTAGAAGTAGTTATTCTGATTTCGCAGGTTTTTCCTAACATCCAGTTTTGAAAATCATGAAATTGTCGCAGAAACATTCAATTCAAGCGAGTTCTATCCAGCAGAATTTTTATTTTCAGAGTTTAACTCACTGAGACATTCCGTGTTCTAAAAACGTTACATTTATCACGGCTTCGACAAACATTATTTAATGAGTGTGAGCATGTGGATTACCGATTTTTCTACCACAATACAAGGCATACTTACACCTAGAAACATTTACTTACATTTCGCAGGTTTTACTAATGTCAGTAACCAAAATCAGGCAGTTTTCGCATAAAAATACTCTTGGTGCATGTTCTATCCAATAGACATCTCATTTTCATAGATACCGTCACCATAACCTTCCGCGTTCCGAAAACGGTACATGCACCACGGATTCAAAAAATATTCACTGCTGAGTTCTTAGCATGTGAATTACACATCTTTAATAACCCATTGAAGACATATTGTCACCTTAAAGCATTTACTCAGATTTTGCAGCGTTTTCAAAACCCCAGTTTCTAAACTGAGGCAGATTTTTCAGTAAAATGCTCCTGGAGCGTGTTCTAACCAAGAGATATGTAATTTACATAGTTTCCCTCACCGTGACAGTCCGTGTTCCGAACGCGCTACATACATCACGGATTTGACAAACATTTTTAATGAGTTGTGTACATGTGTGTTAAAAAAAATTTCATCCACCATACAAGGCATATTTTCACCTAGAAACATTAACTCTGAGTTCGCAGCTTTTTCCTTATAGCAGTTTCGAAAATCAGGCAGTTTTCAAAGGAAAACACGGAGCGTGTTCTACCCAATAGATATGTAAATTACATAGAGTCTCCCGCTGTGAAATTACGTGTTTCGAACACGCTACATGCAGAGAATTTTCGACAAAAATACACTACATTGTTGTTTACATGTGGATTACAGGACTTTCATCACAGTAGTAGGCATATTGATGCTAAGAAGCTTTTTCTCCGAGTTCACAGAAGTTTTCCAAATGCCAGTTTTGAAAATGAGGCAGATTTCCCGGCAAAAAACTCTTGGAGCGGGTTCTAACCAATAAATCTGTAATTTACATGGATTCGCTCACCATGAACTTCCGTGTTCCGAACACGCTACAGGCATCTCGGATGCAACAAATATTCACTACAGAGTTGTTAGCAAGTGGATTACAGCACTTTCATCCACCATACAAGGCTTACTGACACTTTTAAGAATTTTCTCAGATTTCACACTTTAGTTTGTACGCCAGTTTTGAAAATGAGGCAGATTTGGCAGAAAAATGCTCTTGGAGCCAGTTCTACCCAAAAGATAGGTAACTTACCTAGTTTCAATCACCGTGACATTCCGTGTTCTGAACACGTTACATGCACCCCGGATTCAACAAACATTCTTTAATGAGTTGTGAACATGTGTATTAACGAACTTTCATCCACCTTACAGTGCATATTTATACATAGAAATTTTATTTTGGTTTAGTAGATTTCTCCTAAGTTTAGTCTCTAAATTCATGCAGTTTCCACAGGAAAATCCTCTTGGAGCGAGTTCTACCCAATAGATATGCAATTTACATAGAACCCGTTATCGTGAAATTCCGTGTTCCGAAAAAGATACATGCATCACGGATTCGACAAATATTCACTTCAGAGTTGTTAGCATAAGGATTAGCGAACTTTCATCCACCATAAAAGCCATGTTGACAATTTGAAGCATTTTCTCACATTTCGAAAGTTTTTCCTAATGCCAGTTTTGAAAAGGAGGTAGATTCGCAGAAAAATTCTCGTGGAGCGAGTACATCCCAACAGAATTGTATTTACATAGTTTTCCTCACAGTGACATTCTATTTTCCGAACACGCTACATGCATCCAGGTTTCAACAAACTTTCTCAAATGATTTGTGAACATGTAGATTACAGAACTTTCATCCACCATACATGGCATATATACACCTAGAAACATTAACTCTGGATTTGCAGCATTTTCCTAATGCCAGTTTGGAAAATCAGGCCGTTTTCTCAGGGAAAAATTTTTGGAGCGAATTCTAACCAATAGGTGTGTAATTTACATAGATTCCATCGCCGGGATTTTCCGTGATATGATCACACTGCATGCATAATGCTTTCTAAAAATATTCACCACAGATTTTTTTGCATGTGGTTTTAAGATCTTGCATCACAATACAAGGCATATTGACACTTTGAAGCATTTTCTCTGACTTTGCAGAGATTTTCAAACGCCAGGTTCAAAAATGAGGCAGATTTCTCAGTAAAAACTATTAGAAAAATTCTACCCAAGAGACATGTATTTTACATAGATTCGCTCACCGTGATATTCTGTGTTCCGAACACACTTCACGTATCTCGGATTCGACAAATATTCACTACAGAGTAGTTAGCATGCGAATTACCGAGCTTTCATCCACCATAAAAGGCAGATGTACACCGAGAATCTATTAATCTGGGTTCGCAGGTTTTTCCTAACACCAGTTTCGAAGATCAGGCCGATTTCTCAGGAAATAACTCTTGGAGTGATTTCTAACCAAGGGAAATGTAATTTACATAAATTCCCTGGCCGTGAAATTCCGTGTTCCGAACATGTTACATGCATAAACGTTTCGACAAATATTCACTACAAATTTGTTAGCATTTGGATTACCAAACTATCATCACAATACATTGAATATTGATTCTTAGAAGTATTTTCTCAGATTTTGCAGCGTTTTCCAAACGCCAGTTTCAAAAATGACGAAGTTTTCGCAGAAAAACACTCTCGGAGCGAGTTCTACCCAATAGAGAAGTAATTTACATTATTTCAATCACCGTGAAATTCCACGTTCTGAACACGGTACATGCACCACGGATTAGAAAAAGATTCTTTAATATGTTGTGAAAATGTGGATTACCGAACTTTCTTGCAACATAAAGGCACATTTACACCTACAAATATTTACTCTCCTTTTGCACCTTTTTCCAAACTTCAGATTCGATAACCATGCAATTTTCACAGAAAAATTCTCTTCTAGCTCGTTCTACTCAATAGAATTGTAATTTACATAGTTTCATTACCGTGAAATTCCATTTTCCAAAAGCACTACTTGAATCACGGTTTACAAAATAATTACTACACTCTTATTAACATGTGGATTACCGGACTTTCATTCACCATTCAAGGCATATTGACACTTAGAAGCATTTTCTCAGATTTCACAGGGTTCTCTTAATGGCAGTTTTGAAAATGAGGCACATTTCGCAGAAAAATACTCTTCAAGCGATTTCTACCCAATAGATATGTAACGTACATTGTTTCCTTCACTATGACATTCCGTATTCCGAACACATCACATGCATCACGAATTGGACAAACATTCTTTAATGAGTGTGAGCATGTGGATTACCGAACTTTCATCCACCATACAAGGCATATTTACACCTAGAAGTAGTTATTCTGATTTCGCAGGTTTTTCCTAACATCCAGTTTTGAAAATCATGAAATTGTCGCAGAAACATTCAATTCAAGCGAGTTCTATCCAGCAGAATTTTTATTTTCAGAGTTTAACTCACTGAGACATTCCGTGTTCTAAAAACGTTACATTTATCACGGCTTCGACAAACATTATTTAATGAGTGTGAGCATGTGGATTACCGATTTTTCTACCACAATACAAGGCATACTTACACCTAGAAACATTTACTTACATTTCGCAGGTTTTACTAATGTCAGTAACCAAAATCAGGCAGTTTTCGCATAAAAATACTCTTGGTGCATGTTCTATCCAATAGACATCTCATTTTCATAGATACCGTCACCATAACCTTCCGCGTTCCGAAAACGGTACATGCACCACGGATTCAAAAAATATTCACTGCTGAGTTCTTAGCATGTGAATTACACATCTTTAATAACCCATTGAAGACATATTGTCACCTTAAAGCATTTACTCAGATTTTGCAGCGTTTTCAAAACCCCAGTTTCTAAACTGAGGCAGATTTTTCAGTAAAATGCTCCTGGAGCGTGTTCTAACCAAGAGATATGTAATTTACATAGTTTCCCTCACCGTGACAGTCCGTGTTCCGAACGCGCTACATACATCACGGATTTGACAAACATTTTTAATGAGTTGTGTACATGTGTGTTAAAAAAAATTTCATCCACCATACAAGGCATATTTTCACCTAGAAACATTAACTCTGAGTTCGCAGCTTTTTCCTTATAGCAGTTTCGAAAATCAGGCAGTTTTCAAAGGAAAACACGGAGCGTGTTCTACCCAATAGATATGTAAATTACATAGAGTCTCCCGCTGTGAAATTACGTGTTTCGAACACGCTACATGCAGAGAATTTTCGACAAAAATACACTACATTGTTGTTTACATGTGGATTACAGGACTTTCATCACAGTAGTAGGCATATTGATGCTAAGAAGCTTTTTCTCCGAGTTCACAGAAGTTTTCCAAATGCCAGTTTTGAAAATGAGGCAGATTTCCCGGCAAAAAACTCTTGGAGCGGGTTCTAACCAATAAATCTGTAATTTACATGGATTCGCTCACCATGAACTTCCGTGTTCCGAACACGCTACAGGCATCTCGGATGCAACAAATATTCACTACAGAGTTGTTAGCAAGTGGATTACAGCACTTTCATCCACCATACAAGGCTTACTGACACTTTTAAGAATTTTCTCAGATTTCACACTTTAGTTTGTACGCCAGTTTTGAAAATGAGGCAGATTTGGCAGAAAAATGCTCTTGGAGCCAGTTCTACCCAAAAGATAGGTAACTTACCTAGTTTCAATCACCGTGACATTCCGTGTTCTGAACACGTTACATGCACCCCGGATTCAACAAACATTCTTTAATGAGTTGTGAACATGTGTATTAACGAACTTTCATCCACCTTACAGTGCATATTTATACATAGAAATTTTATTTTGGTTTAGTAGATTTCTCCTAAGTTTAGTCTCTAAATTCATGCAGTTTCCACAGGAAAATCCTCTTGGAGCGAGTTCTACCCAATAGATATGCAATTTACATAGAACCCGTTATCGTGAAATTCCGTGTTCCGAAAAAGATACATGCATCACGGATTCGACAAATATTCACTTCAGAGTTGTTAGCATAAGGATTAGCGAACTTTCATCCACCATAAAAGCCATGTTGACAATTTGAAGCATTTTCTCACATTTCGAAAGTTTTTCCTAATGCCAGTTTTGAAAAGGAGGTAGATTCGCAGAAAAATTCTCGTGGAGCGAGTACATCCCAACAGAATTGTATTTACATAGTTTTCCTCACAGTGACATTCTATTTTCCGAACACGCTACATGCATCCAGGTTTCAACAAACTTTCTCAAATGATTTGTGAACATGTAGATTACAGAACTTTCATCCACCATACATGGCATATATACACCTAGAAACATTAACTCTGGATTTGCAGCATTTTCCTAATGCCAGTTTGGAAAATCAGGCCGTTTTCTCAGGGAAAAATTTTTGGAGCGAATTCTAACCAATAGGTGTGTAATTTACATAGATTCCATCGCCGGGATTTTCCGTGATATGATCACACTGCATGCATAATGCTTTCTAAAAATATTCACCACAGATTTTTTTGCATGTGGTTTTAAGATCTTGCATCACAATACAAGGCATATTGACACTTTGAAGCATTTTCTCTGACTTTGCAGAGATTTTCAAACGCCAGGTTCAAAAATGAGGCAGATTTCTCAGTAAAAACTATTAGAAAAATTCTACCCAAGAGACATGTATTTTACATAGATTCGCTCACCGTGATATTCTGTGTTCCGAACACACTTCACGTATCTCGGATTCGACAAATATTCACTACAGAGTAGTTAGCATGCGAATTACCGAGCTTTCATCCACCATAAAAGGCAGATGTACACCGAGAATCTATTAATCTGGGTTCGCAGGTTTTTCCTAACACCAGTTTCGAAGATCAGGCCGATTTCTCAGGAAATAACTCTTGGAGTGATTTCTAACCAAGGGAAATGTAATTTACATAAATTCCCTGGCCGTGAAATTCCGTGTTCCGAACATGTTACATGCATAAACGTTTCGACAAATATTCACTACAAATTTGTTAGCATTTGGATTACCAAACTATCATCACAATACATTGAATATTGATTCTTAGAAGTATTTTCTCAGATTTTGCAGCGTTTTCCAAACGCCAGTTTCAAAAATGACGAAGTTTTCGCAGAAAAACACTCTCGGAGCGAGTTCTACCCAATAGAGAAGTAATTTACATTGTTTCAATCACCGTGAAATTCCACGTTCTGAACACGGTACATGCACCACGGATTAGAAAAAGATTCTTTAATATGTTGTGAAAATGTGGATTACCGAACTTTCTTGCAACATAAAGGCACATTTACACCTACAAATATTTACTCTCCTTTTGCACCTTTTTCCAAACTTCAGATTCGATAACCATGCAATTTTCACAGAAAAATTCTCTTCTAGCTCGTTCTACTCAATAGAATTGTAATTTACATAGTTTCATTACCGTGAAATTCCATTTTCCAAAAGCACTACTTGAATCACGGTTTACAAAATAATTACTACACTCTTATTAACATGTGGATTACCGGACTTTCATTCACCATTCAAGGCATATTGACACTTAGAAGCATTTTCTCAGATTTCACAGGGTTCTCTTAATGGCAGTTTTGAAAATGAGGCACATTTCGCAGAAAAATACTCTTCAAGCGATTTCTACCCAATAGATATGTAACGTACATTGTTTCCTTCACTATGACATTCCGTATTCCGAACACATCACATGCATCACGAATTGGACAAACATTCTTTAATGAGTGTGAGCATGTGGATTACCGAACTTTCATCCACCATACAAGGCATATTTACACCTAGAAGTAGTTATTCTGATTTCGCAGGTTTTTCCTAACATCCAGTTTTGAAAATCATGAAATTGTCGCAGAAACATTCAATTCAAGCGAGTTCTATCCAGCAGAATTTTTATTTTCAGAGTTTAACTCACTGAGACATTCCGTGTTCTAAAAACGTTACATTTATCACGGCTTCGACAAACATTATTTAATGAGTGTGAGCATGTGGATTACCGATTTTTCTACCACAATACAAGGCATACTTACACCTAGAAACATTTACTTACATTTCGCAGGTTTTACTAATGTCAGTAACCAAAATCAGGCAGTTTTCGCATAAAAATACTCTTGGTGCATGTTCTATCCAATAGACATCTCATTTTCATAGATACCGTCACCATAACCTTCCGCATTCCGAAAACGGTACATGCACCACGGATTCAAAAAATATTCACTGCTGAGTTCTTAGCATGTGAATTACACATCTTTAATAACCCATTGAAGACATATTGTCACCTTAAAGCATTTACTCAGATTTTGCAGCGTTTTCAAAACCCCAGTTTCTAAACTGAGGCAGATTTTTCAGTAAAATGCTCCTGGAGCGTGTTCTAACCAAGAGATATGTAATTTACATAGTTTCCCTCACCGTGACAGTCCGTGTTCCGAACGCGCTACATACATCACGGATTTGACAAACATTTTTAATGAGTTGTGTACATGTGTGTTAAAAAAAATTTCATCCACCATACAAGGCATATTTTCACCTAGAAACATTAACTCTGAGTTCGCAGCTTTTTCCTTATAGCAGTTTCGAAAATCAGGCAGTTTTCAAAGGAAAACACGGAGCGTGTTCTACCCAATAGATATGTAAATTACATAGAGTCTCCCGCTGTGAAATTACGTGTTTCGAACACGCTACATGCAGAGAATTTTCGACAAAAATACACTACATTGTTGTTTACATGTGGATTACAGGACTTTCATCACAGTAGTAGGCATATTGATGCTAAGAAGCTTTTTCTCCGAGTTCACAGAAGTTTTCCAAATGCCAGTTTTGAAAATGAGGCAGATTTCCCGGCAAAAAACTCTTGGAGCGTGTTCTAACCAATAAATCTGTAATTTACATGGATTCGCTCACCATGAACTTCCGTGTTCCGAACACGCTACAGGCATCTCGGATGCAACAAATATTCACTACAGAGTTGTTAGCAAGTGGATTACAGCACTTTCATCCACCATACAAGGCTTACTGACACTTTTAAGAATTTTCTCAGATTTCACACTTTAGTTTGTACGCCAGTTTTGAAAATGAGGCAGATTTGGCAGAAAAATGCTCTTGGAGCCAGTTCTACCCAAAAGATAGGTAACTTACCTAGTTTCAATCACCGTGACATTCCGTGTTCTGAACACGTTACATGCACCCCGGATTCAACAAACATTCTTTAATGAGTTGTGAACATGTGTATTAACGAACTTTCATCCACCTTACAGTGCATATTTATACATAGAAATTTTATTTTGGTTTAGTAGATTTCTCCTAAGTTTAGTCTCTAAATTCATGCAGTTTCCACAGGAAAATCCTCTTGGAGCGAGTTCTACCCAATAGATATGCAATTTACATAGAACCCGTTATCGTGAAATTCCGTGTTCCGAAAAAGATACATGCATCACGGATTCGACAAATATTCACTTCAGAGTTGTTAGCATAAGGATTAGCGAACTTTCATCCACCATAAAAGCCATGTTGACAATTTGAAGCATTTTCTCACATTTCGAAAGTTTTTCCTAATGCCAGTTTTGAAAAGGAGGTAGATTCGCAGAAAAATTCTCGTGGAGCGAGTACATCCCAACAGAATTGTATTTACATAGTTTTCCTCACAGTGACATTCTATTTTCCGAACACGCTACATGCATCCAGGTTTCAACAAACTTTCTCAAATGATTTGTGAACATGTAGATTACAGAACTTTCATCCACCATACATGGCATATATACACCTAGAAACATTAACTCTGGATTTGCAGCATTTTCCTAATGCCAGTTTGGAAAATCAGGCCGTTTTCTCAGGGAAAAATTTTTGGAGCGAATTCTAACCAATAGGTGTGTAATTTACATAGATTCCATCGCCGGGATTTTCCGTGATATGATCACACTGCATGCATAATGCTTTCTAAAAATATTCACCACAGATTTTTTTGCATGTGGTTTTAAGATCTTGCATCACAATACAAGGCATATTGACACTTTGAAGCATTTTCTCTGACTTTGCAGAGATTTTCAAACGCCAGGTTCAAAAATGAGGCAGATTTCTCAGTAAAAACTATTAGAAAAATTCTACCCAAGAGACATGTATTTTACATAGATTCGCTCACCGTGATATTCTGTGTTCCGAACACACTTCACGTATCTCGGATTCGACAAATATTCACTACAGAGTAGTTAGCATGCGAATTACCGAGCTTTCATCCACCATAAAAGGCAGATGTACACCGAGAATCTATTAATCTGGGTTCGCAGGTTTTTCCTAACACCAGTTTCGAAGATCAGGCCGATTTCTCAGGAAATAACTCTTGGAGTGATTTCTAACCAAGGGAAATGTAATTTACATAAATTCCCTGGCCGTGAAATTCCGTGTTCCGAACATGTTACATGCATAAACGTTTCGACAAATATTCACTACAAATTTGTTAGCATTTGGATTACCAAACTATCATCACAATACATTGAATATTGATTCTTAGAAGTATTTTCTCAGATTTTGCAGCGTTTTCCAAACGCCAGTTTCAAAAATGACGAAGTTTTCGCAGAAAAACACTCTCGGAGCGAGTTCTACCCAATAGAGAAGTAATTTACATTATTTCAATCACCGTGAAATTCCACGTTCTGAACACGGTACATGCACCACGGATTAGAAAAAGATTCTTTAATATGTTGTGAAAATGTGGATTACCGAACTTTCTTGCAACATAAAGGCACATTTACACCTACAAATATTTACTCTCCTTTTGCACCTTTTTCCAAACTTCAGATTCGATAACCATGCAATTTTCACAGAAAAATTCTCTTCTAGCTCGTTCTACTCAATAGAATTGTAATTTACATAGTTTCATTACCGTGAAATTCCATTTTCCAAAAGCACTACTTGAATCACGGTTTACAAAATAATTACTACACTCTTATTAACATGTGGATTACCGGACTTTCATTCACCATTCAAGGCATATTGACACTTAGAAGCATTTTCTCAGATTTCACAGGGTTCTCTTAATGGCAGTTTTGAAAATGAGGCACATTTCGCAGAAAAATACTCTTCAAGCGATTTCTACCCAATAGATATGTAACGTACATTGTTTCCTTCACTATGACATTCCGTATTCCGAACACATCACATGCATCACGAATTGGACAAACATTCTTTAATGAGTGTGAGCATGTGGATTACCGAACTTTCATCCACCATACAAGGCATATTTACACCTAGAAGTAGTTATTCTGATTTCGCAGGTTTTTCCTAACATCCAGTTTTGAAAATCATGAAATTGTCGCAGAAACATTCAATTCAAGCGAGTTCTATCCAGCAGAATTTTTATTTTCAGAGTTTAACTCACTGAGACATTCCGTGTTCTAAAAACGTTACATTTATCACGGCTTCGACAAACATTATTTAATGAGTGTGAGCATGTGGATTACCGATTTTTCTACCACAATACAAGGCATACTTACACCTAGAAACATTTACTTACATTTCGCAGGTTTTACTAATGTCAGTAACCAAAATCAGGCAGTTTTCGCATAAAAATACTCTTGGTGCATGTTCTATCCAATAGACATCTCATTTTCATAGATACCGTCACCATAACCTTCCGCGTTCCAAAAACGGTACATGCACCACGGATTCAAAAAATATTCACTGCTGAGTTCTTAGCATGTGAATTACACATCTTTAATAACCCATTGAAGACATATTGTCACCTTAAAGCATTTACTCAGATTTTGCAGCGTTTTCAAAACCCCAGTTTCTAAACTGAGGCAGATTTTTCAGTAAAATGCTCCTGGAGCGTGTTCTAACCAAGAGATATGTAATTTACATAGTTTCCCTCACCGTGACAGTCCGTGTTCCGAACGCGCTACATACATCACGGATTTGACAAACATTTTTAATGAGTTGTGTACATGTGTGTTAAAAAAAATTTCATCCACCATACAAGGCATATTTTCACCTAGAAACATTAACTCTGAGTTCGCAGCTTTTTCCTTATAGCAGTTTCGAAAATCAGGCAGTTTTCAAAGGAAAACACGGAGCGTGTTCTACCCAATAGATATGTAAATTACATAGAGTCTCCCGCTGTGAAATTACGTGTTTCGAACACGCTACATGCAGAGAATTTTCGACAAAAATACACTACATTGTTGTTTACATGTGGATTACAGGACTTTCATCACAGTAGTAGGCATATTGATGCTAAGAAGCTTTTTCTCCGAGTTCACAGAAGTTTTCCAAATGCCAGTTTTGAAAATGAGGCAGATTTCCCGGCAAAAAACTCTTGGAGCGGGTTCTAACCAATAAATCTGTAATTTACATGGATTCGCTCACCATGAACTTCCGTGTTCCGAACACGCTACAGGCATCTCGGATGCAACAAATATTCACTACAGAGTTGTTAGCAAGTGGATTACAGCACTTTCATCCACCATACAAGGCTTACTGACACTTTTAAGAATTTTCTCAGATTTCACACTTTAGTTTGTACGCCAGTTTTGAAAATGAGGCAGATTTGGCAGAAAAATGCTCTTGGAGCCAGTTCTACCCAAAAGATAGGTAACTTACCTAGTTTCAATCACCGTGACATTCCGTGTTCTGAACACGTTACATGCACCCCGGATTCAACAAACATTCTTTAATGAGTTGTGAACATGTGTATTAACGAACTTTCATCCACCTTACAGTGCATATTTATACATAGAAATTTTATTTTGGTTTAGTAGATTTCTCCTAAGTTTAGTCTCTAAATTCATGCAGTTTCCACAGGAAAATCCTCTTGGAGCGAGTTCTACCCAATAGATATGCAATTTACATAGAACCCGTTATCGTGAAATTCCGTGTTCCGAAAAAGATACATGCATCACGGATTCGACAAATATTCACTTCAGAGTTGTTAGCATAAGGATTAGCGAACTTTCATCCACCATAAAAGCCATGTTGACAATTTGAAGCATTTTCTCACATTTCGAAAGTTTTTCCTAATGCCAGTTTTGAAAAGGAGGTAGATTCGCAGAAAAATTCTCGTGGAGCGAGTACATCCCAACAGAATTGTATTTACATAGTTTTCCTCACAGTGACATTCTATTTTCCGAACACGCTACATGCATCCAGGTTTCAACAAACTTTCTCAAATGATTTGTGAACATGTAGATTACAGAACTTTCATCCACCATACATGGCATATATACACCTAGAAACATTAACTCTGGATTTGCAGCATTTTCCTAATGCCAGTTTGGAAAATCAGGCCGTTTTCTCAGGGAAAAATTTTTGGAGCGAATTCTAACCAATAGGTGTGTAATTTACATAGATTCCATCGCCGGGATTTTCCGTGATATGATCACACTGCATGCATAATGCTTTCTAAAAATATTCACCACAGATTTTTTTGCATGTGGTTTTAAGATCTTGCATCACAATACAAGGCATATTGACACTTTGAAGCATTTTCTCTGACTTTGCAGAGATTTTCAAACGCCAGGTTCAAAAATGAGGCAGATTTCTCAGTAAAAACTATTAGAAAAATTCTACCCAAGAGACATGTATTTTACATAGATTCGCTCACCGTGATATTCTGTGTTCCGAACACACTTCACGTATCTCGGATTCGACAAATATTCACTACAGAGTAGTTAGCATGCGAATTACCGAGCTTTCATCCACCATAAAAGGCAGATGTACACCGAGAATCTATTAATCTGGGTTCGCAGGTTTTTCCTAACACCAGTTTCGAAGATCAGGCCGATTTCTCAGGAAATAACTCTTGGAGTGATTTCTAACCAAGGGAAATGTAATTTACATAAATTCCCTGGCCGTGAAATTCCGTGTTCCGAACATGTTACATGCATAAACGTTTCGACAAATATTCACTACAAATTTGTTAGCATTTGGATTACCAAACTATCATCACAATACATTGAATATTGATTCTTAGAAGTATTTTCTCAGATTTTGCAGCGTTTTCCAAACGCCAGTTTCAAAAATGACGAAGTTTTCGCAGAAAAACACTCTCGGAGCGAGTTCTACCCAATAGAGAAGTAATTTACATTATTTCAATCACCGTGAAATTCCACGTTCTGAACACGGTACATGCACCACGGATTAGAAAAAGATTCTTTAATATGTTGTGAAAATGTGGATTACCGAACTTTCTTGCAACATAAAGGCACATTTACACCTACAAATATTTACTCTCCTTTTGCACCTTTTTCCAAACTTCAGATTCGATAACCATGCAATTTTCACAGAAAAATTCTCTTCTAGCTCGTTCTACTCAATAGAATTGTAATTTACATAGTTTCATTACCGTGAAATTCCATTTTCCAAAAGCACTACTTGAATCACGGTTTACAAAATAATTACTACACTCTTATTAACATGTGGATTACCGGACTTTCATTCACCATTCAAGGCATATTGACACTTAGAAGCATTTTCTCAGATTTCACAGGGTTCTCTTAATGGCAGTTTTGAAAATGAGGCACATTTCGCAGAAAAATACTCTTCAAGCGATTTCTACCCAATAGATATGTAACGTACATTGTTTCCTTCACTATGACATTCCGTATTCCGAACACATCACATGCATCACGAATTGGACAAACATTCTTTAATGAGTGTGAGCATGTGGATTACCGAACTTTCATCCACCATACAAGGCATATTTACACCTAGAAGTAGTTATTCTGATTTCGCAGGTTTTTCCTAACATCCAGTTTTGAAAATCATGAAATTGTCGCAGAAACATTCAATTCAAGCGAGTTCTATCCAGCAGAATTTTTATTTTCAGAGTTTAACTCACTGAGACATTCCGTGTTCTAAAAACGTTACATTTATCACGGCTTCGACAAACATTATTTAATGAGTGTGAGCATGTGGATTACCGATTTTTCTACCACAATACAAGGCATACTTACACCTAGAAACATTTACTTACATTTCGCAGGTTTTACTAATGTCAGTAACCAAAATCAGGCAGTTTTCGCATAAAAATACTCTTGGTGCATGTTCTATCCAATAGACATCTCATTTTCATAGATACTGTCACCATAACCTTCCGCGTTCCGAAAACGGTACATGCACCACGGATTCAAAAAATATTCACTGCTGAGTTCTTAGCATGTGAATTACACATCTTTAATAACCCATTGAAGACATATTGTCACCTTAAAGCATTTACTCAGATTTTGCAGCGTTTTCAAAACCCCAGTTTCTAAACTGAGGCAGATTTTTCAGTAAAATGCTCCTGGAGCGTGTTCTAACCAAGAGATATGTAATTTACATAGTTTCCCTCACCGTGACAGTCCGTGTTCCGAACGCGCTACATACATCACGGATTTGACAAACATTTTTAATGAGTTGTGTACATGTGTGTTAAAAAAAATTTCATCCACCATACAAGGCATATTTTCACCTAGAAACATTAACTCTGAGTTCGCAGCTTTTTCCTTATAGCAGTTTCGAAAATCAGGCAGTTTTCAAAGGAAAACACGGAGCGTGTTCTACCCAATAGATATGTAAATTACATAGAGTCTCCCGCTGTGAAATTACGTGTTTCGAACACGCTACATGCAGAGAATTTTCGACAAAAATACACTACATTGTTGTTTACATGTGGATTACAGGACTTTCATCACAGTAGTAGGCATATTGATGCTAAGAAGCTTTTTCTCCGAGTTCACAGAAGTTTTCCAAATGCCAGTTTTGAAAATGAGGCAGATTTCCCGGCAAAAAACTCTTGGAGCGGGTTCTAACCAATAAATCTGTAATTTACATGGATTCGCTCACCATGAACTTCCGTGTTCCGAACACGCTACAGGCATCTCGGATGCAACAAATATTCACTACAGAGTTGTTAGCAAGTGGATTACAGCACTTTCATCCACCATACAAGGCTTACTGACACTTTTAAGAATTTTCTCAGATTTCACACTTTAGTTTGTACGCCAGTTTTGAAAATGAGGCAGATTTGGCAGAAAAATGCTCTTGGAGCCAGTTCTACCCAAAAGATAGGTAACTTACCTAGTTTCAATCACCGTGACATTCCGTGTTCTGAACACGTTACATGCACCCCGGATTCAACAAACATTCTTTAATGAGTTGTGAACATGTGTATTAACGAACTTTCATCCACCTTACAGTGCATATTTATACATAGAAATTTTATTTTGGTTTAGTAGATTTCTCCTAAGTTTAGTCTCTAAATTCATGCAGTTTCCACAGGAAAATCCTCTTGGAGCGAGTTCTACCCAATAGATATGCAATTTACATAGAACCCGTTATCGTGAAATTCCGTGTTCCGAAAAAGATACATGCATCACGGATTCGACAAATATTCACTTCAGAGTTGTTAGCATAAGGATTAGCGAACTTTCATCCACCATAAAAGCCATGTTGACACTTTGAAGCATTTTCTCACATTTCGAAAGTTTTTCCTAATTCCAGTATTGAAAAGGTGGCAGATTCGCCGAAAAATTCTCGTGGAGCGAGTACTTCCCAAAAAAATGTAATTTAAATAGTTTCCCTCACAGTGACATTCTATTTTCCGGACACGCTACATGCATCAAGGTTTCAACAAACTTTCTCGAATGAGTTGTGAACATGTAGATTACAGAAATTTCATCCACCATAAATGGCATATATACACCTAGAAACATTAACTCTGAATTTGCAGCATTTTCCTAATGCCAGTTTCGAAAATCATGCCGTTTTCTCAGGAAAAAATTTTTGGTGCGAATTCTAACCAATAGGCATGTAATTTCCATAGATTCCATCGCCGGCATTTTCCGTGAAACCATCAGGCTACATGCATAATTCTTTCTACAAATATTCACCACAGATTTGTTTGCATGTGTTTTTACGATCTTGCATCACAATACAAGGCATATTGACACTCTGAAACATTTTCACTGATTTTGCAGATATTTTCAAAAGCCAGTTTCAAAAATGAGGCAGATTTCCCAGAAAAAACTCTTTTAGCGAATTCTACCCAAGAGATATGTATTTTACATAGATTCGCTCACAATGATATTCTGTGTTCTGAACACGCTTCACGTATCTCGGATTTGACAAATATTCACTACAGAGATGCTAGCATGCGGATTACCGAACTACCATTCACCATCCAAGGCAGATTTAAACTGAGAATCTAGTAATCTGAGTTCGCAGGGTTTTCCTAAAGTCAGTTTCAAATATCAGGCCTATTTCTCAGGAAAAATCTCTTGGAGTGATTTCTAACCAAGGGAAATGTAATTTACATAAATTCCCTGCCCGTGGAATTCCGTGTTCCGAACATGCTACATGCATAAAGGATTCAACAAATATTCTCTACAAATTTGTTAGCATGTAGATTACCAAACTTTCATCACAATACTTTGAATATTGATTCTTAGAAGTATTTTCTCTGATTTTGCAGCATTTCCCAAACACCAGTTTCAAAATTGATGAAGTTTTTGCAGAAAAACACTCTCGGAGCGAGTTCTACCCAATAGAGAAATAATTTACATTGTTTCTATCACCGTGAATTTCCACATTCTTAACACGGTACATGCACCACAGATTAGAAAAAGATTCTTTAATATGTTGTGAAAATGAGGATTAACGATCTTTCTTGCAACATAAAGGCACATTTACACCTACAAATACTTACTCTTGTTTTGCAGAGTTTTCCAAACTTCGGATTCGATAATCATGCAAATTTCACAGAAAAATTCTCTTCTAGCTCGTTCTACTCAATAGAATTGTAATTTACATAGTTTCATTACCGTGAAATTCCATTTTCCAAAAGCACTACTTGAATCACGGTTTACAAAATAATTACTACACTCTTATTAACATGTGGATTACCGGACTTTCATTCACCATTCAAGGCATATTGACACTTAGAAGCATTTTCTCAGATTTCACACTGTTCTCCTAATGGCAGTTTTGAAAATGAGGCACATTTCGCAGAAAAATTGTCTTCAAGCGTGTTCTACTCAAAAGAATTGTAATTTACATAGTTTCATTACCGTGAAATTCCATTTTCCAAAAGCGTTACATGAATCACGGTTTAAAAAATAATTACTACACTATTATTAACATGTGGATTACTGGACTTTCATTCACCATTCAAGGCATATTGACACTTAGAAGCATTTTCTCAGATTTCACAGGGTTCTCTTAATGGCAGTTTTGAAAATGAGGCACATTTCACAGAAAAATACTCTTCAAGCGATTTCTACCCAATAGATATGTAACGTACATTGTTTCCTTCACTATGACATTCCGTATTCCGAACACATCACATGCATCACGAATTGGACAAACATTCTTTAATGAGTGTGAGCATGTGGATTACCGAACTTTCATCCACCATACAAGGCATATTTACACCTAGAAGTAGTTATTCTGATTTCGCAGGTTTTTCCTAACATTCAGTTCGAAAATCATGTAATTGTCGCAGAAACATTCAATTCAAGCGAGTTCTATCCGGCAGAATTGTTATTTTCAGAGTTTCACTCACCGAGACATTCCGTGTTCCGAAAACGTTACATTCATCACGGCTACGACAAACATTATTTAATGAGCGTGAGCATGTTGATTACCGATTTTTCAACCACAATACAAGGCATATTTACACCTAGAAACATTTACTTAGATTTCGAAGGTTTTCCTAATTTCAGTTACGAAAATCAGGCAGTTTTCGCAGAAAAATTCTCTTGGTGCATGTTCTACCCTATAGGCATCTCATTTTCATAGATAATTTCACCGTAACATTCCATGTTCCGAAAACGGTCCATGCACCACGGATTCAACAAATATTCACTGCTGAATTCTTCGCATGTGAATTACACATCTTTAATAACCCATTGAAGGCATATTGTCACCTTAAAGCATTTACTCAGATTTTGCAGCATTTTCAAAACACCAGTTTCCAAACTGAGGCAGATTTTTCAGTAAAATGCTCCTGGAGCGTGTTCTAACCAAGAGATTTGTAATTTACATAGTTTCCCTCACCGTGACAGTCCGTGTTTCGAACACGCTACATACATCACGGATTTGACAAACATTTTTAATGAGTTGTGTACATGTGTATTACAGAACTTTCATCCACCATAAAAGGCATATTTACACCTAGAAACATTAACTCTGAGTTCGCAGCTTTTTCCTTATAGCAGTTTCGAAAATCAGGCAGTTTTCAAAGGAAAAAACGGAGCGTGTTCTACCCAATAGATATGTAAATTACATAGAGTCTCCCGCTGTGAAATTACGTGTTTCGAACACGCTACATGCAGAGAATTTTTGACAAAAATACACTACATTTTTGTTTGCATGTGGATTACAGGTCTTTCATCACAGTAGTAGGCGTATTGTTGCTTAGAAGCTTTTTCTCTGATTTCACAGAGCTTTCGAAACGCCAGTTTCCAAAATGAGGCAGATTTCACGGCAGAAACCTCTTGGAGCGGGTTCTAACCAATAGACCTGTAATTTACATGGATTCGCTCACCGTTAAATTCCGTGTTCCGAACACGCTACAGGCATCTCGAATGCGACAAATATTCACTACAGAGTTGTTAGCAAGTGGATTACAGCACTTTCATCCACCATACAAGGCTTACTGGCACTTTGAAGAATTTTCTCAGATTTCACAGGTTAGTTTTAATGCCAGTTTTGAAAATGAGGCAGATTTGGCAGAAAAATGCTCTTGGAGCCAGTTCTACCCAAAAGATATGTAACTTACCTAGTTTCAATCACCGTGACATTCCGTGTTCTGAACATGTTACATGCACCACGGATTCAACAAACATTCTTTAATGAGTTGTGAACATGTGTATTAACGAACTTTCATCCACCTTACAGTGCATATTTATACATAGAAATTTTATTCTGATTTAGTAGTTTTCTCCTAATGTCAGTCTATAAATCATGCAGTTTCCACAGGAAAATCCTCTTGGAGCGAGTTCTACCCAATAGACATGCAATTTACATAGAACCCGTCATCGTGAAATTCCGTGTTCCGAAAAAGCTACATGCATCAAGGATTCGACAAATATTCACTACAGAGATGTTAGCATAAGGATTACTGATCTTTCATCCACCATACAAGGCAGATTTACACCGAGAATCTAGTAATCTGTTTTTGCAGTGTTTTCCTAACGTCAGTTTCAAAAATCTGGCCTATTTCTCAGTAAAAAACTCTTGGAGTGATTTCTAACCAAGGGAATTGTAATTTACATAAATTCCCTGCCCGTGAAATTCCGTGTTCCGAACATGCTACATGCATAAAGGATTCGACAAATATTCACTACAAATTTGTTAGCATGTGGATTACAGAACTTTCATCACAATACATTGAATATTGATTCTTAGAAGTATTTTCTCAGATTTTGCAGCGTTTTCCAAACGCCAGTTTCAAAAATGACGAAGTTTTCGCAGAAAAACACTCTCGGAGCGAGTTCTACCCAATAGAGAAGTAATTTACATTGTTTCAATCACCGTGAAATTCCACGTTCTGAACACTGTACATGCACCACGGATTAGAAAAAGATTCTTTAATATGTTGTGAAAATATGGATTACCGAACTTTCTTGCAACATAAAGGCACATTTACACCTACAAATATTTACTCTCCTTTTGCACCTTTTTCCAAACTTCAGATTCGATAACCATGCAATTTTCACAGAAAAATTCTCTTCTAGCTCGTTCTACTCAATAGAATTGTAATTTACATAGTTTCATTACCGTGAAATTCCATTTTCCAAAAGCACTACTTGAATCACAGTTTACAAAATAATTACTACACTCTTATTAACATGTGGATTACCGGAATTTCATTCACCATTCAAGGCATATTGACACTTAGAAGCATTTTCTCAGATTTCACACTGTTCTCCTAATGGCAGTTTTGAAAATGAGGCACATTTCGCAGAAAAATTGTCTTCAAGCGTGTTCTACTCAAAAGAATTGTAATTTACATAGTTTCATTACCGTGAAATTCCGTTTCCAAAAGCGTTACATGAATCACGGTTTACAAAATAATTACTACACTATTATTAACATGTGGATTACTGGACTTTCATTCACCATTCAAGGCATATTGACACTTAGAAGCATTTTCTCAGATTTCACAGGGTTCTCTTAATGGCAGTTTTGAAAATGAGGCACATTTCACAGAAAAATACTCTTCAAGCGATTTCTACCCAATAGATATGTAACGTACATTGTTTCCTTCACTATGACATTCCGTATTCCGAACACATCACATGCATCACGAATTGGACAAACATTCTTTAATGAGTGTGAGCATGTGGATTACCGAACTTTCATCCACCATACAAGGCATATTTACACCTAGAAGTAGTTATTCTGATTTCGCAGGTTTTTCCTAACATCCAGTTTTGAAAATCATGAAATTGTCACAGAAACATTCAATTCAAGCGAGTTCTATCCAGCAGAATTGTTATTTTCAGAGTTTCACTCACCGAGACATTCCGTGTTCCGAAAACGTTACATTCATCACGGCTTCGACAAACATTATTTAATGAGCGTGAGCATGTGGATTACCGATTTTTCAACCACAATACAAGGCATATTTACACCTAGAAACATTTACTTAGATTTCGCAGGTTTTCCTAACGTCAGTTACCAAAATCAGGCAGTTTTCGCAGAAAAATTCTCTTGGTGCATGTTCTATCCAATAGACATCTCATTTTCATAGATACCGTCACCGTAACATTCCGTGTTCCGAAAACGGTACATGCACCACGGATTCAACAAATATTCACTGCTGAATTCTTCGCATGTGAATTACACATCTTTAATAACCCATTGAAGGCATATTGTCACCTTAAAGCATTTACTGAGATTTTGCAGCATTTTCAAAACACCAGTTTCCAAACTGAGGCAGATTTTTCAGTAAAATGCTCCTGGAGCGTGTTCTAACCAAGAGATTTGTAATTCACATAGTTTCCCTCACCGTGACAGTCCGTGTTTCGAACACGCTACATACATCACCGATTTGAGAAACATTTTTAATGAGTTGTGTACATGTGTATTACAGAACTTTCATCCACCATACAAGGCATATTTACACCTAGAAACATTAACTCTGAGTTCGCAGCTTTTTCCTTATAGCAGTTTCGAAAATCAGGCAGTTTTCAAAGGAAAAAACGGAGCGTGTTCTACCCAATAGATATGTAAATTACAAAGAGGCTCCCGCTGTGAAATTACGTGTTTCGAACACGCTACATGCAGAGAATTTTTGACAAAAATACACTACATTTTTGTTTGCATGTGGATTACAGGTCTTTCATCACACTAGTAGGCGTATTGTTGCTTAGAAGCTTTTTCTCTGATTTCACAGAGCTTTCGAAACGCCAGTTTCCAAAATGAGGCAGATTTCACGGCAGAAATCTCTTGGAGCGGGTTCTAACCAATAGACCTGTAATTTACATGGATTCGCTCACCGTTAAATTCCGTGTTCCGAACACGCTACAGGCATCTCGGATGCGACAAATATTCACTACAGAGTTGTTAGCAAGTGGATTACAGCACTTTCATCCACCATACAAGGATTACTGGCACTTTGAAGAATTTTCTCAGATTTCACAGGTTAGTTTTAATGCCAGGTTTGAAAATGAGGCAGATTTGGCAGAAAAATGCTCTTGGAGCCAGTTCTACCCAAAAGCTATGTAACTTACCTAGTTTCAATCACCGTGACATTCCGTGTTCTGAACATGTTACATGCACCACGGATTCAACAAACATTCTTTAATGAGTTGTGAACATGTGTATTAACGAACTTTCATCCACCTTACAGTGCATATTTATACATAGAAATTTTATTCTGATTTAGTAGTTTTCTCCTAATGTCAGTCTATAAATCATGCAGTTTCCACAGGAAAATCCTCTTGGAGCGAGTTCTACCCAATAGACATGCAATTTACATAGAACCCGTCATCGTGAAATTCCGTGTTCCGAAAAAGCTACATGCATCAAGGATTCGACAAATATTCACTACAGAGATGTTAGCATAAGGATTACTGATCTTTCATCCACCATACAAGGCAGATTTACACCGAGAATCTAGTAATCTGTTTTTGCAGTATTTTCCTAACGTCAGTTTAAAAAATCTGGCCTATTTCTCAGTAAAAAACTCTTGGAGTGATTTCTAACCAAGGGAATTGTAATTTACATAAATTCCCTGCCCGTGAAATTCCGTGTTCCGAACATGCTACATGCATAAAGGATTCGACAAATATTCACTACAAATTTGTTAGCATGTGGATTACAGAACTTTCATCACAATACATTGAATATTGATTCTTAGAAGTATTTTCTCAGATTTTGCAGCGTTTTCCAAACGCCAGTTTCAAAAATGACGAAGTTTTCGCAGAAAAACACTCTCGGAGCGAGTTCTACCCAATAGAGAAGTAATTTACATTGTTTCAATCACCGTGAAATTCCACGTTCTGAACAATGTACATGCACCACGGATTAGAAAAAGATTTTTAATATGTTGTGAAAATGTGGATTACCGAACTTTCTTGCAACATAAAGGCACATTTACACCTACAAATATTTACTCTCCTTTTGCACCTTTTTCCAAACTTCAGATTCGATAACCATGCAATTTTCACAGAAAAATTCTCTTCTAGCTCGTTCTACTCAATAGAATTGTAATTTACATAGTTTCATTACCGTGAAATTCCATTTTCCAAAAGCACTACTTGAATCACAGTTTACAAAATAATTACTACACTCTTATTAACATGTGGATTACCGGACTTTCATTCACCATTCAAGGCATATTGACACTTAGAAGCATTTTCTCAGATTTCACAGTGTTCTCCTAATGGCAGTTTTGAAAATGAGGCACATTTCGCAGAAAAATTGTCTTCAAGCGTGTTCTACTCAAAAGAATTGTAATTTACATAGTTTCATTACCGTGAAATTCCGTTTCCAAAAGCGTTACATGAATCACGGTTTAAAAAATAATTACTACACTATTATTAACATGTGGATTACTGGACTTTCATTCACCATTCAAGGCATATTGACACTTAGAAGCATTTTCTCAGATTTCACAGGGTTCTCTTAATGGCAGTTTTGAAAATGAGGCACATTTCACAGAAAAATACTCTTCAAGCGATTTCTACCCAATAGATATGTAACGTACATTGTTTCCTTCACTATGACATTCCGTATTCCGAACACATCACATGCATCACGAATTGGACAAACATTCTTTAATGAGTGTGAGCATGTGGATTACCGAACTTTCATCCACCATACAAGGCATATTTACACCTAGAAGTAGTTATTCTGATTTCGCAGGTTTTTCCTAACATCCAGTTTTGAAAATCATGAAATTGTCACAGAAACATTCAATTCAAGCGAGTTCTATCCAGCAGAATTGTTATTTTCAGAGTTTCACTCACCGAGACATTCCGTGTTCCGAAAACGTTACATTCATCACGGCTTCGACAAACATTATTTAATGAGCGTGAGCATGTGGATTACCGATTTTTCAACCACAATACAAGGCATATTTACACCTAGAAACATTTACTTAGATTTCGCAGGTTTTCCTAACGTCAGTTACCAAAATCAGGCAGTTTTCGCAGAAAAATTCTCTTGGTGCATGTTCTATCCAATAGACATCTCATTTTCATAGATACCGTCACCGTAACATTCCGTGTTCCGAAAACGGTACATGCACCACGGATTCAACAAATATTCACTGCTGAATTCTTCGCATGTGAATTACACATCTTTAATAACCCATTGAAGGCATATTGTCACCTTAAAGCATTTACTGAGATTTTGCAGCATTTTCAAAACACCAGTTTCCAAACTGAGGCAGATTTTTCAGTAAAATGCTCCTGGAGCGTGTTCTAACCAAGAGATTTGTAATTCACATAGTTTCCCTCACCGTGACAGTCCGTGTTTCGAACACGCTACATACATCACCGATTTGAGAAACATTTTTAATGAGTTGTGTACATGTGTATTACAGAACTTTCATCCACCATACAAGGCATATTTACACCTAGAAACATTAACTCTGAGTTCGCAGCTTTTTCCTTATAGCAGTTTCGAAAATCAGGCAGTTTTCAAAGGAAAAAACGGAGCGTGTTCTACCCAATAGATATGTAAATTACAAAGAGGCTCCCGCTGTGAAATTACGTGTTTCGAACACGCTACATGCAGAGAATTTTTGACAAAAATACACTACATTTTTGTTTGCATGTGGATTACAGGTCTTTCATCACACTAGTAGGCGTATTGTTGCTTAGAAGCTTTTTCTCTGATTTCACAGAACTTTCGAAACGCCAGTTTCCAAAATGAGGCAGATTTCACGGCAGAAATCTCTTGGAGCGGGTTCTAACCAATAGACCTGTAATTTACATGGATTCGCTCACCGTTAAATTCCGTGTTCCGAACACGCTACAGGCATCTCGGATGCGACAAATATTCACTACAGAGTTGTTAGCAAGTGGATTACAGCACTTTCATCCACCATACAAGGATTACTGGCACTTTGAAGAATTTTCTCAGATTTCACAGGTTAGTTTTAATGCCAGTTTTGAAAATGAGGCAGATTTGGCAGAAAAATGCTCTTGGAGCCAGTTCTACCCAAAAGCTATGTAACTTACCTAGTTTCAATCACCGTGACATTCTGTGTTCTGAACATGTTACATGCACCACGGATTCAACAAACATTCTTTAATGAGTTGTGAACATGTGTATTAACGAACTTTCATCCACCTTACAGTGCATATTTATACATAGAAATTTTATTCTGATTTAGTAGTTTTCTCCTAATGTCAGTCTATAAATCATGCAGTTTCCACAGGAAAATCCTCTTGGAGCGAGTTCTACCCAATAGACATGCAATTTACATAGAACCCGTCATCGTGAAATTCCGTGTTCCGAAAAAGCTACATGCATCAAGGATTCGACAAATATTCACTACAGAGATGTTAGCATAAGGATTACTGATCTTTCATCCACCATACAAGGCAGATTTACACCGAGAATCTAGTAATCTGTTTTTGCAGTGTTTTCCTAACGTCAGTTTCAAAAATCTGGCCTATTTCTCAGTAAAAAACTCTTGGAGTGATTTCTAACCAAGGGAATTGTAATTTACATAAATTCCCTGCCCGTGAAATTCCGTGTTCCGAACATGCTACATGCATAAAGGATTCGACAAATATTCACTACAAATTTGTTAGCATGTGGATTACAGAACTTTCATCACAATACATTGAATATTGATTCTTAGAAGTATTTTCTCAGATTTTGCAGCGTTTTCCAAACGCCAGTTTCAAAAATGACGAAGTTTTCGCAGAAAAACACTCTCGGAGCGAGTTCTACCCAATAGAGAAGTAATTTACATTGTTTCAATCACCGTGAAATTCCACGTTCTGAACAATGTACATGCACCACGGATTAGAAAAAGATTTTTAATATGTTGTGAAAATGTGGATTACCGAACTTTCTTGCAACATAAAGGCACATTTACACCTACAAATATTTACTCTCCTTTTGCACCTTTTTCCAAACTTCAGATTCGATAACCATGCAATTTTCACAGAAAAATTCTCTTCTAGCTCGTTCTACTCAATAGAATTGTAATTTACATAGTTTCATTACCATGAAATTCCATTTTCCAAAAGCACTACTTGAATCACAGTTTACAAAATAATTACTACACTCTTATTAACATGTGGATTACCGGACTTTCATTCACCATTCAAGGCATATTGACACTTAGAAGCATTTTCTCAGATTTCACAGTGTTCTCCTAATGGCAGTTTTGAAAATGAGGCACATTTCGCAGAAAAATTGTCTTCAAGCGTGTTCTACTCAAAAGAATTGTAATTTACATAGTTTCATTACCGTGAAATTCCGTTTCCAAAAGCGTTACATGAATCACGGTTTAAAAAATAATTACTACACTATTATTAACATGTGGATTACTGGACTTTCATTCACCATTCAAGGCATATTGACACTTAGAAGCATTTTCTCAGATTTCACAGGGTTCTCTTAATGGCAGTTTTGAAAATGAGGCACATTTCACAGAAAAATACTCTTCAAGCGATTTCTACCCAATAGATATGTAACGTACATTGTTTCCTTCACTATGACATTCCGTATTCCGAACACATCACATGCATCACGAATTGGACAAACATTCTTTAATGAGTGTGAGCATGTGGATTACCGAACTTTCATCCACCATACAAGGCATATTTACACCTAGAAGTAGTTATTCTGATTTTGCAGGTTTTTCCTAACATCCAGTTTTGAAAATCATGAAATTGTCGCAGAAACATTCAATTCAAGCGAGTTCTATCCAGCAGAATTGTTATATTCAGAGTTTCACTCACCGAGACATTCCGTGTTCCGAAAACGTTACATTCATCACGGCTTCGACAAACATTATTTAATGAGCGTGAGCATGTGGATTACCGATTTTTCAAACACAATACAAGGCATATTTACACCTAGAAACTTTTACTTAGATTTCGCAGGTTTTCCTAATGTCAGTTACCAAAATCATGCAGTTTTCGCAGAAAAATTCTCTTGGTGCATGTTCTATCCAGTAGACATCTCATTTTCATAGATACCGTCACCGTAACATTCCGTGTTCCGAAAACGGTACATGCACCACGGATTCAACAAATATTCACTGCTGAATTCTTCGCATGTGAATTACACATCTTTAATAACCCATTGAAGGCATATTGTCACCTTAAAGCATTTACTCAGATTTTGCAGCATTTTCAAAACACCAGTTTCCAAACTGAGGCAGATTTTTCAGTAAAATGCTCCTGGAGCGTGTTCTAACCAAGAGATTTGTAATTCACATAGTTTCCCTCACCGTGACAGTCCGTGTTTCGAACACGCTACATACATCACCGATTTGAGAAACATTTTTAATGAGTTGTGTACATGTGTATTACAGAACTTTCATCCACCATAAAAGGCATATTTACACCTAGAAACATTAACTCTGAGTTCGCAGCTTTTTCCTTATAGCAGTTTCGAAAATCAGGCAGTTTTCAAAGGAAAAAACGGAGCGTTTTCTACCCAATAGATATGTAAATTACATAGAGTCTCCCGCTGTGAAATTACGTGTTTCGAACACGCTACATGCAGAGAATTTTTGACAAAAATACACTACATTTTTGTTTGCATGTGGTTTACAGGTCTTTCATCACAGTAGTAGGCGTATTGTTGCTTAGAAGCTTTTTCTCTGATTTCACAGAGCTTTCGAAACGCCAGTTTCCAAAATGAGGCAGATTTCACGGCAGAAACCTCTTGGAGCGGGTTCTAACCAATAGACCTGTAATTTACATGGATTCGCTCACCGTTAAATTCCGTGTTCCGAACACGCTACAGGCATCTCGAATGCGACAAATATTCACTACAGAGTTGTTAGCAAGTGGATTACAGCACTTTCATCCACCATACAAGGCTTACTGGCACTTTGAAGAATTTTCTCAGATTTCACAGGTTAGTTTTAATGCCAGTTTTGAAAATGAGGCAGATGTGGCTGAAAAATGCTCTTGGAGCCAGTTCTACCCAAAAGCTATGTAACTTACCTAGTTTCAATCACCGTGACATTCCGTGTTCTGAACATGTTACATGCACCACGGATTCAACAAACATTCTTTAATGAGTTGTGAACATGTGTATTAATGAACTTTCCTCCACCTTACAGTGCATATTTATACATAGAAATTTTATTCTGATTTAGTAGTTTTCTCCTAATGTCAGTCTCTAAAATCATGCAGTTTCCACAGGAAAATCCTCTTGGAGCGAGTTCTACCCAATAGACATGCAATTTACATAGAACCCGTCATTGTGAAATTCCGTGTTCCGAAAAAGCTACATGCATCAAGGATTCGACAAATATTCACTACAGAGATGTTAGCATAAAGATTACCTATCTTTCATCCACCATACAAGGCAGATTTACACCGAGAATCTAGTAATCTGTTTTTGCAGTATTTTCCTAACGTCAGTTTAAAAAATCTGGCCTATTTCTCAGTAAAAAACTCTTGGAGTGATTTCTAACCAAGGGAATTGTAATTTACATAAATTCCCTGCCCGTGAAATTCCGTGTTCCGAACATGCTACATGCATAAAGGATTCGACAAATATTCACTACAAATTTGTTAGCATGTGGATTACAGAACTTTCATCACAATACATTGAATATTGATTCTTAGAAGTATTTTCTCAGATTTTGCAGCGTTTTCCAAACGCCAGTTTCAAAAATGACGAAGTTTTCGCAGAAAAACACTCTCGGAGCGAGTTCTACCCAATAGAGAAGTAATTTACATTGTTTCAATCACCGTGAAATTCCACGTTCTGAACACTGTACATGCACCACGGATTAGAAAAAGATTCTTTAATATGTTGTGAAAATGTGGATTACCGAACTTTCTTGCAACATAAAGGCACATTTACACCTACAAATATTTACTCTCCTTTTGCACCTTTTTCCAAACTTCAGATTCGATAACCATGCAATTTTCACAGAAAAATTCTCTTCTAGCTCGTTCTACTCAATAGAATTTTAATTTACATAGTTTCATTACCGTGAAATTCCATTTTCCAAAAGCACTACTTGAATCACGGTTTACAAAATAATTACTACACTCTTATTAACATGTGGATTACCGGACTTTCATTCACCATTCAAGGCATATTGACGCTTAGAAGCTTTATCTCAGATTTCACACTGTTCTCCTAATGGCAGTTTTGAAAATGAGGCACATTTCGCAGAAAAATTGTCTTCAAGCGTGTTCTACTCAATAGAATTGTAATTTACATAGTTTCATTACCGTGAAATTCCATTTTCCAAAAGCACTACTTGAATCACGGTTTACAAAATAATTACTACACTCTTATTAACATGTTGATTACTGGACTTTCATTCACCATTCAAGGCATATTGACACTTAGAAGCATTTTCTCAGATTTCACAGGGTTCTCTTAATGGCAGTTTTGAAAATGAGGCACATTTCACAGAAAAATACTCTTCAAGCGATTTCTACCCAATAGATATGTAACGTACATTGTTTCCTTCACTATGACATTCCGTATTCCGAACACATCACATGCATCACGAATTGGACAAACATTCTTTAATGAGTGTGAGCATGTGGATTACCGAACTTTCATCCACCATACAAGGCATATTTACACCTAGAAGTAGTTATTCTGATTTCGCAGGTTTTTCCTAACATCCAGTTTTGAAAATCATGAAATTGTCACAGAAACATTCAATTCAAGCAAGTTCTATCCAGCAGAATTGTTATTTTCAGAGTTTCACTCACCGAGACATTCCGTGTTCCGAAAACGTTACATTCATCACGGCTTCGACAAACATTATTTAATGAGCGTGAGCATGTGGATTACCGATTTTTCAACCACAATACAAGGCATATTTACACCTAGAAACATTTACTTAGATTTCGCAGGTTTTCCTAACGTCAGTTACCAAAATCAGGCAGTTTTCGCAGAAAAATTCTCTTGGTGCATGTTCTATCCAATAGACATCTCATTCTCATAGATACCGTCACCGTAACATTCCGTGTTCCGAAAACGGTACATGCACCACGGATTCAACAAATATTCACTGCTGAATTCTTCGCATGTGAATTACACATCTTTAATAACCCATTGAAGGCATATTGTCACCTTAAAGCATTTACTCAGATTTTGCAGCATTTTCAAAACACCAGTTTCCAAACTGAGGCAGATTTTTCAGTAAAATGCTCCTGGAGCGTGTTCTAACCAAGAGATTTGTAATTCACATAGTTTCCCTCACCGTGACAGTCCGTGTTTCGAACACGCTACATACATCACCGATTTGAGAAACATTTTTAATGAGTTGTGTACATGTGTATTACAGAACTTTCATCCACCATAAAAGGCATATTTACACCTAGAAACATTAACTCTGAGTTCGCAGCTTTTTCCTTATAGCAGTTTCGAAAATCAGGCAGTTTTCAAAGGAGAAAACGGAGCGTGTTCTACCCAATAGATATGTAAATTACAAAGAGTCTCCCGCTGTGAAATTACGTGTTTCGAACACGCTACATGCAGAGAATTTTTGACAAAAATACACTACATTTTTGTTTGCATGTGGATTACAGGTCTTTCATCACACTAGTAGGCGTATTGTTGCTTAGAAGCTTTTTCTCTGATTTCACAGAGCTTTCGAAACGCCAGTTTCCAAAATGAGGCAGATTTCACGGCAGAAACCTCTTGGAGCGGGTTCTAACCAATAGACCTGTAATTTACATGGATTCGCTCACCGTTAAATTCCGTGTTCCGAACACGCTACAGGCATCTCGAATGCGACAAATATTCACTACAGAGTCGTTAGCAAGTGGATTACAGCACTTTCATCCACCATACAAGGCTTACTGGCACTTTGAAGAATTTTCTCAGATTTCACAGGTTAGTTTTAATGCCAGGTTTGAAAATGAGGCAGATTTGGCAGAAAAATGCTCTTGGAGCCAGTTCTACCCAAAAGATATGTAACTTACCTAGTTTCAATCACCGTGACATTCCGTGTTCTGAACACGTTACATGCCCCACGGATTCAACAAACATTCTTTAATGAGTTGTGAACATGTGTATTAACGAACTTTCATCCACCTTACAGTGCATATTTATACATAGAAATTTTATTCTGATTTAGTAGTTTTCTCCTAATGTCAGTCTATAAATCATGCAGTTTCCACAGGAAAATCCTCTTGGAGCGAGTTCTACCCAATAGACATGCAATTTACATAGAACCCGTCATCGTGAAATTCCGTGTTCCGAAAAAGCTACATGCATCAAGGATTCGACAAATATTCACTACAGAGATGTTAGCATAAGGATTACTGATCTTTCATCCACCATACAAGGCAGATTTACACCGAGAATCTAGTAATCTGTTTTTGCAGTGTTTTCCTAATGTCAGTTTCAAAAATCTGGCCTATTTCTCAGTAAAAAACTCTTGGAGTGATTTCTAACCAAGGGAATTGTAATTTACATAAATTCCCTGCCCGTGAAATTCCGTGTTCCGAACATGCTACATGCATAAAGGATTCGACAAATATTCACTACAAATTTGTTAGCATGTGGATTACAGAACTTTCATCACAATACATTGAATATTGATTCTTAGAAGTATTTTCTCAGATTTTGCAGCGTTTTCCAAACGCCAGTTTCAAAAATGACGAAGTTTTCGCAGAAAAACACTCTCGGAGCGAGTTCTACCCAATAGAGAAGTAATTTACATTGTTTCAATCACCGTGAAATTCCACGTTCTGAACAATGTACATGCACCACGGATTAGAAAAAGATTTTTAATATGTTGTGAAAATGTGGATTACCGAACTTTCTTGCAACATAAAGGCACATTTACACCTACAAATATTTACTCTCCTTTTGCACCTTTTTCCAAACTTCAGATTCGATAACCATGCAATTTTCACATAAAAATTCTCTTCTAGCTCGTTCTTCTCAATAGAATTGTAATTTACATAGTTTCATTACCGTGAAATTCCATTTTCCAAAAGCACTACTTGAATCACAGTTTACAAAATAATTACTACACTCTTATTAACATGTGGATTACCGGACTTTCATTCACCATTCAAGGCATATTGACACTTAGAAGCATTTTCTCAGATTTCACAGTGTTCTCCTAATGGCAGTTTTGAAAATGAGGCACATTTCGCAGAAAAATTGTCTTCAAGCGTGTTCTACTCAAAAGAATTGTAATTTACATAGTTTCATTACCGTGAAATTCCGTTTCCAAAAGCGTTACATGAATCACGGTTTAAAAAATAATTACTACACTATTATTAACATGTGGATTACTGGACTTTCATTCACCATTCAAGGCATATTGACACTTAGAAGCATTTTCTCAGATTTCACAGGGTTCTCTTAATGGCAGTTTTGAAAATGAGGCACATTTCACAGAAAAATACTCTTCAAGCGATTTCTACCCAATAGATATGTAACGTACATTGTTTCCTTCACTATGACATTCCGTATTCCGAACACATCACATGCATCACGAATTGGACAAACATTCTTTAATGAGTGTGAGCATGTGGATTACCGAACTTTCATCCACCATACAAGGCATATTTACACCTAGAAGTAGTTATTCTGATTTCGCAGGTTTTTCCTAACATCCAGTTTTGAAAATCATGAAATTGTCGCAGAAACATTCAATTCAAGCGAGTTCTATCCAGCAGAATTGTTATATTCAGAGTTTCACTCACCGAGACATTCCGTGTTCCGAAAACGTTACATTCATCACGGCTTCGACAAACATTATTTAATGAGCGTGAGCATGTGGATTACCGATTTTTCAAACACAATACAAGGCATATTTACACCTAGAAACTTTTACTTAGATTTCGCAGGTTTTCCTAATGTCAGTTACCAAAATCATGCAGTTTTCGCAGAAAAATTCTCTTGGTGCATGTTCTATCCAGTAGACATCTCATTTTCATAGATACCGTCACCGTAACATTCCGTGTTCCGAAAACGGTACATGCACCACGGATTCAACAAATATTCACTGCTGAATTCTTCGCATGTGAATTACACATCTTTAATAACCCATTGAAGGCATATTGTCACCTTAAAGCATTTACTCAGATTTTGCAGCATTTTCAAAACACCAGTTTCCAAACTGAGGCAGATTTTTCAGTAAAATGCTCCTGGAGCGTGTTCTAACCAAGAGATTTGTAATTCACATAGTTTCCCTCACCGTGACAGTCCGTGTTTCGAACACGCTACATACATCACCGATTTGAGAAACATTTTTAATGAGTTGTGTACATGTGTATTACAGAACTTTCATCCACCATAAAAGGCATATTTACACCTAGAAACATTAACTCTGAGTTCGCAGCTTTTTCCTTATAGCAGTTTCGAAAATCAGGCAGTTTTCAAAGGAAAAAACGGAGCGTGTTCTACCCAATAGATATGTAAATTACATAGAGTCTCCCGCTGTGAAATTACGTGTTTCGAACACGCTACATGCAGAGAATTTTTGACAAAAATACACTACATTTTTGTTTGCATGTGGATTACAGGTCTTTCATCACAGTAGTAGGCGTATTGTTGCTTAGAAGCTTTTTCTCTGATTTCACAGAGCTTTCGAAATGCCAGTTTCCAAAATGAGGCAGATTTCACGGCAGAAACCTCTTGGAGCGGGTTCTAACCAATAGACCTGTAATTTACATGGATTCGCTCACCGTTAAATTCCGTGTTCCGAACACGCTACAGGCATCTCGAATGCGACAAATATTCACTACAGAGTTGTTAGCAAGTGGATTACAGCACTTTCATCCACCATACAAGGCTTACTGGCACTTTGAAGAATTTTCTCAGATTTCACAGGTTAGTTTTAATGCCAGTTTTGAAAATGAGGCAGATGTGGCTGAAAAATGCTCTTGGAGCCAGTTCTACCCAAAAGATATGTAACTTACCTTGTTTCAATCACCGTGACATTCCGTGTTCTGAACATGTTACATGCACCACGGATTCAACAAACATTCTTTAATGAGTTGTGAACATGTGTATTAATGAACTTTCCTCCACCTTACAGTGCATATTTATACATAGAAATTTTATTCTGATTTAGTAGTTTTCTCCTAATGTCAGTCTCTAAAATCATGCAGTTTCCACAGGAAAATCCTCTTGGAGCGAGTTCTACCCAATAGACATGCAATTTACATAGAACCCGTCATTGTGAAATTCCGTGTTCCGAAAAAGCTACATGCATCAAGGATTCGACAAATATTCACTACAGAGATGTTAGCATAAAGATTACCTATCTTTCATCCACCATACAAGGCAGATTTACACCGAGAATCTAGTAATCTGTTTTTGCAGTATTTTCCTAACGTCAGTTTAAAAAATCTGGCCTATTTCTCAGTAAAAAACTCTTGGAGTGATTTCTAACCAAGGGAATTGTAATTTACATAAATTCCCTGCCCGTGAAATTCCGTGTTCCGAACATGCTACATGCATAAAGGATTCGACAAATATTCACTACAAATTTGTTAGCATGTGGATTACAGAACTTTCATCACAATACATTGAATATTGATTCTTAGAAGTATTTTCTCAGATTTTGCAGCGTTTTCCAAACGCCAGTTTCAAAAATGACGAAGTTTTCGCAGAAAAACACTCTCGGAGCGAGTTCTACCCAATAGAGAAGTAATTTACATTGTTTCAATCACCGTGAAATTCCACGTTCTGAACACTGTACATGCACCACGGATTAGAAAAAGATTCTTTAATATGTTGTGAAAATGTGGATTACCGAACTTTCTTGCAACATAAAGGCACATTTACACCTACAAATATTTACTCTCCTTTTGCACCTTTTTCCAAACTTCAGATTCGATAACCATGCAATTTTCACAGAAAAATTCTCTTCTAGCTCGTTCTACTCAATAGAATTTTAATTTACATAGTTTCATTACCGTGAAATTCCATTTTCCAAAAGCACTACTTGAATCACGGTTTACAAAATAATTACTACACTCTTATTAACATGTGGATTACCGGACTTTCATTCACCATTCAAGGCATATTGACGCTTAGAAGCTTTTTCTCAGATTTCACACTGTTCTCCTAATGGCAGTTTTGAAAATGAGGCACATTTCGCAGAAAAATTGTCTTCAAGCGTGTTCTACTCAATAGAATTGTAATTTACATAGTTTCATTACCGTGAAATTCCATTTTCCAAAAGCACTACTTGAATCACGGTTTACAAAATAATTACTACACTCTTATTAACATGTTGATTACTGGACTTTCATTCACCATTCAAGGCATATTGACACTTAGAAGCATTTTCTCAGATTTCACAGGGTTCTCTTAATGGCAGTTTTGAAAATGAGGCACATTTCACAGAAAAATACTCTTCAAGCGATTTCTACCCAATAGATATGTAACGTACATTGTTTCCTTCACTATGACATTCCGTATTCCGAACACATCACATGCATCACGAATTGGACAAACATTCTTTAATGAGTGTGAGCATGTGGATTACCGAACTTTCATCCACCATACAAGGCATATTTACACCTAGAAGTAGTTATTCTGATTTCGCAGGTTTTTCCTAACATCCAGTTTTGAAAATCATGAAATTGTCGCAGAAACATTCAATTCAAGCAAGTTCTATCCAGCAGAATTGTTATTTTCAGAGTTTCACTCACCGAGACATTCCGTGTTCCGAAAACGTTACATTCATCACGGCTTCGACAAACATTATTTAATGAGCGTGAGCATGTGGATTACCGATTTTTCAACCACAATACAAGGCATATTTACACCTAGAAACATTTACTTAGATTTCGCAGGTTTTCCTAACGTCAGTTACCAAAATCAGGCAGTTTTCGCAGAAAAATTCTCTTGGTGCATGTTCTATCCAATAGACATCTCATTCTCATAGATACCGTCACCGTAACATTCCGTGTTCCGAAAACGGTACATGCACCACGGATTCAACAAATATTCACTGCTGAATTCTTCGCATGTGAATTACACATCTTTAATAACCCATTGAAGGCATATTGTCACCTTAAAGCATTTACTCAGATTTTGCAGCATTTTCAAAACACCAGTTTCCAAACTGAGGCAGATTTTTCAGTAAAATGCTCCTGGAGCGTGTTCTAACCAAGAGATTTGTAATTCACATAGTTTCCCTCACCGTGACAGTCCGTGTTTCGAACACGCTACATACATCACCGATTTGAGAAACATTTTTAATGAGTTGTGTACATGTGTATTACAGAACTTTCATCCACCATAAAAGGCATATTTACACCTAGAAACATTAACTCTGAGTTCGCAGCTTTTTCCTTATAGCAGTTTCGAAAATCAGGCAGTTTTCAAAGGAGAAAACGGAGCGTGTTCTACCCAATAGATATGTAAATTACAAAGAGTCTCCCGCTGTGAAATTACGTGTTTCGAACACGCTACATGCAGAGAATTTTTGACAAAAATACACTACATTTTTGTTTGCATGTGGATTACAGGTCTTTCATCACACTAGTAGGCGTATTGTTGCTTAGAAGCTTTTTCTCTGATTTCACAGAGCTTTCGAAACGCCAGTTTCCAAAATGAGGCAGATTTCACGGCAGAAACCTCTTGGAGCGGGTTCTAACCAATAGACCTGTAATTTACATGGATTCGCTCACCGTTAAATTCCGTGTTCCGAACACGCTACAGGCATCTCGAATGCGACAAATATTCACTACAGAGTTGTTAGCAAGTGGATTACAGCACTTTCATCCACCATACAAGGCTTACTGGCACTTTGAAGAATTTTCTCAGATTTCACAGGTTAGTTTTAATGCCAGGTTTGAAAATGAGGCAGATTTGGCAGAAAAATGCTCTTGGAGCCAGTTCTACCCAAAAGATATGTAACTTACCTAGTTTCAATCACCGTGACATTCCGTGTTCTGAACACGTTACATGCCCCACGGATTCAACAAACATTCTTTAATGAGTTGTGAACATGTGTATTAATGAACTTTCATCCACCTTACAGTGCATATTTATACATAGAAATTTTATTCTGATTTAGTAGTTTTCTCCTAATGTCAGTCTCTAAAATCATGCAGTTTCCACAGGAAAATCCTCTTGGAGCGAGTTCTACCCAATAGACATGCAATTTACATAGAACCCGTCATTGTGAAATTCCGTGTTCCGAAAAAGCTACATGCATCAAGGATTCGACAAATATTCACTACAGAGATGTTAGCATAAAGATTACCTATCTTTCATCCACCATACAAGGCAGATTTACACCGAGAATCTAGTAATCTGTTTTTGCAGTATTTTCCTAACGTCAGTTTAAAAAATCTGGCCTATTTCTCAGTAAAAAACTCTTGGAGTGATTTCTAACCAAGGGAATTGTAATTTACATAAATTCCCTGCCCGTGAAATTCCGTGTTCCGAACATGCTACATGCATAAAGGATTCGACAAATATTCACTACAAATTTGTTAGCATGTGGATTACAGAACTTTCATCACAATACATTGAATATTGATTCTTAGAAGTATTTTCTCAGATTTTGCAGCGTTTTCCAAACGCCAGTTTCAAAAATGACGAAGTTTTCGCAGAAAAACACTCTCGGAGCGAGTTCTACCCAATAGAGAAGTAATTTACATTGTTTCAATCACCGTGAAATTCCACGTTCTGAACACTGTACATGCACCACGGATTAGAAAAAGATTCTTTAATATGTTGTGAAAATGTGGATTACCGAACTTTCTTGCAACATAAAGGCACATTTACACCTACAAATATTTACTCTCCTTTTGCACCTTTTTCCAAACTTCAGATTCGATAACCATGCAATTTTCACAGAAAAATTCTCTTCTAGCTCGTTCTACTCAATAGAATTTTAATTTACATAGTTTCATTACCGTGAAATTCCATTTTCCAAAAGCACTACTTGAATCACGGTTTACAAAATAATTACTACACTCTTATTAACATGTGGATTACCGGACTTTCATTCACCATTCAAGGCATATTGACGCTTAGAAGCTTTTTCTCAGATTTCACACTGTTCTCCTAATGGCAGTTTTGAAAATGAGGCACATTTCGCAGAAAAATTGTCTTCAAGCGTGTTCTACTCAATAGAATTGTAATTTACATAGTTTCATTACCGTGAAATTCCATTTTCCAAAAGCACTACTTGAATCACGGTTTACAAAATAATTACTACACTCTTATTAACATGTTGATTACTGGACTTTCATTCACCATTCAAGGCATATTGACACTTAGAAGCATTTTCTCAGATTTCACAGGGTTCTCTTAATGGCAGTTTTGAAAATGAGGCACATTTCACAGAAAAATACTCTTCAAGCGATTTCTACCCAATAGATATGTAACGTACATTGTTTCCTTCACTATGACATTCCGTATTCCGAACACATCACATGCATCACGAATTGGACAAACATTCTTTAATGAGTGTGAGCATGTGGATTACCGAACTTTCATCCACCATACAAGGCATATTTACACCTAGAAGTAGTTATTCTGATTTCGCAGGTTTTTCCTAACATCCAGTTTTGAAAATCATGAAATTGTCGCAGAAACATTCAATTCAAGCAAGTTCTATCCAGCAGAATTGTTATTTTCAGAGTTTCACTCACCGAGACATTCCGTGTTCCGAAAACGTTACATTCATCACGGCTTCGACAAACATTATTTAATGAGCGTGAGCATGTGGATTACCGATTTTTCAACCACAATACAAGGCATATTTACACCTAGAAACATTTACTTAGATTTCGCAGGTTTTCCTAACGTCAGTTACCAAAATCAGGCAGTTTTCGCAGAAAAATTCTCTTGGTGCATGTTCTATCCAATAGACATCTCATTCTCATAGATACCGTCACCGTAACATTCCGTGTTCCGAAAACGGTACATGCACCACGGATTCAACAAATATTCACTGCTGAATTCTTCGCATGTGAATTACACATCTTTAATAACCCATTGAAGGCATATTGTCACCTTAAAGCATTTACTCAGATTTTGCAGCATTTTCAAAACACCAGTTTCCAAACTGAGGCAGATTTTTCAGTAAAATGCTCCTGGAGCGTGTTCTAACCAAGAGATTTGTAATTCACATAGTTTCCCTCACCGTGACAGTCCGTGTTTCGAACACGCTACATACATCACCGATTTGAGAAACATTTTTAATGAGTTGTGTACATGTGTATTACAGAACTTTCATCCACCATAAAAGGCATATTTACACCTAGAAACATTAACTCTGAGTTCGCAGCTTTTTCCTTATAGCAGTTTCGAAAATCAGGCAGTTTTCAAAGGAGAAAACGGAGCGTGTTCTACCCAATAGATATGTAAATTACAAAGAGTCTCCCGCTGTGAAATTACGTGTTTCGAACACGCTACATGCAGAGAATTTTTGACAAAAATACACTACATTTTTGTTTGCATGTGGATTACAGGTCTTTCATCACACTAGTAGGCGTATTGTTGCTTAGAAGCTTTTTCTCTGATTTCACAGAGCTTTCGAAACGCCAGTTTCCAAAATGAGGCAGATTTCACGGCAGAAACCTCTTGGAGCGGGTTCTAACCAATAGACCTGTAATTTACATGGATTCGCTCACCGTTAAATTCCGTGTTCCGAACACGCTACAGGCATCTCGAATGCGACAAATATTCACTACAGAGTTGTTAGCAAGTGGATTACAGCACTTTCATCCACCATACAAGGCTTACTGGCACTTTGAAGAATTTTCTCAGATTTCACAGGTTAGTTTTAATGCCAGGTTTGAAAATGAGGCAGATTTGGCAGAAAAATGCTCTTGGAGCCAGTTCTACCCAAAAGATATGTAACTTACCTAGTTTCAATCACCGTGACATTCCGTGTTCTGAACACGTTACATGCCCCACGGATTCAACAAACATTCTTTAATGAGTTGTGAACATGTGTATTAATGAACTTTCATCCACCTTACAGTGCATATTTATACATAGAAATTTTATTCTGATTTAGTAGTTTTCTCCTAATGTCAGTCTATAAATCATGCAGTTTCCACAGGAAAATCCTCTTGGAGCGAGTTCTACCCAATAGACATGCAATTTACATAGAACCCGTCATCGTGAAATTCCGTGTTCCGAAAAAGCTACATGCATCAAGGATTCGACAAATATTCACTACAGAGATGTTAGCATAAGGATTACTGATCTTTCATCCACCATACAAGGCAGATTTACACCGAGAATCTAGTAATCTGTTTTTGCAGTGTTTTCCTAATGTCAGTTTCAAAAATCTGGCCTATTTCTCAGTAAAAAACTCTTGGAGTGATTTCTAACCAAGGGAATTGTAATTTACATAAATTCCCTGCCCGTGAAATTCCGTGTTCCAAACATGCTACATGCATAAAGGATTCGACAAATATTCACTACAAATTTGTTAGCATGTGGATTACAGAACTTTCATCACAATACATTGAATATTGATTCTTAGAAGTATTTTCTCAGATTTTGCAGCGTTTTCCAAACGCCAGTTTCAAAAATGACGAAGTTTTCGCAGAAAAACACTCTCGGAGCGAGTTCTACCCAATAGAGAAGTAATTTACATTGTTTCAATCACCGTGAAATTCCACGTTCTGAACAATGTACATGCACCACGGATTAGAAAAAGATTTTTAATATGTTGTGAAAATGTGGATTACCGAACTTTCTTGCAACATAAAGGCACATTTACACCTACAAATATTTACTCTCCTTTTGCACCTTTTTCCAAACTTCAGATTCGATAACCATGCAATTTTCACAGAAAAATTCTCTTCTAGCTCGTTCTACTCAATAGAATTGTAATTTACATAGTTTCATTACCGTGAAATTCCATTTTCCAAAAGCACTACTTGAATCACAGTTTACAAAATAATTACTACACTCTTATTAACATGTGGATTACCGGACTTTCATTCACCATTCAAGGCATATTGACACTTAGAAGCATTTTCTCAGATTTCACAGTGTTCTCCTAATGGCAGTTTTGAAAATGAGGCACATTTCGCAGAAAAATTGTCTTCAAGCGTGTTCTACTCAAAAGAATTGTAATTTACATAGTTTCATTACCGTGAAATTCCGTTTCCAAAAGCGTTACATGAATCACGGTTTAAAAAATAATTACTACACTATTATTAACATGTGGATTACTGGACTTTCATTCACCATTCAAGGCATATTGACACTTAGAAGCATTTTCTCAGATTTCACAGGGTTCTCTTAATGGCAGTTTTGAAAATGAGGCACATTTCACAGAAAAATACTCTTCAAGCGATTTCTACCCAATAGATATGTAACGTACATTGTTTCCTTCACTATGACATTCCGTATTCCGAACACATCACATGCATCACGAATTGGACAAACATTCTTTAATGAGTGTGAGCATGTGGATTACCGAACTTTCATCCACCATACAAGGCATATTTACACCTAGAAGTAGTTATTCTGATTTCGCAGGTTTTTCCTAACATCCAGTTTTGAAAATCATGAAATTGTCACAGAAACATTCAATTCAAGCGAGTTCTATCCAGCAGAATTGTTATTTTCAGAGTTTCACTCACCGAGACATTCCGTGTTCCGAAAACGTTACATTCATCACGGCTTCGACAAACATTATTTAATGACCGTGAGCATGTGGATTACCGATTTTTCAAACACAATACAAGGCATATTTACACCTAGAAACATTTACTTAGATTTCGCAGGTTTTCCTAATGTCAGTTACCAAAATCATGCAGTTTTCGCAGAAAAATTCTCTTGGTGCATGTTCTATCCAATAGACATCTCATTTTCATAGATACCGTCACCGTAACATTCCGTGTTCCGAAAACGGTACATGCACCACGGATTCAACAAATATTCACTGCTGAATTCTTCGCATGTGAATTACACATCTTTAATAACCCATTGAAGGCATATTGTCACCTTAAAGCATTTACTCAGATTTTGCAGCATTTTCAAAACACCAGTTTCCAAACTGAGGCAGATTTTTCAGTAAAATGCTCCTGGAGCGTGTTCTAACCAAGAGATTTGTAATTCACATAGTTTCCCTCACCGTGACAGTCCGTGTTTCGAACACGCTACATACATCACCGATTTGAGAAACATTTTTAATGTTTTTTTAATGAGTTGTGTACATGTGTATTACAGAACTTTCATCCACCATAAAAGGCATATTTACACCTAGAAACATTAACTCTGAGTTCGCAGCTTTTTCCTTATAGCAGTTTCGAAAATCAGGCAGTTTTCAAAGGAAAAAACGGAGCGTGTTCTACCCAATAGATATGTAAATTACATAGAGTCTCCCGCTGTGAAATTACGTGTTTCGAACACGCTACATGCAGAGAAATTTTGACAAAAATACACTACATTTTTGTTTGCATGTGGATTACAGGTCTTTCATCACAGTAGTAGGCGTATTGTTGCTTAGAAGCTTTTTCTCTGATTTCACAGAGCTTTCAAAACGCCAGTTTCCAAAATGAGGCAGATTTCACGGCAGAAACCTCTTGGAGCGGGTTCTAACCAATAGACCTGTAATTTACATGGATTCGCTCACCGTTAAATTCCGTGTTCCGAACACGCTACAGGCATCTCGAATGCGACAAATATTCACTACAGAGTTGTTAGCAAGTGGATTACAGCACTTTCATCCACCATACAAGGCTTACTGGCACTTTGAAGAATTTTCTCAGATTTCACAGGTTAGTTTTAATGCCAGTTTTGAAAATGAGGCAGATGTGGCTGAAAAATGCTCTTGGAGCCAGTTCTACCCAAAAGATATGTAACTTACCTAGTTTCAATCACCGTGACATTCCGTGTTCTGAACATGTTACATGCACCACGGATTCAACAAACATTCTTTAATGAGTTGTGAACATGTGTATTAATGAACTTTCATCCACCTTACAGTGCATATTTACACATAGAAATTTTATTCTGATTTAGTAGTTTTCTCCTAATGTCAGTCTCTAAAATCATGCAGTTTCCACAGGAAAATCCTCTTGGAGCGAGTTCTACCCAATAGACATGCAATTTACATAGAACCCGTCATTGTGAAATTCCGTGTTCCGAAAAAGCTACATGCATCAAGGATTCGACAAATATTCACTACAGAGATGTTAGCATAAAGATTACCGATCTTTCATCCACCATACAAGGCAGATTTACACCGAGAATCTAGTAATCTGTTTTTGCAGTATTTTCCTAACGTCAGTTTAAAAAATCTGGCCTATTTCTCAGTAAAAAAATCTTGGAGTGATTTCTAACCAAGGGAATTGTAATTTACATAAATTCCCTGCCCGTGAAATTCCGTGTTCCGAACATGCTACATGCATAAAGGATTCAACAAATATTCACTACAAATTTGTTAGCATGTGGATTACAGAACTTTCAACACAATACATTGAATATTGATTCTTAGAAGTATTTTCTCAGATTTTGCAGCGTTTTCCAAACGCCAGTTTCAAAAATGACGAAGTTTTCGCAGAAAAACACTCTCGGAGCGAGTTCTACCCAATAGAGAAGTAATTTACATTGTTTCAATCACCGTGAAATTCCACGTTCTGAACACTGTACATGCACCACGGATTAGAAAAAGATTCTTTAATATGTTGTGAAAATGTGGATTACCGAACTTTCTTGCAACATAAAGGCACATTTACACCTACAAATATTTACTCTCCTTTTGCACCTTTTTCCAAACTTCAGATTCGATAACCATGCAATTTTCACAGAAAAATTCTCTTCTAGCTTGTTCTACTCAATAGAATTTTAATTTACATAGTTTCATTACCGTGAAATTCCATTTTCCAAAAGCACTACTTGAATCACGGTTTACAAAATAATTACTACACTCTTATTAACATGTGGATTACCGGACTTTCATTCACCATTCAAGGCATATTGACGCTTAGAAGCTTTTTCTCAGATTTCACACTGTTCTCCTAATGGCAGTTTTGAAAATGAGGCACATTTCGCAGAAAAATTGTCTTCAAGCGTGTTCTACTCAATAGAATTGTAATTTACATAGTTTCATTACCGTGAAATTCCATTTTCCAAAAGCACTACTTGAATCACGGTTTACAAAATAATTACTACACTCTTATTAACATGTTGATTACTGGACTTTCATTCACCATTCAAGGCATATTGACACTTAGAAGCATTTTCTCAGATTTCACAGGGTTCTCTTAATGGCAGTTTTGAAAATGAGGCACATTTCACAGAAAAATACTCTTCAAGCGATTTCTACCCAATAGATATGTAACGTACATTGTTTCCTTCACTATGACATTCCGTATTCCGAACACATCACATGCATCACGAATTGGACAAACATTCTTTAATGAGTGTGAGCATGTGGATTACCGAACTTTCATCCACCATACAAGGCATATTTACACCTAGAAGTAGTTATTCTGATTTCGCAGGTTTTTCCTAACATCCAGTTTTGAAAATCATGAAATTGTCGCAGAAACATTCAATTCAAGCAAGTTCTATCCAGCAGAATTGTTATTTTCAGAGTTTCACTCACCGAGACATTCCGTGTTCCGAAAACGTTACATTCATCACGGCTTCGACAAACATTATTTAATGAGCGTGAGCATGTGGATTACCGATTTTTCAACCACAATACAAGGCATATTTACACCTAGAAACATTTACTTAGATTTCGCAGGTTTTCTAACGTCAGTTACCAAAATCAGGCAGTTTTCGCAGAAAAATTCTCTTGGTGCATGTTCTATCCAATAGACATCTCATTCTCATAGATACCGTCACCGTAACATTCCGTGTTCCGAAAACGGTACATGCACCACGGATTCAACAAATATTCACTGCTGAATTCTTCGCATGTGAATTACACATCTTTAATAACCCATTGAAGGCATATTGTCACCTTAAAGCATTTACTCAGATTTTGCAGCATTTTCAAAACACCAGTTTCCAAACTGAGGCAGATTTTTCAGTAAAATGCTCCTGGAGCGTGTTCTAACCAAGAGATTTGTAATTCACATAGTTTCCCTCACCGTGACAGTCCGTGTTTCGAACACGCTACATACATCACCGATTTGAGAAACATTTTTAATGAGTTGTGTACATGTGTATTACAGAACTTTCATCCACCATACAAGGCATATTTACACCTAGAAACATTAACTCTGAGTTCGCAGCTTTTTCCTTATAGCAGTTTCGAAAATCAGGCAGTTTTCAAAGGAGAAAACGGAGCGTGTTCTACCCAATAGATATGTAAATTACAAAGAGTCTCCCGCTGTGAAATTACGTGTTTCGAACACGCTACATGCAGAGAATTTTTGACAAAAATACACTACATTTTTGTTTGCATGTGGATTACAGGTCTTTCATCACACTAGTAGGCGTATTGTTGCTTAGAAGCTTTTTCTCTGATTTCACAGAGCTTTCGAAACGCCAGTTTCCAAAATGAGGCAGATTTCACGGCAGAAACCTCTTGGAGCGGGTTCTAACCAATAGACCTGTAATTTACATGGATTCGCTCACCGTTAAATTCCGTGTTCCGAACACGCTACAGGCATCTCGAATGCGACAAATATTCACTACAGAGTTGTTAGCAAGTGGATTACAGCACTTTCATCCACCATACAAGGCTTACTGGCACTTTGAAGAATTTTCTCAGATTTCACAGGTTAGTTTTAATGCCAGTTTTGAAAATGAGGCAGATTTGGCAGAAAAATGCTCTTGGAGCCAGTTCTACCCAAAAGATATGTAACTTACCTAGTTTCAATCACCGTGACATTCCGTGTTCTGAACATGTTACATGCACCACGGATTCAACAAACATTCTTTAATGAGTTGTGAACATGTGTATTAACGAACTTAAATCCACCTTACAGTGCATATTTATACATAGAAATTTTATTCTGATTTAGTAGTTTTCTCCTAATGTCAGTCTATAAATCATGCAGTTTCCACAGGAAAATCCTCTTGGAGCGAGTTCTACCCAATAGACATGCAATTTACATAGAACCCGTCATCGTGAAATTCCGTGTTCCGAAAAAGCTACATGCATCAAGGATTCGACAAATATTCACTACAGAGATGTTAGCATAAGGATTACCGATCTTTCATCCTCCATACAAGGCAGATTTACACCGAGAATCTAGTAATCTGTTTTTGCAGTGTTTTCCTAACGTCAGTTTCAAAAATCTGGCCTATTTCTCAGTAAAAAACTCTTGGAGTGATTTCTAACCAAGGGAATTGTAATTTACATAAATTCCCTGCCCGTGAAATTCCGTGTTCCGAACATGCTACATGCATAAAGGATTCGACAAATATTCACTACAAATTTGTTAGCATGTGGATTACAGAACTTTCATCACAATACATTGAATATTGATTCTTAGAAGTATTTTCTCAGATTTTGCAGCGTTTTCCAAACGCCAGTTTCAAAAATGACGAAGTTTTCGCAGAAAAACACTCTCGGAGCGAGTTCTACCCAATAGAGAAGTAATTTACATTGTTTCAATCACCGTGAAATTCCACGTTCTGAACAATGTACATGCACCACGGATTAGAAAAAGATTTTTAATATGTTGTGAAAATGTGGATTACCGAACTTTCTTGCAACATAAAGGCACATTTACACCTACAAATATTTACTCTCCTTTTGCACCTTTTTCCAAACTTCAGATTCGATAACCATGCAATTTTCACATAAAAATTCTCTTCTAGCTCGTTCTACTCAATAGAATTGTAATTTACATAGTTTCATTACCGTGAAATTCCATTTTCCAAAAGCACTACTTGAATCACAGTTTACAAAATAATTACTACACTCTTATTAACATGTGGATTACCGGACTTTCATTCACCATTCAAGGCATATTGACACTTAGAAGCATTTTCTCAGATTTCACAGTGTTCTCCTAATGGCAGTTTTGAAAATGAGGCACATTTCGCAGAAAAATTGTCTTCAAGCGTGTTCTACTCAAAAGAATTGTAATTTACATAGTTTCATTACCGTGAAATTCCGTTTCCAAAAGCGTTACATGAATCACGGTTTAAAAAATAATTACTACACTATTATTAACATGTGGATTACTGGACTTTCATTCACCATTCAAGGCATATTGACACTTAGAAGCATTTTCTCAGATTTCACAGGGTTCTCTTAATGGCAGTTTTGAAAATGAGGCACATTTCACAGAAAAATACTCTTCAAGCGATTTCTACCCAATAGATATGTAACGTACATTGTTTCCTTCACTATGACATTCCGTATTCCGAACACATCACATGCATCACGAATTGGACAAACATTCTTTAATGAGTGTGAGCATGTGGATTACCGAACTTTCATCCACCATACAAGGCATATTTACACCTAGAAGTAGTTATTCTGATTTTGCAGGTTTTTCCTAACATCCAGTTTTGAAAATCATGAAATTGTCACAGAAACATTCAATTCAAGCGAGTTCTATCCAGCAGAATTGTTATATTCAGAGTTTCACTCACCGAGACATTCCGTGTTCCGAAAACGTTACATTCATCACGGCTTCGACAAACATTATTTAATGAGCGTGAGCATGTGGATTACCGATTTTTCAAACACAATACAAGGCATATTTACACCTAGAAACATTTACTTAGATTTCGCAGGTTTTCCTAATGTCAGTTACCAAAATCATGCAGTTTTCGCAGAAAAATTCTCTTGGTGCATGTTCTATGCAGTAGACATCTCATTTTCATAGATACCGTCACCGTAACATTCCGTGTTCCGAAAACGGTACATGCACCACGGATTCAACAAATATTCACTGCTGAATTCTTCGCATGTGAATTACACATCTTTAATAACCCATTGAAGGCATATTGTCACCTTAAAGCATTTACTCAGATTTTGCAGCATTTTCAAAACACCAGTTTCCAAACTGAGGCAGATTTTTCAGTAAAATGCTCCTGGAGCGTGTTCTAACCAAGAGATTTGTAATTCACATAGTTTCCCTCACCGTGACAGTCCGTGTTTCGAACACGCTACATACATCACCGATTTGAGAAACATTTTTAATGAGTTGTGTACATGTGTATTACAGAACTTTCATCCACCATAAAAGGCATATTTACACCTAGAAACATTAACTCTGAGTTCGCAGCTTTTTCCTTATAGCAGTTTCGAAAATCAGGCAGTTTTCAAAGGAAAAAACGGAGCGTGTTCTACCCAATAGATATGTAAATTACATAGAGTCTCCCGCTGTGAAATTACGTGTTTCGAACACGCTACATGCAGAGAATTTTTGACAAAAATACACTACATTTTTGTTTGCATGTGGATTACAGGTCTTTCATCACAGTAGTAGGCGTATTGTTGCTTAGAAGCTTTTTCTCTGATTTCACAGAGCTTTCGAAACGCCAGTTTCCAAAATGAGGCAGATTTCACGGCAGAAACCTCTTGGAGCGGGTTCTAACCAATAGACCTGTAATTTACATGGATTCGCTCACCGTTAAATTCCGTGTTCCGAACACGCTACAGGCATCTCGAATGCGACAAATATTCACTACAGAGTTGTTAGCAAGTGGATTACAGCACTTTCATCCACCATACAAGGCTTACTGGCACTTTGAAGAATTTTTTCAGATTTCACAGGTTAGTTTTAAAGCCAGTTTTGAAAATGAGGCAGATGTGGCTGAAAAATGCTCTTGGAGCCAGTTCTACCCAAAAGATATGTAACTTACCTAGTTTCAATCACCGTGACATTCCGTGTTCTGAACATGTTACATGCACCACGGATTCAACAAACATTCTTTAATGAGTTGTGAACATGTGTATTAATGAACTTTCATCCACCTTACAGTGCATATTTATACATAGAAATTTTATTCTGATTTAGTAGTTTTCTCCTAATGTCAGTCTCTAAAATCATGCAGTTTCCACAGGAAAATCCTCTTGGAGCGAGTTCTACCCAATAGACATGCAATTTACATAGAACCCGTCATTGTGAAATTCCGTGTTCCGAAAAAGCTACATGCATCAAGGATTCGACAAATATTCACTACAGAGATGTTAGCATAAAGATTACCGATCTTTCATCCACCATACAAGGCAGATTTACACCGAGAATCTAGTAATCTGTTTTTGCAGTATTTTCCTAACGTCAGTTTAAAAAATCTGGCCTATTTCTCAGTAAAAAACTCTTGGAGTGATTTCTAACCAAGGGAATTGTAATTTACATAAATTCCCTGCCCGTGAAATTCCGTGTTCCGAACATGCTACATGCATAAAGGATTCAACAAATATTCACTACAAATTTGTTAGCATGTGGATTACAGAACTTTCATCACAATACATTGAATATTGATTCTTAGAAGTATTTTCTCAGATTTTGCAGCGTTTTCCAAACGCCAGTTTCAAAAATGACGAAGTTTTCGCAGAAAAACACTCTCGGAGCGAGTTCTACCCAATAGAGAAGTAATTTACATTGTTTCAATCACCGTGAAATTCCACGTTCTGAACACTGTACATGCACCACGGATTAGAAAAAGATTCTTTAATATGTTGTGAAAATGTGGATTACCGAACTTTCTTGCAACATAAAGGCACATTTACACCTACAAATATTTACTCTCCTTTTGCACCTTTTTCCAAACTTCAGATTCGATAACCATGCAATTTTCACAGAAAAATTCTCTTCTAGCTCGTTCTACTCAATAGAATTGTAATTTACATAGTTTCATTACCGTGAAATTCCATTTTCCAAAAGCACTACTTGAATCACAGTTTACAAAATAATTACTACACTCTTATTAACATGTGGATTACCGGACTTTCATTCACCATTCAAGGCATATTGACACTTAGAAGCATTTTCTCAGATTTCACAGTGTTCTCCTAATGGCAGTTTTGAAAATGAGGCACATTTCGCAGAAAAATTGTCTTCAAGCGTGTTCTACTCAAAAGAATTGTAATTTACATAGTTTCATTACCGTGAAATTCCGTTTCCAAAAGCGTTACATGAATCACGGTTTAAAAAATAATTACTACACTATTATTAACATGTGGATTACTGGACTTTCATTCACCATTCAAGGCATATTGACACTTAGAAGCATTTTCTCAGATTTCACAGGGTTCTCTTAATGGCAGTTTTGAAAATGAGGCACATTTCACAGAAAAATACTCTTCAAGCGATTTCTACCCAATAGATATGTAACGTACATTGTTTCCTTCACTATGACATTCCGTATTCCGAACACATCACATGCATCACGAATTGGACAAACATTCTTTAATGAGTGTGAGCATGTGGATTACCGAACTTTCATCCACCATACAAGGCATATTTACACCTAGAAGTAGTTATTCTGATTTTGCAGGTTTTTCCTAACATCCAGTTTTGAAAATCATGAAATTGTCACAGAAACATTCAATTCAAGCGAGTTCTATCCAGCAGAATTGTTATATTCAGAGTTTCACTCACCGAGACATTCCGTGTTCCGAAAACGTTACATTCATCACGGCTTCGACAAACATTATTTAATGAGCGTGAGCATGTGGATTACCGATTTTTCAAACACAATACAAGGCATATTTACACCTAGAAACATTTACTTAGATTTCGCAGGTTTTCCTAATGTCAGTTACCAAAATCATGCAGTTTTCGCAGAAAAATTCTCTTGGTGCATGTTCTATGCAGTAGACATCTCATTTTCATAGATACCGTCACCGTAACATTCCGTGTTCCGAAAACGGTACATGCACCACGGATTCAACAAATATTCACTGCTGAATTCTTCGCATGTGAATTACACATCTTTAATAACCCATTGAAGGCATATTGTCACCTTAAAGCATTTACTCAGATTTTGCAGCATTTTCAAAACACCAGTTTCCAAACTGAGGCAGATTTTTCAGTAAAATGCTCCTGGAGCGTGTTCTAACCAAGAGATTTGTAATTCACATAGTTTCCCTCACCGTGACAGTCCGTGTTTCGAACACGCTACATACATCACCGATTTGAGAAACATTTTTAATGAGTTGTGTACATGTGTATTACAGAACTTTCATCCACCATAAAAGGCATATTTACACCTAGAAACATTAACTCTGAGTTCGCAGCTTTTTCCTTATAGCAGTTTCGAAAATCAGGCAGTTTTCAAAGGAAAAAACGGAGCGTGTTCTACCCAATAGATATGTAAATTACATAGAGTCTCCCGCTGTGAAATTACGTGTTTCGAACACGCTACATGCAGAGAATTTTTGACAAAAATACACTACATTTTTGTTTGCATGTGGATTACAGGTCTTTCATCACAGTAGTAGGCGTATTGTTGCTTAGAAGCTTTTTCTCTGATTTCACAGAGCTTTCGAAACGCCAGTTTCCAAAATGAGGCAGATTTCACGGCAGAAACCTCTTGGAGCGGGTTCTAACCAATAGACCTGTAATTTACATGGATTCGCTCACCGTTAAATTCCGTGTTCCGAACACGCTACAGGCATCTCGAATGCGACAAATATTCACTACAGAGTTGTTAGCAAGTGGATTACAGCACTTTCATCCACCATACAAGGCTTACTGGCACTTTGAAGAATTTTTTCAGATTTCACAGGTTAGTTTTAAAGCCAGTTTTGAAAATGAGGCAGATGTGGCTGAAAAATGCTCTTGGAGCCAGTTCTACCCAAAAGATATGTAACTTACCTAGTTTCAATCACCGTGACATTCCGTGTTCTGAACATGTTACATGCACCACGGATTCAACAAACATTCTTTAATGAGTTGTGAACATGTGTATTAATGAACTTTCATCCACCTTACAGTGCATATTTATACATAGAAATTTTATTCTGATTTAGTAGTTTTCTCCTAATGTCAGTCTCTAAAATCATGCAGTTTCCACAGGAAAATCCTCTTGGAGCGAGTTCTACCCAATAGACATGCAATTTACATAGAACCCGTCATTGTGAAATTCCGTGTTCCGAAAAAGCTACATGCATCAAGGATTCGACAAATATTCACTACAGAGATGTTAGCATAAAGATTACCGATCTTTCATCCACCATACAAGGCAGATTTACACCGAGAATCTAGTAATCTGTTTTTGCAGTATTTTCCTAACGTCAGTTTAAAAAATCTGGCCTATTTCTCAGTAAAAAACTCTTGGAGTGATTTCTAACCAAGGGAATTGTAATTTACATAAATTCCCTGCCCGTGAAATTCCGTGTTCCGAACATGCTACATGCATAAAGGATTCAACAAATATTCACTACAAATTTGTTAGCATGTGGATTACAGAACTTTCATCACAATACATTGAATATTGATTCTTAGAAGTATTTTCTCAGATTTTGCAGCGTTTTCCAAACGCCAGTTTCAAAAATGACGAAGTTTTCGCAGAAAAACACTCTCGGAGCGAGTTCTACCCAATAGAGAAGTAATTTACATTGTTTCAATCACCGTGAAATTCCACGTTCTGAACACTGTACATGCACCACGGATTAGAAAAAGATTCTTTAATATGTTGTGAAAATGTGGATTACCGAACTTTCTTGCAACATAAAGGCACATTTACACCTACAAATATTTACTCTCCTTTTGCACCTTTTTCCAAACTTCAGATTCGATAACCATGCAATTTTCACAGAAAAATTCTCTTCTAGCTCGTTCTACTCAATAGAATTGTAATTTACATAGTTTCATTACCGTGAAATTCCATTTTCCAAAAGCACTACTTGAATCACAGTTTACAAAATAATTACTACACTCTTATTAACATGTGGATTACCGGACTTTCATTCACCATTCAAGGCATATTGACACTTAGAAGCATTTTCTCAGATTTCACAGTGTTCTCCTAATGGCAGTTTTGAAAATGAGGCACATTTCGCAGAAAAATTGTCTTCAAGCGTGTTCTACTCAAAAGAATTGTAATTTACATAGTTTCATTACCGTGAAATTCCGTTTCCAAAAGCGTTACATGAATCACGGTTTAAAAAATAATTACTACACTATTATTAACATGTGGATTACTGGACTTTCATTCACCGTTCAAGGCATATTGACACTTAGAAGCATTTTCTCAGATTTCACAGGGTTCTCTTAATGGCAGTTTTGAAAATGAGGCACATTTCACAGAAAAATACTCTTCAAGCGATTTCTACCCAATAGATATGTAACGTACATTGTTTCCTTCACTATGACATTCCGTATTCCGAACACATCACATGCATCACGAATTGGACAAACATTCTTTAATGAGTGTGAGCATGTGGATTACCGAACTTTCATCCACCATACAAGGCATATTTACACCTAGAAGTAGTTATTCTGATTTTGCAGGTTTTTCCTAACATCCAGTTTTGAAAATCATGAAATTGTCACAGAAACATTCAATTCAAGCGAGTTCTATCCAGCAGAATTGTTATATTCAGAGTTTCACTCACCGAGACATTCCGTGTTCCGAAAACGTTACATTCATCACGGCTTCGACAAACATTATTTAATGAGCGTGAGCATGTGGATTACCGATTTTTCAAACACAATACAAGGCATATTTACACCTAGAAACATTTACTTAGATTTCGCAGGTTTTCCTAATGTCAGTTACCAAAATCATGCAGTTTTCGCAGAAAAATTCTCTTGGTGCATGTTCTATGCAGTAGACATCTCATTTTCATAGATACCGTCACCGTAACATTCCGTGTTCCGAAAACGGTACATGCACCACGGATTCAACAAATATTCACTGCTGAATTCTTCGCATGTGAATTACACATCTTTAATAACCCATTGAAGGCATATTGTCACCTTAAAGCATTTACTCAGATTTTGCAGCATTTTCAAAACACCAGTTTCCAAACTGAGGCAGATTTTTCAGTAAAATGCTCCTGGAGCGTGTTCTAACCAAGAGATTTGTAATTCACATAGTTTCCCTCACCGTGACAGTCCGTGTTTCGAACACGCTACATACATCACCGATTTGAGAAACATTTTTAATGAGTTGTGTACATGTGTATTACAGAACTTTCATCCACCATAAAAGGCATATTTACACCTAGAAACATTAACTCTGAGTTCGCAGCTTTTTCCTTATAGCAGTTTCGAAAATCAGGCAGTTTTCAAAGGAAAAAACGGAGCGTGTTCTACCCAATAGATATGTAAATTACATAGAGTCTCCCGCTGTGAAATTACGTGTTTCGAACACGCTACATGCAGAGAATTTTTGACAAAAATACACTACATTTTTGTTTGCATGTGGATTACAGGTCTTTCATCACAGTAGTAGGCGTATTGTTGCTTAGAAGCTTTTTCTCTGATTTCACAGAGCTTTCGAAACGCCAGTTTCCAAAATGAGGCAGATTTCACGGCAGAAACCTCTTGGAGCGGGTTCTAACCAATAGACCTGTAATTTACATGGATTCGCTCACCGTTAAATTCCGTGTTCCGAACACGCTACAGGCATCTCGAATGCGACAAATATTCACTACAGAGTTGTTAGCAAGTGGATTACAGCACTTTCATCCACCATACAAGGCTTACTGGCACTTTGAAGAATTTTTTCAGATTTCACAGGTTAGTTTTAAAGCCAGTTTTGAAAATGAGGCAGATGTGGCTGAAAAATGCTCTTGGAGCCAGTTCTACCCAAAAGATATGTAACTTACCTAGTTTCAATCACCGTGACATTCCGTGTTCTGAACATGTTACATGCACCACGGATTCAACAAACATTCTTTAATGAGTTGTGAACATGTGTATTAATGAACTTTCATCCACCTTACAGTGCATATTTATACATAGAAATTTTATTCTGATTTAGTAGTTTTCTCCTAATGTCAGTCTCTAAAATCATGCAGTTTCCACAGGAAAATCCTCTTGGAGCGAGTTCTACCCAATAGACATGCAATTTACATAGAACCCGTCATTGTGAAATTCCGTGTTCCGAAAAAGCTACATGCATCAAGGATTCGACAAATATTCACTACAGAGATGTTAGCATAAAGATTACCGATCTTTCATCCACCATACAAGGCAGATTTACACCGAGAATCTAGTAATCTGTTTTTGCAGTATTTTCCTAACGTCAGTTTAAAAAATCTGGCCTATTTCTCAGTAAAAAACTCTTGGAGTGATTTCTAACCAAGGGAATTGTAATTTACATAAATTCCCTGCCCGTGAAATTCCGTGTTCCGAACATGCTACATGCATAAAGGATTCAACAAATATTCACTACAAATTTGTTAGCATGTGGATTACAGAACTTTCATCACAATACATTGAATATTGATTCTTAGAAGTATTTTCTCAGATTTTGCAGCGTTTTCCAAACGCCAGTTTCAAAAATGACGAAGTTTTCGCAGAAAAACACTCTCGGAGCGAGTTCTACCCAATAGAGAAGTAATTTACATTGTTTCAATCACCGTGAAATTCCACGTTCTGAACACTGTACATGCACCACGGATTAGAAAAAGATTCTTTAATATGTTGTGAAAATGTGGATTACCGAACTTTCTTGCAACATAAAGGCACATTTACACCTACAAATATTTACTCTCCTTTTGCACCTTTTTCCAAACTTCAGATTCGATAACCATGCAATTTTCACAGAAAAATTCTCTTCTAGCTCGTTCTACTCAATAGAATTGTAATTTACATAGTTTCATTACCGTGAAATTCCATTTTCCAAAAGCACTACTTGAATCACAGTTTACAAAATAATTACTACACTCTTATTAACATGTGGATTACCGGACTTTCATTCACCATTCAAGGCATATTGACACTTAGAAGCATTTTCTCAGATTTCACAGTGTTCTCCTAATGGCAGTTTTGAAAATGAGGCACATTTCGCAGAAAAATTGTCTTCAAGCGTGTTCTACTCAAAAGAATTGTAATTTACATAGTTTCATTACCGTGAAATTCCGTTTCCAAAAGCGTTACATGAATCACGGTTTAAAAAATAATTACTACACTATTATTAACATGTGGATTACTGGACTTTCATTCACCATTCAAGGCATATTGACACTTAGAAGCATTTTCTCAGATTTCACAGGGTTCTCTTAATGGCAGTTTTGAAAATGAGGCACATTTCACAGAAAAATACTCTTCAAGCGATTTCTACCCAATAGATATGTAACGTACATTGTTTCCTTCACTATGACATTCCGTATTCCGAACACATCACATGCATCACGAATTGGACAAACATTCTTTAATGAGTGTGAGCATGTGGATTACCGAACTTTCATCCACCATACAAGGCATATTTACACCTAGAAGTAGTTATTCTGATTTTGCAGGTTTTTCCTAACATCCAGTTTTGAAAATCATGAAATTGTCACAGAAACATTCAATTCAAGCGAGTTCTATCCAGCAGAATTGTTATATTCAGAGTTTCACTCACCGAGACATTCCGTGTTCCGAAAACGTTACATTCATCACGGCTTCGACAAACATTATTTAATGAGCGTGAGCATGTGGATTACCGATTTTTCAAACACAATACAAGGCATATTTACACCTAGAAACATTTACTTAGATTTCGCAGGTTTTCCTAATGTCAGTTACCAAAATCATGCAGTTTTCGCAGAAAAATTCTCTTGGTGCATGTTCTATGCAGTAGACATCTCATTTTCATAGATACCGTCACCGTAACATTCCGTGTTCCGAAAACGGTACATGCACCACGGATTCAACAAATATTCACTGCTGAATTCTTCGCATGTGAATTACACATCTTTAATAACCCATTGAAGGCATATTGTCACCTTAAAGCATTTACTCAGATTTTGCAGCATTTTCAAAACACCAGTTTCCAAACTGAGGCAGATTTTTCAGTAAAATGCTCCTGGAGCGTGTTCTAACCAAGAGATTTGTAATTCACATAGTTTCCCTCACCGTGACAGTCCGTGTTTCGAACACGCTACATACATCACCGATTTGAGAAACATTTTTAATGAGTTGTGTACATGTGTATTACAGAACTTTCATCCACCATAAAAGGCATATTTACACCTAGAAACATTAACTCTGAGTTCGCAGCTTTTTCCTTATAGCAGTTTCGAAAATCAGGCAGTTTTCAAAGGAAAAAACGGAGCGTGTTCTACCCAATAGATATGTAAATTACATAGAGTCTCCCGCTGTGAAATTACGTGTTTCGAACACGCTACATGCAGAGAATTTTTGACAAAAATACACTACATTTTTGTTTGCATGTGGATTACAGGTCTTTCATCACAGTAGTAGGCGTATTGTTGCTTAGAAGCTTTTTCTCTGATTTCACAGAGCTTTCGAAACGCCAGTTTCCAAAATGAGGCAGATTTCACGGCAGAAACCTCTTGGAGCGGGTTCTAACCAATAGACCTGTAATTTACATGGATTCGCTCACCGTTAAATTCCGTGTTCCGAACACGCTACAGGCATCTCGAATGCGACAAATATTCACTACAGAGTTGTTAGCAAGTGGATTACAGCACTTTCATCCACCATACAAGGCTTACTGGCACTTTGAAGAATTTTTTCAGATTTCACAGGTTAGTTTTAAAGCCAGTTTTGAAAATGAGGCAGATGTGGCTGAAAAATGCTCTTGGAGCCAGTTCTACCCAAAAGATATGTAACTTACCTAGTTTCAATCACCGTGACATTCCGTGTTCTGAACATGTTACATGCACCACGGATTCAACAAACATTCTTTAATGAGTTGTGAACATGTGTATTAATGAACTTTCATCCACCTTACAGTGCATATTTATACATAGAAATTTTATTCTGATTTAGTAGTTTTCTCCTAATGTCAGTCTCTAAAATCATGCAGTTTCCACAGGAAAATCCTCTTGGAGCGAGTTCTACCCAATAGACATGCAATTTACATAGAACCCGTCATTGTGAAATTCCGTGTTCCGAAAAAGCTACATGCATCAAGGATTCGACAAATATTCACTACAGAGATGTTAGCATAAAGATTACCGATCTTTCATCCACCATACAAGGCAGATTTACACCGAGAATCTAGTAATCTGTTTTTGCAGTATTTTCCTAACGTCAGTTTAAAAAATCTGGCCTATTTCTCAGTAAAAAACTCTTGGAGTGATTTCTAACCAAGGGAATTGTAATTTACATAAATTCCCTGCCCGTGAAATTCCGTGTTCCGAACATGCTACATGCATAAAGGATTCAACAAATATTCACTACAAATTTGTTAGCATGTGGATTACAGAACTTTCATCACAATACATTGAATATTGATTCTTAGAAGTATTTTCTCAGATTTTGCAGCGTTTTCCAAACGCCAGTTTCAAAAATGACGAAGTTTTCGCAGAAAAACACTCTCGGAGCGAGTTCTACCCAATAGAGAAGTAATTTACATTGTTTCAATCACCGTGAAATTCCACGTTCTGAACACTGTACATGCACCACGGATTAGAAAAAGATTCTTTAATATGTTGTGAAAATGTGGATTACCGAACTTTCTTGCAACATAAAGGCACATTTACACCTACAAATATTTACTCTCCTTTTGCACCTTTTTCCAAACTTCAGATTCGATAACCATGCAATTTTCACAGAAAAATTCTCTTCTAGCTCGTTCTACTCAATAGAATTGTAATTTACATAGTTTCATTACCGTGAAATTCCATTTTCCAAAAGCACTACTTGAATCACAGTTTACAAAATAATTACTACACTCTTATTAACATGTGGATTACCGGACTTTCATTCACCATTCAAGGCATATTGACACTTAGAAGCATTTTCTCAGATTTCACAGTGTTCTCCTAATGGCAGTTTTGAAAATGAGGCACATTTCGCAGAAAAATTGTCTTCAAGCGTGTTCTACTCAAAAGAATTGTAATTTACATAGTTTCATTACCGTGAAATTCCGTTTCCAAAAGCGTTACATGAATCACGGTTTAAAAAATAATTACTACACTATTATTAACATGTGGATTACTGGACTTTCATTCACCATTCAAGGCATATTGACACTTAGAAGCATTTTCTCAGATTTCACAGGGTTCTCTTAATGGCAGTTTTGAAAATGAGGCACATTTCACAGAAAAATACTCTTCAAGCGATTTCTACCCAATAGATATGTAACGTACATTGTTTCCTTCACTATGACATTCCGTATTCCGAACACATCACATGCATCACGAATTGGACAAACATTCTTTAATGAGTGTGAGCATGTGGATTACCGAACTTTCATCCACCATACAAGGCATATTTACACCTAGAAGTAGTTATTCTGATTTTGCAGGTTTTTCCTAACATCCAGTTTTGAAAATCATGAAATTGTCACAGAAACATTCAATTCAAGCGAGTTCTATCCAGCAGAATTGTTATATTCAGAGTTTCACTCACCGAGACATTCCGTGTTCCGAAAACGTTACATTCATCACGGCTTCGACAAACATTATTTAATGAGCGTGAGCATGTGGATTACCGATTTTTCAAACACAATACAAGGCATATTTACACCTAGAAACATTTACTTAGATTTCGCAGGTTTTCCTAATGTCAGTTACCAAAATCATGCAGTTTTCGCAGAAAAATTCTCTTGGTGCATGTTCTATGCAGTAGACATCTCATTTTCATAGATACCGTCACCGTAACATTCCGTGTTCCGAAAACGGTACATGCACCACGGATTCAACAAATATTCACTGCTGAATTCTTCGCATGTGAATTACACATCTTTAATAACCCATTGAAGGCATATTGTCACCTTAAAGCATTTACTCAGATTTTGCAGCATTTTCAAAACACCAGTTTCCAAACTGAGGCAGATTTTTCAGTAAAATGCTCCTGGAGCGTGTTCTAACCAAGAGATTTGTAATTCACATAGTTTCCCTCACCGTGACAGTCCGTGTTTCGAACACGCTACATACATCACCGATTTGAGAAACATTTTTAATGAGTTGTGTACATGTGTATTACAGAACTTTCATCCACCATAAAAGGCATATTTACACCTAGAAACATTAACTCTGAGTTCGCAGCTTTTTCCTTATAGCAGTTTCGAAAATCAGGCAGTTTTCAAAGGAAAAAACGGAGCGTGTTCTACCCAATAGATATGTAAATTACATAGAGTCTCCCGCTGTGAAATTACGTGTTTCGAACACGCTACATGCAGAGAATTTTTGACAAAAATACACTACATTTTTGTTTGCATGTGGATTACAGGTCTTTCATCACAGTAGTAGGCGTATTGTTGCTTAGAAGCTTTTTCTCTGATTTCACAGAGCTTTCGAAACGCCAGTTTCCAAAATGAGGCAGATTTCACGGCAGAAACCTCTTGGAGCGGGTTCTAACCAATAGACCTGTAATTTACATGGATTCGCTCACCGTTAAATTCCGTGTTCCGAACACGCTACAGGCATCTCGAATGCGACAAATATTCACTACAGAGTTGTTAGCAAGTGGATTACAGCACTTTCATCCACCATACAAGGCTTACTGGCACTTTGAAGAATTTTTTCAGATTTCACAGGTTAGTTTTAAAGCCAGTTTTGAAAATGAGGCAGATGTGGCTGAAAAATGCTCTTGGAGCCAGTTCTACCCAAAAGATATGTAACTTACCTAGTTTCAATCACCGTGACATTCCGTGTTCTGAACATGTTACATGCACCACGGATTCAACAAACATTCTTTAATGAGTTGTGAACATGTGTATTAATGAACTTTCATCCACCTTACAGTGCATATTTATACATAGAAATTTTATTCTGATTTAGTAGTTTTCTCCTAATGTCAGTCTCTAAAATCATGCAGTTTCCACAGGAAAATCCTCTTGGAGCGAGTTCTACCCAATAGACATGCAATTTACATAGAACCCGTCATTGTGAAATTCCGTGTTCCGAAAAAGCTACATGCATCAAGGATTCGACAAATATTCACTACAGAGATGTTAGCATAAAGATTACCGATCTTTCATCCACCATACAAGGCAGATTTACACCGAGAATCTAGTAATCTGTTTTTGCAGTATTTTCCTAACGTCAGTTTAAAAAATCTGGCCTATTTCTCAGTAAAAAACTCTTGGAGTGATTTCTAACCAAGGGAATTGTAATTTACATAAATTCCCTGCCCGTGAAATTCCGTGTTCCGAACATGCTACATGCATAAAGGATTCAACAAATATTCACTACAAATTTGTTAGCATGTGGATTACAGAACTTTCATCACAATACATTGAATATTGATTCTTAGAAGTATTTTCTCAGATTTTGCAGCGTTTTCCAAACGCCAGTTTCAAAAATGACGAAGTTTTCGCAGAAAAACACTCTCGGAGCGAGTTCTACCCAATAGAGAAGTAATTTACATTGTTTCAATCACCGTGAAATTCCACGTTCTGAACACTGTACATGCACCACGGATTAGAAAAAGATTCTTTAATATGTTGTGAAAATGTGGATTACCGAACTTTCTTGCAACATAAAGGCACATTTACACCTACAAATATTTACTCTCCTTTTGCACCTTTTTCCAAACTTCAGATTCGATAACCATGCAATTTTCACAGAAAAATTCTCTTCTAGCTCGTTCTACTCAATAGAATTGTAATTTACATAGTTTCATTACCGTGAAATTCCATTTTCCAAAAGCACTACTTGAATCACAGTTTACAAAATAATTACTACACTCTTATTAACATGTGGATTACCGGACTTTCATTCACCATTCAAGGCATATTGACACTTAGAAGCATTTTCTCAGATTTCACAGTGTTCTCCTAATGGCAGTTTTGAAAATGAGGCACATTTCGCAGAAAAATTGTCTTCAAGCGTGTTCTACTCAAAAGAATTGTAATTTACATAGTTTCATTACCGTGAAATTCCGTTTCCAAAAGCGTTACATGAATCACGGTTTAAAAAATAATTACTACACTATTATTAACATGTGGATTACTGGACTTTCATTCACCATTCAAGGCATATTGACACTTAGAAGCATTTTCTCAGATTTCACAGGGTTCTCTTAATGGCAGTTTTGAAAATGAGGCACATTTCACAGAAAAATACTCTTCAAGCGATTTCTACCCAATAGATATGTAACGTACATTGTTTCCTTCACTATGACATTCCGTATTCCGAACACATCACATGCATCACGAATTGGACAAACATTCTTTAATGAGTGTGAGCATGTGGATTACCGAACTTTCATCCACCATACAAGGCATATTTACACCTAGAAGTAGTTATTCTGATTTTGCAGGTTTTTCCTAACATCCAGTTTTGAAAATCATGAAATTGTCACAGAAACATTCAATTCAAGCGAGTTCTATCCAGCAGAATTGTTATATTCAGAGTTTCACTCACCGAGACATTCCGTGTTCCGAAAACGTTACATTCATCACGGCTTCGACAAACATTATTTAATGAGCGTGAGCATGTGGATTACCGATTTTTCAAACACAATACAAGGCATATTTACACCTAGAAACATTTACTTAGATTTCGCAGGTTTTCCTAATGTCAGTTACCAAAATCATGCAGTTTTCGCAGAAAAATTCTCTTGGTGCATGTTCTATGCAGTAGACATCTCATTTTCATAGATACCGTCACCGTAACATTCCGTGTTCCGAAAACGGTACATGCACCACGGATTCAACAAATATTCACTGCTGAATTCTTCGCATGTGAATTACACATCTTTAATAACCCATTGAAGGCATATTGTCACCTTAAAGCATTTACTCAGATTTTGCAGCATTTTCAAAACACCAGTTTCCAAACTGAGGCAGATTTTTCAGTAAAATGCTCCTGGAGCGTGTTCTAACCAAGAGATTTGTAATTCACATAGTTTCCCTCACCGTGACAGTCCGTGTTTCGAACACGCTACATACATCACCGATTTGAGAAACATTTTTAATGAGTTGTGTACATGTGTATTACAGAACTTTCATCCACCATAAAAGGCATATTTACACCTAGAAACATTAACTCTGAGTTCGCAGCTTTTTCCTTATAGCAGTTTCGAAAATCAGGCAGTTTTCAAAGGAAAAAACGGAGCGTGTTCTACCCAATAGATATGTAAATTACATAGAGTCTCCCGCTGTGAAATTACGTGTTTCGAACACGCTACATGCAGAGAATTTTTGACAAAAATACACTACATTGTTGTTTGCATGTGGATTACAGGTCTTTCATCACAGTAGTAGGCGTATTGTTGCTTAGAAGCTTTTTCTCTGATTTCACAGAGCTTTTGAAACGCCAGTTTCCAAAATGAGGCAGATTTCACGGCAGAAACCTCTTGGAGCGGGTTCTAACCAATAGACCTGTAATTTACATGGATTCGCTCACCGTTAAATTCCGTGTTCCGAACACGCTACAGGCATCTCGAATGCGACAAATATTCACTACAGAGTTGTTAGCAAGTGGATTACAGCACTTTCATCCACCATACAAGGCTTACTGGCACTTTGAAGAATTTTTTCAGATTTCACAGGTTAGTTTTAAAGCCAGTTTTGAAAATGAGGCAGATGTGGCTGAAAAATGCTCTTGGAGCCAGTTCTACCCAAAAGATATGTAACTTACCTAGTTTCAATCACCGTGACATTCCGTGTTCTGAACATGTTACATGCACCACGGATTCAACAAACATTCTTTAATGAGTTGTGAACATGTGTATTAATGAACTTTCATCCACCTTACAGTGCATATTTATACATAGAAATTTTATTCTGATTTAGTAGTTTTCTCCTAATGTCAGTCTCTAAAATCATGCAGTTTCCACAGGAAAATCCTCTTGGAGCGAGTTCTACCCAATAGACATGCAATTTACATAGAACCCGTCATTGTGAAATTCCGTGTTCCGAAAAAGCTACATGCATCAAGGATTCGACAAATATTCACTACAGAGATGTTAGCATAAAGATTACTGATCTTTCATCCACCATACAAGGCAGATTTACACCGAGAATCTAGTAATCTGTTTTTGCAGTATTTTCCTAACGTCAGTTTAAAAAATCTGGCCTATTTCTCAGTAAAAAACTCTTGGAGTGATTTCTAACCAAGGGAATTGTAATTTACATAAATTCCCTGCCCGTGAAATTCCGTGTTCCGAACATGCTACATGCATAAAGGATTCAACAAATATTCACTACAAATTTGTTAGCATGTGGATTACAGAACTTTCATCACAATACATTGAATATTGATTCTTAGAAGTATTTTCTCAGATTTTGCAGCGTTTTCCAAACGCCAGTTTCAAAAATGACGAAGTTTTCGCAGAAAAACACTCTCGGAGCGAGTTCTACCCAATAGAGAAGTAATTTACATTGTTTCAATCACCGTGAAATTCCACGTTCTGAACACTGTACATGCACCACGGATTAGAAAAAGATTCTTTAATATGTTGTGAAAATGTGGATTACCGAACTTTCTTGCAACATAAAGGCACATTTACACCTACAAATATTTACTCTCCTTTTGCACCTTTTTCCAAACTTCAGATTCGATAACCATGCAATTTTCACAGAAAAATTCTCTTCTAGCTCGTTCTACTCAATAGAATTTTAATTTACATAGTTTCATTACCGTGAAATTCCATTTTCCAAAAGCACTACTTGAATCACGGTTTACAAAATAATTACTACACTCTTATTAACATGTGGATTACCGGACTTTCATTCACCATTCAAGGCATATTGACGCTTAGAAGCTTTTTCTCAGATTTCACACTGTTCTCCTAATGGCAGTTTTGAAAATGAGGCACATTTCGCAGAAAAATTGTCTTCAAGCGTGTTCTACTCAATAGAATTGTAATTTACATAGTTTCATTACCGTGAAATTCCATTTTCCAAAAGCACTACTTGAATCACGGTTTACAAAATAATTACTACACTCTTATTAACATGTTGATTACTGGACTTTCATTCACCATTCAAGGCATATTGACACTTAGAAGCATTTTCTCAGATTTCACAGGGTTCTCTTAATGGCAGTTTTGAAAATGAGGCACATTTCACAGAAAAATACTCTTCAAGCGATTTCTACCCAATAGATATGTAACGTACATTGTTTCCTTCACTATGACATTCCGTATTCCGAACACATCACATGCATCACGAATTGGACAAACATTCTTTAATGAGTGTGAGCATGTGGATTACCGAACTTTCATCCACCATACAAGGCATATTTACACCTAGAAGTAGTTATTCTGATTTCGCAGGTTTTTCCTAACATCCAGTTTTGAAAATCATGAAATTGTCGCAGAAACATTCAATTCAAGCGAGTTCTATCCAGCAGAATTTTTATTTTCAGAGTTTCACTCACCGAGACTTTCCGTGTTCCGAAAACATTACATTCATCACGGCTTCGACAAACATTATTTAATGAGCGTGAGCATGTGGATTCCCGATTTTTCAAACACAATACAAGGCATATTTACACCTAGAAACATTTACTTAGATTTCGCAGGTTTTCCTAACGTCAGTTACCAAAATCATGCAGTTTTCGCAGAAAAATTCTCTTGGTGCATGTTCTATCCAGTAGACATCTCATTTTCATAGATACCGTCACCGTAACATTCCGTGTTCCGAAAACGGTACATGCACCACGGATTCAACAAATATTCACTGCTGAATTCTTCGCATGTGAATTACACATCTTTAATAACCCATTGAAGGCATATTGTCACCTTAAAGCATTTACTCAGATTTTGCAGCATTTTCAAAACACCAGTTTCCAAACTGAGGCAGATTTTTCAGTAAAATGCTCCTGGAGCGTGTTCTAACCAAGAGATTTGTAATTCACATAGTTTCCCTCACCGTGACAGTCCGTGTTTCGAACACGCTACATACATCACGGATTTGACAAACATTTTTAATGAGTTGTGTACATGTGTATTACAGAACTTTCATCCACCATAAAAGGCATATTTACACCTAGAAACATTAACTCTGAGTTCGCAGCTTTTTCCTAATAGCAGTTTCGAAAATCAGGCAGTTTTCAAAGGAAAAAACGGAGCGTGTTCTACCCAATAGATATGTAAATTACAAAGAGGCTCCCGCTGTGAAATTACGTGTTTCGAACACGCTACATGCAGAGAATTTTTGACAAAAATACACTACATTTTTGTTTGCATGTGGATTACAGGTCTTTCATCACAGTAGTAGGCGTATTGTTGCTTAGAAGCTTTTTCTCTGATTTCACAGAGCTTTCAAAATGCCAGTTTCCAAATTCAGGCAGATTTCACGGCAGAAACCTCTTGGAGCGGGTTCTAACCAATAGACATGTAATTTACATGGATTCGCTCACCGTTAAATTCCGTGTTCCGAACACGCTCTAGGCATTTCGAATGCGACAAATATTCACTACAGAGTTGTTAGCAAGTGGATTACAGCACTTTCATCCACCATACAAGGCTTACTGACACTTTGAAGAATTTTCTCAGATTTCACAGGTTAGTTTTAATGCCAGTTTTGAAAATGAGGCAGATTTGGCAGAAAAATGCTCTTGGAGCCAGTTCTACCCAAAAGATATGTAACTTACCTAGTTTCAATCACCGTGACATTCCGTGTTCTGAACACGTTACATGCACCACGGATTCAACAAACATTCTTTAATGAGTTGTGAACATGTGTATTAACGAACTTTCATCCACCTTACAGTGCATATTTATACATAGAAATTTTATTCTGATTTAGTAGTTTTCTCCTAATGTCAGTCTCTAAAATCATGCAGTTTCCACAGGAAAATCCTCTTGGAGCGAGTTCTACCCAATAGACATGCAATTTACATAGAACCCGTCATTGTGAAATTCCGTGTTCCGAAAAAGCTACATGCATCAAGGATTCGACAAATATTCACTACAGAGATGTTTGCATAAGGATTACCGATCTTTCATCCACCATACAAGGCAGATTTACACCGAGAATCTAGTAACCTGTTTTTGCAGTGTTTTCCTAACGTCAGTTTCAAAAATCTGGCCTATTTCTCAGTAAAAAACTCTTGGAGTGATTTCTAACCAAGGGAATTGTAATTTACATAAATTCCCTTCCCGTGAAATTCCGTGTTCCGAACATGCTACATGCATAAAGTATTCGACAAATATTCACTACAAATTTGTTAGCATTTGGATTAACGAACTTTCATCACAATACATTGAATATTGATTCTTAGAAGTATTTTCTCAGAGTTTGCAGCGTTTTCCAAACGCCAGTTTCAAAAATGATGAAGTTTTCGCAGAAAAACACTCTCGGAGCGAGTTCTACCCAATAGAGAAGTAATTTACATTGTTTCAATCACCGTGAAATTCCACGTTCTGAACACTGTACATGCACCACGGATTAGAAAAAGATTCTTTAATATGTTGTGAAAATGAAGATTACCGAACTTTCTTGCAACATAAAGGCACATTTACACCTACAAATACTTACTCTTGTTTTGCAGAGCTTTCCAAACTTCGGATTCGATAATCATGCAATTTTCAGAGAAAAATTCTCTTCTAGCTCGTTCTACTCAATAGAATTGTAATTTACATAGTTTCATTACCGTGAAATTCCATTTTCCAAAAGCACTACTTGAATCACGGTTTACAAAATAATTACTACACTCTTATTAACATGTGGATTACCGGACTTGCATTCACCATTCAAGGCATATTGACACTTAGAAGCATTTTCTCAGATTTCACACTGTTCTCCTAATGGCAGTTTTGAAAATGAGGCACATTTCGCAGAAAAATTGTCTTCAAGCGTGTTCTACTCAAAAGAATTGTAATTTACATAGTTTCATTACCGTGAAATTCCATTTTCCAAAAGCACTACTTGAATCACAGTTTACAAAATAATTACTACACTCTTATTAACATGTGGATTACCGGACTTTCATTCACCATTCAAGGCATATTGACACTTAGAAGCATTTTCTCAGATTTCACAGTGTTCTCCTAATGGCAGTTTTGAAAATGAGGCACATTTCGCAGAAAAATTGTCTTCAAGCGTGTTCTACTCAAAAGAATTGTAATTTACATAGTTTCATTACCGTGAAATTCCGTTTCCAAAAGCGTTACATGAATCACGGTTTAAAAAATAATTACTACACTATTATTAACATGTGGATTACTGGACTTTCATTCACCATTCAAGGCATATTGACACTTAGAAGCATTTTCTCAGATTTCACAGGGTTCTCTTAATGGCAGTTTTGAAAATGAGGCACATTTCACAGAAAAATACTCTTCAAGCGATTTCTACCCAATAGATATGTAACGTACATTGTTTCCTTCACTATGACATTCCGTATTCTGAACACATCTCATGCATCACGAATTGGACAAACATTCTTTAATGAGTGTGAGCATGTGGATTACCGAACTTTCATCCACCATACAAGGCATATTTACACCTAGAAGTAGTTATTCTGATTTCGCAGGTTTTTCCTAACATCCTGTTTCGAAAATCATGAAATTGTCGCAGAAACATTCAATTCAAGCGAGTTCTATCCAGTAGAATTGTTATTTTCAGAGTTTCACTCACCGAGACATTCCGTGTTCCGAAAATGTTACATTCATCACGGCTTCGACAAACATTATTTAATGAGCGTGAGCATGTGGATTACCGATTTTTCAACCACATTCCAAGGCATATTTACACCTAGAAACATTTACTTAGATTTCGCAGGTTTTCCTAACGTCAGTTTCCAAAATCAGGCAGTTTTCGCAGAAAAATTCTCTCGGTGCATGTTCTATCCAATAGACATCTCATTTTCATAGATACCGTCACCGTAATATTCCGTGTTCCGAAAACGGTACATGCACCACGGATTCAACAAATATTCACAGCTGAGTTCTTAGCATGTGAATTACACATCTTTAAAAACCCATTGTAGACATTGACCCCTTAAAGCATTTAGTCAAATTTTGCAGCATTTTCAATACAGCAGTTTCCAAACTGAGGCAGATTTTTCAGTAAAATGCTCCTGGAACGTGTTCTAACCAAGAGATTTGTAATTTTCATAGTTTCCCTCACTGTGACAGTCCGTGTTCCGAACACACTACATACATCACGGATTTGACAAACATTTTTAATGAGTTGTGTATATGTGTATTACAGAACTTTCATCCACCATACAAGGCATATTTACACCTAGAAACATTAACTCTGAGTTCGCAGCTTTTTCCTAATAGCAGTTTCAAAAATCAGGCAGTTTTCAAAGGAAAAAACTGTTGGAGCGTGTTCTACCCAATAGATATTTAAATTACATAGATTCTCCCGCTGTGAAATTACGTGTTTCGAACACGCTACATGCAGAAAAGTTTTGACAAATATACACTACATTGTTTTTGCATGTGATTTACAGGACTTCCTTCACAGTAGTAGGCATATTGTTGCTTAGAAGATTTTTCTCTAATTTCACAGAGCTTTTGAAAAGCCAGTTTCCAAAATTAGGCAGATTTCACGGCAGAAATCTCTTGGAGCGTGTTCTAACCAATAGATATGTAATTTAAATGGATTCGCTCACCGAAAATTCCGTGTTCCGAACACGCTACATGCATCTCGGATGCAAATATTATTCACTACAGAGTTGTTATCAAGTGGATTACAGCACTTTCATTGACCGTACAAGGCTTTCTGACACCTTGAAGAAGTTTCTCAGATTTAACAGTTTAGTTTTAATGTCAGGTTTGAAAATGAGGCAGATTTGGCAGAAAAATACTCTTGGATCCAGTTCTACCCAAAAGATATGTAACTGACCTAGTTTCAATGACCGTGACATTCCGTGTTCTGAACACGTTACATGCACCACGGATTCAACAAACATTCTTTAATGAGTTGTGAACATGTGTATTAACGAACTTTATTCCACCTTACAGTGCATATTTATACATAGAAATTTTATTCTGATTTAGTAGATTTCTCATAATGTCAGTCTCTAAAATAATGCAGTTTCCACAGAAAAATCCTCTTGGAGCGAGTGCTACCCAATAGACTTGCAATTTACATAGAACCCATCATCGTGACATTCCGTGTTCCGAAAAAGCTACATGCATCAAGGATTCGACAAATATTCACTACAGAGTTGTTAGCATAAGGATTACCGAACTTTCATCCACCATAAAAGCCATGTTGACACTTTGAAGCATTTTCTTTTATTTCAAAAAATTTTCCTAATGCCAGTTTTGAAAAGGAGGCAGATTCGCAGAAAAATTCTCTTGGAGCGAGTACTTCCCAATAGAAATGTAATTTACATAGTTTCCCTCACAGTGACATTCCATTTTCCGAACACGCTACATGCATCCAGGTTTCAACAAACTTTCTCAAATGAGTTGTGAACATGTAGATTACAGACCTTTCACCACCATAAATGGCATAAATACACCTAGAAACATTAACTCTGAATTTGCAGCATTTTCCTAATGCCAGTTTCGAATATCAGGCCGTTTTCTCCGGAAAAAATTTTTGGAGCGAATTCTAACCAATAAGCGTGTAATTTACATAGATTCCATCACCGGCATTTTCCGTGAAACCATCAGGCTACATGCATAATGCTTTCTACAAATATTCACCACAGATTTGTTTGCATGTGTTTTTATGATCTTGCATCACAATACAAGGCATATTGACACTTTGAAGCATTTTCACTGATTTTGCAGATATTTTCAAAAGCCAGTTTCAAAAATGAGACAGATTTCCCAGAAAAAACTCTTGGAGCGAATTCTACCCAACAGACATGTATTTTACATAGATTCGCTCACTGTGATATTCTATGTTAAGAACATGCTTCACGTATCACGGATTCGACATATATTCACAACAGAGTTGTTAGCATGCGGATTACCGAACAACCATCCACCATCCAAGGCATATTTACACCGAGAATCTAGTAATATGAGTTCGCAGGGTTTTCCTAAATTCAGTTTCAAATATCAGGCCTATTTCTCAGGAAAAATCTCTTGGAGTGATTTCTAACCAAGAGAAATGTAATTTACATAAATTCCCTGCCCGTGAAATTCCGTGTTCCGAACATGCTACATGCATAAAGGATTCGACAAATATTCTCTACAAATTTGTTAGCATGTGGATTACCGAACTTTCATCACAATGCATTAAATATTGATTCTTAGAAGTATTTTCCCAGATTTTGCAGCGTTTTCCATCGCCAGTTTCAAAAATGACGAAGTTTTCGCAGAAAATCAATCTCGGAGCGTGTTCTACCCAATACAAATGTAATTTACATTGTTTATATCACTGTGAATTTCCACGTGCTGAACACGGTACATGCAACACGTATTAGAAAAAGATTCTTTAATATGTTGTTTAAATTTTGATTACCGCACTTTCTTGCAACGTAAAGGCACATTTAAACCTCCAAATACTTACTCTCGTTTTGCAGCTTTTTCCAAACTTCAGATTCGATAATCATGCAATTTTCGCAGAAAAATTCTCTTCTAGCTCGTTCGACTCAATAGAATTGTAATTTACATAGTTTCATTACCGTGAAATTCCATTTTCCAAAAGCGCTACTTGAATAAAGGTTTACAAAATAATTACTACACTGTTTTTAACATACACCATTTAAGGCATATAGACACTTAGAACCATTTTCTCAGATTTCACAGGGTTCTCCTAATGGCAGTTTTCAAAATGAGGCACATATTTCTGAAAAATACTCTTCAAGCGATTTCTACCCAATAGATATGTAACGTACATTGTTTCCTTCACTATGACATTCCGTATTCCGAACACATCACATGCATCACGAATTGGACAAACATTCTTTAATGAGTGTGAGCATGTGGATTACCGAACTTTCATCCACCATACAAGGCATATTTACACCTAGAAGTAGTTATTCTGATTTCGCAGGTTTTTCCTAACATCCAGTTTTGAAAATCATGAAATTGTCACAGAAACATTCAATTCAAGCGAGTTCTATCCAGCAGAATTGTTATTTTCAGAGTTTCACTCACCGAGACATTCCGTGTTCCGAAAACGTTACATTCATCACGGCTTCGACAAACATTATTTAATGAGCGTGAGCATGTGGATTACCGATTTTTCAACCACAATACAAGGCATATTTACACCTAGAAATATTTACTTAGATTTCGCAGGTTTTCCTAACGTCAGTTACCAAAATCAGGCAGTTTTCGCAGAAAAATTCTCTTGGTGCATGTTCTATCCAATAGACATCTCATTTTCATAGATACCGTCACCGTAACATTCCGTGTTCCGAAAACGGTACATGCACCACGGATTCAACAAATATTCACTGCTGAATTCTTCGCATGTGAATTACACATCTTTAATAACCCATTGAAGGCATATTGTCACCTTAAAGCATTTACTCAGATTTTGCAGCATTTTCAAAACACCAGTTTCCAAACTGAGGCAGATTTTTCAGTAAAATGCTCCTGGAGCGTGTTCTAACCAAGAGATTTGTAATTCACATAGTTTCCCTCACCGTGACAGTCCGTGTTTCGAACACGCTACATACATCACCGATTTGAGAAACATTTTTAATGAGTTGTGTACATGTGTATTACAGAACTTTCATCCACCATAAAAGGCATATTTACACCTAGAAACATTAACTCTGAGTTCGCAGCTTTTTCCTTATAGCAGTTTCGAAAATCAGGCAGTTTTCAAAGGAAAAAACGGAGCGTGTTCTACCCAATAGATATGTAAATTACATAGAGTCTCCCGCTGTGAAATTACGTGTTTCGAACACGCTACATGCAGAGAATTTTTGACAAAAATACACTACATTTTTGTTTGCATGTGGATTACAGGTCTTTCATCACAGTAGTAGGCGTATTGTTGCTTAGAAGTTTTTCTCTGATTTCACAGAGCTTTCGAAACGCCAGTTTCCAAAATGAGGCAGATTTCACGGCAGAAACCTCTTGGAGCGGGTTCTAACCAATAGACCTGTAATTTACATGGATTCGCTCACCGTTAAATTCCGTGTTCCGAACACGCTACAGGCATCTCGAATGCGACAAATATTCACTACAGAGTTGTTAGCAAGTGGATTACAGCACTTTCATCCACCATACAAGGCTTACTGGCACTTTGAAGAATTTTCTCAGATTTCACAGGTTAGTTTTAATGCCAGTTTTGAAAATGAGGCAGATGTGGCTGAAAAATGCTCTTGGAGCCAGTTCTACCCAAAAGATATGTAACTTACCTAGTTTCAATCACCGTGACATTCCGTGTTCTGAACATGTTACATGCACCACGGATTCAACAAACATTCTTTAATGAGTTGTGAACATGTGTATTAATGAACTTTCATCCACCTTACAGTGCATATTTATACATAGAAATTTTATTCTGATTTAGTAGTTTTCTCCTAATGTCAGTCTCTAAAATCATGCAGTTTCCACAGGAAAATCCTCTTGGAGCGAGTTCTACCCAATAGACATGCAATTTACATAGAACCCGTCATTGTGAAATTCCGTGTTCCGAAAAAGCTACATGCATCAAGGATTCGACAAATATTCACTACAGAGATGTTAGGATAAAGATTACCGATCTTTCATCCACCATACAAGGCAGATTTACACCGAGAATCTAGTAATCTGTTTTTCCAGTGTTTTCCTAACGTCAGTTTCAAAAATCTGGCCTATTTCTCAGTAAAAAACTCTTGGAGTGATTTCTAACCAAGGGAATTGTAATTTACATAAATTCCCTGCCCGTGAAATTCCGTGTTCCGAACATGCTACATGCATAAAGGATTCGACAAATATTCACTACAAATTTGTTAGCATGTGGATTACAGAACTTTCATCACAATACATTGAATATTGATTCTTAGAAGTATTTTCTCAGATTTTGCAGCGTTTTCCAAACGCCAGTTTCAAAAATGACGAAGTTTTCGCAGAAAAACACTCTCGGAGCGAGTTCTACCCAATAGAGAAGTAATTTACATTGTTTCAATCACCGTGAAATTCCACGTTCTGAACACTGTACATGCACCACGGATTAGAAAAAGATTCTTTAATATGTTGTGAAAATGTGGATTACCGAACTTTCTTGCAACATAAAGGCACATTTACACCTACAAATATTTACTCTCCTTTTGCACCTTTTTCCAAACTTCAGATTCGATAACCATGCAATTTTCACAGAAAAATTCTCTTCTAGCTCGTTCTACTCAATAGAATTGTAATTTACATAGTTTCATTACCGTGAAATTCCATTTTCCAAAAGCACTACTTGAATCACGGTTTACAAAATAATTACTACACTCTTATTAACATGTGGATTACCGGACTTTCATTCACCATTCAAGGCATATTGACGCTTAGAAGCTTTTTCTCAGATTTCACAGTGTTCTCCTAATGGCAGTTTTGAAAATGAGGCACATTTCGCAGAAAAATTGTCTTCAAGCGTGTTCTACTCAATAGAATTGTAATTTACATAGTTTCATTACCGTGAAATTCCATTTTCCAAAAGCACTACTTGAATCACGGTTTACAAAATAATTACTACACTCTTATTAACATGTTGATTACTGGACTTTCATTCACCATTCAAGGCATATTGACACTTAGAAGCATTTTCTCAGATTTCACAGGGTTCTCTTAATGGCAGTTTTGAAAATGAGGCACATTTCACAGAAAAATACTCTTCAAGCGATTTCTACCCAATAGATATGTAACGTACATTGTTTCCTTCACTATGACATTCCGTATTCCGAACACATCACATGCATCACGAATTGGACAAACATTCTTTAATGAGTGTGAGCATGTGGATTACCGAACTTTCATCCACCATACAAGGCATATTTACACCTAGAAGTAGTTATTCGGATTTCGCAGGTTTTTCCTAACATCCAGTTTTGAAAATCATGAAATTGTCGCAGAAACATTCAATTCAAGCGAGTTCTATCCAGCAGAATTGTTATTTTCAGAGTTTCACTCACCGAGACTTTCCGTGTTCCGAAAACATTACATTCATCACGGCTTCGACAAACATTATTTAATGAGCGTGAGCATGTGGATTCCCGATTTTTCAAACACAATACAAGGCATATTTACACCTAGAAACATTTACTTAGATTTCGCAGGTTTTCCTAACGTCAGTTACCAAAATCATGCAGTTTTCGCAGAAAAATTCTCTTGGTGCATGTTCTATCCAGTAGACATCTCATTTTCATAGATACCGTCACCGTAACATTCCGTGTTCCGAAAACGGTACATGCACCACGGATTCAACAAATATTCACTGCTGAATTCTTCGCATGTGAATTACACATCTTTAATAACCCATTGAAGGCATATTGTCACCTTAAAGCATTTACTCAGATTTTGCAGCATTTTCAAAACACCAGTTTCCAAACTGAGGCAGATTTTTCAGTAAAATGCTCCTGGAGCGTGTTCTAACCAAGAGATTTGTAATTCACATAGTTTCCCTCACCGTGACAGTCCGTGTTTCGAACACGCTACATACATCACGGATTTGACAAACATTTTTAATGAGTTGTGTACATGTGTATTACAGAACTTTCATCCACCATAAAAGGCATATTTACACCTAGAAACATTAACTCTGAGTTCGCAGCTTTTTCCTAATAGCAGTTTCGAAAATCAGGCAGTTTTCAAAGGAAAAATCGGAGCGTGTTCTACCCAATAGATATGTAAATTACAAAGAGTCTCCCGCTGTGAAATTACGTGTTTCGAACACGCTACATGCAGAGAATTTTTGACAAAAATACACTACATTTTTGTTTGCATGTGGATTACAGGTCTTTCATCACAGTAGTAGGCGTATTGTTGCTTAGAAGCTTTTTCTCTGATTTCACAGAGCTTTCAAAACGCCAGTTTCCAAAATCAGGCAGATTTCACGGCAGAAACCTCTTGGAGCGGGTTCTAACCAATAGACATGTAATTTACATGGATTCGCTCACCGTTAAATTCCGTGTTCCGAACACGCTACAGGCATCTCGAATGCGACAAATATTCACTACAGAGTTGTTAGCAAGTGGATTACAGCACTTTCATCCACCATACAAGGCTTACTGACACTTTGAAGAATTTTCTCAGATTTCACAGTTTAGTTTTAATGCCAGTTTTGAAAATGAGGCAGATTTGGCAGAAAAATGCTCTTGGAGCCAGTTCTACCCAAAAGATATGTAACTTACCTAGTTTCAATCACCGTGACATTCCGTGTTCTGAACACGTTACATGCACCACGGATTCAACAAACATTCTTTAATGAGTTGTGAACATGTGTATTAACGAACTTTCATCCACCTTACAGTGCATATTTATACATAGAAATTTTATTCTGATTTAGTAGTTTTCTCCTAATGTCAGTCTCTAAAATCATGCAGTTTCCACAGGAAAATCCTCTTGGAGCGAGTTCTACCCAATAGACATGCAATTTACATAGAACCCGTCATCGTGAAATTCCGTGTTCCGAAAAAGCTACATGCATCAAGGATTCGACAAATATTCACTACAAAGATGTTAGCATAAGGATTACCGATCTTTCATCCACCATACAAGGCAGATTTACACCGAGAATCTAGTAACCTGTTTTTGCAGTGTTTTCCTAACGTCAGTTTCAAAAATCTGGCCTATTTCTCAGGAAAAAACTCTTGGAGTGATTTCTAACCAAGGGAATTGTAATTTACATAAATTCCCTTCCCGTGAAATTCCGTGTTCCGAACATGCTACATGCATAAAGTATTCGACAAATATTCACTACAAATTTGTTAGCATTTGGATTAACGAACTTTCATCACAATACATTGAATATTGATTCTTAGAAGTATTTTCTCAGAGTTTGCAGCGTTTTCCAAACGCCAGTTTCAAAAATGACGAAGTTTTCGCAGAAAAACACTCTCGGAGCGAGTTCTACCCAATAGAGAAGTAATTTACATTGTTTCAATCACCGTGAAATTCCACGTTCTGAACACTGTACATGCACCACGGATTAGAAAAAGATTCTTTAATATGTTGTGAAAATGTGGATTACCGAACTTTCTTGCAACATAAAGGCACATTTACACCTACAAATACTTACTCTTGTTTTGCAGATTTTTCCAAACTTCGGATTCGATAATCATGCAAATTTCACAGAAAAATTCTCTTCTAGCTCGTTCTACTCAATAGAATTGTAATTTACATAGTTTCATTACCGTGAAATTCCATTTTCCAAAAGCACTACTTGAATCACGGTTTACAAAATAATTACTACACTCTTATTAACATGTGGATTACAGGAATTTCATTCACCATTCAAGGCATATAGACACTTAGAACCATTTTCTCAGATTTCACAGTGTTCTCCTAATGGCAGTTTTCAAAATGAGGCACATTTCGCAGAAAAATTCTCTTCAAGCGATTTCTACCCAATAGACATGTAACTTACATTGTTCCCTTCACTATGACATTCCGTATTCTGAACACATCACATGCATCACGAATTGGACAAACAATCTTTATTGAGTGTGAGCATGTGGATTACTGAACTTTCATTCACCATAAAAGGCATATTTACACCTAGAAATTGTTATTCTGATTTCACAGGTTTTTCTTAACATCCAGTTTCGAAAATCATGATATTGTCGCAGAAACATTCAATTCAAGGGAGTTCTATCCAGTAGAATTGTTATGTTCAGAGTTTCACTCACCGAGACATTCCGTGTTCCGAAAACGTTACATTCATCACGGCTTCGACAAACATTATTTAATGAGCGTGAGCATGTGGATTACCGATTTTTCAACCAGAATACAAGGCATATTTACACCTAGAAACATTTACATATATTTCGCAGATTTTCCTAACGTCAGTTACCAAAATCAGGCAGTTTTCGCAGAAAAATTCTCTTGGTGCATGTTCTATCCAATAGACATCTCATTTTCATAGATAACATCACCGTAACATTCTGTGTTCTGAAAATGGAACATGCAAAACGGATTAAACAATTATTCACTGCTGAGTTCTTAGCATGTTAATTACACATCTTTAATAACCCATGGAAGACATATTGTCACCTTAAAGCATTTACTCAGATTTTGCAGCGTTTTGATTACACCATTTTCCAAACTGAGGCAGATATTTCAGTAAAATTCTCCTGGAGCGTGTTCTAACCAAGAGATTTGTAATTTACATAGTTTCCCTCACCGTGACAGTCCGTGTTCCGAACACGCTACATACATCACGGATTTGACAAACATTTTTAGTGAGTTGTGTACATGTTTATTACAGAACTTTCATCCACCATACAAGGCATATTTACACCTAGAAATATTAACTCTGAGTTAGCAGATTTTTCCTAACAGCATTTTCGCAAATCAGGCCGTTTTCAAAGGAAAATACGGAGCGTGTTTTACCCAATAGATATGTAAATTCCATAGAGTCTCCCCCTGTGAAATTACATGTTTCGAACCCGCTACATGCAGAGAAGATTCGAGTAAAATATACTACAGTGTTGTTTGCAGGTGGATTACAGGACTTTCATCACAGTAGTAGGCATATTGATGCTTAGAAGCTTTTTCTCTGATTTCACAGAGCTTTCGAAACGCCAGTTTTCAAAATGAGGCAGATTTCACGACAGAAAACTCTTGGTGCGGGTTCTAACCAACAGACGTGTAATTTTCATGGATTCGCTCACCGTGAAATTCCGTGTTCCGAACACGCTACGTGCATCTCGGTTGCGACAAATATTCACTACAGAGTTGTTAGCAAGTGGATTACAGCACTTTCATCCACCATAAAAGGCTTACTGACACTTTGAAAATTTTCTCAGATTTCACAGTTTAGTTTTAATGCCAGTTTTTAAAATGAGGCAGATTTGGCAGAAAAATGCTCTTGGAGCCAGTTCTACCCAAAAGATTTGTAACTTACCTAGTTTCAATCACCGTGACATTCCATGTTCTGAACATGTTACGTGCACCACGGATTCAACAAACATTCTTTAATGAGTTGTGAACATGTGTATTAACGAAATTTCATCCACCTTACAGTGCATATTTATACACAGAAATTTTATTCTGATTTAGTAGTTTTCTCCTATTGTCAGTCTCTAAATTCATGCAGTTTCCACAGGAAAATCCTCTTGGAGCGAGTTCTACCCAATAGACATGCAATTTACATAGAACCCGTGATGGTGAAATTCCGTGTTCCGAAAAATCTACATGCATCACAGATTGGGCTAATATTCACTACAGAGTTGTTAGAATAAGGATTACCGAAATTTCATACAGCATACAAGGCAGATTTACACCGAGATTCTAGTAATCTGTTTTCGCAGTGTTTTCCTAACATCAGTTTCAAAAATCAGGAATATTTCTCAGGAAAAAACTCTTGGAGTGATTTCTAACCAAGGGAAATGTAATTTACATAAATTCCCTGGCCGTGAAATTCCGTGTTCCGAACATGCTACATGTATAAAGGATTCGACAAATAATCACTAAAAAATTGTTAGCATGTGGAATACAGAACTTTCATTACAATACATTGAATATTGATTCTTAGAAGTATTTTCTCAGATTTTGCAGCGTTTTCCAAAAGCCAGTTTCAAAAATGATGAAGTTTTCGCAGAAAAACACTCTCGGAGCGAGTTCTACCCAATAGAAAGTAATTTACATTGTTTCAATCACTGTGAAATTCCACGTTCTGAACACTGTACATGCACCACGGATTAGAAAAAGATTCTTTAATATGTTGTGAAAATGAGGATTACCGAACTTTCTTGCAACATAAAGGCACATTTACACCTACAAATACTTACTCTTGTTTTGCAGAGCTTTCCAAACTTCGGATTCGATAATCATGCAATTTTCAGAGAAAAATTCTCTTCTAGCTCGTTCTACTCAATAGAATTGTAATTTACATAGTTTCATTACCGTGAAATTCCATTTTCCAAAAGCACTACTTGAATCACGGTTTACAAAATAATTACTACACTCTTATTAACATGTGGATTACCGGACTTGCATTCACCATTCAAGGCATATTGACACTTAGAAGCATTTTCTCAGATTTCACAGTGTTCTCCTAATGACAGTTTTGAAAATGAGGCACATTTCGCAGAAAAATTGTCTTCAAGCGTGTTCTACTCAAAAGAATTGTAATTTACATAGTTTCATTACCGTGAAATTCCGTTTCCAAAAGCGTTACATGAATCACGGTTTAAAAAATAATTACTACACTATTATTAACATGTGGATTACTGGACTTTCATTCACCATTCAAGGCATATTGACACTTAGAAGCATTTTCTCAGATTTCACAGGGTTCTCTTAATGGCAGTTTTGAAAATGAGGCACATTTCACAGAAAAATACTCTTCAAGCGATTTCTACCCAATAGATATGTAACGTACATTGTTTCCTTCACTATGACATTCCGTATTCTGAACACATCTCATGCATCACGAATTGGACAAACATTCTTTAATGAGTGTGAGCATGTGGATTACCGAACTTTCATCCACCATACAAGGCATATTTACACCTAGAAGTAGTTATTCTGATTTCGCAGGTTTTTCCTAACATCCTGTTTCGAAAATCATGAAATTGTCGCAGAAACATTCAATTCAAGCGAGTTCTATCCAGTAGAATTGTTATTTTCAGAGTTTCACTCACCGAGACATTCCGTGTTCCGAAAATGTTACATTCATCACGGCTTCGACAAACATTATTTAATGAGCGTGAGCATGTGGATTACCGATTTTTCAACCACATTCCAAGGCATATTTACACCTAGAAACATTTACTTAGATTTCGCAGGTTTTCCTAACGTCAGTTTCCAAAATCAGGCAGTTTTCGCAGAAAAATTCTCTCGGTGCATGTTCTATCCAATAGACATCTCATTTTCATAGATACCGTCACCGTAATATTCCGTGTTCCGAAAACGGTACATGCACCACGGATTCAACAAATATTCACAGCTGAGTTCTTAGCATGTGAATTACACATCTTTAAAAACCCATTGTAGACATTGACCCCTTAAAGCATTTAGTCAAATTTTGCAGCATTTTCAATACAGCAGTTTCCAAACTGAGGCAGATTTTTCAGTAAAATGCTCCTGGAACGTGTTCTAACCAAGAGATTTGTAATTTTCATAGTTTCCCTCACTGTGACAGTCCGTGTTCCGAACACACTACATACATCACGGATTTGACAAACATTTTTAATGAGTTGTGTATATGTGTATTACAGAACTTTCATCCACCATACAAGGCATATTTACACCTAGAAACATTAACTCTGAGTTCGCAGCTTTTTCCTAATAGCAGTTTCAAAAATCAGGCAGTTTTCAAAGGAAAAAACTGTTGGAGCGTGTTCTACCCAATAGATATTTAAATTACATAGATTCTCCCGCTGTGAAATTACGTGTTTCGAACACGCTACATGCAGAAAAGTTTTGACAAATATACACTACATTGTTTTTGCATGTGATTTACAGGACTTCCTTCACAGTAGTAGGCATATTGTTGCTTAGAAGATTTTTCTCTAATTTCACAGAGCTTTTGAAAAGCCAGTTTCCAAAATTAGGCAGATTTCACGGCAGAAATCTCTTGGAGCGTGTTCTAACCAATAGATATGTAATTTAAATGGATTCGCTCACCGAAAATTCCGTGTTCCGAACACGCTACATGCATCTCGGATGCAAATATTATTCACTACAGAGTTGTTATCAAGTGGATTACAGCACTTTCATTCACCGTACAAGGCTTTCTGACACCTTGAAGAAGTTTCTCAGATTTAACAGTTTAGTTTTAATGTCAGGTTTGAAAATGAGGCAGATTTGGCAGAAAAATACTCTTGGATCCAGTTCTACCCAAAAGATATGTAACTGACCTAGTTTCAATGACCGTGACATTCCGTGTTCTGAACACGTTACATGCACCACGGATTCAACAAACATTCTTTAATGAGTTGTGAACATGTGTATTAACGAACTTTATTCCACCTTACAGTGCATATTTATACATAGAAATTTTATTCTGATTTAGTAGATTTCTCATAATGTCAGTCTCTAAAATAATGCAGTTTCCACAGAAAAATCCTCTTGGAGCGAGTGCTACCCAATAGGCTTGCAATTTACATAGAACCCATCATCGTGACATTCCGTGTTCCGAAAAAGCTACATGCATCAAGGATTCGACAAATATTCACTACAGAGTTGTTAGCATAAGGATTACCGAACTTTCATCCACCATAAAAGCCATGTTGACACTTTGAAGCATTTTCTTTTATTTCAAAAAATTTTCCTAATGCCAGTTTTGAAAAGGAGGCAGATTCGCAGAAAAATTCTCTTGGAGCGAGTACTTCCCAATAGAAATGTAATTTACATAGTTTCCCTCACAGTGACATTCCATTTTCCGAACACGCTACATGCATCCAGGTTTCAACAAACTTTCTCAAATGAGTTGTGAACATGTAGATTACAGACCTTTCACCACCATAAATGGCATAAATACACCTAGAAACATTAACTCTGAATTTGCAGCATTTTCCTAATGCCAGTTTCGAATATCAGGCCGTTTTCTCAGGAAAAAATTTTTGGAGCGAATTCTAACCAATAAGCGTGTAATTTACATAGATTCCATCACCGGCATTTTCCGTGAAACCATCAGGCTACATGCATAATGCTTTCTACAAATATTCACCACAGATTTGTTTGCATGTGTTTTTATGATCTTGCATCACAATACAAGGCATATTGACACTTTGAAGCATTTTCACTGATTTTGCAGATATTTTCAAAAGCCAGTTTCAAAAATGAGACAGATTTCCCAGAAAAAACTCTTGGAGCGAATTCTACCCAACAGACATGTATTTTACATAGATTCGCTCACTGTGATATTCTATGTTAAGAACATGCTTCACGTATCACGGATTCGACATATATTCACAACAGAGTTGTTAGCATGCGGATTACCGAACAACCATCCACCATCCAAGGCATATTTACACCGAGAATCTAGTAATCTGAGTTCGCAGGGTTTTCCTAAATTCAGTTTCAAATATCAGGCCTATTTCTCAGGAAAAATCTCTTGGAGTGATTTCTAACCAAGAGAAATGTAATTTACATAAATTCCCTGCCCGTGAAATTCCGTGTTCCGAACATGCTACATGCATAAAGGATTCGACAAATATTCTCTACAAATTTGTTAGCATGTGGATTACCGAACTTTCATCACAATGCATTAAATATTGATTCTTAGAAGTATTTTCCCAGATTTTGCAGCGTTTTCCATCGCCAGTTTCAAAAATGACGAAGTTTTCGCAGAAAATCAATCTCGGAGCGTGTTCTACCCAATACAAATGTAATTTACATTGTTTATATCACTGTGAATTTCCACGTGCTGAACACGGTACATGCAACACGTATTAGAAAAAGATTCTTTAATATGTTGTTTAAATTTTGATTACCGCACTTTCTTGCAACGTAAAGGCACATTTAAACCTCCAAATACTTACTCTCGTTTTGCAGCTTTTTCCAAACTTCAGATTCGATAATCATGCAATTTTCGCAGAAAAATTCTCTTCTAGCTCGTTCTACTCAATAGAATTGTAATTTACATAGTTTCATTACCGTGAAATTCCATTTTCCAAAAGCACTACTTGAATCACGGTTTACAAAATAATTACTACACTGTTTTTAACATACACCATTTAAGGCATATAGACACTTAGAACCATTTTCTCAGATTTCACAGGGTTCTCCTAATGGCAGTTTTCAAAATGAGGCACATATTTCTGAAAAATACTCTTCAAGCGATTTCTACCCAATAGATATGTAACGTACATTGGTTCCTTCACTATGACATTCCGTATTCCGAACACATCACATGCATCACGAATTGGACAAACATTCTTTAATGAGTGTGAGCATGTGGATTACCGAACTTTCATCCACCATACAAGGCATATTTACACCTAGAAGTAGTTATTCTGATTTCGCAGGTTTTTCCTAACATCCAGTTTTGAAAATCATGAAATTGTCACAGAAACATTCAATTCAAGCGAGTTCTATCCAGCAGAATTGTTATTTTCAGAGTTTCACTCACCGAGACATTCCGTGTTCCGAAAACGTTACATTCATCACGGCTTCGACAAACATTATTTAATGAGCGTGAGCATGTGGATTACCGATTTTTCAACCACAATACAAGGCATATTTACACCTAGAAACATTTACTTAGATTTCGCAGGTTTTCCTAACGTCAGTTACCAAAATCAGGCAGTTTTCGCAGAAAAATTCTCTTGGTGCATGTTCTATCCAATAGACATCTCATTTTCATAGATACCGTCACCGTAACATTCCGTGTTCCGAAAACGGTACATGCACCATGGATTCAACAAATATTCACTGCTGAATTCTTCGCATGTGAATTACACATCTTTAATAACCCATTGAAGGCATATTGTCACCTTAAAGCATTTACTCAGATTTTGCAGCATTTTCAAAACACCAGTTTCCAAACTGAGGCAGATTTTTCAGTAAAATGCTCCTGGAGCGTGTTCTAACCAAGAGATTTGTAATTCACATAGTTTCCCTCACCGTGACAGTCCGTGTTTCGAACACGCTACATACATCACCGATTTGAGAAACATTTTTAATGAGTTGTGTACATGTGTATTACAGAACTTTCATCCACCATACAAGGCATATTTACACCTAGAAACATTAACTCTGAGTTCGCAGCTTTTTCCTTATAGCAGTTTCGAAAATCAGGCAGTTTTCAAAGGAAAAAACGGAGCGTGTTCTACCCAATAGATATGTAAATTACATAGAGTCTCCCGCTGTGAAATTACGTGTTTCGAACACGCTACATGCAGAGAATTTTTGACAAAAATACACTACATTTTTGTTTGCATGTGGATTACAGGTCTTTCATCACAGTAGTAGGCGTATTGTTGCTTAGAAGCTTTTTCTCTGATTTCACAGAGCTTTCGAAACGCCAGTTTCCAAAATGAGGCAGATTTCACGGCAGAAACCTCTTGGAGCGGGTTCTAACCAATAGACCTGTAATTTACATGGATTCGCTCACCGTTAAATTCCGTGTTCCGAACACGCTACAGGCATCTCGAATGCGACAAATATTCACTACAGAGTTGTTAGCAAGTGGATTACAGCACTTTCATCCACCATACAAGGCTTACTGGCACTTTGAAGAATTTTCTCAGATTTCACAGGTTAGTTTTAATGCCAGTTTTGAAAATGAGGCAGATTTGGCAGAAAAATGCTCTTGGAGCCAGTTCTACCCAAAAGATATGTAACTTACCTAGTTTCAATCACCGTGACATTCCGTGTTCTGAACATGTTACATGAACCACGGATTCAACAAACATTCTTTAATGAGTTGTGAACATGTGTATTAACGAACTTTCATCCACCTTACAGTGCATATTTATACATAGAAATTTTATTCTGATTTAGTAGTTTTCTCCTAATGTCAGTCTATAAATCATGCAGTTTCCACAGGAAAATCCTCTTGGAGCGAGTTCTACCCAATAGACATGCAATTTACATAGAACCCGTCATCGTGAAATTCCGTGTTCCGAAAAAGCTACATGCATCAAGGATTCGACAAATATTCACTACAGAGATGTTAGCATAAGGATTACTGATCTTTCATCCACCATACAAGGCAGATTTACACCGAGAATCTAGTAATCTGTTTTTGCAGTGTTTTCCTAACGTCAGTTTCAAAAATCTGGCCTATTTCTCAGTAAAAAACTCTTGGAGTGATTTCTAACCAAGGGAATTGTAATTTACATAAATTCCCTGCCCGTGAAATTCCGTGTTCCGAACATGCTACATGCATAAAGGATTCGACAAATATTCACTACAAATTTGTTAGCATGTGGATTACAGAACTTTCATCACAATACATTGAATATTGATTCTTAGAAGTATTTTCTCAGATTTTGCAGCGTTTTCCAAACGCCAGTTTCAAAAATGACGAAGTTTTCGCAGAAAAACACTCTCGGAGCGAGTTCTACCCAATAGAGAAGTAATTTACATTGTTTCAATCACCGTGAAATTCCACGTTCTGAACAATGTACATGCACCACGGATTAGAAAAAGATTTTTAATATGTTGTGAAAATGTGGATTACCGAACTTTCTTGCAACATAAAGGCACATTTACACCTACAAATATTTACTCTCCTTTTGCACCTTTTTCCAAACTTCAGATTCGATAACCATGCAATTTTCACAGAAAAATTCTCTTCTAGCTCGTTCTACTCAATAGAATTTTAATTTACATAGTTTCATTACCGTGAAATTCCATTTTCCAAAAGCACTACTTGAATCACAGTTTACAAAATAATTACTACACTCTTATTAACATGTGGATTACCGGACTTTCATTCACCATTCAAGGCATATTGACACTTAGAAGCATTTTCTCAGATTTCACAGTGTTCTCCTAATGGCAGTTTTGAAAATGAGGCACATTTCGCAGAAAAATTGTCTTCAAGCGTGTTCTACTCAAAAGAATTGTAATTTACATAGTTTCATTACCGTGAAATTCCGTTTCCAAAAGCGTTACATGAATCACGGTTTACAAAATAATTACTACACTATTATTAACATGTGGATTACTGGACTTTCATTCACCATTCAAGGCATATTGACACTTAGAAGCATTTTCTCAGATTTCACAGGGTTCTCTTAATGGCAGTTTTGAAAATGAGGCACATTTCACAGAAAAATACTCTTCAAGCGATTTCTACCCAATAGATATGTAACGTACATTGTTTCCTTCACTATGACATTCCGTATTCCGAACACATCACATGCATCACGAATTGGACAAACATTCTTTAATGAGTGTGAGCATGTGGATTACCGAACTTTCATCCACCATACAAGGCATATTTACACCTAGAAGTAGTTATTCTGATTTTGCAGGTTTTTCCTAACATCCAGTTTTGAAAATCATGAAATTGTCGCAGAAACATTCAATTCAAGCGAGTTCTATCCAGCAGAATTGTTATATTCAGAGTTTCACTCACCGAGACATTCCGTGTTCCGAAAACGTTACATTCATCACGGCTTCGACAAACATTATTTAATGAGCGTGAGCATGTGGATTACCGATTTTTCAAACACAATACAAGGCATATTTACACCTAGAAACATTTACTTAGATTTCGCAGGTTTTCCTAATGTCAGTTACCAAAATCATGCAGTTTTCGCAGAAAAATTCTCTTGGTGCATGTTCTATCCAATAGACATCTCATTTTCATAGATACCGTCACCGTAACATTCCGTGTTCCGAAAATGGTACATGCACCACGGATTCAACAAATATTCACTGCTGAATTCTTCGCATGTGAATTACACATCTTTAATAACCCATTGAAGGCATATTGTCACCTTAAAGAATTTACTCAGATTTTGCAGCATTTTCAAAACACCAGTTTCCAAACTGAGGCAGATTTTTCAGTAAAATGCTCCTGGAGCGTGTTCTAACCAAGAGATTTGTAATTCACATAGTTTCCCTCACCGTGACAGTCCGTGTTTCGAACATGCTACATACATCACCGATTTGAGAAACATTTTTAATGAGTTGTGTACATGTGTATTACAGAACTTTCATCCACCATACAAGGCATATTTACACCTAGAAACATTAACTCTGAGTTCGCAGCTTTTTCCTTATAGCAGTTTCGAAAATCAGGCAGTTTTCAAAGGAAAAAACGGAGCGTGTTCTACCCAATAGATATGTAAATTACATAGAGTCTCCCGCTGTGAAATTACGTGTTTCGAACACGCTACATGCAGAGAATTTTTGACAAAAATACACTACATTTTTGTTTGCATGTGGATTACAGGTCTTTCATCACAGTAGTAGGCGTATTGTTGCTTAGAAGCTTTTTCTCTGATTTCACAGAGCTTTCGAAACGCCAGTTTCGAAAATGAGGCAGATTTCACGGCAGAAACCTCTTGGAGCGGGTTCTAACCAATAGACCTGTAATTTACATGGATTCGCTCACCGTTAAATTCCGTGTTCCGAACACGCTACAGGCATCTCGAATGCGACAAATATTCACTACAGAGTTGTTAGCAAGTGGATTACAGCACTTTCATCCACCATACAAGGCTTACTGGCACTTTGAAGAATTTTCTCAGATTTCACAGGTTAGTTTTAATGCCAGTTTTGAAAATGAGGCAGATGTGGCTGAAAAATGCTCTTGGAGCCAGTTCTATCCAAAAGATATGTAACTTACCTAGTTTCAATCACCGTGACATTCCGTGTTCTGAACATGTTACATGCACCACGGATTCAACAAACATTCTTTAATGAGTTGTGAACATGTGTATTAATGAACTTTCATCCACCTTACAGTGCATATTTATACATAGAAATTTTATTCTGATTTAGTAGTTTTCTCCTAATGTCAGTCTCTAAAATCATGCAGTTTCCACAGGAAAATCCTCTTGGAGCGAGTTCTACCCAATAGACATGCAATTTACATAGAACACGTCATTGTGAAATTCCGTGTTCCGAAAAAGCTACATGCATCAAGGATTCGACAAATATTCACTACAGAGATGTTAGCATAAAGATTACCGATCTTTCATCCACCATACAATGCAGATTTACACCGAGAATCTAGTAATCTGTTTTTGCAGTATTTTCCTAACGTCAGTTTCAAAAATCTGGCCTATTTCTCAGTAAAAAACTCTTGGAGTGATTTCTAACCAAGGGAATTGTAATTTACATAAATTCCCTGCCCGTGAAATTCCGTGTTCCGAACATGCTACATGCATAAAGGATTCGACAAATATTCACTACAAATTTGTTAGCATGTGGATTACAGAACTTTCATCACAATACATTGAATATTGATTCTTAGAAGTATTTTCTCAGATTTTGCAGCGTTTTCCAAACGCCAGTTTCAAAAATGACGAAGTTTTCGCAGAAAAACACTCTCGGAGCGAGTTCTACCCAATAGAGAAGTAATTTACATTGTTTCAATCACCGTGAAATTCCACGTTCTGAACACTGTACATGCACCACGGATTAGAAAAAGATTCTTTAATATGTTGTGAAAATGTGGATTACCGAACTTTCTTGCAACATAAAGGCACATTTACACCTACAAATATTTACTCTCCTTTTGCACCTTTTTCCAAACTTCAGATTCGATAACCATGCAATTTTCACAGAAAAATTCTCTTCTAGCTCGTTCTACTCAATAGAATTTTAATTTACATAGTTTCATTACCGTGAAATTCCATTTTCCAAAAGCACTACTTGAATCACGGTTTACAAAATAATTACTACACTCTTATTAACATGTGGATTACCGGACTTTCATTCACCATTCAAGGCATATTGACGCTTAGAAGCTTTTTCTCAGATTTCACACTGTTCTCCTAATGGCAGTTTTGAAAATGAGGCACATTTCGCAGAAAAATTGTCTTCAAGCGTGTTCTACTCAATAGAATTGTAATTTACATAGTTTCATTACCGTGAAATTCCATTTTCCAAAAGCACTACTTGAATCACGGTTTACAAAATAATTACTACACTCTTATTAACATGTTGATTACTGGACTTTCATTCACCATTCAAGGCATATTGACACTTAGAAGCATTTTCTCAGATTTCACAGGGTTCTCTTAATGGCAGTTTTGAAAATGAGGCACATTTCACAGAAAAATACTCTTCAAGCGATTTCTACCCAATAGATATGTAACGTACATTGTTTCCTTCACTATGACATTCCGTATTCCGAACACATCACATGCATCACGAATTGGACAAACATTCTTTAATGAGTGTGAGCATGTGGATTACCGAACTTTCATCCACCATACAAGGCATATTTACACCTAGAAGTAGTTATTCTGATTTCGCAGGTTTTTCCTAACATCCAGTTTTGAAAATCATGAAATTGTCGCAGAAACATTCAATTCAAGCAAGTTCTATCCAGCAGAATTGTTATTTTCAGAGTTTCACTCACCGAGACTTTCCGTGTTCCGAAAACGTTACATTCATCACGGCTTCGACAAACATTATTTAATGAGCGTGAGCATGTGGATTACCGATTTTTCAACCACAATACAAGGCATATTTACACCTAGAAACATTTACTTAGATTTCGCAGGTTTTCCTAACGTCAGTTACCAAAATCATGCAGTTTTCGCAGAAAAATTCTCTTGGTGCATGTTCTATCCAATAGACATCTCATTTTCATAGATACCGTCACCGTAACATTCCGTGTTCCGAAAACGGTACATGCACCACGGATTCAACAAATATTCACTGCTGAATTCTTCGCATGTGAATTACACATCTTTAATAACCCATTGAAGGCATATTGTCACCTTAAAGCATTTACTCAGATTTTGCAGCATTTTCAAAACACCAGTTTCCAAACTGAGGCAGATTTTTCAGTAAAATGCTCCTGGAGCGTGTTCTAACCAAGAGATTTGTAATTTACATAGTTTCCCTCACCGTGACAGTCCGTGTTTCGAACACGCTACATACATCACGGATTTGACAAACATTTTTAATGAGTTGTGTACATGTGTATTACAGAACTTTCATCCACCATAAAAGGCATATTTACACCTAGAAACATTAACTCTGAGTTCGCAGCTTTTTCCTTATAGCAGTTTCGAAAATCAGGCAGTTTTCAAAGGAAAAAACGGAGCGTGTTCTACCCAATAGATATGTAAATTACAAAGAGGCTCCCGCTGTGAAATTACGTGTTTCGAACACGCTACATGCAGAGAATTTTTGACAAAAATACACTACATTTTTGTTTGCATGTGGATTACAGGTCTTTCATCACAGTAGTAGGCGTATTGTTGCTTAGAAGCTTTTTCTCTGATTTCACAGAGCTTTCAAAACGCCAGTTTCCAAAATCAGGCAGATTTCACGGCAGAAACCTCTTGGAGCGGGTTCTAACCAATAGACATGTAATTTACATGGATTCGCTCACCGTTAAATTCCGTGTTCCGAACACGCTACAGGCATCTCGGATGCAACAAATATTCACTACAGAGTTGTTAGCAAGTGGATTACAGCACTTTCATCCACCATACAAGGCTTACTGACACTTTGAAGAATTTTCTCAGATTTCACAGTTTAGTTTTAATGCCAGTTTTGAAAATGAGGCAGATTTGGCAGAAAAATGCTCTTGGAGCCAGTTCTACCCAAAAGATTTGTAACTTACCTAGTTTCAATCACCGTGACATTCCATGTTCTGAACATGTTACGTGCACCACGGATTCAACAAACATTCTTTAATGAGTTGTGAACATGTGTATTAACGAAATTTCATCCACCTTACACTGCATATTTATACATAGAAATTTTATTCTGATTTAGTAGATTTCTCCTAATGTCAGTCTCTAAATTCATGCAGTTTCCACAGGAAAATCCTCTTGGAGCGAGTTCTACCCAATAGACATGCAATTTACATAGAACCCGTCATGGTGAAATTCCGTGTTCCGAAAAATCTACATGCATCACAGATTGGGCTAATATTCACTACAGAGTTGTTAGAATAAGGATTACCGAACTTTCATACAGCATACAAGGCAGATTTACACCGAGATTCTAGTAATCTGTTTTCGCAGTGTTTTCCTAACATCAGTTTCAAAAATCAGGAATATTTCTCAGGAAAAAACTCTTGGAGTGATTTCTAACCAAGGGAAATGTAATTTACATAAATTCCCTGGCCGTGAAATTCCGTGTTCCGAACATGCTACATGTATAAAGGATTCGACAAATAATCACTAAAAAATTGTTAGCATGTGGAATACAGAACTTTCATTACAATACATTGAATATTGATTCTTAGAAGTATTTTCTCAGATTTTGCAGCGTTTTCCAAAAGCCAGTTTCAAAAATGATGAAGTTTTCGCAGAAAAACACTCTCGGAGCGAGTTCTACCCAATAGAAAGTAATTTACATTGTTTCAATCACTGTGAAATTCCACGTTCTGAACACTGTACATGCACCACGGATTAGAAAAAGATTCTTTAATATGTTGTGAAAATGAGGATTACCGAACTTTCTTGCAACATAAAGGCACATTTACACCTACAAATACTTACTCTTGTTTTGCAGAGCTTTCCAAACTTCGGATTCGATAATCATGCAATTTTCAGAGAAAAATTCTCTTCTAGCTCGTTCTACTCAATAGAATTGTAATTTACATAGTTTCATTACCGTGAAATTCCATTTTCCAAAAGCACTACTTGAATCACGGTTTACAAAATAATTACTACACTCTTATTAACATGTGGATTACCGGACTTGCATTCACCATTCAAGGCATATTGACACTTAGAAGCATTTTCTCAGATTTCACACTGTTCTCCTAATGGCAGTTTTGAAAATGAGGCACATTTCGCAGAAAAATTGTCTTCAAGCGTGTTCTACTCAAAAGAATTGTAATTTACATAGTTTCATTACCGTGAAATTCCGTTTCCAAAAGCGTTACATGAATCACGGTTTAAAAAATAATTACTACACTATTATTAACATGTGGATTACTGGACTTTCATTCACCATTCAAGGCATATTGACACTTAGAAGCATTTTCTCAGATTTCACAGGGTTCTCTTAATGGCAGTTTTGAAAATGAGGCACATTTCACAGAAAAATACTCTTCAAGCGATTTCTACCCAATAGATATGTAACGTACATTGTTTCCTTCACTATGACATTCCGTATTCTGAACACATCTCATGCATCACGAATTGGACAAACATTCTTTAATGAGTGTGAGCATGTGGATTACCGAACTTTCATCCACCATACAAGGCATATTTACACCTAGAAGTAGTTATTCTGATTTCGCAGGTTTTTCCTAACATCCTGTTTCGAAAATCATGAAATTGTCGCAGAAACATTCAATTCAAGCGAGTTCTATCCAGTAGAATTGTTATTTTCAGAGTTTCACTCACCGAGACATTCCGTGTTCCGAAAATGTTACATTCATCACGGCTTCGACAAACATTATTTAATGAGCGTGAGCATGTGGATTACCGATTTTTCAACCACATTCCAAGGCATATTTACACCTAGAAACATTTACTTAGATTTCGCAGGTTTTCCTAACGTCAGTTTCCAAAATCAGGCAGTTTTCGCAGAAAAATTCTCTCGGTGCATGTTCTATCCAATAGACATCTCATTTTCATAGATACCGTCACCGTAATATTCCGTGTTCCGAAAACGGTACATGCACCACGGATTCAACAAATATTCACAGCTGAGTTCTTAGCATGTGAATTACACATCTTTAAAAACCCATTGTAGACATTGACCCCTTAAAGCATTTAGTCAAATTTTGCAGCATTTTCAATACAGCAGTTTCCAAACTGAGGCAGATTTTTCAGTAAAATGCTCCTGGAACGTGTTCTAACCAAGAGATTTGTAATTTTCATAGTTTCCCTCACTGTGACAGTCCGTGTTCCGAACACACTACATACATCACGGATTTGACAAACATTTTTAATGAGTTGTGTATATGTGTATTACAGAACTTTCATCCACCATACAAGGCATATTTACACCTAGAAACATTAACTCTGAGTTCGCAGCTTTTTCCTAATAGCAGTTTCAAAAATCAGGCAGTTTTCAAAGGAAAAAACTGTTGGAGCGTGTTCTACCCAATAGATATTTAAATTACATAGATTCTCCCGCTGTGAAATTACGTGTTTCGAACACGCTACATGCAGAAAAGTTTTGACAAATATACACTACATTGTTTTTGCATGTGATTTACAGGACTTCCTTCACAGTAGTAGGCATATTGTTGCTTAGAAGATTTTTCTCTAATTTCACAGAGCTTTTGAAAAGCCAGTTTCCAAAATTAGGCAGATTTCACGGCAGAAATCTCTTGGAGCGTGTTCTAACCAATAGATATGTAATTTAAATGGATTCGCTCACCGAAAATTCCGTGTTCCGAACACGCTACATGCATCTCGGATGCAAATATTATTCACTACAGAGTTGTTATCAAGTGGATTACAGCACTTTCATTCACCGTACAAGGCTTTCTGACACCTTGAAGAAGTTTCTCAGATTTAACAGTTTAGTTTTAATGTCAGGTTTGAAAATGAGGCAGATTTGGCAGAAAAATACTCTTGGATCCAGTTCTACCCAAAAGATATGTAACTGACCTAGTTTCAATGACCGTGACATTCCGTGTTCTGAACACGTTACATGCACCACGGATTCAACAAACATTCTTTAATGAGTTGTGAACATGTGTATTAACGAACTTTATTCCACCTTACAGTGCATATTTATACATAGAAATTTTATTCTGATTTAGTAGATTTCTCATAATGTCAGTCTCTAAAATAATGCAGTTTCCACAGAAAAATCCTCTTGGAGCGAGTGCTACCCAATAGGCTTGCAATTTACATAGAACCCATCATCGTGACATTCCGTGTTCCGAAAAAGCTACATGCATCAAGGATTCGACAAATATTCACTACAGAGTTGTTAGCATAAGGATTACCGAACTTTCATCCACCATAAAAGCCATGTTGACACTTTGAAGCATTTTCTTTTATTTCAAAAAATTTTCCTAATGCCAGTTTTGAAAAGGAGGCAGATTCGCAGAAAAATTCTCTTGGAGCGAGTACTTCCCAATAGAAATGTAATTTACATAGTTTCCCTCACAGTGACATTCCATTTTCCGAACACGCTACATGCATCCAGGTTTCAACAAACTTTCTCAAATGAGTTGTGAACATGTAGATTACAGACCTTTCACCACCATAAATGGCATAAATACACCTAGAAACATTAACTCTGAATTTGCAGCATTTTCCTAATGCCAGTTTCGAATATCAGGCCGTTTTCTCAGGAAAAAATTTTTGGAGCGAATTCTAACCAATAAGCGTGTAATTTACATAGATTCCATCACCGGCATTTTCCGTGAAACCATCAGGCTACATGCATAATGCTTTCTACAAATATTCACCACAGATTTGTTTGCATGTGTTTTTATGATCTTGCATCACAATACAAGGCATATTGACACTTTGAAGCATTTTCACTGATTTTGCAGATATTTTCAAAAGCCAGTTTCAAAAATGAGACAGATTTCCCAGAAAAAACTCTTGGAGCGAATTCTACCCAACAGACATGTATTTTACATAGATTCGCTCACTGTGATATTCTATGTTAAGAACATGCTTCACGTATCACGGATTCGACATATATTCACAACAGAGTTGTTAGCATGCGGATTACCGAACAACCATCCACCATCCAAGGCATATTTACACCGAGAATCTAGTAATCTGAGTTCGCAGGGTTTTCCTAAATTCAGTTTCAAATATCAGGCCTATTTCTCAGGAAAAATCTCTTGGAGTGATTTCTAACCAAGAGAAATGTAATTTACATAAATTCCCTGCCCGTGAAATTCCGTGTTCCGAACATGCTACATGCATAAAGGATTCGACAAATATTCTCTACAAATTTGTTAGCATGTGGATTACCGAACTTTCATCACAATGCATTAAATATTGATTCTTAGAAGTATTTTCCCAGATTTTGCAGCGTTTTCCATCGCCAGTTTCAAAAATGACGAAGTTTTCGCAGAAAATCAATCTCGGAGCGTGTTCTACCCAATACAAATGTAATTTACATTGTTTATATCACTGTGAATTTCCACGTGCTGAACACGGTACATGCAACACGTATTAGAAAAAGATTCTTTAATATGTTGTTTAAATTTTGATTACCGCACTTTCTTGCAACGTAAAGGCACATTTAAACCTCCAAATACTTACTCTCGTTTTGCAGCTTTTTCCAAACTTCAGATTCGATAATCATGCAATTTTCGCAGAAAAATTCTCTTCTAGCTCGTTCTACTCAATAGAATTGTAATTTACATAGTTTCATTACCGTGAAATTCCATTTTCCAAAAGCACTACTTGAATCACGGTTTACAAAATAATTACTACACTGTTTTTAACATACACCATTTAAGGCATATAGACACTTAGAACCATTTTCTCAGATTTCACAGGGTTCTCCTAATGGCAGTTTTCAAAATGAGGCACATATTTCTGAAAAATACTCTTCAAGCGATTTCTACCCAATAGATATGTAACGTACATTGGTTCCTTCACTATGACATTCCGTATTCCGAACACATCACATGCATCACGAATTGGACAAACATTCTTTAATGAGTGTGAGCATGTGGATTACCGAACTTTCATCCACCATACAAGGCATATTTACACCTAGAAGTAGTTATTCTGATTTCGCAGGTTTTTCCTAACATCCAGTTTTGAAAATCATGAAATTGTCACAGAAACATTCAATTCAAGCGAGTTCTATCCAGCAGAATTGTTATTTTCAGAGTTTCACTCACCGAGACATTCCGTGTTCCGAAAACGTTACATTCATCACGGCTTCGACAAACATTATTTAATGAGCGTGAGCATGTGGATTACCGATTTTTCAACCACAATACAAGGCATATTTACACCTAGAAACATTTACTTAGATTTCGCAGGTTTTCCTAACGTCAGTTACCAAAATCAGGCAGTTTTCGCAGAAAAATTCTCTTGGTGCATGTTCTATCCAATAGACATCTCATTTTCATAGATACCGTCACCGTAACATTCCGTGTTCCGAAAACGGTACATGCACCATGGATTCAACAAATATTCACTGCTGAATTCTTCGCATGTGAATTACACATCTTTAATAACCCATTGAAGGCATATTGTCACCTTAAAGAATTTACTCAGATTTTGCAGCATTTTCAAAACACCAGTTTCCAAACTGAGGCAGATTTTTCAGTAAAATGCTCCTGGAGCGTGTTCTAACCAAGAGATTTGTAATTCACATAGTTTCCCTCACCGTGACAGTCCGTGTTTCGAACACGCTACATACATCACCGATTTGAGAAACATTTTTAATGAGTTGTGTACATGTGTATTACAGAACTTTCATCCACCATACAAGGCATATTTACACCTAGAAACATTAACTCTGAGTTCGCAGCTTTTTCCTTATAGCAGTTTCGAAAATCAGGCAGTTTTCAAAGGAAAAAACGGAGCGTGTTCTACCCAATAGATATGTAAATTACATAGAGTCTCCCGCTGTGAAATTACGTGTTTCGAACACGCTACATGCAGAGAATTTTTGACAAAAATACACTACATTTTTGTTTGCATGTGGATTACAGGTCTTTCATCACAGTAGTAGGCGTATTGTTGCTTAGAAGCTTTTTCTCTGATTTCACAGAGCTTTCGAAACGCCAGTTTCCAAAATGAGGCAGATTTCACGGCAGAAACCTCTTGGAGCGGGTTCTAACCAATAGACCTGTAATTTACATGGATTCGCTCACCGTTAAATTCCGTGTTCCGAACACGCTACAGGCATCTCGAATGCGACAAATATTCACTACAGAGTTGTTAGCAAGTGGATTACAGCACTTTCATCCACCATACAAGGCTTACTGGCACTTTGAAGAATTTTCTCAGATTTCACAGGTTAGTTTTAATGCCAGTTTTGAAAATGAGGCAGATTTGGCAGAAAAATGCTCTTGGAGCCAGTTCTACCCAAAAGATATGTAACTTACCTAGTTTCAATCACCGTGACATTCCGTGTTCTGAACATGTTACATGCACCACGGATTCAACAAACATTCTTTAATGAGTTGTGAACATGTGTATTAACGAACTTTCATCCACCTTACAGTGCATATTTATACATAGAAATTTTATTCTGATTTAGTAGTTTTCTCCTAATGTCAGTCTATAAATCATGCAGTTTCCACAGGAAAATCCTCTTGGAGCGAGTTCTACCCAATAGACATGCAATTTACATAGAACCCGTCATCGTGAAATTCCGTGTTCCGAAAAAGCTACATGCATCAAGGATTCGACAAATATTCACTACAGAGATGTTAGCATAAGGATTACTGATCTTTCATCCACCATACAAGGCAGATTTACACCGAGAATCTAGTAATCTGTTTTTGCAGTGTTTTCCTAACGTCAGTTTCAAAAATCTGGCCTATTTCTCAGTAAAAAACTCTTGGAGTGATTTCTAACCAAGGGAATTGTAATTTACATAAATTCCCTGCCCGTGAAATTCCGTGTTCCGAACATGCTACATGCATAAAGGATTCGACAAATATTCACTACAAATTTGTTAGCATGTGGATTACAGAACTTTCATCACAATACATTGAATATTGATTCTTAGAAGTATTTTCTCAGATTTTGCAGCGTTTTCCAAACGCCAGTTTCAAAAATGACGAAGTTTTCGCAGAAAAACACTCTCGGAGCGAGTTCTACCCAATAGAGAAGTAATTTACATTGTTTCAATCACCGTGAAATTCCACGTTCTGAACAATGTACATGCACCACGGATTAGAAAAAGATTTTTAATATGTTGTGAAAATGTGGATTACCGAACTTTCTTGCAACATAAAGGCACATTTACACCTACAAATATTTACTCTCCTTTTGCACCTTTTTCCAAACTTCAGATTCGATAACCATGCAATTTTCACAGAAAAATTCTCTTCTAGCTCGTTCTACTCAATAGAATTTTAATTTACATAGTTTCATTACCGTGAAATTCCATTTTCCAAAAGCACTACTTGAATCACAGTTTACAAAATAATTACTACACTCTTATTAACATGTGGATTACCGGACTTTCATTCACCATTCAAGGCATATTGACACTTAGAAGCATTTTCTCAGATTTCACAGTGTTCTCCTAATGGCAGTTTTGAAAATGAGGCACATTTCGCAGAAAAATTGTCTTCAAGCGTGTTCTACTCAAAAGAATTGTAATTTACATAGTTTCATTACCGTGAAATTCCGTTTCCAAAAGCGTTACATGAATCACGGTTTAAAAAATAATTACTACACTATTATTAACATGTGGATTACTGGACTTTCATTCACCATTCAAGGCATATTGACACTTAGAAGCATTTTCTCAGATTTCACAGGGTTCTCTTAATGGCAGTTTTGAAAATGAGGCACATTTCACAGAAAAATACTCTTCAAGCGATTTCTACCCAATAGATATGTAACGTACATTGTTTCCTTCACTATGACATTCCGTATTCCGAACACATCACATGCATCACGAATTGGACAAACATTCTTTAATGAGTGTGAGCATGTGGATTACCGAACTTTCATCCACCATACAAGGCATATTTACACCTAGAAGTAGTTATTCTGATTTTGCAGGTTTTTCCTAACATCCAGTTTTGAAAATCATGAAATTGTCGCAGAAACATTCAATTCAAGCGAGTTCTATCCAGCAGAATTGTTATATTCAGAGTTTCACTCACCGAGACATTCCGTGTTCCGAAAACGTTACATTCATCACGGCTTCGACAAACATTATTTAATGAGCGTGAGCATGTGGATTACCGATTTTTCAAACACAATACAAGGCATATTTACACCTAGAAACATTTACTTAGATTTCGCAGGTTTTCCTAATGTCAGTTACCAAAATCATGCAGTTTTCGCAGAAAAATTCTCTTGGTGCATGTTCTATCCAATAGACATCTCATTTTCATAGATACCGTCACCGTAACATTCCGTGTTCCGAAAATGGTACATGCACCACGGATTCAACAAATATTCACTGCTGAATTCTTCGCATGTGAATTACACATCTTTAATAACCCATTGAAGGCATATTGTCACCTTAAAGAATTTACTCAGATTTTGCAGCATTTTCAAAACACCAGTTTCCAAACTGAGGCAGATTTTTCAGTAAAATGCTCCTGGAGCGTGTTCTAACCAAGAGATTTGTAATTCACATAGTTTCCCTCACCGTGACAGTCCGTGTTTCGAACATGCTACATACATCACCGATTTGAGAAACATTTTTAATGAGTTGTGTACATGTGTATTACAGAACTTTCATCCACCATACAAGGCATATTTACACCTAGAAACATTAACTCTGAGTTCGCAGCTTTTTCCTTATAGCAGTTTCGAAAATCAGGCAGTTTTCTAAGGAAAAAACGGAGCGTGTTCTACCCAATAGATATGTAAATTACATAGAGTCTCCCGCTGTGAAATTACGTGTTTCGAACACGCTACATGCAGAGAATTTTTGACAAAAATACACTACATTTTTGTTTGCATGTGGATTACAGGTCTTTCATCACAGTAGTAGGCGTATTGTTGCTTAGAAGCTTTTTCTCTGATTTCACAGAGCTTTCGAAACGCCAGTTTCGAAAATGAGGCAGATTTCACGGCAGAAACCTCTTGGAGCGGGTTCTAACCAATAGACCTGTAATTTACATGGATTCGCTCACCGTTAAATTCCGTGTTCCGAACACGCTACAGGCATCTCGAATGCGACAAATATTCACTACAGAGTTGTTAGCAAGTGGATTACAGCACTTTCATCCACCATACAAGGCTTACTGGCACTTTGAAGAATTTTCTCAGATTTCACAGGTTAGTTTTAATGCCAGTTTTGAAAATGAGGCAGATGTGGCTGAAAAATGCTCTTGGAGCCAGTTCTATCCAAAAGATATGTAACTTACCTAGTTTCAATCACCGTGACATTCCGTGTTCTGAACATGTTACATGCACCACGGATTCAACAAACATTCTTTAATGAGTTGTGAACATGTGTATTAATGAACTTTCATCCACCTTACAGTGCATATTTATACATAGAAATTTTATTCTGATTTAGTAGTTTTCTCCTAATGTCAGTCTCTAAAATCATGCAGTTTCCACAGGAAAATCCTCTTGGAGCGAGTTCTACCCAATAGACATGCAATTTACATAGAACACGTCATTGTGAAATTCCGTGTTCCGAAAAAGCTACATGCATCAAGGATTCGACAAATATTCACTACAGAGATGTTAGCATAAAGATTACCGATCTTTCATCCACCATACAATGCAGATTTACACCGAGAATCTAGTAATCTGTTTTTGCAGTATTTTCCTAACGTCAGTTTCAAAAATCTGGCCTATTTCTCAGTAAAAAACTCTTGGAGTGATTTCTAACCAAGGGAATTGTAATTTACATAAATTCCCTGCCCGTGAAATTCCGTGTTCCGAACATGCTACATGCATAAAGGATTCGACAAATATTCACTACAAATTTGTTAGCATGTGGATTACAGAACTTTCATCACAATACATTGAATATTGATTCTTAGAAGTATTTTCTCAGATTTTGCAGCGTTTTCCAAACGCCAGTTTCAAAAATGACGAAGTTTTCGCAGAAAAACACTCTCGGAGCGAGTTCTACCCAATAGAGAAGTAATTTACATTGTTTCAATCACCGTGAAATTCCACGTTCTGAACACTGTACATGCACCACGGATTAGAAAAAGATTCTTTAATATGTTGTGAAAATGTGGATTACCGAACTTTCTTGCAACATAAAGGCACATTTACACCTACAAATATTTACTCTCCTTTTGCACCTTTTTCCAAACTTCAGATTCGATAACCATGCAATTTTCACAGAAAAATTCTCTTCTAGCTCGTTCTACTCAATAGAATTTTAATTTACATAGTTTCATTACCGTGAAATTCCATTTTCCAAAAGCACTACTTGAATCACGGTTTACAAAATAATTACTACACTCTTATTAACATGTGGATTACCGGACTTTCATTCACCATTCAAGGCATATTGACGCTTAGAAGCTTTTTCTCAGATTTCACACTGTTCTCCTAATGGCAGTTTTGAAAATGAGGCACATTTCGCAGAAAAATTGTCTTCAAGCGTGTTCTACTCAATAGAATTGTAATTTACATAGTTTCATTACCGTGAAATTCCATTTTCCAAAAGCACTACTTGAATCACGGTTTACAAAATAATTACTACACTCTTATTAACATGTTGATTACTGGACTTTCATTCACCATTCAAGGCATATTGACACTTAGAAGCATTTTCTCAGATTTCACAGGGTTCTCTTAATGGCAGTTTTGAAAATGAGGCACATTTCACAGAAAAATACTCTTCAAGCGATTTCTACCCAATAGATATGTAACGTACATTGTTTCCTTCACTATGACATTCCGTATTCCGAACACATCACATGCATCACGAATTGGACAAACATTCTTTAATGAGTGTGAGCATGTGGATTACCGAACTTTCATCCACCATACAAGGCATATTTACACCTAGAAGTAGTTATTCTGATTTCGCAGGTTTTTCCTAACATCCAGTTTTGAAAATCATGAAATTGTCGCAGAAACATTCAATTCAAGCAAGTTCTATCCAGCAGAATTGTTATTTTCAGAGTTTCACTCACCGAGACATTCCGTGTTCCGAAAACGTTACATTCATCACGGCTTCGACAAACATTATTTAATGAGCGTGAGCATGTGGATTACCGATTTTTCAACCACAATACAAGGCATATTTACACCTAGAAACATTTACTTAGATTTCGCAGGTTTTCCTAACGTCAGTTACCAAAATCATGCAGTTTTCGCAGAAAAATTCTCTTGGTGCATGTTCTATCCAATAGACATCTCATTTTCATAGATACCGTCACCGTAACATTCCGTGTTCCGAAAACGGTACATGCACCACGGATTCAACAAATATTCACTGCTGAATTCTTCGCATGTGAATTACACATCTTTAATAACCCATTGAAGGCATATTGTCACCTTAAAGCATTTACTCAGATTTTGCAGCATTTTCAAAACACCAGTTTCCAAACTGAGGCAGATTTTTCAGTAAAATGCTCCTGGAGCGTGTTCTAACCAAGAGATTTGTAATTCACATAGTTTCCCTCACCGTGACAGTCCGTGTTTCGAACACGCTACATACATCACGGATTTGACAAACATTTTTAATGAGTTGTGTACATGTGTATTACAGAACTTTCATCCACCATAAAAGGCATATTTACACCTAGAAACATTAACTCTGAGTTCGCAGCTTTTTCCTTATAGCAGTTTCGAAAATCAGGCAGTTTTCAAAGGAAAAAACGGAGCGTGTTCTACCCAATAGATATGTAAATTACAAAGAGGCTCCCGCTGTGAAATTACGTGTTTCGAACACGCTACATGCAGAGAATTTTTGACAAAAATACACTACATTTTTGTTTGCATGTGGATTACAGGTCTTTCATCACAGTAGTAGGCGTATTGTTGCTTAGAAGCTTTTTCTCTGATTTCACAGAGCTTTCAAAACGCCAGTTTCCAAAATCAGGCAGATTTCACGGCAGAAACCTCTTGGAGCGGGTTCTAACCAATAGACATGTAATTTACATGGATTCGCTCACCGTTAAATTCCGTGTTCCGAACACGCTACAGGCATCTCGGATGCAACAAATATTCACTACAGAGTTGTTAGCAAGTGGATTACAGCACTTTCATCCACCATACAAGGCTTACTGACACTTTGAAGAATTTTCTCAGATTTCACAGTTTAGTTTTAATGCCAGTTTTGAAAATGAGGCAGATTTGGCAGAAAAATGCTCTTGGAGCCAGTTCTACCCAAAAGATTTGTAACTTACCTAGTTTCAATCACCGTGACATTCCATGTTCTGAACATGTTACGTGCACCACGGATTCAACAAACATTCTTTAATGAGTTGTGAACATGTGTATTAACGAAATTTCATCCACCTTACACTGCATATTTATACATAGAAATTTTATTCTGATTTAGTAGATTTCTCCTAATGTCAGTCTCTAAATTCATGCAGTTTCCACAGGAAAATCCTCTTGGAGCGAGTTCTACCCAATAGACATGCAATTTACATAGAACCCGTCATGGTGAAATTCAGTGTTCCGAAAAATCTACATGCATCACAGATTGGGCTAATATTCACTACAGAGTTGTTAGAATAAGGATTACCGAACTTTCATACAGCATACAAGGCAGATTTACACCGAGATTCTAGTAATCTGTTTTCGCAGTGTTTTCCTAACATCAGTTTCAAAAATCAGGAATATTTCTCAGGAAAAAACTCTTGGAGTGATTTCTAACCAAGGGAAATGTAATTTACATAAATTCCCTGGCCGTGAAATTCCGTGTTCCGAACATGCTACATGTATAAAGGATTCGACAAATAATCACTAAAAAATTGTTAGCATGTGGAATACAGAACTTTCATTACAATACATTGAATAGTGATTCTTAGAAGTATTTTCTCAGATTTTGCAGCGTTTTCCAAAAGCCAGTTTCAAAAATGATGAAGTTTTCGCAGAAAAACACTCTCGGAGCGAGTTCTACCCAATAGAAAGTAATTTACATTGTTTCAATCACTGTGAAATTCCACGTTCTGAACACTGTACATGCACCACGGATTAGAAAAAGATTCTTTAATATGTTGTGAAAATGAGGATTACCGAACTTTCTTGCAACATAAAGGCACATTTACACCTACAAATACTTACTCTTGTTTTGCAGAGCTTTCCAAACTTCGGATTCGATAATCATGCAATTTTCAGAGAAAAATTCTCTTCTAGCTCGTTCTACTCAATAGAATTGTAATTTACATAGTTTCATTACCGTGAAATTCCATTTTCCAAAAGCACTACTTGAATCACGGTTTACAAAATAATTACTACACTCTTATTAACATGTGGATTACCGGACTTGCATTCACCATTCAAGGCATATTGACACTTAGAAGCATTTTCTCAGATTTCACACTGTTCTCCTAATGGCAGTTTTGAAAATGAGGCACATTTCGCAGAAAAATTGTCTTCAAGCGTGTTCTACTCAAAAGAATTGTAATTTACATAGTTTCATTACCGTGAAATTCCGTTTCCAAAAGCGTTACATGAATCACGGTTTAAAAAATAATTACTACACTATTATTAACATGTGGATTACTGGACTTTCATTCACCATTCAAGGCATATTGACACTTAGAAGCATTTTCTCAGATTTCACAGGGTTCTCTTAATGGCAGTTTTGAAAATGAGGCACATTTCACAGAAAAATACTCTTCAAGCGATTTCTACCCAATAGATATGTAACGTACATTGTTTCCTTCACTATGACATTCCGTATTCTGAACACATCTCATGCATCACGAATTGGACAAACATTCTTTAATGAGTGTGAGCATGTGGATTACCGAACTTTCATCCACCATACAAGGCATATTTACACCTAGAAGTAGTTATTCTGATTTCGCAGGTTTTTCCTAACATCCTGTTTCGAAAATCATGAAATTGTCGCAGAAACATTCAATTCAAGCGAGTTCTATCCAGTAGAATTGTTATTTTCAGAGTTTCACTCACCGAGACATTCCGTGTTCCGAAAATGTTACATTCATCACGGCTTCGACAAACATTATTTAATGAGCGTGAGCATGTGGATTACCGATTTTTCAACCACATTCCAAGGCATATTTACACCTAGAAACATTTACTTAGATTTCGCAGGTTTTCCTAACGTCAGTTTCCAAAATCAGGCAGTTTTCGCAGAAAAATTCTCTCGGTGCATGTTCTATCCAATAGACATCTCATTTTCATAGATACCGTCACCGTAATATTCCGTGTTCCGAAAACGGTACATGCACCACGGATTCAACAAATATTCACAGCTGAGTTCTTAGCATGTGAATTACACATCTTTAAAAACCCATTGTAGACATTGACCCCTTAAAGCATTTAGTCAAATTTTGCAGCATTTTCAATACAGCAGTTTCCAAACTGAGGCAGATTTTTCAGTAAAATGCTCCTGGAACGTGTTCTAACCAAGAGATTTGTAATTTTCATAGTTTCCCTCACTGTGACAGTCCGTGTTCCGAACACACTACATACATCACGGATTTGACAAACATTTTTAATGAGTTGTGTATATGTGTATTACAGAACTTTCATCCACCATACAAGGCATATTTACACCTAGAAACATTAACTCTGAGTTCGCAGCTTTTTCCTAATAGCAGTTTCAAAAATCAGGCAGTTTTCAAAGGAAAAAACTGTTGGAGCGTGTTCTACCCAATAGATATTTAAATTACATAGATTCTCCCGCTGTGAAATTACGTGTTTCGAACACGCTACATGCAGAAAAGTTTTGACAAATATACACTACATTGTTTTTGCATGTGATTTACAGGACTTCCTTCACAGTAGTAGGCATATTGTTGCTTAGAAGATTTTTCTCTAATTTCACAGAGCTTTTGAAAAGCCAGTTTCCAAAATTAGGCAGATTTCACGGCAGAAATCTCTTGGAGCGTGTTCTAACCAATAGATATGTAATTTAAATGGATTCGCTCACCGAAAATTCCGTGTTCCGAACACGCTACATGCATCTCGGATGCAAATATTATTCACTACAGAGTTGTTATCAAGTGGATTACAGCACTTTCATTCACCGTACAAGGCTTTCTGACACCTTGAAGAAGTTTCTCAGATTTAACAGTTTAGTTTTAATGTCAGGTTTGAAAATGAGGCAGATTTGGCAGAAAAATACTCTTGGATCCAGTTCTACCCAAAAGATATGTAACTGACCTAGTTTCAATGACCGTGACATTCCGTGTTCTGAACACGTTACATGCACCACGGATTCAACAAACATTCTTTAATGAGTTGTGAACATGTGTATTAACGAACTTTATTCCACCTTACAGTGCATATTTATACATAGAAATTTTATTCTGATTTAGTAGATTTCTCATAATGTCAGTCTCTAAAATAATGCAGTTTCCACAGAAAAATCCTCTTGGAGCGAGTGCTACCCAATAGGCTTGCAATTTACATAGAACCCATCATCGTGACATTCCGTGTTCCGAAAAAGCTACATGCATCAAGGATTCGACAAATATTCACTACAGAGTTGTTAGCATAAGGATTACCGAACTTTCATCCACCATAAAAGCCATGTTGACACTTTGAAGCATTTTCTTTTATTTCAAAAAATTTTCCTAATGCCAGTTTTGAAAAGGAGGCAGATTCGCAGAAAAATTCTCTTGGAGCGAGTACTTCCCAATAGAAATGTAATTTACATAGTTTCCCTCACAGTGACATTCCATTTTCCGAACACGCTACATGCATCCAGGTTTCAACAAACTTTCTCAAATGAGTTGTGAACATGTAGATTACAGACCTTTCACCACCATAAATGGCATAAATACACCTAGAAACATTAACTCTGAATTTGCAGCATTTTCCTAATGCCAGTTTCGAATATCAGGCCGTTTTCTCAGGAAAAAATTTTTGGAGCGAATTCTAACCAATAAGCGTGTAATTTACATAGATTCCATCACCGGCATTTTCCGTGAAACCATCAGGCTACATGCATAATGCTTTCTACAAATATTCACCACAGATTTGTTTGCATGTGTTTTTATGATCTTGCATCACAATACAAGGCATATTGACACTTTGAAGCATTTTCACTGATTTTGCAGATATTTTCAAAAGCCAGTTTCAAAAATGAGACAGATTTCCCAGAAAAAACTCTTGGAGCGAATTCTACCCAACAGACATGTATTTTACATAGATTCGCTCACTGTGATATTCTATGTTAAGAACATGCTTCACGTATCACGGATTCGACATATATTCACAACAGAGTTGTTAGCATGCGGATTACCGAACAACCATCCACCATCCAAGGCATATTTACACCGAGAATCTAGTAATCTGAGTTCGCAGGGTTTTCCTAAATTCAGTTTCAAATATCAGGCCTATTTCTCAGGAAAAATCTCTTGGAGTGATTTCTAACCAAGAGAAATGTAATTTACATAAATTCCCTGCCCGTGAAATTCCGTGTTCCGAACATGCTACATGCATAAAGGATTCGACAAATATTCTCTACAAATTTGTTAGCATGTGGATTACCGAACTTTCATCACAATGCATTAAATATTGATTCTTAGAAGTATTTTCCCAGATTTTGCAGCGTTTTCCATCGCCAGTTTCAAAAATGACGAAGTTTTCGCAGAAAATCAATCTCGGAGCGTGTTCTACCCAATACAAATGTAATTTACATTGTTTATATCACTGTGAATTTCCACGTGCTGAACACGGTACATGCAACACGTATTAGAAAAAGATTCTTTAATATGTTGTTTAAATTTTGATTACCGCACTTTCTTGCAACGTAAAGGCACATTTAAACCTCCAAATACTTACTCTCGTTTTGCAGCTTTTTCCAAACTTCAGATTCGATAATCATGCAATTTTCGCAGAAAAATTCTCTTCTAGCTCGTTCGACTCAATAGAATTGTAATTTACATAGTTTCATTACCGTGAAATTCCATTTTCCAAAAGCGCTACTTGAATAAAGGTTTACAAAATAATTACTACACTGTTTTTAACATACACCATTTAAGGCATATAGACACTTAGAACCATTTTCTCAGATTTCACAGGGTTCTCCTAATGGCAGTTTTCAAAATGAGGCACATATTTCTGAAAAATACTCTTCAAGCGATTTCTACCCAATAGATATGTAACGTACATTGGTTCCTTCACTATGACATTCCGTATTCCGAACACATCACATGCATCACGAATTGGACAAACATTCTTTAATGAGTGTGAGCATGTGGATTACCGAACTTTCATCCACCATACAAGGCATATTTACACCTAGAAGTAGTTATTCTGATTTCGCAGGTTTTTCCTAACATCCAGTTTTGAAAATCATGAAATTGTCACAGAAACATTCAATTCAAGCGAGTTCTATCCAGCAGAATTGTTATTTTCAGAGTTCCACTCACCGAGACATTCCGTGTTCCGAAAACGTTACATTCATCACGGCTTCGACAAACATTATTTAATGAGCGTGAGCATGTGGATTACCGATTTTTCAACCACAATACAAGGCATATTTACACCTAGAAACATTTACTTAGATTTCGCAGGTTTTCCTAACGTCAGTTACCAAAATCAGGCAGTTTTCACAGAAAAATTCTCTTGGTGCATGTTCTATCCAATAGACATCTCATTTTCATAGATACCGTCACCGTAACATTCCGTGTTCCGAAAACGGTACATGCACCATGGATTCAACAAATATTCACTGCTGAATTCTTCGCATGTGAATTACACATCTTTAATAACCCATTGAAGGCATATTGTCACCTTAAAGCATTTACTCAGATTTTGCAGCATTTTCAAAACACCAGTTTCCAAACTGAGGCAGATTTTTCAGTAAAATGCTCCTGGAGCGTGTTCTAACCAAGAGATTTGTAATTCACATAGTTTCCCTCACCGTGACAGTCTGTGTTTCGAACACGCTACATACATCACCGATTTGAGAAACATTTTTAATGAGTTGTGTACATGTGTATTACAGAACTTTCATCCACCATAAAAGGCATATTTACACCTAGAAACATTAACTCTGAGCTCGCAGCTTTTTCCTTATAGCAGTTTCGAAAATCAGGCAGTTTTCAAAGGAAAAAACGGAGCGTGTTCTACCCAATAGATATGTAAATTACAAAGAGTCTCCCGCTGTGAAATTACGTGTTTCGAACACGCTACATGCAGAGAATTTTTGACAAAAATACACTACATTTTTGTTTGCATGTGGATTACAGGTCTTTCATCACACTAGTATGCGTATTGTTGCTTAGAAGCTTTTTCTCTGATTTCACAGAGCTTTCGAAATGCCAGTTTCCAAAATGAGGCAGATTTCACGGCAGAAACCTCTTGGAGCGGGTTCTAACCAATAGACCTGTAATTTACATGGATTCGCTCACCGTTAAATTCCGTGTTCCGAACACGGTACAGGCATCTCGAATGCGACAAATATTCACTACAGAGTTGTTAGCAAGTGGATTACAGCACTTTCATCCACCATACAAGGCTTACTGGCACTTTGAAGAATTTTCTCAGATTTCACAGGTTAGTTTTAATGCCAGTTTTGAAAATGAGGCAGATTTGGCAGAAAAATGCTCTTGGAGCCAGTTCTACCCAAAAGATATGTAACTTACCTAGTTTCAATCACCGTGACATTCCGTGTTCTGAACATGTTACATGCACCACGGATTCAACAAACATTCTTTAATGAGTTGTGAACATGTGTATTAACGAACTTTCATCCACCTTACAGTGCATATTTATACATAGAAATTTTATTCTGATTTAGTAGTTTTCTCCTAATGTCAGTCTATAAATCATGCAGTTTCCACAGGAAAATCCTCTTGGAGCGAGTTCTACCCAATAGACATGCAATTTACATAGAACCCGTCATCGTGAAATTCCGTGTTCCGAAAAAGCTACATGCATCAAGGATTCGACAAATATTCACTACAGAGATGTTAGCATAAGGATTACTGATCTTTCATCCACCATACAAGGCAGATTTACACCGAGAATCTAGTAATCTGTTTTTGCAGTGTTTTCCTAACGTCAGTTTCAAAAATCTGGCCTATTTCTCAGTAAAAAACTCTTGGAGTGATTTCTAACCAAGGGAATTGTAATTTACATAAATTCCCTGCCCGTGAAATTCCGTGTTCCGAACATGCTACATGCATAAAGGATTCGACAAATATTCACTACAAATTTGTTAGCATGTGGATTACAGAACTTTCATCACAATACATTGAATATTGATTCTTAGAAGTATTTTCTCAGATTTTGCAGCGTTTTCCAAACGCCAGTTTCAAAAATGACGAAGTTTTCGCAGAAAAACACTCTCGGAGCGAGTTCTACCCAATAGAGAAGTAATTTACATTGTTTCAATCACCGTGAAATTCCACGTTCTGAACAATGTACATGCACCACGGATTAGAAAAAGATTTTTAATATGTTGTGAAAATGTGGATTACCGAACTTTCTTGCAACATAAAGGCACATTTACACCTACAAATATTTACTCTCCTTTTGCACCTTTTTCCAAACTTCAGATTCGATAACCATGCAATTTTCACAGAAAAATTCTCTTCTAGCTCGTTCTACTCAATAGAATTGTAATTTACATAGTTTCATTACCGTGAAATTCCATTTTCCAAAAGCACTACTTGAATCACAGTTTACAAAATAATTACTACACTCTTATTAACATGTGGATTACCGGACTTTCATTCACCATTCAAGGCATATTGACACTTAGAAGCATTTTCTCAGATTTCACAGTGTTCTCCTAATGGCAGTTTTGAAAATGAGGCACATTTCGCAGAAAAATTGTCTTCAAGCGTGTTCTACTCAAAAGAATTGTAATTTACATAGTTTCATTACCGTGAAATTCCGTTTCCAAAAGCGTTACATGAATCACGGTTTAAAAAATAATTACTACACTATTATTAACATGTGGATTACTGGACTTTCATTCACCATTCAAGGCATATTGACACTTAGAAGCATTTTCTCAGATTTCACAGGGTTCTCTTAATGGCAGTTTTGAAAATGAGGCACATTTCACAGAAAAATACTCTTCAAGCGATTTCTACCCAATAGATATGTAACGTACATTGTTTCCTTCACTATGACATTCCGTATTCCGAACACATCACATGCATCACGAATTGGACAAACATTCTTTAATGAGTGTGAGCATGTGGATTACCGAACTTTCATCCACCATACAAGGCATATTTACACCTAGAAGTAGTTATTCTGATTTTGCAGGTTTTTCCTAACATCCAGTTTTGAAAATCATGAAATTGTCGCAGAAACATTCAATTCAAGCGAGTTCTATCCAGCAGAATTGTTATATTCAGAGTTTCACTCACCGAGACATTCCGTGTTCCGAAAACGTTACATTCATCACGGCTTCGACAAACATTATTTAATGAGCGTGAGCATGTGGATTACCGATTTTTCAAACACAATACAAGGCATATTTACACCTAGAAACATTTACTTAGATTTCGCAGGTTTTCCTAATGTCAGTTACCAAAATCATGCAGTTTTCGCAGAAAAATTCTCTTGGTGCATGTTCTATCCAATAGACATCTCATTTTCATAGATACCGTCACCGTAACATTCCGTGTTCCGAAAACGGTACATGCACCACGGATTCAACAAATATTCACTGCTGAATTCTTCGCATGTGAATTACACATCTTTAATAACCCATTGAAGGCATATTGTCACCTTAAAGCATTTACTCAGATTTTGCAGCATTTTCAAAACACCAGTTTCCAAACTGAGGCAGATTTTTCAGTAAAATGCTCCTGGAGCGTGTTCTAACCAAGAGATTTGTAATTCACATAGTTTCCCTCACCGTGACAGTCCGTGTTTCGAACACGCTACATACATCACGGATTTGACAAACATTTTTAATGAGTTGTGTACATGTGTATTACAGAACTTTCATCCACCATAAAAGGCATATTTACACCTAGAAACATTAACTCTGAGTTCGCAGCTTTTTCCTTATAGCAGTTTCGAAAATCAGGCAGTTTTCAAAGGAAAAAACGGAGCGTGTTCTACCCAATAGATATGTAAATTACATAGAGTCTCCCGCTGTGAAATTACGTGTTTCGAACACGCTACATGCAGAGAATTTTCGACAAAAATACACTACATTTTTGTTTGCATGTGGATTACAGGTCTTTCATCACAGTAGTAGGCGTATTGTTGCTTAGAAGCTTTTTCTCTGATTTCACAGAGCTTTCGAAACGCCAGTTTCCAAAATGAGGCAGATTTCACGGCAGAAACCTCTTGGAGCGGGTTCTAACCAATAGACCTGTAATTTACATGGATTCGCTCACCGTTAAATTCCGTGTTCCGAACACGCTACAGGCATCTCGAATGCGACAAATATTCACTACAGAGTTGTTAGCAAGTGGATTACAGCACTTTCATCCACCATACAAGGCTTACTGGCACTTTGAAGAATTTTCTCAGATTTCACAGGTTAGTTTTAATGCCAGTTTTGAAAATGAGGCAGATGTGGCTGAAAAATGCTCTTGGAGCCAGTTCTACCCAAAAGATATGTAACTTACCTAGTTTCAATCACCGTGACATTCCGTGTTCTGAACACGTTACATGCACCACGGATTCAACAAACATTCTTTAATGAGTTGTGAACATGTGTATTAATGAACTTTCATCCACCTTACAGTGCATATTTATACATAGAAATTTTATTCTGATTTAGTAGTTTTCTCCTAATGTCAGTCTCTAAAATCATGCAGTTTCCACAGGAAAATCCTCTTGGAGCGAGTTCTACCCAATAGACATGCAATTTACATAGAACCCGTCATCGTGAAATTCCGTGTTCCGAAAAAGCTACATGCATCAAGGATTCGACAAATATTCACTACAGAGATGTTAGCATAAGGATTACTGATCTTTCATCCACCATACAAGGCAGATTTACACCGAGAATCTAGTAATCTGTTTTCGCAGTGTTTTCCTAACGTCAGTTTCAAAAATCTGGCCTATTTCTCAGTAAAAAACTCTTGGAGTGATTTCTAACCAAGGGAATTGTAATTTACATAAATTCCCTGCCCGTGAAATTCCGTGTTCCGAACATGCTACATGCATAAAGGATTCGACAAATATTCACTACAAATTTGTTAGCATGTGGATTACAGAACTTTCATCACAATACATTGAATATTGATTCTTAGAAGTATTTTCTCAGATTTTGCAGCGTTTTCCAAACGCCAGTTTCAAAAATGACGAAGTTTTCGCAGAAAAACACTCTCGGAGCGAGTTCTACCCAATAGAGAAGTAATTTACATTGTTTCAATCACCGTGAAATTCCACGTTCTGAACAATGTACATGCACCACGGATTAGAAAAAGATTTTTAATATGTTGTGAAAATGTGGATTACCGAACTTTCTTGCAACATAAAGGCACATTTACACCTACAAATATTTACTCTCCTTTTGCACCTTTTTCCAAACTTCAGATTCGATAACCATGCAATTTTCACAGAAAAATTCTCTTCTAGCTCGTTCTACTCAATAGAATTGTAATTTACATAGTTTCATTACCGTGAAATTCCATTTTCCAAAAGCACTACTTGAATCACAGTTTACAAAATAATTACTACACTCTTATTAACATGTGGATTACCGGACTTTCATTCACCATTCAAGGCATATTGACACTTAGAAGCATTTTCTCAGATTTCACAGTGTTCTCCTAATGGCAGTTTTGAAAATGAGGCACATTTCGCAGAAAAATTGTCTTCAAGCGTGTTCTACTCAAAAGAATTGTAATTTACATAGTTTCATTACCGTGAAATTCCGTTTCCAAAAGCGTTACATGAATCACGGTTTAAAAAATAATTACTACACTATTATTAACATGTGGATTACTGGACTTTCATTCACCATTCAAGGCATATTGACACTTAGAAGCATTTTCTCAGATTTCACAGGGTTCTCTTAATGGCAGTTTTGAAAATGAGGCACATTTCACAGAAAAATACTCTTCAAGCGATTTCTACCCAATAGATATGTAACGTACATTGTTTCCTTCACTATGACATTCCGTATTCCGAACACATCACATGCATCACGAATTGGACAAACATTCTTTAATGAGTGTGAGCATGTGGATTACCGAACTTTCATCCACCATACAAGGCATATTTACACCTAGAAGTAGTTATTCTGATTTTGCAGGTTTTTCCTAACATCCAGTTTTGAAAATCATGAAATTGTCGCAGAAACATTCAATTCAAGCGAGTTCTATCCAGCAGAATTGTTATATTCAGAGTTTCACTCACCGAGACATTCCGTGTTCCGAAAACGTTACATTCATCACGGCTTCGACAAACATTATTTAATGAGCGTGAGCATGTGGATTACCGATTTTTCAAACACAATACAAGGCATATTTACACCTAGAAACATTTACTTAGATTTCGCAGGTTTTCCTAATGTCAGTTACCAAAATCATGCAGTTTTCGCAGAAAAATTCTCTTGGTGCATGTTCTATCCAATAGACATCTCATTTTCATAGATACCGTCACCGTAACATTCCGTGTTCCGAAAACGGTACATGCACCACGGATTCAACAAATATTCACTGCTGAATTCTTCGCATGTGAATTACACATCTTTAATAACCCATTGAAGGCATATTGTCACCTTAAAGCATTTACTCAGATTTTGCAGCATTTTCAAAACACCAGTTTCCAAACTGAGGCAGATTTTTCAGTAAAATGCTCCTGGAGCGTGTTCTAACCAAGAGATTTGTAATTCACATAGTTTCCCTCACCGTGACAGTCCGTGTTTCGAACACGCTACATACATCACCGATTTGAGAAACATTTTTAATGAGTTGTGTACATGTGTATTACAGAACTTTCATCCACCATAAAAGGCATATTTACACCTAGAAACATTAACTCTGAGTTCGCAGCTTTTTCCTTATAGCAGTTTCGAAAATCAGGCAGTTTTCAAAGGAAAAAACGGAGCGTGTTCTACCCAATAGATATGTAAATTACATAGAGTCTCCCGCTGTGAAATTACGTGTTTCGAACACGCTACATGCAGAGAATTTTCGACAAAAATACACTACATTTTTGTTTGCATGTGGATTACAGGTCTTTCATCACAGTAGTAGGCGTATTGTTGCTTAGAAGCTTTTTCTCTGATTTCACAGAGCTTTCGAAACGCCAGTTTCCAAAATGAGGCAGATTTCACGGCAGAAACCTCTTGGAGCGGGTTCTAACCAATAGACCTGTAATTTACATGGATTCGCTCACCGTTAAATTCCGTGTTCCGAACACGCTACAGGCATCTCGAATGCGACAAATATTCACTACAGAGTTGTTAGCAAGTGGATTACAGCACTTTCATCCACCATACAAGGCTTACTGGCACTTTGAAGAATTTTCTCAGATTTCACAGGTTAGTTTTAATGCCAGTTTTGAAAATGAGGCAGATGTGGCTGAAAAATGCTCTTGGAGCCAGTTCTACCCAAAAGATATGTAACTTACCTAGTTTCAATCACCGTGACATTCCGTGTTCTGAACACGTTACATGCACCACGGATTCAACAAACATTCTTTAATGAGTTGTGAACATGTGTATTAATGAACTTTCATCCACCTTACAGTGCATATTTATACATAGAAATTTTATTCTGATTTAGTAGTTTTCTCCTAATGTCAGTCTCTAAAATCATGCAGTTTCCACAGGAAAATCCTCTTGGAGCGAGTTCTACCCAATAGACATGCAATTTACATAGAACCCGTCATCGTGAAATTCCGTGTTCCGAAAAAGCTACATGCATCAAGGATTCGACAAATATTCACTACAGAGATGTTAGCATAAAGATTACCGATCTTTCATCCACCATACAAGGCAGATTTACACCGAGAATCTAGTAATCTGTTTTTGCAGTATTTTCCTAACGTCAGTTTAAAAAATCTGGCCTATTTCTCAGTAAAAAACTCTTGGAGTGATTTCTAACCAAGGGAATTGTAATTTACATAAATTCCCTGCCCGTGAAATTCCGTGTTCCGAACATGCTACATGCATAAAGGATTCGACAAATATTCACTACAAATTTGTTAGCATGTGGATTACAGAACTTTCATCACAATACATTGAATATTGATTCTTAGAAGTATTTTCTCAGATTTTGCAGCGTTTTCCAAACGCCAGTTTCAAAAATGACGAAGTTTTCGCAGAAAAACACTCTCGGAGCGAGTTCTACCCAATAGAGAAGTAATTTACATTGTTTCAATCACCGTGAAATTCCACGTTCTGAACAATGTACATGCACCACGGATTAGAAAAAGATTTTTAATATGTTGTGAAAATGTGGATTACCGAACTTTCTTGCAACATAAAGGCACATTTACACCTACAAATATTTACTCTCCTTTTGCACCTTTTTCCAAACTTCAGATTCGATAACCATGCAATTTTCACAGATAAATTCTCTTCTAGCTCGTTCTACTCAATAGAATTTTAATTTACATAGTTTCATTACCGTGAAATTCCATTTTCCAAAAGCACTACTTGAATCACGGTTTACAAAATAATTACTACACTCTTATAAACATGTGGATTACCGGACTTTCATTCACCATTCAAGGCATATTGACGCTTAGAAGCTTTTTCTCAGATTTCACACTGTTCTCCTAATGGCAGTTTTGAAAATGAGGCACATTTCGCAGAAAAATTGTCTTCAAGCGTGTTCTACTCAATAGAATTGTAATTTACATAGTTTCATTACCGTGAAATTCCATTTTCCAAAAGCACTACTTGAATCACGGTTTACAAAAGAATTACTACACTCTTATTAACATGTGGATTACAGGACTTTCATTCACCATTCAAGGCATATAGACACTTAGAACCATTTTCTCAGATTTCACAGGGTTCTCCTAATGGCAGTTTTGAAAATGAGGCACATTTCGCAGAAAAATTCTCTTCAAGCGATTTCTACCCAATAGACATGTAACTTACATTGTTCCCTTCACTATGACATTCCGTATTCTGAACACATCACATGCATCACGAATTGGACAAACAATCTTTATTGAGTGTGAGCATGTGGATTACTGAACTTTCATTCACCATAAAAGGCATATTTACACCTAGAAATTGTTATTCTGATTTCGCAGGTTTTTCTTAACATCCAGTTTCGAAAATCATGATATTGTCGCAGAAACATTCAATTCAAGGGAGTTCTATCCAGTAGAATTGTTATGTTCAGAGTTTCACTCACCGAGACATTCCGTGTTCCGAAAACGTTACATTCATCACGGCTTCGACAAACATTATTTAATGAGCGTGAGCATGTGGATTACCGATTTTTCAACCAGAATACAAGGCATATTTACACCTAGAAACATTTACATATATTTCGCAGATTTTCCTAACGTCAGTTACCAAAATCAGGCAGTTTTCGCAGAAAAATTCTCTTGGTGCATGTTCTATCCAATAGACATCTCATTTTCATAGATAACATCACCGTAACATTCTGTGTTCTGAAAATGGAACATGCAAAACGGATTAAACAATTATTCACTGCTGAGTTCTTAGCATGTTAATTACACATCTTTAATAACCCATGGAAGACATATTGTCACCTTAAAGCATTTACTCAGATTTTGCAGCGTTTTGTTTACACCATTTTCCAAACTGAGGCAGATATTTCAGTAAAATTCTCCTGGAGCGTGTTCTAACCAAGAGATTTGTAATTTACATAGTTTCCCTCACCGTGACAGTCCGTGTTCCGAACACGCTACATACATCACGGATTTGACAAACATTTTTAGTGAGTTGTGTACATGTTTATTACAGAACTTTCATCCACCATACAAGGCATATTTACACCTAGAAATATTAACTCTGAGTTCGCAGATTTTTCCTAACAGCATTTTCGCAAATCAGGTCGTTTTCAAAGGAAAATACGGAGCGTGTTTTACCCAATAGATATGTAAATTCCATAGAGTCTCCCCCTGTGAAATTACATGTTTCGAACCCGCTACATGCAGAGAAGATTCGAGTAAAATATACTAAAGTGTTGTTTGCAAGTGGATTACAGCACTTTCATCCACCATAAAAGTCTTACTGACACTTTGAAAATTTTCTCAGATTTCACAGTTTAGTTTTAATGCCAGTTTTTAAAATGAGGCAGATTTGGCAGAAAAATGCTCTTGGAGCCAGTTCTACCCAAAAGATTTGTAACTTACCTAGTTTCAATCACCGTGACATTCCATGTTCTGAACATGTTACGTGCACCAGGGTTTCAACAAACATTCTTTAATGAGTTGTGAACATGTGTATTAACGAAATTTCATCCACCTTATAGTGCATATTTATACATAGAAATTTTATTCTGATTTAGTAGTTTTCTCCTATTGTCAGTCTCTAAATTCATGCAGTTTCCACAGGAAAATCCTCTTGGAGCGAGTTCTACCCAATAGACATGCAATTTACATAGAACCCGTCATGGTGAAATTCCGTGTTTCGAAAAATCTACATGCATCACAGATTGGGCTAATATTCACTACAGAGTTGTTAGAATAAGGATTACCGAACTTTCATACAGCATACAAGGCAGATTTACACCGAGATTCTAGTAATCTGTTTTCGCAGTGTTTTCCTAACATCAGTTTCAAAAATCAGGAATATTTCTCAGGAAAAAACTCTTGGAGTGATTTCTAACCAAGGGAAATGTAATTTACATAAATTCCCTGGCCGTGAAATTCCGTGTTCCGAACATGCTACATGTATAAAGGATTCGACAAATAATCACTAAAAAATTGTTAGCATGTGGAATACAGAACTTTCATTACAATACATTGAATATTGATTCTTAGAAGTATTTTCTCAGATTTTGCAGGGTTTTCCAAAAGCCAGTTTCAAAAATGATGAAGTTTTCGCAGAAAAACACTCTCGGAGCGAGTTCTACCCAATAGAAAGTAATTTACATTGTTTCAATCACTGTGAAATTCCACGTTCTGAACACTGTACATGCACCACGGATTAGAAAAAGATTCTTTAATATGTTGTGAAAATGAGGATTACCGAACTTTCTTGCAACATAAAGGCACATTTACACCTACAAATACTTACTCTTGTTTTGCAGAGCTTTCCAAACTTCGGATTCGATAATCATGCAATTTTCAGAGAAAAATTCTCTTCTAGCTCGTTCTACTCAATAGAATTGTAATTTACATAGTTTCATTACCGTGAAATTCCATTTTCCAAAAGCACTACTTGAATCACGGTTTACAAAATAATTACTACACTCTTATTAACATGTGGATTACCGGACTTGCATTCACCATTCAAGGCATATTGACACTTAGAAGCATTTTCTCAGATTTCACACTGTTCTCCTAATGGCAGTTTTGAAAATGAGGCACATTTCGCAGAAAAATTGTCTTCAAGCGTGTTCTACTCAAAAGAATTGTAATTTACATAGTTTCATTACCGTGAAATTCCGTTTCCAAAAGCGTTACATGAATCACGGTTTAAAAAATAATTACTACACTATTATTAACATGTGGATTACTGGACTTTCATTCACCATTCAAGGCATATTGACACTTAGAAGCATTTTCTCAGATTTCACAGGGTTCTCTTAATGGCAGTTTTGAAAATGAGGCACATTTCACAGAAAAATACTCTTCAAGCGATTTCTACCCAATAGATATGTAACGTACATTGTTTCCTTCACTATGACATTCCGTATTCTGAACACATCTCATGCATCACGAATTGGACAAACATTCTTTAATGAGTGTGAGCATGTGGATTACCGAACTTTCATCCACCATACAAGGCATATTTACACCTAGAAGTAGTTATTCTGATTTCGCAGGTTTTTCCTAACATCCTGTTTCGAAAATCATGAAATTGTCGCAGAAACATTCAATTCAAGCGAGTTCTATCCAGTAGAATTGTTATTTTCAGAGTTTCACTCACCGAGACATTCCGTGTTCCGAAAATGTTACATTCATCACGGCTTCGACAAACATTATTTAATGAGCGTGAGCATGTGGATTACCGATTTTTCAACCACATTCCAAGGCATATTTACACCTAGAAACATTTACTTAGATTTCGCAGGTTTTCCTAACGTCAGTTTCCAAAATCAGGCAGTTTTCGCAGAAAAATTCTCTCGGTGCATGTTCTATCCAATAGACATCTCATTTTCATAGATACCGTCACCGTAATATTCCGTGTTCCGAAAACGGTACATGCACCACGGATTCAACAAATATTCACAGCTGAGTTCTTAGCATGTGAATTACACATCTTTAAAAACCCATTGTAGACATTGACCCCTTAAAGCATTTAGTCAAATTTTGCAGCATTTTCAATACAGCAGTTTCCAAACTGAGGCAGATTTTTCAGTAAAATGCTCCTGGAACGTGTTCTAACCAAGAGATTTGTAATTTTCATAGTTTCCCTCACTGTGACAGTCCGTGTTCCGAACACACTACATACATCACGGATTTGACAAACATTTTTAATGAGTTGTGTATATGTGTATTACAGAACTTTCATCCACCATACAAGGCATATTTACACCTAGAAACATTAACTCTGAGTTCGCAGCTTTTTCCTAATAGCAGTTTCAAAAATCAGGCAGTTTTCAAAGGAAAAAACTGTTGGAGCGTGTTCTACCCAATAGATATTTAAATTACATAGATTCTCCCGCTGTGAAATTACGTGTTTCGAACACGCTACATGCAGAAAAGTTTTGACAAATATACACTACATTGTTTTTGCATGTGATTTACAGGACTTCCTTCACAGTAGTAGGCATATTGTTGCTTAGAAGATTTTTCTCTAATTTCACAGAGCTTTTGAAAAGCCAGTTTCCAAAATTAGGCAGATTTCACGGCAGAAATCTCTTGGAGCGTGTTCTAACCAATAGATATGTAATTTAAATGGATTCGCTCACCGAAAATTCCGTGTTCCGAACACGCTACATGCATCTCGGATGCAAATATTATTCACTACAGAGTTGTTATCAAGTGGATTACAGCACTTTCATTCACCGTACAAGGCTTTCTGACACCTTGAAGAAGTTTCTCAGATTTAACAGTTTAGTTTTAATGTCAGGTTTGAAAATGAGGCAGATTTGGCAGAAAAATACTCTTGGATCCAGTTCTACCCAAAAGATATGTAACTGACCTAGTTTCAATGACCGTGACATTCCGTGTTCTGAACACGTTACATGCACCACGGATTCAACAAACATTCTTTAATGAGTTGTGAACATGTGTATTAACGAACTTTATTCCACCTTACAGTGCATATTTATACATAGAAATTTTATTCTGATTTAGTAGATTTCTCATAATGTCAGTCTCTAAAATAATGCAGTTTCCACAGAAAAATCCTCTTGGAGCGAGTGCTACCCAATAGGCTTGCAATTTACATAGAACCCATCATCGTGACATTCCGTGTTCCGAAAAAGCTACATGCATCAAGGATTCGACAAATATTCACTACAGAGTTGTTAGCATAAGGATTACCGAACTTTCATCCACCGTAAAAGCCATGTTGACACTTTGAAGCATTTTCTTTTATTTCAAAAAATTTTCCTAATGCCAGTTTTGAAAAGGAGGCAGATTCGCAGAAAAATTCTCTTGGAGCGAGTACTTCCCAATAGAAATGTAATTTACATAGTTTCCCTCACAGTGACATTCCATTTTCCGAACACGCTACATGCATCCAGGTTTCAACAAACTTTCTCAAATGAGTTGTGATCATGTAGATTACAGACCTTTCACCACCATAAATGGCATAAATACACCTAGAAACATTAACTCTGAATTTGCAGCATTTTCCTAATGCCAGTTTCGAATATCAGGCCGTTTTCTCAGGAAAAAATTTTTGGAGCGAATTCTAACCAATAAGCGTGTAATTTACATAGATTCCATCACCGGCATTTTCCGTGAAACCATCAGGCTACATGCATAATGCTTTCTACAAATATTCACCACAGATTTGTTTGCATGTGTTTTTATGATCTTGCATCACAATACAAGGCATATTGACACTTTGAAGCATTTTCACTGATTTTGCAGATATTTTCAAAAGCCAGTTTCAAAAATGAGACAGATTTCCCAGAAAAAACTCTTGGAGCGAATTCTACCCAACAGACATGTATTTTACATAGATTCGCTCACTGTGATATTCTATGTTAAGAACATGCTTCACGTATCACGGATTCGACATATATTCACAACAGAGTTGTTAGCATGCGGATTACCGAACAACCATCCACCATCCAAGGCATATTTACACCGAGAATCTAGTAATCTGAGTTCGCAGGGTTTTCCTAAATTCAGTTTCAAATATCAGGCCTATTTCTCAGGAAAAATCTCTTGGAGTGATTTCTAACCAAGAGAAATGTAATTTACATAAATTCCCTGCCCGTGAAATTCCGTGTTCCGAACATGCTACATGCATAAAGGATTCGACAAATATTCTCTACAAATTTGTTAGCATGTGGATTACCGAACTTTCATCACAATGCATTAAATATTGATTCTTAGAAGTATTTTCCCAGATTTTGCAGCGTTTTCCATCGCCAGTTTCAAAAATGACGAAGTTTTCGCAGAAAATCAATCTCGGAGCGTGTTCTACCCAATACAAATGTAATTTACATTGTTTATATCACTGTGAATTTCCACGTGCTGAACACGGTACATGCAACACGTATTAGAAAAAGATTCTTTAATATGTTGTTTAAATTTTGATTACCGCACTTTCTTGCAACGTAAAGGCACATTTAAACCTCCAAATACTTACTCTCGTTTTGCAGCTTTTTCCAAACTTCAGATTCGATAATCATGCAATTTTCGCAGAAAAATTCTCTTCTAGCTCGTTCTACTCAATAGAATTGTAATTTACATAGTTTCATTACCGTGAAATTCCATTTTCCAAAAGCGCTACTTCAATAAAGGTTTACAAAATAATTACTACACTGTTTTTAACATACACCATTTAAGGCATATAGACACTTAGAACCATTTTCTCAGATTTCACAGGGTTCTCCTAATGGCAGTTTTCAAAATGAGGCACATATTTCTGAAAAATACTCTTCAAGCAAGTTTTACCCAATAGAAATGTAATTTACATTGTTTCCTTCACTATGACATTCCGTATTCCGAACACATTACATGCATCACGAATTCGACAAACATTCTTTAATGAGTGTGAGCATGTGGATTACCGAACTTTCATCCACCATACAAGGCATATTTACACCTAGAAATAGTTATTCTGATTTCGCAGGTTTTTCCTAACATCCAGTTTCGAAAATCATGAAATTGTCGCAGAAACATTCAATTCAAGCGAGTTCTATCCAGCAAAATTGTTATTTTCAGAGTTTCACTCACCGAGACATTCCGTGTTCCGAAAACATTACATTCATCACGGCTTCGACAAACATTATTTAATGAGCGTGAGCATGTTGATTACCGATTTTTCAACCACAATACAAGGCATATTTACACCTAGAAACATTTACTTAGATTTCGCAGGTTTTCCTAATGTCAGTTACGAAAATCAGGCAGTTTTCGCAGAAAAATTCTCTTGGTGCATGTTCTATCCTATAGGCATCTCATTTTCATAGATAATTTCACCGTAACATTCCATGTTCCGAAAACGGTCCATGCACCACGGATTCAACAAATATTCACTGCTGAGTACTTAGCATGTGAATTACACATCTTTAATAACCCATTGAAGACATATTGTCACCTTAAAACATTTACTCAAATTTTGCAACATTTTCAAAGCCCCAGTTTCTAAACTGAGGCAGATTTTTCAGTAAAATGCTCCTGGAACGTGTTCTAACCAAGAGATTTGTAATTCACATAGTTTCCCTCACCGTGACAGTCCGTGTTTCGAACACGCTACATACATCACGGATTTGACAAACATTTTTAATGAGTTGTGTACATGTGTATTACAGAACTTTCATCCACCATACAAGGCATATTTACACCTAGAAACATTAACTCTGAGTTCGCAGCTTTTTCCTAATAGCAGTTTCAAAAACCAGGCAGTTTTCAAAGGAAAAAACGGAGTGTGTTCTACCCAATAGATATGTAAATTACATAGAGTCTCCCGCTGTGAAATTACGTGTTTTGAACCCGCTACATGCAGAGAAATTTCGACAAAAATACACTACATTGTTGTTTGCATGTGGATTAAAGGTCTTTCATCACAGTAGTAGGCGTATTGATGCTTAGAAGCTTTTTCTCTGATTTCACAGAGCTTTCGAAACGCCAGTTTACAAAATGAGGCAGATTTCACCGCAGAAATCTCTTGGAGCGGGTTCTAACCAATAGACATGTAATTTACATGGATTCGCTCACCGTTAAATTCCGTGTTCCGAACACGCTACAGGCATCTCGGATGCGACAAATATTCACTACAGAGTTGTTAGCAAGTGGATTACAGCTCTTTCATCCACCATACAACGCTTACTGACACTTTGAAGAATTTTCTCACATTTCACAGTTTAGTTTTAATGCCAGTTTGAAAATGAGGCAGATTTGGCAGAAAAATGCTCTTGGAGCCAGTTCTACCCAAAAGATATGTAACTTACCTACTTTCAATCACCGTGACATTCCGTGTTCTGAACATGTTACATGCACCACGGATTCAACAAACATTCTTTAATGAGTTGTGAACATGTGTATTAATGAACTTTCATCCACCTTACAGTGCATATTTATACATAGAAATTTTATTCTGATTTAGTAGTGTTCTCCTAATGTCAGTCTCTAAAATCATGCAGTTTCCACAGGAAAATCCTCTTGGAGCGAGTTCTACCCAATAGACATGTAATTTACATAGAACCGGTCATTGTGAAATTCCGTGTTCCGAAAAAGCTACATGCATCAAGGATTCGACAAATATTCACTACAGAGATGTTAGCATAAGGATTACCGAACTTTCATCCACCATAAATGCCATGTTGACACTTTGAAGCTTTTTATCTTATTTCGAAAAATTTTCCTAATGCCAGTTTTGAAAAGGAGGCAGATTCGCAGAAAAATTCTCTTGGAGCGAGTACTTCCCAATAGAAATGTAATTTACATAGTTTCCCTCACAGTGACATTCCATTTTCCGAACACGCTACATGCATCCAGGTTTCAACAAACTTTCTCAAATGAGTTGTGAACATGTAGATTACAGACCTTTCACCACCATAAATGGCATAAATACACCTAGAAACATTAACTCCGGATTTGCAGCATTTTCCTAATGCCAGTTTCGAAAATCAGGCCGTTTTCTCAGAAAAAAATTTTTGGAGCGAATTCTAACCAATAGGCGTGTAATTTACATAGATTCCATCACCGGCATTTTCCGTGAAACCATCAGGCTACATGCATAATGCTTTCTACAAATATTCACCACAGATTTGTTTGCATGTGTTTTTTACGATCTTTTATCACAATACAATGCATATTGACACTTTGAAGCATTTTCACTGATTTTGCTGATATTTTCAAAAGCCAGTTTCAAAAATGAGACAGATTTCCCAGAAAAAACTCTTGGAGCGAATTCTACCCAACAGACATGTATTTTACATACATTCGCTCACTCTGATATTCTGTGTTATGAACACGCTTCACATATCTCGGATTCGACAAATATTCACAACAGAGTTGTTAGCATGCGGATTACCGAACTACCATTCACCATCCAAGGCTGATTTAATCCGAGAATCTAGTAATCTGAGTTCGCAGGGTTTTCCTAAAGTCAGTTTCATATATCAGGCCTATTTCTCAGGAAAAGCCTCTAGGAGTGATTTCTAACCAAGAGAAATGTAATTTACATAAATTCCCTGCTCGTGAAATTCCGTGTTCCGAACATGCTACATGCATAAAGTATTCGACAAATATTCTCTACAAATTTGTTAGCATGTGGATTACAGAACTTTCATCACAATGCAATAAATATTGATTCTTAGAAGTATTTTCCCAGATTTTGCAGCGTTTTCCATTGCCAGTTTCAAAAATGACGAAGTTTTCGCAGAATAACACTCTCGGAGCGTGTTCTACCCAATACAAAAGTATTTTACATTGTTTATATCACTGTGAATTTCCACGTGCTGAACACGGTACATGCAACACGGATTAGAAAAAGATTCTTTAATATGTTGTTTAAATTTGGATTACCGCACTTTCTTCCAACATAAAGGCACATTTAAACCTACAAATACGTACTCTCGTTTTGCAGCTTTTTCCAAACTTCAGATTCGATAATCATGCAATTTTCGCAGAAAAATTCTCTTCTAGCTCGTTCTACTCAATAGAATTGTAATTTACATAGTTTCATTACCGTGAAATTCCATTTTCCAAAAGCGCTACTTGAATAAAGGTTTACAAAATAAATACTACACTGTTTTTAACATACACCATTCAAGGCATATTCACACTTAGAAGCATTTTCTCAGATTTCACAGGGTTCTCTTAATGGCAGTTTTGAAAATGAGGCACATTTTGCAGAAAAATACTCTTCAAGCAAGTTCTACCCAATAGAAATGTAATTTACATTGTTCCCTTCACTATGACATTCCATATTCCGAACACATTACATGCATTACAAATTCGACAAATATTCTTTTATGAGTGTGAGCATGTGGATTACCGAACTTTCATCCACCATACAAGGCATATTTACACCTAGAAGTAGTTATTTTGATTTCGCAGGTTTTTCCTAACATTCAGTTCGAAAATCATGTAATTGTCGCAGAAACATTCAATTCAAGCGAGTTCTATCCAGCAGAATTGTTATTTTCAGAGTTTCACTCACCGAGACATTCCGTGCTCCGAAAACCTTACATTCATCACGGCTACGACAAACATTATTTAATGAGCGTGAGCATGTTGATTACCGATTTTTCAACCACAATAAAAGGCATATTTACACCTAGAAACATTTACTTAGATTTCGAAGGTTTTCCTAATGTCAGTTACGAAAATCAGGCAGTTTTCGCAGAAAAATTCTCTTGGTGCATGTTCTACCCTATAGGCATCTCATTTTCATAGATAATTTCACCGTAACATTCCATGTTCCGAAAACGGTCCATGCACCACGGATTCAACAAATATTCACTGCTGAGTACTTAGCATGTGAATTACACATCTTTAATAACCCATTGAAGACATATTGTCACCTTAAAGCATTTACTCAGATTTTGCAGCATTTTCAAAACACCAGTTTCTAAACTGAGGCAGATTTTTCAGTAAAATGCTCCTGGAGCGTGTTCTAACCAAGAGATTTGTAATTTACATAGTTTCCCTCACCGTGACAGTCCGTGTTTCGAACACGCTACATACATCACCGATTTGAGAAACATTTTTAATGAGTTGTGTACATGTGTATTACAGAACTTTCATCCACCATACAAGGCATATTTACACCTAGAAACATTAACTCTGAGTTCGCAGCTTTTTCCTAATAGCAGTTTCGAAAATCAGGCAGTTTTCAAAGGAAAAAACGGAGCGTGTTCTACCCAATAGATATGTAAATTACATAGAGTCTCCCGCTGTGAAATTACGTGTTTCGAACACGCTACATGCAGAGAATTTTCGACAAAAATACACTACATTGTTGTTTGCATGTGGATTACAGGTCTTTAATCACAGTACTAGGCGTATTGATGCTTAGAAGCTTTTTCTCTGATTTCACAAAGCTTTCGAAACGCCAGTTTCCAAAATGAGGCAGATTTCACGGCAGAAACCTCTTGGAGCGGGTTCTAACCAATAGACATGTAATTTACATGGATTCGCTCACCGTTAAATTCCGTGTTCCGAACACGCTACAGGCATCTCGGATGCGACAAATATTCACTACAGAGTTGTTAGCAAGTGGATTACAGCACTTTCATCCACCATACAAGGCTTACTGACACTTTGAAGAATTTTCTCACATTTCACAGTTTAGTTTTAATGCCAGTTTGAAAATGAGGCAGATTTGGCAGAAAAATGCTCTTGGAGCCAGTTCTACCCAAAAGATATGTAACTTACCTAGTTTCAATCACCGTGACATTCCGTGTTCTGAACATATTACATGCACCACGGATTCAACAAACATTCTTTAATGAGTTGTGAACATGTGTATTAACGATCTTTCATCCACCTTACAGTGCATATTTATACATAGAAATTTTATTCTGATTTAGTAGTTTTCTCCTAATGTCAGTCTCTAAAATCATGCAGTTTCCACAGGAAAATCCTCTTGGAGCGAGTTCTACCCAATAGACATGCAATTTACATAGAACCCGTCATCGTGAAATTCCGTGTTCCGAAAAAGCTACATGCATCAAGGATTCGACAAATATTCACTACAGAGATGTTAGCATAAGGATTACCGATCTTTCATCCACCATACAAGGCAGATTTACACCGAGAATCTAGGAACCTGTTTTTGCAGTGTTTTCCTAACGTCAGTTTCAAAAATCTGGCCTATTTCTCAGTAAAAAACTCTTGGAGTGATTTCTAACCAAGGGAATTGTAATTTACATAAATTCCCTTCCCGTGAAATTCCGTGTTCCGAACATGCTACATGCATAAAGTATTCGACAAATATTCACTACAAATTTGTTAGCATTTGGATTACCGAACTTTCATCACAATACATTGAATATTGATTCTTAGAAGTATTTTCTCAGAGTTTGCAGCGTTTTCCAAACGCCAGTTTCAAAAATGACGAAGTTTTCGCAGAAAAACACTCTCGGAGCGAGTTCTACCCAATAGAGAAGTAATTTACATTGTTTCAATCACCGTGAAATTCCACGTTCTGAACACTGTACATGCACCACGGATTAGAAAAAGATTCTTTAATATGTTGTGAAAATGTGGATTACCGAACTTTCTTGTAACATAAAGGCACATTTACACCTACAAATATTTACTCTCCTTTTGCACCTTTTTCCAAACTTCAGATTCGATAACCATGCAATTTTCACAGAAAAATTCTCTTCTAGCTCGTTCTACTCAATAGAATTGTAATTTACATAGTTTCATTACCGTGAAATTCCATTTTCCAAAAGCACTACTTGAATCACGGTTTACAAAATAATTACTACACTGTTATTAACATGTGGATTACCGGACTTTCATTCACCATTCAAGGCATATTGACACTTAGAAGCATTTTCTCAGATTTCACACTGTTCTCCTAATGGCAGTTTTGAAAATGAGGCACATTTCGCAGAAAAATTGTCTTCAAGCGTGTTCTACTCAAAAGAATTGTAATTTACATAGTTTCATTACCGTGAAATTCCATTTCCAAAAGCGTTACATGAATCACGGTTTAAAAAATAATTACTACACTATTATTAACATGTGGATTACTGGACTTTCATTCACCATTCAAGGCATATTGACACTTAGAAGCATTTTCTCAGATTTCACAGGGTTCTCTTAATGGCAGTTTTGAAAATGAGGCACATTTCGCAGAAAAATACTCTTCAAGCGATTTCTACCCAATAGATATGTAACGTACATTGTTTCCTTCACTATGACATTCCGTATTCCGAACACATCACATGCATCACGAATTGGACAAACATTTTTTAATGAGTGTGAGCATGTGGATTACCGAACTTTCATCCACCATACAAGGCATATTTACACCTAGAAGTAGTTATTCTGATTTCGCAGGTTTTTCCTAACATCCAGTTTTGAAAATCATGAAATTGTCGCAGAAACATTCAATTCAAGCGAGTTCTATCCAGCAGAATTGTTATTTTCAGAGTTTCACTCACCGAGACATTCCGTGTTCCGAAAACGTTACATTCATCACGGCTTCGACAAACATTATTTAATGAGCGTGAGCATGTGGAATACCGATTTTTCAACCACAATACAAGGCATATTTACACCTAGAAACATTTACTAAGATTTCCCAGGTTTTCCTAACGTCAGTTACCAAAATCATGCAGTTTTCGCAGAAAAATTCTCTTGGTGCATGTTCTATCCAATAGACATCTCATTTTCATAGATACCGTCACCGTAACATTCCGTGTTCCGAAAACAGTACATGCACCACGGATTCAACAAATATTCACTGCTGAATTCTTCGCATGTGAATTACACATCTATAATAACCCATTGAAGGCATATTGTCACCTTAAAGCATTTACTCAGATTTTGCAGCATTTTCAAAACACCAGTTTCCAAACTGAGGCAGATTTTTCAGTAAAATGCTCCTGGAGCGTGTTCTAACCAAGAGATTTGTAATTTACATAGTTTCCCTCACCGTGACAGTCCATGTTTCGAACACGCTACATACATGACGGATTTGACAAACATTTTTAATGAGTTGTGTTCATGTGTATTACAGAAATTTCATCCACCATAAAAGGCATATTTACACCTAGAAACATTAACTCTGAGTTCGCAGCTTTTTCCTAATAGCAGTTTCGAAAATCAGGCAGTTTTCAAAGGAAAAAACGGAGCGTGTTCTACCCAATAGATATGTAAATTACATAGAGTCTCCCGCTGTGAATTTACGTGTTTTGAACATGCTACATGCAGAGAAATTTCGACAAATATACACTATATTGTTGTTTGCATGTGGATTACAGGTCTTTCATCACAGTAGTAGGCGTATTGTTGCTTAGAAGCTTTTTCTCTGATTTCACAGAGCTTTCGAAACGCCAGTTTCCAAAATGAGGCAGATTTCACGGCAGAAACCTCTTGGAGCGGGTTCTAACCAACAGACATGTAATTTACATGGATTCGCTCACCGTTAAATTCCGTGTTCCGAACACGCTACAGGCAACTCGGATGCGACAAATATTCACTACAGAGTTGTTAGCAAGTGGATTACAGCACTTTCATCCACCATACAACGCTTACTGACTCTTTGAAGAATTTTCTCAGATTTCACAGTTTAGTTTTAATGCCAGTTTGAAAATGAGGCAGATTTGGCAGAAAAATGCTCTTGGAGCCAGTTCTACCCAAAAGATATGTAACTTACCTACTTTCAATCACCGTGACATTCCGTGTTCTGAACACGTTACATGCACCACGGATTCAACAAACATTCTTTAATGAGTTGTGAACATGTGTATTAACGAACTTTCATCCACCTTACAGTGCATATTTATACATAGAAATTTTATTCTGATTTAGTAGTGTTCTCCTAATGTCAGTCTCTAAAATCATGCAGTTTCCACAGGAAAATCCTCTTGGAGCGAATTCTACCCAATAGACATGCAATTTACATAGAACCCGTCATTGTGAAATTCCGTGTTCCGTAAAAGCTACATGCATCAAGGATTCGACAAATATTCACTACAGAGATGTTAGCATAAGGATTACCGAACTTTCATCCACCATAAATGCCATGTTGACACTTTGAAGCTTTTTATCTTATTTCGAAATATTTTCCTAATGCCAGTTTTGAAAAGGAGGCAGATTCGCAGAAAAATTCTCTTGGAGCGAGTACTTCCCAATAGAAATGTAATTTACACAGTTTCCCTCACAGTGACATTCCATTTTCCGAACACGCTACATGCATCCAGGTTTCAACAAACTTTCTCAAATGAGTTGTGAACATGTAGATTACAGACCTTTCACCACCATAAATGGCATAAATACACCTAGAAACATTAACTCCGGATTTGCAGCATTTTCCTAATGCCAGTTTCGAAAATCAGGCCGTTTTCTCAGAAAAAAATTTTTGGAGCGAATTCTAACCAATAGGCGTGTAATTTACATAGATTCCATCACCGGCATTTTCCGTGGAACCATCAGGCTACATGCATAATGCTTTCTACAAATATTCACCACAGATTTGTTTGCATGTGTTTTTACGATCTTTTATCACAATACAAGGCATATTGACACTTTGAAGCATTTTCACTGATTTTGCTGATATTTTCAAAAGCCAGTTTCAAAAATGAGACAGATTTCCCAGAAAAAACTCTTGGAGCGAATTCTACCCAACAGACATGTATTTTACATACATTCGCTCACTCTGATATTCTGTGTTATGAACACGCTTCACATATCTCGGATTCGACAAATATTCACAACAGAGTTGTTAGCATGCGGATTACCGAACTACCATTCACCATCCAAGGCTGATTTAATCCGAGAATCTAGTAATCTGAGTTCGCAGGGTTTTCCTAAAGTCAGTTTCATATATCAGGCCTATTTCTCAGGAAAAGCCTCTAGGAGTGATTTCTAACCAAGAGAAATGTAATTTACATAAATTCCCTGCCCGTGAAATTCCGTGTTCCGAACATGCTACATGCATAAAGTATTCGACAAATATTCTCTACAAATTTGTTAGCATGTGGATTACAGAACTTTCATCACAATGCAATAAATATTGATTCTTAGAAGTATTTTCCCAGATTTTGCAGCGTTTTCCATTGCCAGTTTCAAAAATGACGAAGTTTTCGCAGAATAACACTCTCGGAGCGTGTTCTACCCAATACAAAAGTATTTTACATTGTTTATATCACTGTGAATTTCCACGTGCTGAACACGGTACATGCAACACGGATTAGAAAAAGATTCTTTAATATGTTGTTTAAATTTGGATTACCGCACTTTCTTCCAACATAAAGGCACATTTAAACCTACAAATACTTACTCTCGTTTTGCAGCTTTTTCCAAACTTCAGATTCGATAATCATGCAATTTTCGCAGAAAAATTCTCTTCTAGCTCGTTCTACTCAATAGAATTGTAATTTACATAGTTTCATTACCATGAAATTCCATTTTCCAAAAGCGCTACTTGAATAAAGGTTTACAAAATAAATACTACACTGTTTTTAACATACACCATTCAAGGCATATTCACACTTAGAAGCATTTTCTCAGATTTCACAGGGTTCTCTTAATGGCAGTTTTGAAAATGAGGCACATTTTGCAGAAAAATACTCTTCAAGCAAGTTCTACCCAATAGAAATGTAATTTACATTGTTCCCTTCACTATGACATTCCATATTCCGAACACATTACATGCATTACAAATTCGACAAATATTCTTTTATGAGTGTGAGCATGTGGATTACCGAACTTTCATCCACCATACAAGGCATATTTACACCTAGAAGTAGTTATTTTGATTTCGCAGGTTTTTCCTAACATTCAGTTCGAAAATCATGTAATTGTCGCAGAAACATTCAATTCAAGCGAGTTCTATCCAGCAGAATTGTTATTTTCAGAGTTTCACTCACCGAGACATTCCGTGCTCCGAAAACCTTACATTCATCACGGCTACGACAAACATTATTTAATGAGCGTGAGCATGTTGATTACCGATTTTTCAACCACAATAAAAGGCATATTTACACCTAGAAACATTTACTTAGATTTCGAAGGTTTTCCTAATGTCAGTTACGAAAATCAGGCAGTTTTCGCAGAAAAATTCTCTTGGTGCATGTTCTACCCTATAGGCATCTCATTTTCATAGATAATTTCACCGTAACATTCCATGTTCCGAAAACGGTCCATGCACCACGGATTCAACAAATATTCACTGCTGAGTACTTAGCATGTGAATTACACATCTTTAATAACCCATTGAAGACATATTGTCACCTTAAAGCATTTACTCAGATTTTTCAGCATTTTCAAAGCCCCAGTTTTTAACTGAGGCAGATTTTTCAGTAAAATGCTCCTGGAGCGTGTTCTAACCAAGAGATTTGTAATTTACATAGTTTCCCTCACCGTGACAGTCCGTGTTTCGAACACGCTACATACATCACCGATTTGAGAAACATTTTTAATGAGTTGTGTACATGTGTATTACAGAACTTTCATCCACCATACAAGGCATATTTACACCTAGAAACATTAACTCTGAGTTCGCAGCTTTTTCCTAATAGCAGTTTCGAAAATCAGGCAGTTTTCAAAGGAAAAAACGGAGCGTGTTCTACCCAATAGATATGTAAATTACATAGAGTCTCCCGCTGTGAAATTACGTGTTTCGAACACGCTACATGCAGAGAATTTTCGACAAAAATACACTACATTGTTGTTTGCATGTGGATTACAGGTCTTTAATCACAGTACTAGGCGTATTGATGCTTAGAAGCTTTTTCTCTGATTTCACAGAGCTTTCGAAACGCCAGTTTCCAAAATGAGGCAGATTTCACGGCAGAAACCTCTTGGAGCGGGTTCTAACCAATAGACATGTAATTTACATGGATTCGCTCACCGTTAAATTCCGTGTTCCGAACACGCTACAGGCATCTCGGATGCGACAAATATTCACTACAGAGTTGTTAGCAAGTGGATTACAGCACTTTCATCCACCATACAAGGCTTACTGACACTTTGAAGAATTTTCTCAGATTTCATAGTTTAAATTTAATGCCAGGTTTGAAAATGAGGCAGATTTGGCAGAAAAATGCTCTTGGAGCCAGTTCTACCCAAAAGATATGTAACTTACCTAGTTTCAATCACCGTGACATTACGTGTTCTGAACATAGTACATGCACCACGGATTCAACAAACATTCTTTAATGAGTTGTGAACATGTGTATTAACGATCTTTCATCCACCTTACAGTGCATATTTATACATAGAAATTTTATTCTGATTTAGTAGTTTTCTCCTAATGTCAGTCTCTAAAATCATGCAGTTTCCACAGGAAAATCCTCTTGGAGCGAGTTCTACCCAATAGACATGCAATTTACATAGAACCCGTCATCGTGAAATTCCGTGTTCCGAAAAAGCTACATGCATCAAGGATTCGACAAATATTCACTACAGAGATGTTAGCATAAGGATTACCGATCTTTCATCCACCATACAAGGCAGATTTACACCGAGAATCAAGTAACCTGTTTTTGCAGTGTTTTCCTAACGTCAGTTTCAAAAATCTGGCCTATTTCTCAGTAAAAAACTCTTGGAGTGATTTCTAACCAAGGGAATTGTAATTTACATAAATTCCCTTCCCGTGAAATTCCGTGTTCCGAACATGCTACATGCATAAAGTATTCGACAAATATTCACTACAAATTTGTTAGCATTTGGATTACCGAACTTTCATCACAATACATTGAATATTGATTCTTAGAAGTATTTTCTCAGAGTTTGCAGCGTTTTCCAAACGCCAGTTTCAAAAATGACGAAGTTTTCGCAGAAAAACACTCTCGGAGCGAGTTCTACCCAATAGAGAAGTAATTTACATTGTTTCAATCACCGTGAAATTCCACGTTCTGAACACTGTACATGCACCACGGATTAGAAAAAGATTCTTTAATATGTTGTGAAAATGTGGATTACCGAACTTTCTTGTAACATAAAGGCACATTTACACCTACAAATATTTACTCTCCTTTTGCACCTTTTTCCAAACTTCAGATTCGATAACCATGCAATTTTCACAGAAAAATTCTCTTCTAGCTCGTTCTACTCAATAGAATTGTAATTTACATAGTTTCATTACCGTGAAATTCCATTTTCCAAAAGCACTACTTGAATCACGGTTTACAAAATAATTACTACACTGTTATTAACATGTGGATTACCGGACTTTCATTCACCATTCAAGGCATATTGACACTTAGAAGCATTTTCTCAGATTTCACACTGTTCTCCTAATGGCAGTTTTGAAAATGAGGCACATTTCGCAGAAAAATTGTCTTCAAGCATGTTCTACTCAAAAGAATTGTAATTTACATAGTTTCATTACCGTGAAATTCCGTTTCCAAAAGCGTTACATGAATCACGGTTTAAAAAATAATTACTACACTATTATTAACATGTGGATTACTGGACTTTCATTCACCATTCAAGGCATATTGACACTTAGAAGCATTTTCTCAGATTTCACAGGGTTCTCTTAATGGCAGTTTTGAAAATGAGGCACATTTCGCAGAAAAATACTCTTCAAGCGATTTCTACCCAATAGATATGTAACGTACATTGTTTCCTTCACTATGACATTCCGTATTCCGAACACATCACATGCATCACGAATTGGACAAACATTCTTTAATGAGTGTGAGCATGTGGATTACCGAACTTTCATCCACCATACAAGGCATATTTACACCTAGAAGTAGTTATTCTGATTTCGCAGGTTTTTCCTAACATCCAGTTTTGAAAATCATGAAATTGTCGCAGAAACATTCAATTCAAGCGAGTTCTATCCAGCAGAATTGTTATTTTCAGAGTTTCACTCACCGAGACATTCCGTGTTCCGAAAACGTTACATTCATCACGGCTTCGACAAACATTATTTAATGAGAGTGAGCATGTGGATTACCGATTTTTCAACCACAATACAAGGCATATTTACACCTAGAAACATTTACTAAGATTTCGCAGGTTTTCCTAACGTCAGTTACCAAAATCATGCAGTTTTCGCAGAAAAATTCTCTTGGTGCATGTTCTATCCAATAGACATCTCATTTTCATAGATACCGTCACCGTAACATTCCGTGTTCCGAAAACAGTACATGCACCACGGATTCAACAAATATTCACTGCTGAATTCTTCGCATGTGAATTACACATCTTTAATAACCCATTGAAGGCATATTGTCACCTTAAAGCATTTACTCAGATTTTGCAGCATTTTCAAAACATCAGTTTCCAAACTGAGGCAGATTTTTCAGTAAAATGCTCCTGGAGCGTGTTCTAACCAAGAGATTTGTAATTTACATAGTTTCCCTCACCGTGACAGTCCGTGTTTCGAACACGCTACATACATCACCGATTTGAGAAACATTTTTAATGAGTTGTGTACATGTGTATTACAGAAATTTCATCCACCATACAAGGCATATTTACACCTAGAAACATTAACTCTGAGTTCGCAGCTTTTTCCTAATAGCAGTTTCGAAAATCAGGCAGTTTTCAAAGGAAAAAACGGAGCGTGTTCTACCCAATAGATATGTAAATTACATAGAGTCTCCCGCTGTGAAATTACGTGTTTTGAACATGCTACATGCAGAGAAATTTCGACAAATATACACTACATTGTTGTTTGCATGTGGATTACAGGTCTTTCATCACAGTAGTAGGCGTATTGTTGCTTAGAAGCTTTTTCTCTGATTTCACAGAGCTTTCGAAACGCCAGTTTCCAAAATGAGGCAGATTTCACGGCAGAAACCTCTTGGAGCGGGTTCTAACCAACAGACCTGTAATTTACATGGATTCGCTCACCGTTAAATTCCGTGTTCCGAACACGCTACAGGCATCTCGAATGCGACAAATATTCACTACAGAGTTGTTAGCAAGTGGATTACAGCTCTTTCATCCACCATACAACGCTTACTGACACTTTGAAGAATTTTCTCACATTTCACAGTTTAGTTTTAATGCCAGTTTGAAAATGAGGCAGATTTGGCAGAAAAATGCTCTTGGAGCCAGTTCTACCCAAAAGATATGTAACTTACCTAGTTTCAATCACCGTGACATTCCGTGTTCTGAACACGTTACATGCACCACGGATTCAACAAACATTCTTTAATGAGTTGTGAACATGTGTATTAATGAACTTTCATCCACCTTACAGTGCATATTTATACATAGAAATTTTATTCTGATTTAGTAGTTTTCTCCTAATGTCAGTCTCTAAAATCATGCAGTTTCCACAGGAAAATCCTCTTGGAGCGAGTTCTACCCAATAGACATGCAATTTACATAGAACCCGTCATCGTGAAATTCCGTGTTCCGAAAAAGCTACATGCATCAAGGATTCGACAAATATTCACTACAGAGATGTTAGCATAAAGATTACCGATCTTTCATCCACCATACAAGGCAGATTTACACCGAGAATCTAGTAATCTGTTTTTGCAGTATTTTCCTAACGTCAGTTTAAAAAATCTGGCCTATTTCTCAGTAAAAAACTCTTGGAGTGATTTCTAACCAAGGGAATTGTAATTTACATAAATTCCCTGCCCGTGAAATTCCGTGTTCCGAACATGCTACATGCATAAAGGATTCGACAAATATTCACTACAAATTTGTTAGCATGTGGATTACAGAACTTTCATCACAATACATTGAATATTGATTCTTAGAAGTATTTTCTCAGATTTTGCAGCGTTTTCCAAACGCCAGTTTCAAAAATGACGAAGTTTTCGCAGAAAAACACTCTCGGAGCGAGTTCTACCCAATAGAGAAGTAATTTACATTGTTTCAATCACCGTGAAATTCCACGTTCTGAACAATGTACATGCACCACGGATTAGAAAAAGATTTTTAATATGTTGTGAAAATGTGGATTACCGAACTTTCTTGCAACATAAAGGCACATTTACACCTACAAATATTTACTCTCCTTTTGCACCTTTTTCCAAACTTCAGATTCGATAACCATGCAATTTTCACAGATAAATTCTCTTCTAGCTCGTTCTACTCAATAGAATTTTAATTTACATAGTTTCATTACCGTGAAATTCCATTTTCCAAAAGCACTACTTGAATCACGGTTTACAAAATAATTACTACACTCTTATAAACATGTGGATTACCGGACTTTCATTCACCATTCAAGGCATATTGACGCTTAGAAGCTTTTTCTCAGATTTCACACTGTTCTCCTAATGGCAGTTTTGAAAATGAGGCACATTTCGCAGAAAAATTGTCTTCAAGCGTGTTCTACTCAATAGAATTGTAATTTACATAGTTTCATTACCGTGAAATTCCATTTTCCAAAAGCACTACTTGAATCACGGTTTACAAAAGAATTACTACACTCTTATTAACATGTGGATTACAGGACTTTCATTCACCATTCAAGGCATATAGACACTTAGAACCATTTTCTCAGATTTCACAGGGTTCTCCTAATGGCAGTTTTGAAAATGAGGCACATTTCGCAGAAAAATTCTCTTCAAGCGATTTCTACCCAATAGACATGTAACTTACATTGTTCCCTTCACTATGACATTCCGTATTCTGAACACATCACATGCATCACGAATTGGACAAACAATCTTTATTGAGTGTGAGCATGTGGATTACTGAACTTTCATTCACCATAAAAGGCATATTTACACCTAGAAATTGTTATTCTGATTTCGCAGGTTTTTCTTAACATCCAGTTTCGAAAATCATGATATTGTCGCAGAAACATTCAATTCAAGGGAGTTCTATCCAGTAGAATTGTTATGTTCAGAGTTTCACTCACCGAGACATTCCGTGTTCCGAAAACGTTACATTCATCACGGCTTCGACAAACATTATTTAATGAGCGTGAGCATGTGGATTACCGATTTTTCAACCAGAATACAAGGCATATTTACACCTAGAAACATTTACATATATTTCGCAGATTTTCCTAACGTCAGTTACCAAAATCAGGCAGTTTTCGCAGAAAAATTCTCTTGGTGCATGTTCTATCCAATAGACATCTCATTTTCATAGATAACATCACCGTAACATTCTGTGTTCTGAAAATGGAACATGCAAAACGGATTAAACAATTATTCACTGCTGAGTTCTTAGCATGTTAATTACACATCTTTAATAACCCATGGAAGACATATTGTCACCTTAAAGCATTTACTCAGATTTTGCAGCGTTTTGTTTACACCATTTTCCAAACTGAGGCAGATATTTCAGTAAAATTCTCCTGGAGCGTGTTCTAACCAAGAGATTTGTAATTTACATAGTTTCCCTCACCGTGACAGTCCGTGTTCCGAACACGCTACATACATCACGGATTTGACAAACATTTTTAGTGAGTTGTGTACATGTTTATTACAGAACTTTCATCCACCATACAAGGCATATTTACACCTAGAAATATTAACTCTGAGTTCGCAGATTTTTCCTAACAGCATTTTCGCAAATCAGGTCGTTTTCAAAGGAAAATACGGAGCGTGTTTTACCCAATAGATATGTAAATTCCATAGAGTCTCCCCCTGTGAAATTACATGTTTCGAACCCGCTACATGCAGAGAAGATTCGAGTAAAATATACTAAAGTGTTGTTTGCAAGTGGATTACAGCACTTTCATCCACCATAAAAGTCTTACTGACACTTTGAAAATTTTCTCAGATTTCACAGTTTAGTTTTAATGCCAGTTTTTAAAATGAGGCAGATTTGGCAGAAAAATGCTCTTGGAGCCAGTTCTACCCAAAAGATTTGTAACTTACCTAGTTTCAATCACCGTGACATTCCATGTTCTGAACATGTTACGTGCACCACGGTTTCAACAAACATTCTTTAATGAGTTGTGAACATGTGTATTAACGAAATTTCATCCACCTTATAGTGCATATTTATACATAGAAATTTTATTCTGATTTAGTAGTTTTCTCCTATTGTCAGTCTCTAAATTCATGCAGTTTCCACAGGAAAATCCTCTTGGAGCGAGTTCTACCCAATAGACATGCAATTTACATAGAACCCGTCATGGTGAAATTCCGTGTTTCGAAAAATCTACATGCATCACAGATTGGGCTAATATTCACTACAGAGTTGTTAGAATAAGGATTACCGAACTTTCATACAGCATACAAGGCAGATTTACACCGAGATTCTAGTAATCTGTTTTCGCAGTGTTTTCCTAACATCAGTTTCAAAAATCAGGAATATTTCTCAGGAAAAAACTCTTGGAGTGATTTCTAACCAAGGGAAATGTAATTTACATAAATTCCCTGGCCGTGAAATTCCGTGTTCCGAACATGCTACATGTATAAAGGATTCGACAAATAATCACTAAAAAATTGTTAGCATGTGGAATACAGAACTTTCATTACAATACATTGAATATTGATTCTTAGAAGTATTTTCTCAGATTTTGCAGGGTTTTCCAAAAGCCAGTTTCAAAAATGATGAAGTTTTCGCAGAAAAACACTCTCGGAGCGAGTTCTACCCAATAGAAAGTAATTTACATTGTTTCAATCACTGTGAAATTCCACGTTCTGAACACTGTACATGCACCACGGATTAGAAAAAGATTCTTTAATATGTTGTGAAAATGAGGATTACCGAACTTTCTTGCAACATAAAGGCACATTTACACCTACAAATACTTACTCTTGTTTTGCAGAGCTTTCCAAACTTCGGATTCGATAATCATGCAATTTTCAGAGAAAAATTCTCTTCTAGCTCGTTCTACTCAATAGAATTGTAATTTACATAGTTTCATTACCGTGAAATTCCATTTTCCAAAAGCACTACTTGAATCACGGTTTACAAAATAATTACTACACTCTTATTAACATGTGGATTACCGGACTTGCATTCACCATTCAAGGCATATTGACACTTAGAAGCATTTTCTCAGATTTCACACTGTTCTCCTAATGGCAGTTTTGAAAATGAGGCACATTTCGCAGAAAAATTGTCTTCAAGCGTGTTCTACTCAAAAGAATTGTAATTTACATAGTTTCATTACCGTGAAATTCCGTTTCCAAAAGCGTTACATGAATCACGGTTTAAAAAATAATTACTACACTATTATTAACATGTGGATTACTGGACTTTCATTCACCATTCAAGGCATATTGACACTTAGAAGCATTTTCTCAGATTTCACAGGGTTCTCTTAATGGCAGTTTTGAAAATGAGGCACATTTCACAGAAAAATACTCTTCAAGCGATTTCTACCCAATAGATATGTAACGTACATTGTTTCCTTCACTATGACATTCCGTATTCTGAACACATCTCATGCATCACGAATTGGACAAACATTCTTTAATGAGTGTGAGCATGTGGATTACCGAACTTTCATCCACCATACAAGGCATATTTACACCTAGAAGTAGTTATTCTGATTTCGCAGGTTTTTCCTAACATCCTGTTTCGAAAATCATGAAATTGTCGCAGAAACATTCAATTCAAGCGAGTTCTATCCAGTAGAATTGTTATTTTCAGAGTTTCACTCACCGAGACATTCCGTGTTCCGAAAATGTTACATTCATCACGGCTTCGACAAACATTATTTAATGAGCGTGAGCATGTGGATTACCGATTTTTCAACCACATTCCAAGGCATATTTACACCTAGAAACATTTACTTAGATTTCGCAGGTTTTCCTAACGTCAGTTTCCAAAATCAGGCAGTTTTCGCAGAAAAATTCTCTCGGTGCATGTTCTATCCAATAGACATCTCATTTTCATAGATACCGTCACCGTAATATTCCGTGTTCCGAAAACGGTACATGCACCACGGATTCAACAAATATTCACAGCTGAGTTCTTAGCATGTGAATTACACATCTTTAAAAACCCATTGTAGACATTGACCCCTTAAAGCATTTAGTCAAATTTTGCAGCATTTTCAATACAGCAGTTTCCAAACTGAGGCAGATTTTTCAGTAAAATGCTCCTGGAACGTGTTCTAACCAAGAGATTTGTAATTTTCATAGTTTCCCTCACTGTGACAGTCCGTGTTCCGAACACACTACATACATCACGGATTTGACAAACATTTTTAATGAGTTGTGTATATGTGTATTACAGAACTTTCATCCACCATACAAGGCATATTTACACCTAGAAACATTAACTCTGAGTTCGCAGCTTTTTCCTAATAGCAGTTTCAAAAATCAGGCAGTTTTCAAAGGAAAAAACTGTTGGAGCGTGTTCTACCCAATAGATATTTAAATTACATAGATTCTCCCGCTGTGAAATTACGTGTTTCGAACACGCTACATGCAGAAAAGTTTTGACAAATATACACTACATTGTTTTTGCATGTGATTTACAGGACTTCCTTCACAGTAGTAGGCATATTGTTGCTTAGAAGATTTTTCTCTAATTTCACAGAGCTTTTGAAAAGCCAGTTTCCAAAATTAGGCAGATTTCACGGCAGAAATCTCTTGGAGCGTGTTCTAACCAATAGATATGTAATTTAAATGGATTCGCTCACCGAAAATTCCGTGTTCCGAACACGCTACATGCATCTCGGATGCAAATATTATTCACTACAGAGTTGTTATCAAGTGGATTACAGCACTTTCATTCACCGTACAAGGCTTTCTGACACCTTGAAGAAGTTTCTCAGATTTAACAGTTTAGTTTTAATGTCAGGTTTGAAAATGAGGCAGATTTGGCAGAAAAATACTCTTGGATCCAGTTCTACCCAAAAGATATGTAACTGACCTAGTTTCAATGACCGTGACATTCCGTGTTCTGAACACGTTACATGCACCACGGATTCAACAAACATTCTTTAATGAGTTGTGAACATGTGTATTAACGAACTTTATTCCACCTTACAGTGCATATTTATACATAGAAATTTTATTCTGATTTAGTAGATTTCTCATAATGTCAGTCTCTAAAATAATGCAGTTTCCACAGAAAAATCCTCTTGGAGCGAGTGCTACCCAATAGGCTTGCAATTTACATAGAACCCATCATCGTGACATTCCGTGTTCCGAAAAAGCTACATGCATCAAGGATTCGACAAATATTCACTACAGAGTTGTTAGCATAAGGATTACCGAACTTTCATCCACCGTAAAAGCCATGTTGACACTTTGAAGCATTTTCTTTTATTTCAAAAAATTTTCCTAATGCCAGTTTTGAAAAGGAGGCAGATTCGCAGAAAAATTCTCTTGGAGCGAGTACTTCCCAATAGAAATGTAATTTACATAGTTTCCCTCACAGTGACATTCCATTTTCCGAACACGCTACATGCATCCAGGTTTCAACAAACTTTCTCAAATGAGTTGTGATCATGTAGATTACAGACCTTTCACCACCATAAATGGCATAAATACACCTAGAAACATTAACTCTGAATTTGCAGCATTTTCCTAATGCCAGTTTCGAATATCAGGCCGTTTTCTCAGGAAAAAATTTTTGGAGCGAATTCTAACCAATAAGCGTGTAATTTACATAGATTCCATCACCGGCATTTTCCGTGAAACCATCAGGCTACATGCATAATGCTTTCTACAAATATTCACCACAGATTTGTTTGCATGTGTTTTTATGATCTTGCATCACAATACAAGGCATATTGACACTTTGAAGCATTTTCACTGATTTTGCAGATATTTTCAAAAGCCAGTTTCAAAAATGAGACAGATTTCCCAGAAAAAACTCTTGGAGCGAATTCTACCCAACAGACATGTATTTTACATAGATTCGCTCACTGTGATATTCTATGTTAAGAACATGCTTCACGTATCACGGATTCGACATATATTCACAACAGAGTTGTTAGCATGCGGATTACCGAACAACCATCCACCATCCAAGGCATATTTACACCGAGAATCTAGTAATCTGAGTTCGCAGGGTTTTCCTAAATTCAGTTTCAAATATCAGGCCTATTTCTCAGGAAAAATCTCTTGGAGTGATTTCTAACCAAGAGAAATGTAATTTACATAAATTCCCTGCCCGTGAAATTCCGTGTTCCGAACATGCTACATGCATAAAGGATTCGACAAATATTCTCTACAAATTTGTTAGCATGTGGATTACCGAACTTTCATCACAATGCATTAAATATTGATTCTTAGAAGTATTTTCCCAGATTTTGCAGCGTTTTCCATCGCCAGTTTCAAAAATGACGAAGTTTTCGCAGAAAATCAATCTCGGAGCGTGTTCTACCCAATACAAATGTAATTTACATTGTTTATATCACTGTGAATTTCCACGTGCTGAACACGGTACATGCAACACGTATTAGAAAAAGATTCTTTAATATGTTGTTTAAATTTTGATTACCGCACTTTCTTGCAACGTAAAGGCACATTTAAACCTCCAAATACTTACTCTCGTTTTGCAGCTTTTTCCAAACTTCAGATTCGATAATCATGCAATTTTCGCAGAAAAATTCTCTTCTAGCTCGTTCTACTCAATAGAATTGTAATTTACATAGTTTCATTACCGTGAAATTCCATTTTCCAAAAGCGCTACTTCAATAAAGGTTTACAAAATAATTACTACACTGTTTTTAACATACACCATTTAAGGCATATAGACACTTAGAACCATTTTCTCAGATTTCACAGGGTTCTCCTAATGGCAGTTTTCAAAATGAGGCACATATTTCTGAAAAATACTCTTCAAGCAAGTTTTACCCAATAGAAATGTAATTTACATTGTTTCCTTCACTATGACATTCCGTATTCCGAACACATTACATGCATCACGAATTCGACAAACATTCTTTAATGAGTGTGAGCATGTGGATTACCGAACTTTCATCCACCATACAAGGCATATTTACACCTAGAAATAGTTATTCTGATTTCGCAGGTTTTTCCTAACATCCAGTTTCGAAAATCATGAAATTGTCGCAGAAACATTCAATTCAAGCGAGTTCTATCCAGCAAAATTGTTATTTTCAGAGTTTCACTCACCGAGACATTCCGTGTTCCGAAAACATTACATTCATCACGGCTTCGACAAACATTATTTAATGAGCGTGAGCATGTTGATTACCGATTTTTCAACCACAATACAAGGCATATTTACACCTAGAAACATTTACTTAGATTTCGCAGGTTTTCCTAATGTCAGTTACGAAAATCAGGCAGTTTTCGCAGAAAAATTCTCTTGGTGCATGTTCTATCCTATAGGCATCTCATTTTCATAGATAATTTCACCGTAACATTCCATGTTCCGAAAACGGTCCATGCACCACGGATTCAACAAATATTCACTGCTGAGTACTTAGCATGTGAATTACACATCTTTAATAACCCATTGAAGACATATTGTCACCTTAAAACATTTACTCAAATTTTGCAACATTTTCAAAGCCCCAGTTTCTAAACTGAGGCAGATTTTTCAGTAAAATGCTCCTGGAACGTGTTCTAACCAAGAGATTTGTAATTCACATAGTTTCCCTCACCGTGACAGTCCGTGTTTCGAACACGCTACATACATCACGGATTTGACAAACATTTTTAATGAGTTGTGTACATGTGTATTACAGAACTTTCATCCACCATACAAGGCATATTTACACCTAGAAACATTAACTCTGAGTTCGCAGCTTTTTCCTAATAGCAGTTTCAAAAACCAGGCAGTTTTCAAAGGAAAAAACGGAGTGTGTTCTACCCAATAGATATGTAAATTACATAGAGTCTCCCGCTGTGAAATTACGTGTTTTGAACCCGCTACATGCAGAGAAATTTCGACAAAAATACACTACATTGTTGTTTGCATGTGGATTAAAGGTCTTTCATCACAGTAGTAGGCGTATTGATGCTTAGAAGCTTTTTCTCTGATTTCACAGAGCTTTCGAAACGCCAGTTTACAAAATGAGGCAGATTTCACCGCAGAAATCTCTTGGAGCGGGTTCTAACCAATAGACATGTAATTTACATGGATTCGCTCACCGTTAAATTCCGTGTTCCGAACACGCTACAGGCATCTCGGATGCGACAAATATTCACTACAGAGTTGTTAGCAAGTGGATTACAGCTCTTTCATCCACCATACAACGCTTACTGACACTTTGAAGAATTTTCTCACATTTCACAGTTTAGTTTTAATGCCAGTTTGAAAATGAGGCAGATTTGGCAGAAAAATGCTCTTGGAGCCAGTTCTACCCAAAAGATATGTAACTTACCTACTTTCAATCACCGTGACATTCCGTGTTCTGAACATGTTACATGCACCACGGATTCAACAAACATTCTTTAATGAGTTGTGAACATGTGTATTAATGAACTTTCATCCACCTTACAGTGCATATTTATACATAGAAATTTTATTCTGATTTAGTAGTGTTCTCCTAATGTCAGTCTCTAAAATCATGCAGTTTCCACAGGAAAATCCTCTTGGAGCGAGTTCTACCCAATAGACATGTAATTTACATAGAACCGGTCATTGTGAAATTCCGTGTTCCGAAAAAGCTACATGCATCAAGGATTCGACAAATATTCACTACAGAGATGTTAGCATAAGGATTACCGAACTTTCATCCACCATAAATGCCATGTTGACACTTTGAAGCTTTTTATCTTATTTCGAAAAATTTTCCTAATGCCAGTTTTGAAAAGGAGGCAGATTCGCAGAAAAATTCTCTTGGAGCGAGTACTTCCCAATAGAAATGTAATTTACATAGTTTCCCTCACAGTGACATTCCATTTTCCGAACACGCTACATGCATCCAGGTTTCAACAAACTTTCTCAAATGAGTTGTGAACATGTAGATTACAGACCTTTCACCACCATAAATGGCATAAATACACCTAGAAACATTAACTCCGGATTTGCAGCATTTTCCTAATGCCAGTTTCGAAAATCAGGCCGTTTTCTCAGAAAAAAATTTTTGGAGCGAATTCTAACCAATAGGCGTGTAATTTACATAGATTCCATCACCGGCATTTTCCGTGAAACCATCAGGCTACATGCATAATGCTTTCTACAAATATTCACCACAGATTTGTTTGCATGTGTTTTTACGATCTTTTATCACAATACAATGCATATTGACACTTTGAAGCATTTTCACTGATTTTGCTGATATTTTCAAAAGCCAGTTTCAAAAATGAGACAGATTTCCCAGAAAAAACTCTTGGAGCGAATTCTACCCAACAGACATGTATTTTACATACATTCGCTCACTCTGATATTCTGTGTTATGAACACGCTTCACATATCTCGGATTCGACAAATATTCACAACAGAGTTGTTAGCATGCGGATTACCGAACTACCATTCACCATCCAAGGCTGATTTAATCCGAGAATCTAGTAATCTGAGTTCGCAGGGTTTTCCTAAAGTCAGTTTCATATATCAGGCCTATTTCTCAGGAAAAGCCTCTAGGAGTGATTTCTAACCAAGAGAAATGTAATTTACATAAATTCCCTGCTCGTGAAATTCCGTGTTCCGAACATGCTACATGCATAAAGTATTCGACAAATATTCTCTACAAATTTGTTAGCATGTGGATTACAGAACTTTCATCACAATGCAATAAATATTGATTCTTAGAAGTATTTTCCCAGATTTTGCAGCGTTTTCCATTGCCAGTTTCAAAAATGACGAAGTTTTCGCAGAATAACACTCTCGGAGCGTGTTCTACCCAATACAAAAGTATTTTACATTGTTTATATCACTGTGAATTTCCACGTGCTGAACACGGTACATGCAACACGGATTAGAAAAAGATTCTTTAATATGTTGTTTAAATTTGGATTACCGCACTTTCTTCCAACATAAAGGCACATTTAAACCTACAAATACGTACTCTCGTTTTGCAGCTTTTTCCAAACTTCAGATTCGATAATCATGCAATTTTCGCAGAAAAATTCTCTTCTAGCTCGTTCTACTCAATAGAATTGTAATTTACATAGTTTCATTACCGTGAAATTCCATTTTCCAAAAGCGCTACTTGAATAAAGGTTTACAAAATAAATACTACACTGTTTTTAACATACACCATTCAAGGCATATTCACACTTAGAAGCATTTTCTCAGATTTCACAGGGTTCTCTTAATGGCAGTTTTGAAAATGAGGCACATTTTGCAGAAAAATACTCTTCAAGCAAGTTCTACCCAATAGAAATGTAATTTACATTGTTCCCTTCACTATGACATTCCATATTCCGAACACATTACATGCATTACAAATTCGACAAATATTCTTTTATGAGTGTGAGCATGTGGATTACCGAACTTTCATCCACCATACAAGGCATATTTACACCTAGAAGTAGTTATTTTGATTTCGCAGGTTTTTCCTAACATTCAGTTCGAAAATCATGTAATTGTCGCAGAAACATTCAATTCAAGCGAGTTCTATCCAGCAGAATTGTTATTTTCAGAGTTTCACTCACCGAGACATTCCGTGCTCCGAAAACCTTACATTCATCACGGCTACGACAAACATTATTTAATGAGCGTGAGCATGTTGATTACCGATTTTTCAACCACAATAAAAGGCATATTTACACCTAGAAACATTTACTTAGATTTCGAAGGTTTTCCTAATGTCAGTTACGAAAATCAGGCAGTTTTCGCAGAAAAATTCTCTTGGTGCATGTTCTACCCTATAGGCATCTCATTTTCATAGATAATTTCACCGTAACATTCCATGTTCCGAAAACGGTCCATGCACCACGGATTCAACAAATATTCACTGCTGAGTACTTAGCATGTGAATTACACATCTTTAATAACCCATTGAAGACATATTGTCACCTTAAAGCATTTACTCAGATTTTGCAGCATTTTCAAAACACCAGTTTCTAAACTGAGGCAGATTTTTCAGTAAAATGCTCCTGGAGCGTGTTCTAACCAAGAGATTTGTAATTTACATAGTTTCCCTCACCGTGACAGTCCGTGTTTCGAACACGCTACATACATCACCGATTTGAGAAACATTTTTAATGAGTTGTGTACATGTGTATTACAGAACTTTCATCCACCATACAAGGCATATTTACACCTAGAAACATTAACTCTGAGTTCGCAGCTTTTTCCTAATAGCAGTTTCGAAAATCAGGCAGTTTTCAAAGGAAAAAACGGAGCGTGTTCTACCCAATAGATATGTAAATTACATAGAGTCTCCCGCTGTGAAATTACGTGTTTCGAACACGCTACATGCAGAGAATTTTCGACAAAAATACACTACATTGTTGTTTGCATGTGGATTACAGGTCTTTAATCACAGTACTAGGCGTATTGATGCTTAGAAGCTTTTTCTCTGATTTCACAAAGCTTTCGAAACGCCAGTTTCCAAAATGAGGCAGATTTCACGGCAGAAACCTCTTGGAGCGGGTTCTAACCAATAGACATGTAATTTACATGGATTCGCTCACCGTTAAATTCCGTGTTCCGAACACGCTACAGGCATCTCGGATGCGACAAATATTCACTACAGAGTTGTTAGCAAGTGGATTACAGCACTTTCATCCACCATACAAGGCTTACTGACACTTTGAAGAATTTTCTCACATTTCACAGTTTAGTTTTAATGCCAGTTTGAAAATGAGGCAGATTTGGCAGAAAAATGCTCTTGGAGCCAGTTCTACCCAAAAGATATGTAACTTACCTAGTTTCAATCACCGTGACATTCCGTGTTCTGAACATATTACATGCACCACGGATTCAACAAACATTCTTTAATGAGTTGTGAACATGTGTATTAACGATCTTTCATCCACCTTACAGTGCATATTTATACATAGAAATTTTATTCTGATTTAGTAGTTTTCTCCTAATGTCAGTCTCTAAAATCATGCAGTTTCCACAGGAAAATCCTCTTGGAGCGAGTTCTACCCAATAGACATGCAATTTACATAGAACCCGTCATCGTGAAATTCCGTGTTCCGAAAAAGCTACATGCATCAAGGATTCGACAAATATTCACTACAGAGATGTTAGCATAAGGATTACCGATCTTTCATCCACCATACAAGGCAGATTTACACCGAGAATCTAGGAACCTGTTTTTGCAGTGTTTTCCTAACGTCAGTTTCAAAAATCTGGCCTATTTCTCAGTAAAAAACTCTTGGAGTGATTTCTAACCAAGGGAATTGTAATTTACATAAATTCCCTTCCCGTGAAATTCCGTGTTCCGAACATGCTACATGCATAAAGTATTCGACAAATATTCACTACAAATTTGTTAGCATTTGGATTACCGAACTTTCATCACAATACATTGAATATTGATTCTTAGAAGTATTTTCTCAGAGTTTGCAGCGTTTTCCAAACGCCAGTTTCAAAAATGACGAAGTTTTCGCAGAAAAACACTCTCGGAGCGAGTTCTACCCAATAGAGAAGTAATTTACATTGTTTCAATCACCGTGAAATTCCACGTTCTGAACACTGTACATGCACCACGGATTAGAAAAAGATTCTTTAATATGTTGTGAAAATGTGGATTACCGAACTTTCTTGTAACATAAAGGCACATTTACACCTACAAATATTTACTCTCCTTTTGCACCTTTTTCCAAACTTCAGATTCGATAACCATGCAATTTTCACAGAAAAATTCTCTTCTAGCTCGTTCTACTCAATAGAATTGTAATTTACATAGTTTCATTACCGTGAAATTCCATTTTCCAAAAGCACTACTTGAATCACGGTTTACAAAATAATTACTACACTGTTATTAACATGTGGATTACCGGACTTTCATTCACCATTCAAGGCATATTGACACTTAGAAGCATTTTCTCAGATTTCACACTGTTCTCCTAATGGCAGTTTTGAAAATGAGGCACATTTCGCAGAAAAATTGTCTTCAAGCGTGTTCTACTCAAAAGAATTGTAATTTACATAGTTTCATTACCGTGAAATTCCATTTCCAAAAGCGTTACATGAATCACGGTTTAAAAAATAATTACTACACTATTATTAACATGTGGATTACTGGACTTTCATTCACCATTCAAGGCATATTGACACTTAGAAGCATTTTCTCAGATTTCACAGGGTTCTCTTAATGGCAGTTTTGAAAATGAGGCACATTTCGCAGAAAAATACTCTTCAAGCGATTTCTACCCAATAGATATGTAACGTACATTGTTTCCTTCACTATGACATTCCGTATTCCGAACACATCACATGCATCACGAATTGGACAAACATTTTTTAATGAGTGTGAGCATGTGGATTACCGAACTTTCATCCACCATACAAGGCATATTTACACCTAGAAGTAGTTATTCTGATTTCGCAGGTTTTTCCTAACATCCAGTTTTGAAAATCATGAAATTGTCGCAGAAACATTCAATTCAAGCGAGTTCTATCCAGCAGAATTGTTATTTTCAGAGTTTCACTCACCGAGACATTCCGTGTTCCGAAAACGTTACATTCATCACGGCTTCGACAAACATTATTTAATGAGCGTGAGCATGTGGAATACCGATTTTTCAACCACAATACAAGGCATATTTACACCTAGAAACATTTACTAAGATTTCCCAGGTTTTCCTAACGTCAGTTACCAAAATCATGCAGTTTTCGCAGAAAAATTCTCTTGGTGCATGTTCTATCCAATAGACATCTCATTTTCATAGATACCGTCACCGTAACATTCCGTGTTCCGAAAACAGTACATGCACCACGGATTCAACAAATATTCACTGCTGAATTCTTCGCATGTGAATTACACATCTTTAATAACCCATTGAAGGCATATTGTCACCTTAAAGCATTTACTCAGATTTTGCAGCATTTTCAAAACACCAGTTTCCAAACTGAGGCAGATTTTTCAGTAAAATGCTCCTGGAGCGTGTTCTAACCAAGAGATTTGTAATTTACATAGTTTCCCTCACCGTGACAGTCCATGTTTCGAACACGCTACATACATGACGGATTTGACAAACATTTTTAATGAGTTGTGTTCATGTGTATTACAGAAATTTCATCCACCATAAAAGGCATATTTACACCTAGAAACATTAACTCTGAGTTCGCAGCTTTTTCCTAATAGCAGTTTCGAAAATCAGGCAGTTTTCAAAGGAAAAAACGGAGCGTGTTCTACCCAATAGATATGTAAATTACATAGAGTCTCCCGCTGTGAATTTACGTGTTTTGAACATGCTACATGCAGAGAAATTTCGACAAATATACACTATATTGTTGTTTGCATGTGGATTACAGGTCTTTCATCACAGTAGTAGGCGTATTGTTGCTTAGAAGCTTTTTCTCTGATTTCACAGAGCTTTCGAAACGCCAGTTTCCAAAATGAGGCAGATTTCACGGCAGAAACCTCTTGGAGCGGGTTCTAACCAACAGACATGTAATTTACATGGATTCGCTCACCGTTAAATTCCGTGTTCCGAACACGCTACAGGCAACTCGGATGCGACAAATATTCACTACAGAGTTGTTAGCAAGTGGATTACAGCACTTTCATCCACCATACAACGCTTACTGACTCTTTGAAGAATTTTCTCAGATTTCACAGTTTAGTTTTAATGCCAGTTTGAAAATGAGGCAGATTTGGCAGAAAAATGCTCTTGGAGCCAGTTCTACCCAAAAGATATGTAACTTACCTACTTTCAATCACCGTGACATTCCGTGTTCTGAACACGTTACATGCACCACGGATTCAACAAACATTCTTTAATGAGTTGTGAACATGTGTATTAACGAACTTTCATCCACCTTACAGTGCATATTTATACATAGAAATTTTATTCTGATTTAGTAGTGTTCTCCTAATGTCAGTCTCTAAAATCATGCAGTTTCCACAGGAAAATCCTCTTGGAGCGAATTCTACCCAATAGACATGCAATTTACATAGAACCCGTCATTGTGAAATTCCGTGTTCCGTAAAAGCTACATGCATCAAGGATTCGACAAATATTCACTACAGAGATGTTAGCATAAGGATTACCGAACTTTCATCCACCATAAATGCCATGTTGACACTTTGAAGCTTTTTATCTTATTTCGAAATATTTTCCTAATGCCAGTTTTGAAAAGGAGGCAGATTCGCAGAAAAATTCTCTTGGAGCGAGTACTTCCCAATAGAAATGTAATTTACATAGTTTCCCTCACAGTGACATTCCATTTTCCGAACACGCTACATGCATCCAGGTTTCAACAAACTTTCTCAAATGAGTTGTGAACATGTAGATTACAGACCTTTCACCACCATAAATGGCATAAATACACCTAGAAACATTAACTCCGGATTTGCAGCATTTTCCTAATGCCAGTTTCGAAAATCAGGCCGTTTTCTCAGAAAAAAATTTTTGGAGCGAATTCTAACCAATAGGCGTGTAATTTACATAGATTCCATCACCGGCATTTTCCGTGGAACCATCAGGCTACATGCATAATGCTTTCTACAAATATTCACCACAGATTTGTTTGCATGTGTTTTTACGATCTTTTATCACAATACAAGGCATATTGACACTTTGAAGCATTTTCACTGATTTTGCTGATATTTTCAAAAGCCAGTTTCAAAAATGAGACAGATTTCCCAGAAAAAACTCTTGGAGCGAATTCTACCCAACAGACATGTATTTTACATACATTCGCTCACTCTGATATTCTGTGTTATGAACACGCTTCACATATCTCGGATTCGACAAATATTCACAACAGAGTTGTTAGCATGCGGATTACCGAACTACCATTCACCATCCAAGGCTGATTTAATCCGAGAATCTAGTAATCTGAGTTCGCAGGGTTTTCCTAAAGTCAGTTTCATATATCAGGCCTATTTCTCAGGAAAAGCCTCTAGGAGTGATTTCTAACCAAGAGAAATGTAATTTACATAAATTCCCTGCCCGTGAAATTCCGTGTTCCGAACATGCTACATGCATAAAGTATTCGACAAATATTCTCTACAAATTTGTTAGCATGTGGATTACAGAACTTTCATCACAATGCAATAAATATTGATTCTTAGAAGTATTTTCCCAGATTTTGCAGCGTTTTCCATTGCCAGTTTCAAAAATGACGAAGTTTTCGCAGAATAACACTCTCGGAGCGTGTTCTACCCAATACAAAAGTATTTTACATTGTTTATATCACTGTGAATTTCCACGTGCTGAACACGGTACATGCAACACGGATTAGAAAAAGATTCTTTAATATGTTGTTTAAATTTGGATTACCGCACTTTCTTCCAACATAAAGGCACATTTAAACCTACAAATACTTACTCTCGTTTTGCAGCTTTTTCCAAACTTCAGATTCGATAATCATGCAATTTTCGCAGAAAAATTCTCTTCTAGCTCGTTCTACTCAATAGAATTGTAATTTACATAGTTTCATTACCATGAAATTCCATTTTCCAAAAGCGCTACTTGAATAAAGGTTTACAAAATAAATACTACACTGTTTTTAACATACACCATTCAAGGCATATTCACACTTAGAAGCATTTTCTCAGATTTCACAGGGTTCTCTTAATGGCAGTTTTGAAAATGAGGCACATTTTGCAGAAAAATACTCTTCAAGCAAGTTCTACCCAATAGAAATGTAATTTACATTGTTCCCTTCACTATGACATTCCATATTCCGAACACATTACATGCATTACAAATTCGACAAATATTCTTTTATGAGTGTGAGCATGTGGATTACCGAACTTTCATCCACCATACAAGGCATATTTACACCTAGAAGTAGTTATTTTGATTTCGCAGGTTTTTCCTAACATTCAGTTCGAAAATCATGTAATTGTCGCAGAAACATTCAATTCAAGCGAGTTCTATCCAGCAGAATTGTTATTTTCAGAGTTTCACTCACCGAGACATTCCGTGCTCCGAAAACCTTACATTCATCACGGCTACGACAAACATTATTTAATGAGCGTGAGCATGTTGATTACCGATTTTTCAACCACAATAAAAGGCATATTTACACCTAGAAACATTTACTTAGATTTCGAAGGTTTTCCTAATGTCAGTTACGAAAATCAGGCAGTTTTCGCAGAAAAATTCTCTTGGTGCATGTTCTACCCTATAGGCATCTCATTTTCATAGATAATTTCACCGTAACATTCCATGTTCCGAAAACGGTCCATGCACCACGGATTCAACAAATATTCACTGCTGAGTACTTAGCATGTGAATTACACATCTTTAATAACCCATTGAAGACATATTGTCACCTTAAAGCATTTACTCAGATTTTTCAGCATTTTCAAAGCCCCAGTTTTTAACTGAGGCAGATTTTTCAGTAAAATGCTCCTGGAGCGTGTTCTAACCAAGAGATTTGTAATTTACATAGTTTCCCTCACCGTGACAGTCCGTGTTTCGAACACGCTACATACATCACCGATTTGAGAAACATTTTTAATGAGTTGTGTACATGTGTATTACAGAACTTTCATCCACCATACAAGGCATATTTACACCTAGAAACATTAACTCTGAGTTCGCAGCTTTTTCCTAATAGCAGTTTCGAAAATCAGGCAGTTTTCAAAGGAAAAAACGGAGCGTGTTCTACCCAATAGATATGTAAATTACATAGAGTCTCCCGCTGTGAAATTACGTGTTTCGAACACGCTACATGCAGAGAATTTTCGACAAAAATACACTACATTGTTGTTTGCATGTGGATTACAGGTCTTTAATCACAGTACTAGGCGTATTGATGCTTAGAAGCTTTTTCTCTGATTTCACAGAGCTTTCGAAACGCCAGTTTCCAAAATGAGGCAGATTTCACGGCAGAAACCTCTTGGAGCGGGTTCTAACCAATAGACATGTAATTTACATGGATTCGCTCACCGTTAAATTCCGTGTTCCGAACACGCTACAGGCATCTCGGATGCGACAAATATTCACTACAGAGTTGTTAGCAAGTGGATTACAGCACTTTCATCCACCATACAAGGCTTACTGACACTTTGAAGAATTTTCTCAGATTTCATAGTTTAAATTTAATGCCAGGTTTGAAAATGAGGCAGATTTGGCAGAAAAATGCTCTTGGAGCCAGTTCTACCCAAAAGATATGTAACTTACCTAGTTTCAATCACCGTGACATTACGTGTTCTGAACATAGTACATGCACCACGGATTCAACAAACATTCTTTAATGAGTTGTGAACATGTGTATTAACGATCTTTCATCCACCTTACAGTGCATATTTATACATAGAAATTTTATTCTGATTTAGTAGTTTTCTCCTAATGTCAGTCTCTAAAATCATGCAGTTTCCACAGGAAAATCCTCTTGGAGCGAGTTCTACCCAATAGACATGCAATTTACATAGAACCCGTCATCGTGAAATTCCGTGTTCCGAAAAAGCTACATGCATCAAGGATTCGACAAATATTCACTACAGAGATGTTAGCATAAGGATTACCGATCTTTCATCCACCATACAAGGCAGATTTACACCGAGAATCAAGTAACCTGTTTTTGCAGTGTTTTCCTAACGTCAGTTTCAAAAATCTGGCCTATTTCTCAGTAAAAAACTCTTGGAGTGATTTCTAACCAAGGGAATTGTAATTTACATAAATTCCCTTCCCGTGAAATTCCGTGTTCCGAACATGCTACATGCATAAAGTATTCGACAAATATTCACTACAAATTTGTTAGCATTTGGATTACCGAACTTTCATCACAATACATTGAATATTGATTCTTAGAAGTATTTTCTCAGAGTTTGCAGCGTTTTCCAAACGCCAGTTTCAAAAATGACGAAGTTTTCGCAGAAAAACACTCTCGGAGCGAGTTCTACCCAATAGAGAAGTAATTTACATTGTTTCAATCACCGTGAAATTCCACGTTCTGAACACTGTACATGCACCACGGATTAGAAAAAGATTCTTTAATATGTTGTGAAAATGTGGATTACCGAACTTTCTTGTAACATAAAGGCACATTTACACCTACAAATATTTACTCTCCTTTTGCACCTTTTTCCAAACTTCAGATTCGATAACCATGCAATTTTCACAGAAAAATTCTCTTCTAGCTCGTTCTACTCAATAGAATTGTAATTTACATAGTTTCATTACCGTGAAATTCCATTTTCCAAAAGCACTACTTGAATCACGGTTTACAAAATAATTACTACACTGTTATTAACATGTGGATTACCGGACTTTCATTCACCATTCAAGGCATATTGACACTTAGAAGCATTTTCTCAGATTTCACACTGTTCTCCTAATGGCAGTTTTGAAAATGAGGCACATTTCGCAGAAAAATTGTCTTCAAGCATGTTCTACTCAAAAGAATTGTAATTTACATAGTTTCATTACCGTGAAATTCCGTTTCCAAAAGCGTTACATGAATCACGGTTTAAAAAATAATTACTACACTATTATTAACATGTGGATTACTGGACTTTCATTCACCATTCAAGGCATATTGACACTTAGAAGCATTTTCTCAGATTTCACAGGGTTCTCTTAATGGCAGTTTTGAAAATGAGGCACATTTCGCAGAAAAATACTCTTCAAGCGATTTCTACCCAATAGATATGTAACGTACATTGTTTCCTTCACTATGACATTCCGTATTCCGAACACATCACATGCATCACGAATTGGACAAACATTCTTTAATGAGTGTGAGCATGTGGATTACCGAACTTTCATCCACCATACAAGGCATATTTACACCTAGAAGTAGTTATTCTGATTTCGCAGGTTTTTCCTAACATCCAGTTTTGAAAATCATGAAATTGTCGCAGAAACATTCAATTCAAGCGAGTTCTATCCAGCAGAATTGTTATTTTCAGAGTTTCACTCACCGAGACATTCCGTGTTCCGAAAACGTTACATTCATCACGGCTTCGACAAACATTATTTAATGAGAGTGAGCATGTGGATTACCGATTTTTCAACCACAATACAAGGCATATTTACACCTAGAAACATTTACTAAGATTTCGCAGGTTTTCCTAACGTCAGTTACCAAAATCATGCAGTTTTCGCAGAAAAATTCTCTTGGTGCATGTTCTATCCAATAGACATCTCATTTTCATAGATACCGTCACCGTAACATTCCGTGTTCCGAAAACAGTACATGCACCACGGATTCAACAAATATTCACTGCTGAATTCTTCGCATGTGAATTACACATCTTTAATAACCCATTGAAGGCATATTGTCACCTTAAAGCATTTACTCAGATTTTGCAGCATTTTCAAAACATCAGTTTCCAAACTGAGGCAGATTTTTCAGTAAAATGCTCCTGGAGCGTGTTCTAACCAAGAGATTTGTAATTTACATAGTTTCCCTCACCGTGACAGTCCGTGTTTCGAACACGCTACATACATCACCGATTTGAGAAACATTTTTAATGAGTTGTGTACATGTGTATTACAGAAATTTCATCCACCATACAAGGCATATTTACACCTAGAAACATTAACTCTGAGTTCGCAGCTTTTTCCTAATAGCAGTTTCGAAAATCAGGCAGTTTTCAAAGGAAAAAACGGAGCGTGTTCTACCCAATAGATATGTAAATTACATAGAGTCTCCCGCTGTGAAATTACGTGTTTTGAACATGCTACATGCAGAGAAATTTCGACAAATATACACTACATTGTTGTTTGCATGTGGATTACAGGTCTTTCATCACAGTAGTAGGCGTATTGTTGCTTAGAAGCTTTTTCTCTGATTTCACAGAGCTTTCGAAACGCCAGTTTCCAAAATGAGGCAGATTTCACGGCAGAAACCTCTTGGAGCGGGTTCTAACCAACAGACCTGTAATTTACATGGATTCGCTCACCGTTAAATTCCGTGTTCCGAACACGCTACAGGCATCTCGGATGCGACAAATATTCACTACAGAGTTGTTAGCAAGTGGATTACAGCACTTTCATCCACCATACAAGGCTTACTGACACTTTGAAGAATTTTCTCAGATTTCAAAGTTTAGTTTTAATGCCAGGTTTGAAAATGAGGCAGATTTGGCAGAAAAATGCTCTTGGAGCCAGTTCTACCCAAAAGATATGTAACTTACCTAGTTTCAATCACCGTGACATTACGTGTTCTGAACATATTACATGCACCACCGATTCAACAAACATTCTTTAATGAGTTGTGAACATGTGTATTAACGAACTTTCATCCACATTACAGTGCATATTTATACATAGAAATTTTATTCTGATTTAGTAGTGTTCTCCTAATGTCAGTCTCTAAAATCATGCAGTTTCCACAGGAAAATCCTCTTGGAGCGAGTTCTACCCAATAGACATGCAATTTACATAGAACCCGTCATCGTGAAATTCCGTGTTCCGAAAAAGCTACATGCATCAAGGATTCGACAAATATTCACTACAGAGATGTTAGCATAAGGATTACCGATCTTTCATTCACCATACAAAGCAGATTTACACCGAGAATCTAGTAATCTGTTTTTGCAGTGTTTTCCTAACGTCAGTTTCAAAAATCTGGTCTATTTCTCAGTAAAAAACTCTTGGAGTGATTTCTAACCAAGGGAATTTTAATTTACATAAATTCCCTGCCTGTGAAATTCCGTGTTCCGAACATGCTACATGCATAAAGTATTCGACAAATATTCACTACAAATTTGTTAGCATGTGGATTACCGAACTTTCATCACAATACATTGAATATTGATTCTTAGAAGTATTTTCTCAGATTTTGCAGCGTTTTCCATTGCCAGTTTCAAAAATGACGAAGTTTTCGCAGAAAAACAGTCTCAGAGCGAGTTCTACCCAATAGAGAAGTAATTTACATTGTTTCAATCACCGTGAAATTCCACGTTCTGAACACTGTACATGCACCACGGATTAGAAAAAGATTCTTTAATATGTTGTGAAAATATGGATTACCGAACTTTCTTGCAACATAAAGGCACATTTACACCTACAAATATTTACTCTCCTTTTGCACCTTTTTCCAAACTTCAGATTCGATAACCATGCAATTTTCACAGAAAAATTCTCTTCTAGCTCGTTCTACTCAATAGAATTGTAATTTACATAGTTTCATTACCGTGAAATTCCGTTTTCCAAAAGCACTACTTGAATCACGGCTTACAAAATAATTACTACACTGTTATTAACATGTGGATTACCGGACTTTCATTCACCATTCAAGGCATATTGACACTTAGAAGCATTTTCTCAGATTTCACACTGTTCTCCTAATGGCAGTTTTGAAAATGAGGCACATTTCGCAGAAAAATTGTCTTCAAGCATGTTCTTCTCAAAAGAATTGTAATTTACATAGTTTCATTACCGTGAAATTCCGTTTCCAAAAGCGTTACATGAATCACGGTTTAAAAAATAATTACTACACTATTATTAACATGTGGATTACTGGACTTTCATTCACCATTCAAGGCATATTGACACTTAGAAGCATTTTCTCAGATTTCACAGGGTTCTCTTAATGGCAGTTTTGAAAATGAGGCACATTTCGCAGAAAAATACTCTTCAAGCGATTTCTACCCAATAGATATGTAACGTACATTGTTTCCTTCACTATGACATTCCGTATTCCGAACACATCACATGCATCACGAATTGGACAAACATTCTTTAATGAGTGTGAGCATGTGGATTACCGAACTTTCATCCACCATACAAGGCATATTTACACCTAGAAGTAGTTATTCTGATTTTGCAGGTTTTTCCTAACATCCAGTTTTGAAAATCATGAAATTGTCGCAGAAACATTCAATTCAAGCGAGTTCTATCCAGCAGAATTGTTATTTTCAGAGTTTCACTCACCGAGACATTCCGTGTTCCGAAAACGTTACATTCATCACGGCTTCGACAAACATTATTTAATGAGCGTGAGCATGTGGATTACCGATTTTTCAACCACAATACAAGGCATATTTACACCTAGAAACATTTACTAAGATTTCCCAGGTTTTCCTAACGTCAGTTACCAAAATCATGCAGTTTTCGCAGAAAAATTCTCTTGGTGCATGTTCTATCCAATAGACATCTCATTTTCATAGATACCGTCACCGTAACATTCCGTGTTCCGAAAACGGTACATGCACCACGGATTCAACAAATATTCACTGCTGAATTCTTCGCATGTGAATTACACATCTTTAATAACCCATTGAATGCATATTGTCACCTTAAAGCATTTACTCAGATTTTGCAGCTTTTTCAAAACACTAGTTTCCAAACTAAGGCAGATTTTTCAGTAAAATGCTCCTGGAGCGTGTTCTAACCAAGAGATTTGTAATTTACATAGTTTCCCTCACCGTGACAGTCCGTGTTTCGAACACGCTACATACATCACGGATTTGACAAACATTTTTAATGAGTTGTGTACATGTGTATTACAGAAATTTCATCCACCATAAAAGGCATATTTACACCTAGAAACATTAACTCTGAGTTCGCAGCTTTTTCCTAATAGCAGTTTCGAAAATCAGGCAGTTTTCAAAGGAAAAAACGGAGCGTGTTCTACCCAATAGATATGTAAATTACATAGAGTCTCCCGCTGTGAAATTACGTGTTTCGAACATGATACATGCAGAGAATTTTCGACAAAAATACACTACATTGTTTTTTGCATGTGGATTACAGGTCTTTCACCACAGTAGTAGGCGTATTGTTGCTTAGAAGCTTTTTCTCTGATTTCACAGAGCTTTCAAAACGCCAGTTTCCAAAATGAGGCAGATTTCACGGCAGAAACCTCTTGGAGCGGGTTCTAACCAATAGACATGTAATTTACATGGATTCGCTCACCGTTAAATTCCGTGTTCCGAACACGCTACAGGCATCTCGGATGCGACAAATATTCACTACAGAGTTGTTAGCAAGTGGATTACAGCACTTTCATCCACCATACAAGGCTTACTGACACTTTGAAGAATTTTCTCAGATTTCACAGTTTAGTTTTAATGCCAGGTTTGAAAATGAGGCAGATTTGGCAGAAAAATGCTCTTGGAGCCAGTTCTACCCAAAAGATATGTAACTTACCTAGTTTCAATCACCGTGACATTCCGTGTTCTGAACACGTTACATGCCCCACGGATTCAACAAACATTCTTTAATGAGTTGTGAACATGTGTATTAACGAACATTCATCCACCTTACAGTGCATATTTATACATAGAAATTTTATTCTGATTTAGTAGTTTTCTCCTAATGTCAGTCTATAAATCATGCAGTTTCCACAGGAAAATCCTCTTGGAGCGAGTTCTACCCAATAGACATGCAATTTACATAGAACCCGTCATCGTGAAATTCCATGTTCCGAAAAAGCTACATGCATCAAGGATTGACAAATATTCACTACAGAGATGTTAGCATAAGATAACTGATCTTTCATCCACCATAAAAGGCAGATTTACACCGAGAATCTAGTAATCTGTTTTTGCAGTGTTTTCCTAACGTCAGTTTCAAAAATCTGGCCTATTTCTCAGGAAAAAACTCTTGGAGTGATTTCTAACCAAGGGAATTGTAATTTACAGAAAATCCCTTCCCGTGAAATTCCGTGTTCCGAACATGCTACATGCATAAAAGTTTCGACAAATATTCACTATAAACTTGTTAGCATGTGGATTACAGAACTTTCATCACAATACATTGAATATTGATTCTTAGAAGTATTTTCTCAGATTTTGCAGCGTTTTCCAAACGCCAGTTTCAAAAATGACGAAGTTTTCGCAGAAAAACACTCTCGGAGCGAGTTCTACCCAATAGAGAAGTAATTTACATTGTTTCAATCACCGTGAAATTCCACGTTCTGAACACTGTACATGCACCACGGATTAGAAAAAGATTCTTTAATATGTTGTGAAAATGTGGATTACCGAATTTTCTTTCAACATAAAGGCACATTTACACCTACAAATATTTACTCTCCTTTTGCACCTTTTTCCAAACTTCAGATTCGATAACCATGCAATTTTCACAGAAAAATACTCTTCTAGCTCGTTCTACTCAATAGAATTGTAATTTACATAGTTTCATTACCGTGAAATTCCATTTTCCAAAAGCACTACTTGAATCACGGTTTACAAAATAATTACTACACTCTTATTAACATGTGGATTACCGGACTTTCATTCACCATTCAAGGCATATTGACACTTAGAAGCATTTTCTCAGATTTCACAGTGTTCTCTTAATGGCAGTTTTGAAAATGAGGCACATTTCACAGAAAAATACTCTTCAAGCGATTTCTACCCAATAGATATGTAAAGTACATTGTTTCCTTCACTATGACATTCCGTATTCCGAACACATCACATGCATCACGAATTGGACAAACATTCTTTAATGAGTGTGAGCATGTAGATTACCGAACTTTCATCCACCATACAAGGAATATTAACACCTAGAAACATTTACTTAGATTTCGCAGGTTTTCCTAACGTCAGTTACCAAAATCAGGCAGTTTTTGCAGAAAAATTCTCTTGGTGCATGTTCTATCCAATAGACATCTCGTTTACATAGATACCGTCACCGTAACATTCCGTGTTACGAAAATGGTACATGCACAACGGATTCAACAAATATTCACTGCTGAATTTTTAGCATGTGAATTACACATCTTTAATAACCCATTGAAGGCATATTGTCACCTGAAAATATTTACTCAGATTTTTCAGCATTTTCAAAACACCAGTTTCCAAACTGAGGCAGATTTTTCAGTAAAATTCTCCTGGAGCGTGTTCTAACCAAGAGATTTGTAATTTACATAATTTCCCTCACCGTGACAGTCCGTGTTTCGAACACGCTACATACATCACGGAATGACAAACATTTTTAATGAGTTGTGTACATGTGTATTACAGAACTTTCATCCACCATACAAGGCATATTTACACCTAGAAACATTAACTCTGAGTTTGCAGCTTTTTCCTAATAGCAGTTCGAAAATCAGGCAGTTTTCACAGGAAAAAACGGAGCGTGTTCTACCCAATAGATATGTAAATTACATAGAGTCTCCCGCTGTGAAATTACGTGTCTTGAACACGATACATGCAGAGAATTTTCGACAAAAATAGACTAAATTGTTGTTTGCATGTGGATTACAGGACTTTCATCACAGTAGTAGGCATATTGATGCTTAGAAGCTTTTTCTCTGATTTCACAGAGCTTTCAAAACTCCAGTTATGAAAATGAGGCAGATTACATGGCAGAAACCTCTTGGAGCGGGTTCTAATCAATAGACATGTAATTTACATGGATTCGCTCACCGTGAAATTCCGTGTTCCGAACACGCTACATGCATCTCGGATGCGACAATTATTCACTACATAGTTGTTAGCAAGTGGATTACTGCACTTTCATCCACCATACAATGCTTACTGACACTTTGAAGAATTTTCTCAGATTTCACAGGTTAGTTTTAATGCCAGTTTTGAAAATGAGGAAGATTTGGCAGAAAAATGCTCTTGGAGCCAGTTCTACCCAAAAGATATGTAACTTACCTACTTTCAATCACCGGACATTCCATGTTCTGAACACAATACATGCACCACGGATTCAACAAACAATCTTTAATGAGTTGTGAACATGTGTATTAACGAACTTTAATCCACCTTACAGTGCATATTTATATATAGAAATGTTATTCTGATTTAGTAGATTTCTCCTAATGTCAGTCTCTAAAATCATGCAGTTTCCAAAGAAAAATCCTATTGGAGCGAGTTCTACCCAATAGACATGCACTTTGCAAAGAACCCTTCATCGTGAAATTCTGTGTAACGAAAAAGCTACATGCATCACGGATTCGACAAATATTCACTACAGAGTTGTTAGCATAAGGATTACCGAACTTTCATCCATCATAAAAGCCATGTTGACACTTTGAAGCATTTTCTCATATTTCAAAAGATTTTCCTAATGCCAGTTTGAAAAGGAGGCAGATTCGCTGAAAAATTCTTGTGGAGCGAGTACTTCCCAATAGAAATTTAATTTACATAGTTTCCCTCACAGTGACATTCCATTTTCCGGACACGCTACATGCATCAAGGTTTCAACAAACTTTCATAAATGAGTTGTGAACATGTAGATTACAGAACTTTCATCCACCATAAATGGCATATATACTACTAGAAACATTAACTCTGAATTTGCAGCATTTTCCTAATGCCAGTTTCGAAAATCAGGCCGTTTTCTCGGGAAAAAATTTTTGGAGCAAATTCTAACCAATAGGTGTGTAATTTACATAGATTCCATCGCTGGCATTTTCCGTGAAACCATCAGGCTACATGCATAATGCTTTCTACAAATATTCACCACAGATTTGTTTGCATGTGTTTTTACGATCTTGCATCACAATACAAGGCATATTGACACTTTGAAGCATTTTCACTGATTTTGCAGACATTTTCTAAAGCCAGTTTCAAAAATGAGGCAGATTTCCCAGAAAAAACTCTTGGAGCGAATTCTACCCAAGAGACATGTATTTTACATAGATTCGCTCACCGTGATATTCTGTGTTCCGAACACGCTTCACATATCTTGGATTCGACAAATATTCACTACAGAGTTGTTAGCATGCGGATTACCGAACTACCATCCACCATCCAAGGCAGATTTAAACCGAGAATCTAGTAATCTGAGTTCGCAGGGTTTTCCTAAAGTCAGTTTCAAATATCAGGCCTATTTCTCAGGAAAAAACTCTTGGAGTGATTTCTAATCAAGAGAAATGTAATTTACATAAATTTCCTGCCCGTGAAATTCCGTGTTCCGAACATGCTACATGCATAATGATTCGACAAATATCCTCTACAAATTTGTTAGCATGTGGATTACCGAACTTTCATCACAATACATTGAGTATTGATCTTTAGAAGTATTTTCTCAGATTTTGCAGAGTTTTCCAAACGCTAGTTTCAAAAATGACGAAGTTTTTGCAGAAAAACTCTCTCAGAGAGTGTTCTACCCAATAGAGTAGTAATTTACATTTTTTCTATCACCGTGAAATTCCACGTTCTGAACACGGTACATGCACCACGGATTAGAAAAAGATTCTTTAATATGTTGTGAAAATGAGGATTACCGAACTTTCTTGCAACAAAAAGGCATATTTAAACCTACCAATACTACTCTTGTTTTGCAGATATTTTCAAAGTTCAGATTCGATAATCATGCAATTTTCGCAGAAAAATCCTCTTCTAGCTCGTTCTACTCAATAGAATTGTAATGTACATAGATTCATTACCGTGAAATTCCATTTTCCAAAAGCACTACTTGAATCACGGTTTACAAATTTATTACTACACTGTAATTAACATGTGGATTTCCGGGCTTTCATTCAACATTCAAGGCATATTGACACTTAGAAGCATTCTCTCAGATTTCACGCGATTCTCCTAATGGCAGTTTATAAAATGAGGCACATTTCGCAGAAAAATTCTCTTCAAGCGAGTTCTACCCAATAGACATGTAACTTACATTGTTTCCTTCACTATGACATTCCGTATTCAGAACACATTACATGCATCACGAATTCGACAATCATTCTTTAATGAGTGTGAGCATGTGGATTACCGAACTTTCATCCACCATACAAGGCATATTTACACCTAGAAGTAGTTATTCTGATTTCGCAGGTTTTTCCTAACATCCATTTTCGAAAATCATGAAAGTGTCACATAAACATTCCATTCAAGCGAATTCTATCAAGTAGAATCGTTATTTTCAGAGTTTCACTCACCGAGACTTTCCGTGTTCCGAAAATGTTACATTCATCACGGTTTCGACAAACATTATTTAATGAGCGTGAGCATGTGGATTACCGATTTTTCAACGACAATACAAGGCATATTTACACCTAGAAACATTTACTTAGATTTCGCAAGTTTTCCTAACGTCAGTTATGAAATCAGGCAGTTTTTGCAGAAAAATTCTCTTGGTGCATGTTCTATCCAATAGACATCTCATTTTCAAAAATACCGTCTCCGTAACATTCCGTGTTCCGAAAACGGTACATGCACCACGGATTCAACAAATATTCACTGCTGAGTTTTTAGCATGTGAATTACACATCTTTAATAACCCATTGAAGACATATTGTCACCTTAAAGCATTTACTCTGATTTTGCAGCATTTTCAAAACACCAGTTTCCAAACTGAGGCAGATTTTTCAGTAAAATGCTCCTGGAGCGTGTTCTAACCAAGAGATTTTTAATATACATATTTTCCCTCACCGTGACATTCCGTGTTCCGAACACGCTACATACATCACGGATTTGACAAACATTTTTAATGAGTTGTGTACATGTGTAATAAAGAAGTTTCATCCAACATACAAGGCATATTTATTCCTAGAAATATTAACTCTGATTTCGCAGGTTTTTCCTAATAACAGTTTCGAAAATCAGGCAGTTTTCAAAGCAAAAATCTGTTGGAGCGTGTTCTACACAATAGATATGTAAATTACATAGAGTCTCCCTCTGTGAAATTACGTGTCTTGAACACGATACATGCAGAGAATTTTCGACAAAAATACACTACAGTGTTGTTTGCATGTGGATTACAGGACTTTCATCACAGTAGTAGGCATATTGATGCTTAGAAGCTTTTTCTCTGATTTCACAGAGATTTTGAAACGCCAGTTTCGAAAATGAGGCAGATTACATGGCAGAAACCTCTTGGAGCTGGTTCTAACCAATAGACATGTAATTTACATGGATTCACTCACCGTGAAATTCCGTGTTCCGAACACGTTACATGCATCTCGGATGCGACAATTATTCACTACAGAGTAGTTAGCAAGAGGATTACAGCACTTTCATCCACCATACAAGGCTTACTGTCAATTTGAAAAATTTTCTCAGATTTCACAGCTTAGTTTTAATGTCAGTATTGAAAATGAGGCAGATTTGGCAGAAAAATGCTCTTGGAGCCAGTTCTACCCAAAAGATATGTAACTTACCTACTTTCAATCACCGGACATTCCATGTTCTGAACACATTACATGCACCACGGATTCAACAAACAATCTTTAATTAGTTGTGAACATGTGCATTAACGATCTTTAATCCACCTTACAGTGCATATTTATATATAGAAATTTTATTCTGATTTAGTAGATTTCTCCTAATGTCAGTCTCTAAAATCATGCAGTTTCCAAAGAAAAATCCTATTGGAGCGAGTTCTACCCAATAGACATGCACTTTGCAAAGAACCCTTCATCGTGAAATTCTGTGTAACGAAAAAGCTACATGCATCACGGATTCGACAAATATTCACTACAGAGTTGTTAGCATAAGGATTACCGAACTATCATCCATCATAAAAGCCATGTTGACACTTTGAAGCATTTTCTCATATTTCGAAAGAATTTCCTAATGCCAGTATGGAAAGGAGGCAGATTCGCAGAAAAATTCTTGTGGAGCGAGTACTTCCCAATAGAAATGTAATTTACATAATTTCACTCACAGTGACATTAAATTTTCGGAACACGCTACATGCATCAAGGATTCAACAAACTTTCTCAAATGAGTTGTGAACATGTAGATTACAGAACTTTCATCCACCATAAATGGCATATGTACAACTAGAAACATTAATTCTGAATTTGCAGCATTTTCCTAATGCCAGTTTCGAAAATAATTCCGTTTTCTCAGGAAAAAATTTTTGGGGCGAATTCTAACCTATAGGCGTGTAATTTACATAGATTCCATCGCCGGCATTTTCCGTGAAACCATCAGGCTACATGCATAATGCTTTCTACAAATATTCACCACAGATTTGTTTGCATGTGTTTTTACGATCTTGCATCACAATAAAAGGCAAATTGACACTTTGAAGCATTTTCACTGATTTTGCAGATATTTTCTAAAGCCAGTTTCAAAAATGAGGCAGATTTCCCAGAAAAATCTCTTGGAGCGAATTCTACCCAAGAGACATGTATTTTACATAGATTCGCTCACCGTGATATTCTGTGTTCCGAACACGCTTCACGTATCTCGGAGTTGACAAATATTCACTACAGATTTGTTAGCATGCGGATTACCGAACTACCATCCACCATCCAAGGCAGATTTAAACCGAGAATCTAGTAATCTGTGTTCGCAGGGTTTTCCTGAAGTCAGTTTCAAATATCAGGCTTATTTCTCAGGAAAAATCTCTTGGAGTGATTTCTAAACAAGAGAAATGTAATTTACATAAATTCCCTGCCCGTGAAATTCTGTGTTCCGAAAATGCTACATGCATAAAAGATTCGACAAATATTCTCTACAAATTTGTTAGCATGTGGATTACCGAACTTTCATCACAATACATTGAATATTGTTTCTTAGAAGTATTTTCTCAGATTTTGCAGCGTTTTCCAAACGCCAGTTTCAAAATTGATGAAGTTTTTGCAGAAAAACTTTCTCGGAGCGTGTTCTACCAATACAGTAGTAATTTACATTGTTTCTATCACCGTGAAATTCCACGTTCTGAACACGGTACATGCACCACGGATTAGAAAAAGATTCTTTAATATGTTGTGAAAATGAGGATTACCGAACTTTCTTTCAACATAAAGGCATATTTCAACCTACAAATACTTACTCTTGTTTGCAGTTTTTTCCAAACTTCAGATTCGATAATCATGCAATTTTTGCAGAAAAATTCTCTTCTAGCTCGTTCTAATCAATAGAATTGTAATTTACATAGATTCATTACCGTGAAATTCCATTTTCCAAAAGCGCTACTTGAATCACGGTTTACAAATTTATTACTACACTGTAATTAACATGTGGATTTCCGGGCTTTCATTCACCATTCAAGGCATATTGACACTTAGAAGCATTTTCTCAGATTTCACAGGGTTCTCCTTATGGCAGTTTGGAAAATGAGGCACATTTCGCAGAAAAATTCTCTTCAAGCGAGTTCTACCCAATAGACATGTAACTTACATTGTTTCCTTCATTATGACATTCCGTACTCCGAACACGTTACATGCATCTCAAATTCGACAAACATTCTTTAATGAGTGTGAGCATGTGGATTACCAAACTTTCATCCACCATACAAGGCATATTTACACCTAGAAGTAGTTATTCTGATTTCGCAGGTTTTTCCTAACATCCAGTTTGGAAAATCATGAAATTGTCACAGAAACATTCAATTCAAGCGAGTTCTATCCAGTAGAATTGTTATTTTCAGAGTTTCACTCACTGATACATTCCGTGTTCTAAAAACGTTACATTCATCACGGCTTCGATAAACATTATTTAATGACCGTGAGCATGTGGATTACCGATTTTTCAACCACAATACAAGGCACATTTACACCTAGAAACATTTACTTAGATTTCACAGGTTTTCCTAAAGTCAGTTACGAAAATCAGGGAGTTTTTGCAGAAAAATTCTCTTGGTGCATGTTCTATCCAATAAATATCTCATTTTCATAGATACGGTCACCGTAACATTCCGTGTTCCGAAAACGGTCCATGCACCACGGATTCAACAAATATTCACTACTCTGTTCTTTGTATGTGAATTACACATCTTTAATAACCCATTGAAGACATATTGTCACCTTAAAGCATTTACTCAGATTTTGCAGAATTTTCAAAACACCAGTTTCCAAACTGAGGCAGATTTTTCTGTAAAATTCTCCTGGAGCGTGTTCTAAACAAGAGATTTGTAATTTACATAGTTTCCCTCACCGTGACAGTCCGTGTTCCGAACACGCTAAATACATCACGGATTTGACAAACATTTTTAATGAGTTGTGTACATGTGTATTACAGAACTTTCATCCACCATACAAGGCATATTTACACCGAGAAGTAGTTATTCTGATTTCGCAGGTTTTTCCTAACATCCAGTTTGGAAAATCATGAAATTGTCGCAGAAACATTCAATTCAAGCGAGTTCTATCCAGTAGAATTGTTATTTTCAGAGTTTCACTCACTGATACATTCCGTGTTCTAAAAACGTTACATTTATCACGGCTTCGACAAACATTATTTAATGAGCGTGAGCATGTGGATTACCGATTTTTCAAACACAATACAAGGCACATTTACACCTACAAACATTTACTTAGATTTCACAGGTTTTCCTAACGTCAGTTACGAAAATCAGGGAGTTTTTGCCGAAAAATTCTCTTGGTGCATGTTCTATCCAATAAACATCTCATTTTCATAGATACGGTCACCGTAACATTCCGTGTTCCGAAAACGGTCCATGCACCACCGATTCAACAAATATTCACTTCTGAGTTCTTAGCATGTGAATTACACATCTTTAATAACCCATTGAAGACATATTGTCACCTTAAAGCATTTACTCAGATTTTGCAGAATTTTCAAAACACCAGTTTCCAAACTGAGGCAGATTTTTCTGTAAAATTCTCCTGGAGCGTGTTCTAAACAAGAGATTTGTAATTTACATAGTTTCCCTCACCGTGACAGTCCGTGTTCTGAACACGCTAAATACATCACGGATTTGACAAACATATTTAATGAGTTGTGTACATGTGTATTACAGAACTTTCATCAACCTTACAAGGCATATTTACACCTAGAAATATTAACTCTTAGTTCGCAGGATTTTACTAATAGCAGTTTCGAAATTCAGGCAGTTTTCAAAGGAAAAAACTGTTCGAGCGTGTTCTACCCAATAGATATGTTAATTACATACAGTCTCCCGCTGTGAAATTACGTGTTTTGAACACGCTACATGCAGAAAAGATTCGAAAATATACACTACAGTGTTGTTGCATGTGGATTACAGGACTTTCATCACAGAAGTAGGCATATAGATGCTTAGAAATTTTTCTCTGATTTCACAGAGCTTTCGAAATGCCAGTTTCAAAAATAAGGCAGATTTCATGGCAGAAACTTCTCGGAGTGGGTTCAAACCAATAGACATGTAATTTACATGAATTCGCTCACCGTGAAATTCCGTGTTCCGAACACGCTACATGCATCTCGGATGCGACAATTATTCACTACAGAGTTGTTAGCAAGTGGATTACAACACTTTCATCCACCATAAAAGGCTTTATGACACTTTGAAGAATTTTTTCAGATTTCACAGTTTACTTTTAATGCCAGGTTTGAAAATGAGGCAGTTTTGGCAGAAAAATGCTCTTGGAGCCAGTTCTACCCAAGAGGTATGTAACTTACCTAGTTTCAATCACCGTGACATTCCATGTTCTGAACACATTACATGCACCACGGATTCAACAAACATTCTTTAATGAGTTGTGAACATGTGTATTAACAAACTTTCATCCACCTTACAGTGCATATTTATACATAGAAATTTTATTCTGATTTAGTAGATTTCTCCTAATGTCAGTCTCTAAAATCATGCAGTTTCCACAGAAAAATCCTCTTGGAGCGAGTGCTACCCAATAGACATGCAATTTACATAGAACTCATCATCGTGACATTCCGTGTTCCGAAAAACCTACATGCATCACGGATTCGACAAATATTCACTACAGAGTTGTTAGAATAAGGATTATCGAACTTTCATCCACCATATAAGCCATGTTGACACTTTGAAACATTTTCTCATATTTCAAAAGATTTTCCTAATGCCAGTTTTGAAAAGGGGGCAGATTCGCAGAAAAATCCTTGTGGAGCGTGTACTTCCCAATAGAATTGTAGTTTACATAATTTCCCTCAGAGTGACATTCCATTTTCCGAACACGCTACATGCATCAAGGTTTCAACAAACTTTCTCAAATGAGTTGTGAACATGTAGATTACAGAACTTTCATCCACCATAAATGGCATATATACACCTAGAAACATTAACTCTGGATTTGCAGCATTTTCCTAATGCCAGTTTCGAAAATCATTCCGTTTTCTCAGGAAAATATTTTTGAAGTGAATTCTAACAAATAGGCGTGTAAATTACATAGATCACATCGCCGGCATTTTCCGTGAACCATCAGGCTACATGCGTAATGCTTTCTACAAATATTCACCACAGATTTGTTTGCATGTGTTTTTACGATCTTGCATCACAATACAAGGCATATTGAAACTTTGAAGCATTTTCACTGATTTTGCTGATATTTTCTAAAGCCAGTTTTAAAAATGAGGTAGATTTCCCAGAAAAATCTCTTGGAGCGAATTCTACCCAAGAGACATGTATTTTACATAGATTCGCTCACCGTGATATTCTGTGTTCCAAACACGCTTCACGTATCTCGGATTCGACAAATATTCACTACAGAGTTGTTAGCATGCGGATTACCGAACTACCATCCACCATCCAAGGCAGATTTAAACCGAGAATCTAGTAATCTGAGTTCGCAGGGTTTTCCTAAAGTCAGTTTCAAATATCAGGCCTATTTCTCAGGAAAAAACTCTTGGAGTGATTTCTAATCAAGAGAAATGTAATTTACATAAATTTCCTGCCCGTGAAATTCCGTGTTCCGAACATGCTACATGCATAATGATTCGACAAATATCCTCTACAAATTTGTTAGCATGTGGATTACCGAACTTTCATCACAATACATTGAGTATTGATCTTTAGAAGTATTTTCTCAGATTTTGCAGAGTTTTCCAAACGCTAGTTTCAAAAATGACGAAGTTTTTGCAGAAAAACTCTCTCAGAGAGTGTTCTACCCAATAGAGTAGTAATTTACATTGTTTCTATCACCGTGAAATTCCACGTTCTGAACACAGTACATGCACCACGGATTAGAAAAAGATTCTTTAATATGTTGTGAAAATGAGGATTACCGAACTTTCTTGCAACAAAAAGGCATATTTAAACCCACCAATACTACTCTTGTTTTGCAGTTTTTTCCAAACTTCAGATTCGATAATCATGCAATTTTCGCAGAAAAATTCTCTTCTAGCTCGTTCTACTCAATAGAATTGTAATTTACATAGATTCATTACCGTGAAATTCCATTTTCCAAAAGCGCTACTTGAATCACGGTTTACAAAATAATTACTACACTGTTATTAACATGTGTATTACCGGGCTTTCATTCAACGTTCAAGGCATATTGACACTTAGAAGCATTTTCTCAGATTTCACAGGGTTCTCCTAATGGCAGTTTGGAAAATGAGGCACATTTGGCAGAAAAAATCTCTTCAAGCGAGTTCTACCCAATAGACATATAACTTACATTGTTTCCTTCATTATGACATTCCGTACTCCGAACACGTTACATGCATCTCAAATTCGACAAACATTCTTTAATGAGTGTGAGCATGTTGATTACCAAACTTTCATCCACCATAGAAGGCGTATTTACACCTAGAAGTAGTTATTCTGATTTCGCAGGTTTTTCTTAACATCCAGTTTCGAAAATCATGAAATTGTCGCAGAAACATTCAATTCAAGCGAGTTCTATCCAGTAGAATTGTTATTTTCAGAGTTTCACTCACCGAGACATTCCGTGTTCCGAAAAAGTTACATTCATCACGGCTTCGACAAACATTATTTAATGACTGTGAGCATGTGGATTACCGATTTTTCAACGACAATACAAAGCATATTTTCACCTAGAAACATTTACTTAGATTTCGCAGGTTTTCCTAACGTCAGTTTCGAAATCAGGCAGTTTTTGCAGAAAAATTCTCTTGGTGCATGTTCTATCCAATAGACATCTCATTTACATAGATACCGTCACCGTAACATTCCGTGTTCCGAAAACGGTACACGCACCACGGATTCAACAAATATTCACTGCTGAGTTTTTAGCATGTGAATTACACATCTTTAATAACCCATTGAAGACATATTGTCACCTTAAAGCATTTACTCTGATTTTGCAGCATTTTCAAAACACCAGTTTCCAAACTGAGGCAGATTTTTCAGTAAAATGCTCCTGGAGCGTGTTCTAACCAAGAGATTTTTAATATACATATTTTCCCTCACCGTGACATTCCGTGTTCCGAACACGCTACATACATCACGGATTTGACAAACATTTTTAATGAGTTGTGTACATGTGTAATAAAGAAGTTTCATCCAACATACAAGGCATATTTATTCCTAGAAATATTAACTCTGATTTCGCAGGTTTTTCCTAATAACAGTTTCGAAAATCAGGCAGTTTTCAAAGCAAAAATCTGTTGGAGCGTGTTCTACACAATAGATATGTAAATTACATAGAGTCTCCCTCTGTGAAATTACGTGTCTTGAACACGATACATGCAGAGAATTTTCGACAAAAATACACTACAGTGTTGTTTGCATGTGGATTACAGGACTTTCATCACAGTAGTAGGCATATTGATGCTTAGAAGCTTTTTCTCTGATTTCACAGAGATTTTGAAACGCCAGTTTCGAAAATGAGGCAGATTACATGGCAGAAACCTCTTGGAGCTGGTTCTAACCAATAGACATGTAATTTACATGGATTCACTCACCGTGAAATTCCGTGTTCCGAACACGTTACATGCATCTCGGATGCGACAATTATTCACTACAGAGTAGTTAGCAAGAGGATTACAGCACTTTCATCCACCATACAAGGCTTACTGTCAATTTGAAAAATTTTCTCAGATTTCACAGCTTAGTTTTAATGTCAGTATTGAAAATGAGGCAGATTTGGCAGAAAAATGCTCTTGGAGCCAGTTCTACCCAAAAGATATGTAACTTACCTACTTTCAATCACCGGACATTCCATGTTCTGAACACATTACATGCACCACGGATTCAACAAACAATCTTTAATTAGTTGTGAACATGTGCATTAACGATCTTTAATCCACCTTACAGTGCATATTTATATATAGAAATTTTATTCTGATTTAGTAGATTTCTCCTAATGTCAGTCTCTAAAATCATGCAGTTTCCAAAGAAAAATCCTATTGGAGCGAGTTCTACCCAATAGACATGCACTTTGCAAAGAACCCTTCATCGTGAAATTCTGTGTAACGAAAAAGCTACATGCATCACGGATTCGACAAATATTCACTACAGAGTTGTTAGCATAAGGATTACCGAACTATCATCCATCATAAAAGCCATGTTGACACTTTGAAGCATTTTCTCATATTTCGAAAGAATTTCCTAATGCCAGTATGGAAAGGAGGCAGATTCGCAGAAAAATTCTTGTGGAGCGAGTACTTCCCAATAGAAATGTAATTTACATAATTTCACTCACAGTGACATTAAATTTTCGGAACACGCTACATGCATCAAGGATTCAACAAACTTTCTCAAATGAGTTGTGAACATGTAGATTACAGAACTTTCATCCACCATAAATGGCATATGTACAACTAGAAACATTAATTCTGAATTTGCAGCATTTTCCTAATGCCAGTTTCGAAAATAATTCCGTTTTCTCAGGAAAAAATTTTTGGGGCGAATTCTAACCTATAGGCGTGTAATTTACATAGATTCCATCGCCGGCATTTTCCGTGAAACCATCAGGCTACATGCATAATGCTTTCTACAAATATTCACCACAGATTTGTTTGCATGTGTTTTTACGATCTTGCATCACAATAAAAGGCAAATTGACACTTTGAAGCATTTTCACTGATTTTGCAGATATTTTCTAAAGCCAGTTTCAAAAATGAGGCAGATTTCCCAGAAAAATCTCTTGGAGCGAATTCTACCCAAGAGACATGTATTTTACATAGATTCGCTCACCGTGATATTCTGTGTTCCGAACACGCTTCACGTATCTCGGAGTTGACAAATATTCACTACAGATTTGTTAGCATGCGGATTACCGAACTACCATCCACCATCCAAGGCAGATTTAAACCGAGAATCTAGTAATCTGTGTTCGCAGGGTTTTCCTGAAGTCAGTTTCAAATATCAGGCTTATTTCTCAGGAAAAATCTCTTGGAGTGATTTCTAAACAAGAGAAATGTAATTTACATAAATTCCCTGCCCGTGAAATTCTGTGTTCCGAAAATGCTACATGCATAAAAGATTCGACAAATATTCTCTACAAATTTGTTAGCATGTGGATTACCGAACTTTCATCACAATACATTGAATATTGTTTCTTAGAAGTATTTTCTCAGATTTTGCAGCGTTTTCCAAACGCCAGTTTCAAAATTGATGAAGTTTTTGCAGAAAAACTTTCTCGGAGCGTGTTCTACCAATACAGTAGTAATTTACATTGTTTCTATCACCGTGAAATTCCACGTTCTGAACACGGTACATGCACCACGGATTAGAAAAAGATTCTTTAATATGTTGTGAAAATGAGGATTACCGAACTTTCTTTCAACATAAAGGCATATTTCAACCTACAAATACTTACTCTTGTTTGCAGTTTTTTCCAAACTTCAGATTCGATAATCATGCAATTTTTGCAGAAAAATTCTCTTCTAGCTCGTTCTAATCAATAGAATTGTAATTTACATAGATTCATTACCGTGAAATTCCATTTTCCAAAAGCGCTACTTGAATCACGGTTTACAAATTTATTACTACACTGTAATTAACATGTGGATTTCCGGGCTTTCATTCACCATTCAAGGCATATTGACACTTAGAAGCATTTTCTCAGATTTCACAGGGTTCTCCTTATGGCAGTTTGGAAAATGAGGCACATTTCGCAGAAAAATTCTCTTCAAGCGAGTTCTACCCAATAGACATGTAACTTACATTGTTTCCTTCATTATGACATTCCGTACTCCGAACACGTTACATGCATCTCAAATTCGACAAACATTCTTTAATGAGTGTGAGCATGTGGATTACCAAACTTTCATCCACCATACAAGGCATATTTACACCTAGAAGTAGTTATTCTGATTTCGCAGGTTTTTCCTAACATCCAGTTTGGAAAATCATGAAATTGTCACAGAAACATTCAATTCAAGCGAGTTCTATCCAGTAGAATTGTTATTTTCAGAGTTTCACTCACTGATACATTCCGTGTTCTAAAAACGTTACATTCATCACGGCTTCGATAAACATTATTTAATGACCGTGAGCATGTGGATTACCGATTTTTCAACCACAATACAAGGCACATTTACACCTAGAAACATTTACTTAGATTTCACAGGTTTTCCTAAAGTCAGTTACGAAAATCAGGGAGTTTTTGCAGAAAAATTCTCTTGGTGCATGTTCTATCCAATAAATATCTCATTTTCATAGATACGGTCACCGTAACATTCCGTGTTCCGAAAACGGTCCATGCACCACGGATTCAACAAATATTCACTACTCTGTTCTTTGTATGTGAATTACACATCTTTAATAACCCATTGAAGACATATTGTCACCTTAAAGCATTTACTCAGATTTTGCAGAATTTTCAAAACACCAGTTTCCAAACTGAGGCAGATTTTTCTGTAAAATTCTCCTGGAGCGTGTTCTAAACAAGAGATTTGTAATTTACATAGTTTCCCTCACCGTGACAGTCCGTGTTCCGAACACGCTAAATACATCACGGATTTGACAAACATTTTTAATGAGTTGTGTACATGTGTATTACAGAACTTTCATCCACCATACAAGGCATATTTACACCGAGAAGTAGTTATTCTGATTTCGCAGGTTTTTCCTAACATCCAGTTTGGAAAATCATGAAATTGTCGCAGAAACATTCAATTCAAGCGAGTTCTATCCAGTAGAATTGTTATTTTCAGAGTTTCACTCACTGATACATTCCGTGTTCTAAAAACGTTACATTTATCACGGCTTCGACAAACATTATTTAATGAGCGTGAGCATGTGGATTACCGATTTTTCAAACACAATACAAGGCACATTTACACCTACAAACATTTACTTAGATTTCACAGGTTTTCCTAACGTCAGTTACGAAAATCAGGGAGTTTTTGCCGAAAAATTCTCTTGGTGCATGTTCTATCCAATAAACATCTCATTTTCATAGATACGGTCACCGTAACATTCCGTGTTCCGAAAACGGTCCATGCACCACCGATTCAACAAATATTCACTTCTGAGTTCTTAGCATGTGAATTACACATCTTTAATAACCCATTGAAGACATATTGTCACCTTAAAGCATTTACTCAGATTTTGCAGAATTTTCAAAACACCAGTTTCCAAACTGAGGCAGATTTTTCTGTAAAATTCTCCTGGAGCGTGTTCTAAACAAGAGATTTGTAATTTACATAGTTTCCCTCACCGTGACAGTCCGTGTTCTGAACACGCTAAATACATCACGGATTTGACAAACATATTTAATGAGTTGTGTACATGTGTATTACAGAACTTTCATCAACCTTACAAGGCATATTTACACCTAGAAATATTAACTCTTAGTTCGCAGGATTTTACTAATAGCAGTTTCGAAATTCAGGCAGTTTTCAAAGGAAAAAACTGTTCGAGCGTGTTCTACCCAATAGATATGTTAATTACATACAGTCTCCCGCTGTGAAATTACGTGTTTTGAACACGCTACATGCAGAAAAGATTCGAAAATATACACTACAGTGTTGTTGCATGTGGATTACAGGACTTTCATCACAGAAGTAGGCATATAGATGCTTAGAAATTTTTCTCTGATTTCACAGAGCTTTCGAAATGCCAGTTTCAAAAATAAGGCAGATTTCATGGCAGAAACTTCTCGGAGTGGGTTCAAACCAATAGACATGTAATTTACATGAATTCGCTCACCGTGAAATTCCGTGTTCCGAACACGCTACATGCATCTCGGATGCGACAATTATTCACTACAGAGTTGTTAGCAAGTGGATTACAACACTTTCATCCACCATAAAAGGCTTTATGACACTTTGAAGAATTTTTTCAGATTTCACAGTTTACTTTTAATGCCAGGTTTGAAAATGAGGCAGTTTTGGCAGAAAAATGCTCTTGGAGCCAGTTCTACCCAAGAGGTATGTAACTTACCTAGTTTCAATCACCGTGACATTCCATGTTCTGAACACATTACATGCACCACGGATTCAACAAACATTCTTTAATGAGTTGTGAACATGTGTATTAACAAACTTTCATCCACCTTACAGTGCATATTTATACATAGAAATTTTATTCTGATTTAGTAGATTTCTCCTAATGTCAGTCTCTAAAATCATGCAGTTTCCACAGAAAAATCCTCTTGGAGCGAGTGCTACCCAATAGACATGCAATTTACATAGAACTCATCATCGTGACATTCCGTGTTCCGAAAAACCTACATGCATCACGGATTCGACAAATATTCACTACAGAGTTGTTAGAATAAGGATTATCGAACTTTCATCCACCATATAAGCCATGTTGACACTTTGAAACATTTTCTCATATTTCAAAAGATTTTCCTAATGCCAGTTTTGAAAAGGGGGCAGATTCGCAGAAAAATCCTTGTGGAGCGTGTACTTCCCAATAGAATTGTAGTTTACATAATTTCCCTCAGAGTGACATTCCATTTTCCGAACACGCTACATGCATCAAGGTTTCAACAAACTTTCTCAAATGAGTTGTGAACATGTAGATTACAGAACTTTCATCCACCATAAATGGCATATATACACCTAGAAACATTAACTCTGGATTTGCAGCATTTTCCTAATGCCAGTTTCGAAAATCATTCCGTTTTCTCAGGAAAATATTTTTGAAGTGAATTCTAACAAATAGGCGTGTAAATTACATAGATCACATCGCCGGCATTTTCCGTGAACCATCAGGCTACATGCGTAATGCTTTCTACAAATATTCACCACAGATTTGTTTGCATGTGTTTTTACGATCTTGCATCACAATACAAGGCATATTGAAACTTTGAAGCATTTTCACTGATTTTGCTGATATTTTCTAAAGCCAGTTTTAAAAATGAGGTAGATTTCCCAGAAAAATCTCTTGGAGCGAATTCTACCCAAGAGACATGTATTTTACATAGATTCGCTCACCGTGATATTCTGTGTTCCAAACACGCTTCACGTATCTCGGATTCGACAAATATTCACTACAGAGTTGTTAGCATGCGGATTACCGAACTACCATCCACCATCCAAGGCAGATTTAAACCGAGAATCTAGTAATCTGAGTTCGCAGGGTTTTCCTAAAGTCAGTTTCAAATATCAGGCCTATTTCTCAGGAAAAAACTCTTGGAGTGATTTCTAATCAAGAGAAATGTAATTTACATAAATTTCCTGCCCGTGAAATTCCGTGTTCCGAACATGCTACATGCATAATGATTCGACAAATATCCTCTACAAATTTGTTAGCATGTGGATTACCGAACTTTCATCACAATACATTGAGTATTGATCTTTAGAAGTATTTTCTCAGATTTTGCAGAGTTTTCCAAACGCTAGTTTCAAAAATGACGAAGTTTTTGCAGAAAAACTCTCTCAGAGAGTGTTCTACCCAATAGAGTAGTAATTTACATTGTTTCTATCACCGTGAAATTCCACGTTCTGAACACAGTACATGCACCACGGATTAGAAAAAGATTCTTTAATATGTTGTGAAAATGAGGATTACCGAACTTTCTTGCAACAAAAAGGCATATTTAAACCCACCAATACTACTCTTGTTTTGCAGTTTTTTCCAAACTTCAGATTCGATAATCATGCAATTTTCGCAGAAAAATTCTCTTCTAGCTCGTTCTACTCAATAGAATTGTAATTTACATAGATTCATTACCGTGAAATTCCATTTTCCAAAAGCGCTACTTGAATCACGGTTTACAAAATAATTACTACACTGTTATTAACATGTGTATTACCGGGCTTTCATTCAACGTTCAAGGCATATTGACACTTAGAAGCATTTTCTCAGATTTCACAGGGTTCTCCTAATGGCAGTTTGGAAAATGAGGCACATTTGGCAGAAAAAATCTCTTCAAGCGAGTTCTACCCAATAGACATATAACTTACATTGTTTCCTTCATTATGACATTCCGTACTCCGAACACGTTACATGCATCTCAAATTCGACAAACATTCTTTAATGAGTGTGAGCATGTTGATTACCAAACTTTCATCCACCATAGAAGGCGTATTTACACCTAGAAGTAGTTATTCTGATTTCGCAGGTTTTTCTTAACATCCAGTTTCGAAAATCATGAAATTGTCGCAGAAACATTCAATTCAAGCGAGTTCTATCCAGTAGAATTGTTATTTTCAGAGTTTCACTCACCGAGACATTCCGTGTTCCGAAAAAGTTACATTCATCACGGCTTCGACAAACATTATTTAATGACTGTGAGCATGTGGATTACCGATTTTTCAACGACAATACAAAGCATATTTTCACCTAGAAACATTTACTTAGATTTCGCAGGTTTTCCTAACGTCAGTTTCGAAATCAGGCAGTTTTTGCAGAAAAATTCTCTTGGTGCATGTTCTATCCAATAGACATCTCATTTACATAGATACCGTCACCGTAACATTCCGTGTTCCGAAAACGGTACACGCACCACGGATTCAACAAATATTCACTGCTGAGATTTTAGTATGTGAATTAAACATCTTTAATAACCCATTGAAGACATATTGTCACCTTAAAGCATTTACTCAGATTTTGCAGCATTTTCAAAACACCAGTTTCCAAACTGAGGCAGATTTTTCAGTAAAATGCTCCTGGAGCGTGTTCTAACCAAGTGATTTGTAAAATACATAGTTTCCCTCACCGTGACAATCCGTGTTCCGAACACGCTACATACATCACGGATTTGACAAACATTTTTAATGAGTTGTGTACATGTGTAATAAAGAAGTTTCATCCACCATACCAGGCATGTTAATTCCTAGAAATATTAACTCTGATTTCGCAGGGATTTCGTAATAACAGTTTTGAAATTCAGGCATTTTTCAAAGCAAAAACCTGTTGGAGCGTGTTCTACATAAAAGATATATAAATTACATAGAGTCTCCCTCTGTGAAATTACGTGTCTTGAACACGATACATGCAGACAATTTTCGACAAAAATACACTACATTGTTGTTTGCATTTGGATTACAGGACTTTCAACACAGTAGTAGGCATATTGATGCTTAGAAGCTTTTTCTCTGATTTCACAGAGCTTTCGAAACGCCAGTTTCGAAATTGAGGCAGATTACTTGGCAGAAACCTCTTGGAGCGGGTTCTAACCAATAGACATGTAATTTACATGGATTCGCTCACCGTGAAATTCCGTGTTCCGAACACGCTACATGCATCTCGGATGCGACAATTATTCACTACAGAGTTGTTAGCAAGTGGATTACAGCACTTTCATCCACCATACAAGGCTTATTGACACTTGGAAGAATTTTTTCAGATTTCAAACATTAGTTTGAACGCCAGTTTTGAAAATGAGGCAGATTTGGCAGAAAAATGCTCTTGGAGCCAGTTCTACCCAAAAGATATGTAACTTACCTACATTCAATCACCGGACATTCCAGTTTCTGTACACATTCCATGCACCACGGATTCAACAAACAATCTTTAATGAGTTGTGAACATGTGTATTAACGAACTTTAATCCACCTTACAGTGCATATTTATATATAGAAATTTTATTCTGATTTAGTAGATTTCTCCTAATGTCAGTCTCTGAAATCATGCAGTTTCCACAGAAAAATCCTATTGGAGCGAGTCCTACCCAATAGACATGCACTTTGCATATAACCCTTCATCGTGAAATTCTGTGTAACGGAAAAGCTACATGCATCATGGATTCGACCAATATTCACTACAGAGTTGTTAGCATAAGGATTACCGAACTTTCATTCATCATAAAAGCCATGTTGACACTTTGAAGCATTTTCTCATATTTCAAAAGATTTTCCTAATGCCAGTTTGGAAAGGAGGCACATTCGCAGAAAAATTCTTGTGGAGCGAGTACTTCCCAATAGAAATTTAATTTACATAGTTTCCCTCACAGTGACATTCCATTTTCTGAACACGCTACATGCATCCAGGTTTCAACAAACTTTCTCGAATGAGTTGTGAACATGTAGATTACAGAACTTTCATCCACCATAAATGGCATATATACAACTAGAAACATTAACTCTGAATTTGCAGCATTTTCCTAATGCCAGTTTCGAAATTAGGCCGTTTTCTCAGGAAAATATTTTTGGAGCGACTTCTAACCAATAGGCGTGTAATTTACATAGATTCCTTCGCCGGCATTTTCCGTGAAACCATCAGACTACATGCATAATGCTTTCTACAAATATTCACCACAGATTTGTTTGCATGTGTTTTTACGATCTTGCATCACAATACAAGGCATATTGACACTTTGAAGCATTTTCACTGATTTTGCAGATATTTTCAAAAGCCAGTTTCAAAAATGAGGCAGATTTCTCAGAAAAAACTCTTGGAGCGAATTCTACCCAAGAGACATGTATTTTACACAGATTCGCTCACCGTGATATTCTGTGTTCCGAACACGCTTCACGTATCTCGGATTTGACAAATATTCACTACAGAGTTGTTAGCATGCGGATTACCGAACTACCATCCACATCCAAGTCAGATTTAAACCGAGAATCTAGTCATCTGAGTTCGCAGTGTTTTCCTAAATTCAGTTTCATATATCAGACCTATTTCTCAGGAAAAATCTCTTGGAGTGATTTCTAACCAAGAGAAATGTAATTTACATAAATTCCCTGCCCGTGAAATTCCGTGTTCCGAACATGCTACATGCATAAAGGATTCGACAAATATTCTCTACAAATTTGTTAGCATGTGGATTACCGAACTTTCATCACAATACATTGAGTATTGATCCTTAGAATTATTTTCACAGATTTTGCAGCGTTTTCCAAACGCCAGTTTCAAAAACGATGAAGTTATTGCAGAAAAACACTCTTGGAGCGTGTTCTACCCAATAGAGTAGTAATTTACATTGTTTCAATCACCGTGAAATTCCACGTTCTGAACACGGTACATGCACCACGGATTAGAAAAAGATTCTTTAATATGTTGTGAAAATGAGGATTACCGAACTTTCTTTCAACATAAAGGCATATTTCAACGTACAAATACTTACTCTTGTTTTGCAGTCTTTTCCAAACTTCAGATTCTATAATCATGCAATTTTCGCAGAAAAATTCTCTTCTAGCTCGTTCTAATCAATAGAATTGTAATTTACATAGATTCATTACCGTGAAATTCCATTTTCCAAAAGCGCTACTTGAATCACGGTTTACAAATTTATTACTTAACTGTAATTAACATGTGGATTTCCGGGCTTTGATTCACCATTCAAGGCATATTGACACTTAGAAGAATTTTCTCAGATTTCACAGTGTTCTCCTAATGGCAGTTTGGAAAATGAGGCACATTTCGCAGAAAAATTCTCTTCAAGCGAGTTCTACCCAATAGACATGTAACTTACATTGTTTCCTTCATTATGACATTCCGTTCTCCGAACACATTACATGCATCTCAAATTCGACAAACATTCTTTAATGAGTGTGAGCATGTGGATTACCGAACTTTCATCCACCATACAAGGCATATTTACACCTAGAAGTAGTTATTCTGATTTCGCAGGTTTTTCCTAACATCCAGTTTTGAAAATCATGAAATTGTCGCAGAAACATTCATTTCAAGCGAGTTCTATCCAATAGAATTATTATTTTCAGAGTTTCACTCACTGAGACATTCCGTGTTCTTAAAACGTTACATTCATCACGGCTTCGACAAACATTATTTAATGACTGTGAGCATGTGGATTACCGATTTTTCAGCCACAATAAAAGGCACATTTACACCTAGACACATTTACTTAGATTTCACAGGTTTTCCTATCGTCAGTTACGAAAATCAGGGAGTTTTTGCAGAAAAATTCTCTTGGTGCATGTTCTATCCAATAGACATCTCATTTTCAAAAATACCGTCTCCGTAACATTCCGTGTTCCGAAAACGGTACATGCACCACGGATTCAACAAATATTCACTGCTCTGTTCTTTGCATGTGAATTAAACATCTTTAATAACCCATTGAAGACATATTGTCACCTTAAAGCATTTACTCAGATTTTGCAGAATTTTCAAAACACCAGTTTCCAAACTGAGGCAGATTTTTCAGTAAAATGCTCCTGGAGCGTTTTCTAAACAAGTGATTTGTAATTTACATAGATTCCCTCACTGTGAAAATCCGTGTTCCGAACACGCTAAATAAATCACGGATTTGGCAAACATATTTAATGAGTTGTGTACATGTGTATTACAGAACTTTCATCCACCATACAAGGCACATTGATATCTAGAAACATTAACTCTGAGTTCGCAACATTTCCTAATAGCAGTTTCGAAAATCAGGCAGTTTTCAAAGGAAAAAACTGTTGGAGCGTGTACTACCCAATAGATATGTTAATTACATAGAATCTCCCGCTGTGAAATTACATGTTTTGAACACGCTACATGCAGAAAAGTTTCGAAAAAATACAATACAGAGTTGCTTGCATGTGGATTACAGGACTTTCCACTATAGAAGGCATATAGATGCTTAGAAGCATTTTCTGTGATTTCACAGAGTTTTCCAAATGCCAGTTTCGAAAATGAGGCAGATTTCACGGCAAAAACCTCTTGGAGCGGGTTCTAACTAATAGACATGTAATTTACATGGATTCGCTCACCATCAAATTCCATGTTCCGAACATGTTACATGCATCTTGGATGTGACAAATATTCACTACAGAGTTGTTAGCAAGTGGATTACAGCACTTTCATCCACCATAAAAACCTTACTGACACTTTGAAGAATTTTCTCAGATTTCACACATTAGTTTGAACGCCAGTTTTGAAAATGAGGCAGATTTGGCAGAAAAATGCTCTTGGAGCCAGTTCTACCCAAAAGATAGGTAATTTCACTACTTCCAATCACCGTGACATTCCGTGTTCTGAACACGTTACATGCACCATGGATTCTACAAACATTCTTAAATGAGTTGTGAACATGTGTATTAACGAACTTTAATCCACCATACAGTGCATATTTATACATAGAAATTTTATTCTGATTTAGTATTATTCTCCTAAAGTCAGTCTCTAAAATCATGCAGTTTCCACAGTAAAATCCTATTGGAGCGAGTTCTACCCAATAGACATGCAATTTACATAGAACCCGTCATCGTGAAATTCCGTGTTCCGAAAAAGTTACATGCATCACGGATTCGACAAATATTCACTACAGAGTTGTTAGCATAAGGATTACCGAACTTTCATCCACCATAAAAGCCATGTTGACAATTTGAAGCATTTTCTCACATTTCGAAAGTTTTTCCTAATGCCAGTTTTGAAAAGGAGGTAGATTCGCAGAAAAATTCTCGTGGAGCGAGTACATCCCAACAGAATTGTATTTACATAGTTTTCCTCACAGTGACATTCTATTTTCCGAACACGCTACATGCATCCAGGTTTCAACAAACTTTCTCAAATGATTTGTGAACATGTAGATTACAGAACTTTCATCCACCATACATGGCATATATACACCTAGAAACATTAACTCTGGATTTGCAGCATTTTCCTAATGCCAGTTTGGAAAATCAGGCCGTTTTCTCAGGGAAAAATTTTTGAAGCGAATTCTAACCAATAGGTGTGTAATTTACATAGATTCCATCGCCGGGATTTTCCGTGATATGATCACACTGCATGCATAATGCTTTCTAAAAATATTCACCACAGATTTTTTTGCATGTGGTTTTAAGATCTTGCATCACAATACAAGGCATATTGACACTTTGAAGCATTTTCTCTGACTTTGCAGAGATTTTCAAATGCCAGGTTCAAAAATGAGGCAGATTTCTCAGTAAAAACTATTAGAAAAATTCTACCCAAGAGACATGTATTTTACATAGATTCGCTCACCGTGATATTCTGTGTTCCGAACACACTTCACGTATCTCAGATTCGACAAATATTCACTACAGAGTAGTTAGCATGCGAAATACCGAGCTTTCATCCACCATAAAAGGCAGATGTACACCGAGAATCTATTAATCTGGGTTCGCAGGTTTTTCCTAACACCAGTTTCGAAGATCAGGCTGATTTCTCAGGAAATAACTCTTGGAGTGATTTCTAACCAAGGGAAATGTAATTTACATAAATTCCCTGGCCGTGAAATTCCGTGTTCCGAACATGTTACATGCATAAACGATTCGACAAATATTCACTACAAATTTGTTAGCATTTGGATTACCAAACTATCATCACAATACATTGAATATTGATTCTTAGAAGTATTTTCTCAGATTTTGCAGCGTTTTCCAAACGCCAGTTTCAAAAATGACGAAGTTTTCGCAGAAAAACACTCTCGGAGCGAGTTCTACCCAATAGAGAAGTAATTTACATTATTTCAATCACCGTGAAATTCCACGTTCTGAACACTGTACATGCACCACGGATTAGAAAAAGATTCTTTAATATGTTGTGAAAATGTGGATTACCGAACTTTCTTGCAACATAAAGGCACATTTACACCTACAAATATTTACTCTCCTTTTGCACCTTTTTCCAAACTTCAGATTCGATAACCATGCAATTTTCACAGAAAAATTCTCTTCTAGCTCGTTCTACTCAATAGAATTGTAATTTACATAGTTTCATTACCGTGAAATTCCATTTTCCAAAAGCACTACTTGAATCACGGTTTACAAAATAATTACTACACTCTTATTAACATGTGGATTACCGGACTTTCATTCACCATTCAAGGCATATTGACACTTAGAAGCATTTTCTCAGATTTCACAGGGTTCTCTTAATGGCAGTTTTGAAAATGAGGCACATTTCGCAGAAAAATACTCTTCAAGCGATTTCTACCCAATAGATATGTAACGTACATTGTTTCCTTCACTATGACATTCCGTATTCCGAACACATCACATGCATCACGAATTGGACAAACATTCTTTAATGAGTGTGAGCATGTGGATTACCGAACTTTCATCCACCATACAAGGCATATTTACACCTAGAAGTAGTTATTCTGATTTCGCAGGTTTTTCCTAACATCCAGTTTTGAAAATCATGAAATTGTCGCAGAAACATTCAATTCAAGCGAGTTCTATCCAGCAGAATTTTTATTTTCAGAGTTTAACTCACTGAGACATTCCGTGTTCTAAAAACGTTACATTTATCACGGCTTCGACAAACATTATTTAATGAGCGTGAGCATGTGGATTACCAATTTTTCAACCACAATACAAGGCATACTTACACCTAGAAACATTTACTTACATTTCGCAGGTTTTACTAATGTCAGTAACCAAAATCAGGCAGTTTTCGCATAAAAATACTCTTGGTGCATGTTCTATCCAATAGACATCTCATTTTCATAGATACCGTCACCGTAACCTTCCGCGTTCCGAAAACGGTACATGCACCTCGGATTCAAAAAATATTCACTGCTGAGTTCTTAGCATGTGAATTACACATCTTTAATAACCCATTGAAGACATATTGTCACCTTAAAGCATTTACTCAGATTTTGCAGCGTTTTCAAAACCCCAGTTTCTAAACTGAGGCAGATTTTTCAGTAAAATGCTCCTGGAGCGTGTTCTAACCAAGAGATATATAATTTACATAGTTTCCCTCACCGTGACAGTCCGTGTTCCGAACGCGCTACATACATCACGGATTTGACAAACATTTTTAATGAGTTGTGTACATGTGTGTTAAAAAAAATTTCATCCACCATACAAGGCATATTTTCACCTAGAAATTTTAACTCTGATTTCGCAGCTTTTTCCTTATAGCAGTTTCGAAAATCAGGCAGTTTTCAAAGGAAAACACGGAGCGTGTTCTACCCAATAGATATGTAAATTACATAGAGTCTCCCGCTGTGAAATTACGTGTTTCGAACACGCTACATGCAGAGAATTTTCGACAAAAATACACTACATTGTTGTTTGCATGTGGATTACAGGACTTTCATCACAGTAGTAGGCATATTGATGCTAAGAAGCTTTTTCTCCGAGTTCACAGAAGTTTTCCAAATGCCAGTTTTGAAAATGAGGCAGATTTCCCGGCAAAAAACTCTTGGAGCGGGTTCTAACCAATAAATCTGTAATTTACATGGATTCGCTCACCATGAACTTCCGTGTTCCGAACACGCTACAGGCATCTCGGATGCAACAAATATTCACTACAGAGTTGTTAGCAAGTGGATTACAGCACTTTCATCCACCATACAAGGCTTACTGACACTTTGAAGAATTTTCTCAGATTTCACACTTTAGTTTGTACGCCAGTTTTGAAAATGAGGCAGATTTGGCAGAAAAATGCTCTTGGAGCCAGTTCTACCCAAAAGATAGGTAACTTACCTAGTTTCAATCACCGTGACATTCCGTGTTCTGAACACGTTACATGCACCCCGGATTCAACAAACATTCTTTAATGAGTTGTGAACATGTGTATTAACGAACTTTCATCCACCTTACAGTGCATATTTATACATAGAAATTTTATTTTGTTTTAGTAGATTTCTCCTAAGTTTAGTCTCTAAATTCATGCAGTTTCCACAGGAAAATCCTCTTGGAGCGAGTTCTACCCAATAGATATGCAATTTACATAGAACCCGTTATCGTGAAATTCCGTGTTCCGAAAAAGATACATGCATCACGGATTCGACAAATATTCACTTCAGAGTTGTTAGCATAAGGATTAGCGAACTTTCATCCACGATAAAAGCCATGTTGACACTTTGAAGCATTTTCTCACATTTCGAAAGTTTTTCCTAATTCCAGTATTGAAAAGGTGGCAGATTCGCCGAAAAATTCTCGTGGAGCGAGTACTTCCCAAAAAAATGTAATTTAAATAGTTTCCCTCACAGTGACATTCTATTTTCCGAACACGCTACATGCATCAATGTTTCAACAAACTTTCTCGAATGAGTTGTGAACATGTAGATTACAGAAATTTCATCCACCATAAATGGCATATATACACCTAGAAACATTAACTCTGAATTTGCAGCATTTTCCTAATGCCAGTTTCGAAAATCAGGCCGTTTTCTCAGGAAAAAATTTTTGGTGCGAATTCTAACCAATAGGCATGTAATTTCCATAGATTCCATCGCCGGCATTTTCCGTGAAACCATCAGGCTACATGCATAATGCTTTCTACAAATATTCACCACAGATTTGTTTGCATGTGTTTTTAAGATCTTGCATCACAATACAAGGCATATTGACACTCTGAAACATTTTCACTGATTTTGCAGATATTTTCAAAAGCCAGTTTCAAAAATGAGGCAGATTTCCCAGAAAAAACTCTTTTAGCGAATTCTATCCAAGAGATATGTATTTTACATAGATTCGCTCACAATGATATTCTGTGTTCTGAACACGCTTCACGTATCTCGGATTTGACAAATATTCACTACAGAGATGCTAGCATGCGGATTACCGAACTACCATTCACCATCCAAGGCAGATTTAAACTGAGAATCTAGTAATCTGAGTTCGCAGGGTTTTCCTAAAGTCAGTTTCAAATATCAGGCCTATTTCTCAGGAAAAAACTCTTGGAGTGATTTCTAACCAAGGGAAATGTAATTTACATAAATTCCCTGCCCGTGAAATTCCGTGTTCCGAACATGCTACATGCATAAAGGATTCAACAAATATTCTCTACAAATTTTTTAGCATGTAGATTACCAAACTTTCATCACAATACATTGAATATTGATTCTTAGAAGTATTTTCTCAGATTTTGCAGCATTTCCCAAACACCAGTTTCAAAAATGATGAAGTTTTTGCAGAAAAACACTCTCGGAGCGAGTTCTACCCAATAGAGAAATAATTTACATTGTTTCTATCACCGTGAATTTCCACATTCTTAACACGGTACATGCACCACAGATTAGAAAAAGATTCTTTAATATGTTGTGAAAATGAGGATTAACGATCTTTCTTGCAACATAAAGGCACATTTACACCTACAAATACTTACTCTTGTTTTGCAGAGTTTTCCAATCTTCGGATTCGATAATCATGCAAATTTCACAGAAAAATTCTCTTCTAGCTCGTTCTACTCAATAGAATTGTAATTTACATAGTTTCATTACCGTGAAATTCCATTTTCCAAAAGCACTACTTGAATCACGGTTAACAAAATAATTACTACACTGTTATTAACATGTGGATTACCGGACTTTCATTCACCATTCAAGGCATATTGACACTTAGAAGCATTTTCTCAGATTTCACACTGTTCTCCTAATGGCAGTTTTGAAAATGAGGCACATTTCGCAGAAAAATTGTCTTCAAGCGTGTTCTACTCAAAAGAATTGTAATTTACATAGTTTCATTACCGTGAAATTCCGTTTCCAAAAGCGTTACATGAATCACGGTTTAAAAAATAATTACTACACTATTATTAACATGTGGATTACTGGACTTTCACTCACCATTCAAGGCATATTGACACTTAGAAGCATTTTCTCAGATTTCACAGGGTTCTCTTAATGGCAGTTTTGAAAATGAGGCACATTTCACAGAAAAATACTCTTCAAGCGATTTCTACCCAATAGATATGTAACGTACATTGTTTCCTTCACTATGACATTCCGTATTCCGAACACATCACATGCATCACGAATTGGACAAACATTCTTTAATGAGTGTGAGCATGTGGATTACCGAACTTTCATCCACCATACAAGGCATATTTACACCTAGAAGTAGTTATTCTGATTTCGCAGGTTTTTCTTAACATTCAGTTCGAAAATCATGTAATTGTCGCAGAAACATTCAATTCAAGCGAGTTCTATCCGGCAGAATTGTTATTTTCAGAGTTTCACTCACCGAGACATTCCGTGTTCCGAAAACGTTACATTCATCACGGCTACGACAAACATTATTTAATGAGCGTGAGCATGTTGATTACCGATTTTTCAACCACAATACAAGGCATATTTACACCTAGAAACATTTACTTAGATTTCGAAGGTTTTCCTAATGTCAGTTACGAAAATCAGGCAGTTTTCGCAGAAAAATTCTCTTGGTGCATGTTCTACCCTATAGGCATCTCATTTTCATAGATAATTTCACCGTAACATTCCATGTTCCGAAAACGGTCCATGCACCACGGATTCAACAAATATTCACTGCTGAATTCTTCGCATGTGAATTACACATCTTTAATAACCCATTGAAGGCATATTGTCACCTTAAAGCATTTACTCAGATTTTGCAGCATTTTCAAAACACCAGTTTCCAAACTGAGGCAGATTTTTCAGTAAAATGCTCCTGGAGCGTGTTCTAACCAAGAGATTTGTAATTTACATAGTTTCCCTCACCGTGACAGTCCGTGTTTCGAACACGCTACATACATCACGGATTTGACAAACATTTTTAATGAGTTGTGTACATGTGTATTACAGAACTTTCATCCACCATAAAAGGCATATTTACACCTAGAAACATTAACTCTGAGTTCGCAGCTTTTTCCTAATAGCAGTTTCGAAAATCAGGCAGTTTTCAAAGGAAAAAACGGAGCGTGTTCTACCCAATAGATATGTAAATTACATAGAGTCTCCCGCTGTGAAATAACGTGTTTCGAACACGCTACATGCAGAGAATTTTCGACAAAAATACACTACATTGTTGTTTGCATGTGGATTACAGGTCTTTCATCACACTAGTAGGTGTATTGTTGCTTAGAAGCTTTTTCTCTGATTTCACAGAGCTTTCGAAACGCCAGTTTCCAAAATGAGGCAGATTTCACGGCAGAAACCTCTTGGAGCGGGTTCTAACCAATAGACATGTAATTTACATGGATTCGCTCACCGTTAAATTCCGTGTTCCGAACACGCTACAGGCATCTCGGATGCGACAAATATTCACTACAGAGTTGTTAGCAAGTGGATTACAGCACTTTCATCCACCATACAAGGATTACTGGCACTTTGAAGAATTTTCTCAGATTTCACAGGTTAGTTTTAATGCCAGTTTTGAAAATGAGGCAGATTTGGCAGAAAAATGCTCTTGGAGCCAGTTCTACCCAAAAGCTATGTAACTTACCTAGTTTCAATCACCGTGACATTCCGTGTTCTGAACATGTTACATGCACCACGGATTCAACAAACATTCTTTAATGAGTTGTGAACATGTGTATTAACGAACTTTCATCCACCTTACAGTGCATATTTATACATAGAAATTTTATTCTGATTTAGTAGTTTTCTCCTAATGTCAGTCTATAAATCATGCAGTTTCCACAGGAAAATCCTCTTGGAGCGAGTTCTACCCAATAGACATGCAATTTACATAGAACCCGTCATCGTGAAATTCCGTGTTCCGAAAAAGCTACATGCATCAAGGATTCGACAAATATTCACTACAGAGATGTTAGCATAAGGATTACTGATCTTTCATCCACCATACAAGGCAGATTTACACCGAGAATCTAGTAATCTGTTTTTGCAGTGTTTTCCTAACGTCAGTTTCAAAAATCTGGCCTATTTCTCAGTAAAAAACTCTTGGAGTGATTTTTAACCAAGGGAATTGTAATTTACATAAATTCCCTGCCCGTGAAATTCCGTGTTCCGAACATGCTACATGCATAAAGGATTCGACAAATATTCACTACAAATTTGTTAGCATGTGGATTACAGAACTTTCATCACAATACATTGAATATTGATTCTTAGAAGTATTTTCTCAGATTTTGCAGCGTTTTCCAAACGCCAGTTTCAAAAATGATGAAGTTTTCGCAGAAAAACACTCTCGGAGCGAGTTCTACCCAATAGAGAAGTAATTTACATTGTTTCAATCACCGTGAAATTCCACGTTCTGAACAATGTACATGCACCACGGATTAGAAAAAGATTTTTAATATGTTGTGAAAATGTGGATTACCGAACTTTCTTGCAACATAAAGGCACATTTACACCTACAAATATTTACTCTCCTTTTGCACCTTTTTCCAAACTTCAGATTCGATAACCATGCAATTTTCACAGAAAAATTCTCTTCTAGCTCGTTCTACTCAATAGAATTGTAATTTACATAGTTTCATTACCGTGAAATTCCATTTTCCAAAAGCACTACTTGAATCACAGTTTACAAAATAATTACTACACTCTTATTAACATGTGGATTACCGGACTTTCATTCACCATTCAAGGCATATTGACACTTAGAAGCATTTTCTCAGATTTCACAGTGTTCTCCTAATGGCAGTTTTGAAAATGAGGCACATTTCGCAGAAAAATTGTCTTGAAGCGTGTTCTACTCAAAAGAATTGTAATTTACATAGTTTCATTACCGTGAAATTCCGTTTCCAAAAGCGTTACATGAATCACGGTTTAAAAAATAATTACTACACTATTATTAACATGTGGATTACTGGACTTTCATTCACCATTCAAGGCATATTGACACTTAGAAGCATTTTCTCAGATTTCACAGGGTTCTCTTAATGGCAGTTTTGAAAATGCGGCACATTTCACAGAAAAATACTCTTCAAGCGATTTCTACCCAATAGATATGTAACGTACATTGTTTCCTTCACTATGACATTCCGTATTCCGAACACATCACATGCATCACGAATTGGACAAACATTCTTTAATGAGTGTGAGCATGTGGATTACCGAACTTTCATCCACCATACAAGGCATATTTACACCTAGAAGTAGTTATTCTGATTTCGCAGGTTTTTCCTAACATCCAGTTTGGAAAATCATGAAATTGTCACAGAAACATTCAATTCAAGCGAGTTCTATCCAGCAGAATTGTTATTTTCAGAGTTTCACTCACCGAGACATTCCGTGTTCCGAAAACATTACATTCATCACGGCTTCGACAAACATTATTTAATGAGCGTGAGCATGTGGATTACCGATTTTTCAACCACAATACAAGGCATATTTACACCTAGAAACATTTACTTAGATTTCGCAGGTTTTCCTAACGTCAGTTACCAAAATCAGGCAGTTTTCGCAGAAAAATTCTCTTGGTGCATGTTCTATCCAATAGACATCTCATTTTCATAGATACCGTCACCGTAACATTCCGTGTTCCGAAAACGGTACATGCACCACGGATTCAACAAATATTCACTGCTGAATTCTTCGCATGTGAATTACACATCTTTAATAACCCATTGAAGGCATATTGTCACCTTAAAGCATTTACTCAGATTTTGCAGCATTTTCAAAACACCAGTTTCCAAACTGAGGCAGATTTTTCAGTAAAATGCTCCTGGAGCGTGTTCTAACCAAGAGATTTGTAATTCACATAGTTTCCCTCACCGTGACAGTCCGTGTTTCGAACACGCTACATACATCACCGATTTGAGAAACATTTTTAATGAGTTGTGTACATGTGTATTACAGAACTTTCATCCACCATAAAAGGCATATTTACACCTAGAAACATTAACTCTGAGTTCGCAGCTTTTTCCTTATAGCAGTTTCGAAAATCAGGCAGTTTTCAAAGGAAAAAACGGAGCGTGTTCTACCCAATAGATATGTAAATTACATAGAGTCTCCCGCTGTGAAATTACGTGTTTCGAACACGCTACATGCAGAGAATTTTTGACAAAAATACACTACATTTTTGTTTGCATATGGATTACAGGTCTTTCATCACACTAGAAGGCGTATTGTTGCTTAGAAGCTTTTTCTCTGATTTCACAGAGCTTTCGAAACGCCAGTTTCCAAAATGAGGCAGATTTCACGGCAGAAACCTCTTGGAGCGGGTTCTAACCAATAGACCTGTAATTTACATGGATTCGCTCACCGTTAAATTCCGTGTTCCGAACACGCTACAGGCATCTCGGATGCGACAAATATTCACTACAGAGTTGTTAGCAAGTGGATTACAGCACTTTCATCCACCATACAAGGATTACTGGCACTTTGAAGAATTTTCTCAGATTTCACAGGTTAGTTTTAATGCCAGTTTTGAAAATGAGGCAGATTTGGCAGAAAAATTCTCTTGGAGCCAGTTCTACCCAAAAGCTATGTAACTTACCTAGTTTCAATCACCGTGACATTCCGTGTTCTGAACATGTTACATGAACCACGGATTCAACAAACATTCTTTAATGAGTTGTGAACATGTGTATTAACGAACTTTCATCCACCTTACAGTGCATATTTATACATAGAAATTTTATTCTGATTTAGTAGTTTTCTCCTAATGTCAGTCTATAAATCATGCAGTTTCCACAGGAAAATCCTCTTGGAGCGAGTTCTACCCAATAGACATGCAATTTACATAGAACCCGTCATCGTGAAATTCCGTGTTCCGAAAAAGCTACATGCATCAAGGATTCGACAAATATTCACTACAGAGATGTTAGCATAAGGATTACTGATCTTTCATCCACCATACAAGGCAGATTTACACCGAGAATCTAGTAATCTGTTTTTGCAGTGTTTTCCTAACGTCAGTTTCAAAAATCTGGCCTATTTCTCAGTAAAAAACTCTTGGAGTGGTTTCTAACCAAGGGAATTGTAATTTACATAAATTCCCTGCCCGTGAAATTCCGTGTTCCGAACATGCTACATGCATAAAGGATTCGACAAATATTCACTACAAATTTGTTAGCATGTGGATTACAGAACTTTCATCACAATACATTGAATATTGATTCTTAGAAGTATTTTCTCAGATTTTGCAGCGTTTTCCAAACGCCAGTTTCAAAAATGACGAAGTTTTCGCAGAAAAACACTCTCGGAGCGAGTTCTACCCAATAGAGAAGTAATTTACATTGTTTCAATCACCGTGAAATTCCACGTTCTGAACAATGTACATGCACCACGGATTAGAAAAAGATTTTTAATATGTTGTGAAAATGTGGATTACCGAACTTTCTTGCAACATAAAGGCACATTTACACCTACAAATATTTACTCTCCTTTTGCACCTTTTTCCAAACTTCAGATTCGATAACCATGCAATTTTCACAGAAAAATTCTCTTCTAGCTCGTTCTACTCAATAGAATTGTAATTTACATAGTTTCATTACCGTGAAATTCCATTTTCCAAAAGCACTACTTGAATCACAGTTTACAAAATAATTACTACACTCTTATTAACATGTGGATTACCGGACTTTCATTCACCATTCAAGGCATATTGACACTTAGAAGCATTTTCTCAGATTTCACAGTGTTCTCCTAATGGCAGTTTTGAAAATGAGGCACATTTCGCAGAAAAATTGTCTTCAAGCGTGTTCTACTCAAAAGAATTGTAATTTACATAGTTTCATTACCGTGAAATTCCGTTTCCAAAAGCGTTACATGAATCACGGTTTAAAAAATAATTACTACACTATTATTAACATGTGGATTACTGGACTTTCATTCACCATTCAAGGCATATTGACACTTAGAAGCATTTTCTCAGATTTCACAGGGTTCTCTTAATGGCAGTTTTGAAAATGAGGCACATTTCACAGAAAAATACTCTTCAAGCGATTTCTACCCAATAGATATGTAACGTACATTGTTTCCTTCACTATGACATTCCGTATTCCGAACACATCACATGCATCACGAATTGGACAAACATTCTTTAATGAGTGTGAGCATGTGGATTACCGAACTTTCATCCACCATACAAGGCATATTTACACCTAGAAGTAGTTATTCTGATTTCGCAGGTTTTTCCTAACATCCAGTTTGGAAAATCATGAAATTGTCACAGAAACATTCAATTCAAGCGAGTTCTATCCAGCAGAATTGTTATTTTCAGAGTTTCACTCACCGAGACATTCCGTGTTCCGAAAACGTTACATTCATCACGGCTTCGACAAACATTATTTAATGAGCGTGAGCATGTGGATTACCGATTTTTCAACCACAATACAAGGCATATTTACACCTAGAAACATTTACTTAGATTTCGCAGGTTTTCCTAACGTCAGTTACCAAAATCAGGCAGTTTTCGCAGAAAAATTCTCTTGGTGCATGTTCTATCCAATAGACATCTCATTTTCATAGATACCGTCACCGTAACATTCCGTGTTCCGAAAACGGTACATGCACCACGGATTCAACAAATATTCACTGCTGAATTCTTCGCATGTGAATTACACATCTTTAATAACCCATTGAAGGCATATTGTCACCTTAAAGCATTTACTCAGATTTTGCAGCATTTTCAAAACACCAGTTTCCAAACTGAGGCAGATTTTTCAGTAAAATGCTCCTGGAGCGTGTTCTAACCAAGAGATTTGTAATTCACATAGTTTCCCTCACCGTGACAGTCCGTGTTTCGAACACGCTACATACATCACCGATTTGAGAAACATTTTTAATGAGTTGTGTACATGTGTATTACAGAACTTTCATCCACCATAAAAGGCATATTTACACCTAGAAACATTAACTCTGAGTTCGCAGCTTTTTCCTTATAGCAGTTTCGAAAATCAGGCAGTTTTCAAAGGAAAAAACGGAGCGTGTTCTACCCAATAGATATGTAAATTACATAGAGTCTCCCGCTGTGAAATTACGTGTTTCGAACACGCTACATGCAGAGAATTTTTGACAAAAATACACTACATTTTTGTTTGCATGTGGATTACAGGTCTTTCATCACACTAGAAGGCGTATTGTTGCTTAGAAGCTTTTTCTCTGATTTCACAGAGCTTTCGAAACGCCAGTTTCCAAAATGAGGCAGATTTCACGGCAGAAACCTCTTGGAGCGGGTTCTAACCAATAGACCTGTAATTTACATGGATTCGCTCACCGTTAAATTCCGTGTTCCGAACACGCTACAGGCATCTCGGATGCGACAAATATTCACTACAGAGTTGTTAGCAAGTGGATTACAGCACTTTCATCCACCATACAAGGCTTACTGGCACTTTGAAGAATTTTCTCAGATTTCACAGGTTAGTTTTAATGCCAGTTTTGAAAATGAGGCAGATTTGGCAGAAAAATGCTCTTGGAGCCAGTTCTACCCAAAAGATATGTAACTTACCTAGTTTCAATCACCGTGACATTCCGTGTTCTGAACATGTTACATGAACCACGGATTCAACAAACATTCTTTAATGAGTTGTGAACATGTGTATTAACGAACTTTCATCCACCTTACAGTGCATATTTATACATAGAAATTTTATTCTGATTTAGTAGTTTTCTCCTAATGTCAGTCTATAAATCATGCAGTTTCCACAGGAAAATCCTCTTGGAGCGAGTTCTACCCAATAGACATGCAATTTACATAGAACCCGTCATCGTGAAATTCCGTGTTCCGAAAAAGCTACATGCATCAAGGATTCGACAAATATTCACTACAGAGATGTTAGCATAAGGATTACTGATCTTTCATCCACCATACAAGGCAGATTTACACCGAGAATCTAGTAATCTGTTTTTGCAGTGTTTTCCTAACGTCAGTTTCAAAAATCTGGCCTATTTCTCAGTAAAAAACTCTTGGAGTGGTTTCTAACCAAGGGAATTGTAATTTACATAAATTCCCTGCCCGTGAAATTCCGTGTTCCGAACATGCTACATGCATAAAGGATTCGACAAATATTCACTACAAATTTGTTAGCATGTGGATTACAGAACTTTCATCACAATACATTGAATATTGATTCTTAGAAGTATTTTCTCAGATTTTGCAGCGTTTTCCAAACGCCAGTTTCAAAAATGACGAAGTTTTCGCAGAAAAACACTCTCGGAGCGAGTTCTACCCAATAGAGAAGTAATTTACATTGTTTCAATCACCGTGAAATTCCACGTTCTGAACAATGTACATGCACCACGGATTAGAAAAAGATTTTTAATATGTTGTGAAAATGTGGATTACCGAACTTTCTTGCAACATAAAGGCACATTTACACCTACAAATATTTACTCTCCTTTTGCACCTTTTTCCAAACTTCAGATTCGATAACCATGCAATTTTCACAGAAAAATTCTCTTCTAGCTCGTTCTACTCAATAGAATTGTAATTTACATAGTTTCATTACCGTGAAATTCCATTTTCCAAAAGCACTACTTGAATCACAGTTTACAAAATAATTACTACACTCTTATTAACATGTGGATTACCGGACTTTCATTCACCATTCAAGGCATATTGACACTTAGAAGCATTTTCTCAGATTTCACAGTGTTCTCCTAATGGCAGTTTTGAAAATGAGGCACATTTCGCAGAAAAATTGTCTTCAAGCGTGTTCTACTCAAAAGAATTGTAATTTACATAGTTTCATTACCGTGAAATTCCGTTTCCAAAAGCGTTACATGAATCACGGTTTAAAAAATAATTACTACACTATTATTAACATGTGGATTACTGGACTTTCATTCACCATTCAAGGCATATTGACACTTAGAAGCATTTTCTCAGATTTCACAGGGTTCTCTTAATGGCAGTTTTGAAAATGCGGCACATTTCACAGAAAAATACTCTTCAAGCGATTTCTACCCAATAGATATGTAACGTACATTGTTTCCTTCACTATGACATTCCGTATTCCGAACACATCACATGCATCACGAATTGGACAAACATTCTTTAATGAGTGTGAGCATGTGGATTACCGAACTTTCATCCACCATACAAGGCATATTTACACCTAGAAGTAGTTATTCTGATTTCGCAGGTTTTTCCTAACATCCAGTTTTGAAAATCATGAAATTGTCACAGAAACATTCAATTCAAGCGAGTTCTATCCAGCAGAATTGTTATTTTCAGAGTTTCACTCACCGAGACATTCCGTGTTCCGAAAACGTTACATTCATCACGGCTTCGACAAACATTATTTAATGAGCGTGAGCATGTGGATTACCGATTTTTCAACCACAATACAAGGCATATTTACACCTAGAAACATTTACTTAGATTTCGCAGGTTTTCCTAATGTCAGTTACCAAAATCAGGCAGTTTTCGCAGAAAAATTCTCTTGGTGCATGTTCTATCCAATAGACATCTCATTTTCATAGATACCTTCACCGTAACATTCCGTGTTCCGAAAACGGTACATGCACCACGGATTCAACAAATATTCACTGCTGAATTCTTCGCATGTGAATTACACATCTTTAATAACCCATTGAAGGCATATTGTCACCTTAAAGCATTTACTCAGATTTTGCAGCATTTTCAAAACACCAGTTTCCAAACTGAGGCAGATTTTTCAGTAAAATGCTCCTGGAGCGTGTTCTAACCAAGAGATTTGTAATTCACATAGTTTCCCTCACCGTGACAGTCCGTGTTTCGAACACGCTACATACATCACCGATTTGAGAAACATTTTTAATGAGTTGTGTACATGTGTATTACAGAACTTTCATCCACCATAAAAGGCATATTTACACCTAGAAACATTAACTCTGAGTTTGCAGCTTTTTCCTTATAGCAGTTTCGAAAATCAGGCAGTTTTCAAAGGAAAAAACGGAGCGTGTTCTACCCAATAGATATGTAAATTACATAGAGTCTCCCGCTGTGAAATTACGTGTTTCGAACACGCTACATGCAGAGAATTTTTGACAAAAATACACTACATTTTTGTTTGCATGTGGATTACAGGTCTTTCATCACACTAGAAGGCGTATTGTTGCTTAGAAGCTTTTTCTCTGATTTCACAGAGCTTTCGAAACGCCAGTTTCCAAAATGAGGCAGATTTCACGGCAGAAACCTCTTGGAGCGGGTTCTAACCAATAGACCTGTAATTTACATGGATTCGCTCACCGTTAAATTCCGTGTTCCGAACACGCTACAGGCATCTCGGATGCGACAAATATTCACTACAGAGTTGTTAGCAAGTGGATTACAGCACTTTCATCCACCATACAAGGCTTACTGGCACTTTGAAGAATTTTCTCAGATTTCACAGGTTAGTTTTAATGCCAGTTTTGAAAATGAGGCAGATTTGGCAGAAAAATGCTCTTGGAGCCAGTTCTACCCAAAAGATATGTAACTTACCTAGTTTCAATCACCGTGACATTCCGTGTTCTGAACATGTTACATGAACCACGGATTCAACAAACATTCTTTAATGAGTTGTGAACATGTGTATTAACGAACTTTCATCCACCTTACAGTGCATATTTATACATAGAAATTTTATTCTGATTTAGTAGTTTTCTCCTAATGTCAGTCTATAAATCATGCAGTTTCCACAGGAAAATCCTCTTGGAGCGAGTTCTACCCAATAGACATGCAATTTACATAGAACCCGTCATCGTGAAATTCCGTGTTCCGAAAAAGCTACATGCATCAAGGATTCGACAAATATTCACTACAGAGATGTTAGCATAAGGATTACTGATCTTTCATCCACCATACAAGGCAGATTTACACCGAGAATCTAGTAATCTGTTTTTGCAGTGTTTTCCTAACGTCAGTTTCAAAAATCTGGCCTATTTCTCAGTAAAAAACTCTTGGAGTGGTTTCTAACCAAGGGAATTGTAATTTACATAAATTCCCTGCCCGTGAAATTCCGTGTTCCGAACATGCTACATGCATAAAGGATTCGACAAATATTCACTACAAATTTGTTAGCATGTGGATTACAGAACTTTCATCACAATACATTGAATATTGATTCTTAGAAGTATTTTCTCAGATTTTGCAGCGTTTTCCAAACGCCAGTTTCAAAAATGACGAAGTTTTCGCAGAAAAACACTCTCGGAGCGAGTTCTACCCAATAGAGAAGTAATTTACATTGTTTCAATCACCGTGAAATTCCACATTCTGAACAATGTACATGCACCACGGATTAGAAAAAGATTTTTAATATGTTGTGAAAATGTGGATTACCGAACTTTCTTGCAACATAAAGGCACATTTACACCTACAAATATTTACTCTCCTTTTGCACCTTTTTCCAAACTTCAGATTCGATAACCATGCAATTTTCACAGAAAAATTCTCTTCTAGCTCGTTCTACTCAATAGAATTGTAATTTACATAGTTTCATTACCGTGAAATTCCATTTTCCAAAAGCACTACTTGAATCACAGTTTACAAAATAATTACTACACTCTTATTAACATGTGGATTACCGGACTTTCATTCACCATTCAAGGCATATTGACACTTAGAAGCATTTTCTCAGATTTCACAGTGTTCTCCTAATGGCAGTTTTGAAAATGAGGCACATTTCGCAGAAAAATTGTCTTCAAGCGTGTTCTACTCAAAAGAATTGTAATTTACATAGTTTCATTACCGTGAAATTCCGTTTCCAAAAGCGTTACATGAATCACGGTTTAAAAAATAATTACTACACTATTATTAACATGTGGATTACTGGACTTTCATTCACCATTCAAGGCATATTGACACTTAGAAGCATTTTCTCAGATTTCACAGGGTTCTCTTAATGGCAGTTTTGAAAATGCGGCACATTTCACAGAAAAATACTCTTCAAGCGATTTCTACCCAATAGATATGTAACGTACATTGTTTCCTTCACTATGACATTCCGTATTCCGAACACATCACATGCATCACGAATTGGACAAACATTCTTTAATGAGTGTGAGCATGTGGATTACCGAACTTTCATCCACCATACAAGGCATATTTACACCTAGAAGTAGTTATTCTGATTTCGCAGGTTTTTCCTAACATCCAGTTTTGAAAATCATGAAATTGTCACAGAAACATTCAATTCAAGCGAGTTCTATCCAGCAGAATTGTTATTTTCAGAGTTTCACTCACCGAGACATTCCGTGTTCCGAAAACGTTACATTCATCCCGGCTTCGACAAACATTATTTAATGAGCGTGAGCATGTGGATTACCGATTTTTCAACCACAATACAAGGCATATTTACACCTAGAAACATTTACTTAGATTTCGCAGGTTTTCCTAATGTCAGTTACCAAAATCAGGCAGTTTTCGCAGAAAAATTCTCTTGGTGCATGTTCTATCCAATAGACATCTCATTTTCATAGATACCTTCACCGTAACATTCCGTGTTCCGAAAACGGTACATGCACCACGGATTCAACAAATATTCACTGCTGAATTCTTCGCATGTGAATTACACATCTTTAATAACCCATTGAAGGCATATTGTCACCTTAAAGCATTTACTCAGATTTTGCAGCATTTTCAAAACACCAGTTTCCAAACTGAGGCAGATTTTTCAGTAAAATGCTCCTGGAGCGTGTTCTAACCAAGAGATTTGTAATTCACATAGTTTCCCTCACCGTGACAGTCCGTGTTTCGAACACGCTACATACATCACCGATTTGAGAAACATTTTTAATGAGTTGTGTACATGTGTATTACAGAACTTTCATCCACCATAAAAGGCATATTTACACCTAGAAACATTAACTCTGAGTTTGCAGCTTTTTCCTTATAGCAGTTTCGAAAATCAGGCAGTTTTCAAAGGAAAAAACGGAGCGTGTTCTACCCAATAGATATGTAAATTACAAAGAGTCTCCCGCTGTGAAATTACGTGTTTCGAACACGCTACATGCAGAGAATTTTTGACAAAAATACACTACATTTTTGTTTGCATGTGGATTACAGGTCTTTCATCACACTAGTAGGCGTATTGTTGCTTAGAAGCTTTTTCTCTGATTTCACAGAGCTTTCGAAACGCCAGTTTCCAAAATGAGGCATATTTCACGGCAGAAACCTCTTGGAGCGGGTTCTAACCAATAGACCTGTAATTTACATGGATTCGCTCACCGTTAAATTCCGTGTTCCGAACACGCTACAGGCATCTCGGATGCGACAAATATTCACTACAGAGTTGTTAGCAAGTGGATTACAGCACTTTCATCCACCATACAAGGATTACTGGCACTTTGAAGAATTTTCTCAGATTTCACAGGTTAGTTTTAATGCCAGTTTTGAAAATGAGGCAGATTTGGCAGAAAAATGCTCTTGGAGCCAGTTCTACCCAAAAGATATGTAACTTACCTAGTTTCAATCACCGTGACATTCCGTGTTCTGAACATGTTACATGCACCACGGATTCAACAAACATTCTTTAATGAGTTGTGAACATGTGTATTAACGAACTTTCATCCACCTTACAGTGCATATTTATACATAGAAATTTTATTCTGATTTAGTAGTTTTCTCCTAATGTCAGTCTATAAATCATGCAGTTTCCACAGGAAAATCCTCTTGGAGCGAGTTCTACCCAATAGACATGCAATTTACATAGAACCCGTCATCGTGAAATTCCGTGTTCTGAAAAAGCTACATGCATCAAGGATTCGACAAATATTCACTACAGAGATGTTAGCATAAGGATTACTGATCTTTCATCCACCATACAAGGCAGATTTACACCGAGAATCTAGTAATCTGTTTTTGCAGTGTTTTCCTAACGTCAGTTTCAAAAATCTGGCCTATTTCTCAGTAAAAAACTCTTGGAGTGATTTCTAACCAAGGGAATTGTAATTTACATAAATTCCCTGCCCGTGAAATTCCGTGTTCCGAACATGCTACATGCATAAAAGATTCGACAAATATTCACTACAAATTTGTTAGCATGTGGATTACAGAACTTTCATCACAATACATTGAATATTGATTCTTAGAAGTATTTTCTCAGATTTTGCAGCGTTTTCCAAACGCCAGTTTCAAAAATGACGAAGTTTTCGCAGAAAAACACTCTCGGAGCGAGTTCTACCCAATAGAGAAGTAATTTACATTGTTTCAATCACCGTGAAATTCCACGTTCTGAACAATGTACATGCACCACGGATTAGAAAAAGATTCTTTAATATGTTGTGAAAATGTGGATTACCGAACTTTCTTGCAACATAAAGGCACATTTACACCTACAAATATTTACTCTCCTTTTGCACCTTTTTCCAAACTTCAGATTCGATAACCATGCAATTTTCACAGAAAAATTCTCTTCTAGCTCGTTCTACTCAATAGAATTGTAATTTACATAGTTTCATTACCGTGAAATTCCATTTTCCAAAAGCACTACTTGAATCACAGTTTACAAAATAATTACTACACTCTTATTAACATGTGGATTACCGGACTTTCATTCACCATTCAAGGCATATTGACACTTAGAAGCATTTTCTCAGATTTCACAGTGTTCTCCTAATGGCAGTTTTGAAAATGAGGCACATTTCGCAGAAAAATTGTCTTCAAGCGTGTTCTACTCAAAAGAATTGTAATTTACATAGTTTCATTACCGTGAAATTCCGTTTCCAAAAGCGTTACATGAATCACGGTTTAAAAAATAATTACTACACTATTATTAACATGTGGATTACTGGACTTTCATTCACCATTCAAGGCATATTGACACTTAGAAGCATTTTCTCAGATTTCACAGGGTTCTCTTAATGGCAGTTTTGAAAATGCGGCACATTTCACAGAAAAATACTCTTCAAGCGATTTCTACCCAATAGATATGTAACGTACATTGTTTCCTTCACTATGACATTCCGTATTCCGAACACATCACATGCATCACGAATTGGACAAACATTCTTTAATGAGTGTGAGCATGTGGATTACCGAACTTTCATCCACCATACAAGGCATATTTACACCTAGAAGTAGTTATTCTGATTTCGCAGGTTTTTCCTAACATCCAGTTTTGAAAATCATGAAATTGTCACAGGAACATTCAATTCAAGCGAGTTCTATCCAGCAGAATTGTTATTTTCAGAGTTTCACTCACCGAGACATTCCGTGTTCCGAAAACGTTACATTCATCACGGCTTCGACAAACATTATTTAATGAGCGTGAGCATGTGGATTACCGATTTTTCAACCACAATACAAGGCATATTTACACCTAGAAACATTTACTTAGATTTCGCAGGTTTTCCTAACGTCAGTTACCAAAATCAGGCAGTTTTCGCAGAAAAATTCTCTTGGTGCATGTTCTATCCTATAGACATCTCATTTTCATAGATACCGTCACCGTAACATTCCGTGTTCCGAAAACGGTACATGCACCACGGATTCAACAAATATTCACTGCTGAATTCTTCGCATGTGAATTACACATCTTTAATAACCCATTGAAGGCATATTGTCACCTTAAAGCATTTACTCAGATTTTGCAGCATTTTCAAAACACCAGTTTCCAAACTGAGGCAGATTTTTCAGTAAAATGCTCCTGGAGCGTGTTCTAACCAAGAGATTTGTAATTCACATAGTTTCCCTCACCGTGACAGTCCGTGTTTCGAACACGCTACATACATCACCGATTTGAGAAACATTTTTAATGAGTTGTGTACATGTGTATTACAGAACTTTCATCCACCATAAAAGGCATATTTACACCTAGAAACATTAACTCTGAGTTCGCAGCTTTTTCCTTATAGCAGTTTCGAAAATCAGGCAGTTTTCAAAGGAAAAAACGGAGCGTGTTCTACCCAATAGATATGTAAATTACAAAGAGTCTCCCGCTGTGAAATTACGTGTTTCGAACACGCTACATGCAGAGAATTTTTGACAAAAATACACTACATTGTTGTTTGCATGTGGATTACAGGTCTTTCATCACACTAGTATGCGTATTGTTGCTTAGAAGCTTTTTCTCTGATTTCACAGAGCTTTCGAAATGCCAGTTTCCAAAATGAGGCAGATTTCACGGCAGAAACCTCTTGGAGCGGGTTCTAACCAATAGACCTGTAATTTACATGGATTCGCTCACCGTTAAATTCCGTGTTCCGAACACGCTACAGGCATCTCGAATGCGACAAATATTCACTACAGAGTTGTTAGCAAGTGGATTACAGCACTTTCATCCACCATACAAGGCTTACTGGCACTTTGAAGAATTTTCTCAGATTTCACAGGTTAGTTTTAATGCCAGTTTTGAAAATGAGGCAGATTTGGCAGAAAAATGCTCTTGGAGCCAGTTCTACCCAAAAGATATGTAACTTACCTAGTTTCAATCACCGTGACATTCCGTGTTCTGAACATGTTACATGCACCACGGATTCAACAAACATTCTTTAATGAGTTGTGAACATGTGTATTAACGAACTTTCATCCACCTTTCAGTGCATATTTATACATAGAAATTTTATTCTGATTTAGTAGTTTTCTCCTAATGTCAGTCTATAAATCATGCAGTTTCCACAGGAAAATCATCTTGGAGCGAGTTCTACCCAATAGACATGCAATTTACATAGAACCCGTCATCGTGAAATTCCGTGTTCCGAAAAAGCTACATGCATCAAGGATTCGACAAATATTCACTACAGAGATGTTAGCATAAGGATTACTGATCTTTCATCCACCATACAAGGCAGATTTACACCGAGAATCTAGTAATCTGTTTTTGCAGTGTTTTCCTAACGTCAGTTTCAAAAATCTGGCCTATTTCTCAGTAAAAAACTCTTGGAGTGATTTCTAACCAAGGGAATTGTAATTTACATAAATTCCCTGCCCGTGAAATTCCGTGTTCTGAACATGCTACATGCATAAAGGATTCGACAAATATTCACTACAAATTTGTTAGCATGTGGATTACAGAACTTTCATCACAATACATTGAATATTGATTCTTAGAAGTATTTTCTCAGATTTTGCAGCGTTTTCCAAACGCCAGTTTCAAAAATGACGAAGTTTTCGCAGAAAAACACTCTCGGAGCGAGTTCTACCCAATAGAGAAGTAATTTACATTGTTTCAATCACCGTGAAATTCCACGTTCTGAACAATGTACATGCACCACGGATTAGAAAAAGATTTTTAATATGTTGTGAAAATGTGGATTACCGAACTTTCTTGCAACATAAAGGCACATTTACACCTACAAATATTTACTCTCCTTTTGCACCTTTTTCCAAACTTCAGATTCGATAACCATGCAATTTTCACAGAAAAATTCTCTTCTAGCTCGTTCTACTCAATAGAATTGTAATTTACATAGTTTCATTACCGTGAAATTCCATTTTCCAAAAGCACTACTTGAATCACAGTTTACAAAATAATTACTACACTCTTATTAACATGTGGATTACCGGACTTTCATTCACCATTCAAGGCATATTGACACTTAGAAGCATTTTCTCAGATTTCACAGTGTTCTCCTAATGGCAGTTTTGAAAATGAGGCACATTTCGCAGAAAAATTGTCTTGAAGCGTGTTCTACTCAAAAGAATTGTAATTTACATAGTTTCATTACCGTGAAATTCCGTTTCCAAAAGCGTTACATGAATCACGGTTTAAAAAATAATTACTACACTATTATTAACATGTGGATTACTGGACTTTCATTCACCATTCAAGGCATATTGACACTTAGAAGCATTTTCTCAGATTTCACAGGGTTCTCTTAATGGCAGTTTTGAAAATGCGGCACATTTCACAGAAAAATACTCTTCAAGCGATTTCTACCCAATAGATATGTAACGTACATTGTTTCCTTCACTATGACATTCCGTATTCCGAACACATCACATGCATCACGAATTGGACAAACATTCTTTAATGAGTGTGAGCATGTGGATTACCGAACTTTCATCCACCATACAAGGCATATTTACACCTAGAAGTAGTTATTCTGATTTTGCAGGTTTTTCCTAACATCCAGTTTTGAAAATCATGAAATTGTCGCAGAAACATTCAATTCAAGCGAGTTCTATCCAGCAGAATTGTTATATTCAGAGTTTCACTCACCGAGACATTCCGTGTTCCGAAAACGTTACATTCATCACGGCTTCGACAAACATTATTTAATGAGCGTGAGCATGTGGATTACCGATTTTTCAAACACAATACAAGGCATATTTACACCTAGAAACATTTACTTAGATTTCGCAGGTTTTCCTAATGTCAGTTACGAAAATCAGGCAGTTTTTGCAGAAAAATTCTCTTGGTGCATGTTCTATCCTATAGGCATCTCATTTTCATAGATAATTTCACCGTAACATTCCATGTTCCGAAAATGGTCCATGCACCACGGATTCAACAAATATTCACTGCTAAGTACTTAGCATGTGATTTACACATCTTTAATAACCCATTGAAGACATATTGTCACCTTAAAACATTTACTCAAATTTTGCAACATTTTCAAAGCCCCAGTTTCTAAACTGAGGCAGATTTTTCAGTAAAATGCTCCTGGAACGTGTTCTAACCAAGAGATTTGTAATTCACATAGTTTCCCTCACCGTGACAGTCCGTGTTTCGAAGACGCTACATACATCACGGATTTGAGAAACATTTTTAATGAGTTGTGTACATGTGTATTACAGAACTTTCATCCACCATACAAGGCATATTTACACCTAGAAACATTAACTCTGAGTTCGCAGCTTTTTCCTTATAGCAGTTTCGAAAACCAGGCAGTTTTCAAAGGAAAAAACGGAGTGTGTTCTACCCAATAGATATGTAAATTACATAGAGTCTCCCGCTGTGAAATTACGTGTTTTGAACCCGCTACATGCAGAGAATTTTCGACAAAAATACACTACATTGTTGTTTGCATGTGGATTAAAGGTCTTTCATCACAGTAGTAGGCGTATTGATGCTTAGAAGCTTTTTCTCTGATTTCACAGAGCTTTCGAAACGCCAGTTTCCAAAATGAGGCAGATTTCACCGCAGAAATCTCTTGGAGCGGGTTCTAACCAATAGACATGTAATTTACATGGATTCGCTCACCGTTAAATTCCGTGTTCCGAACATGCTACAGGCATCTCGGATACGACAAATATTCACTACAGAGTTGTTAGCAAGTGGATTACAGCTCTTTCATCCACCATACAACGCTTACAGACACTTTGAAGAATTTTCTCAGATTTCACAGTTTAGTTTTAATGCCAGTTTGAAAATGAGGCAGATTTGGCAGAAAAATGCTCTTGGAGCCAGTTCTACCCAAAAGATATGTAACTTACCTACTTTCAATCACCGTGACATTCCGTGTTCTGAACACGTTACATGCACCACGGATTCAACAAACATTCTTTAATGAGTTGTGAACATGTGTATTAACGAACTTTCATCCACCTTACAGTGCATATTTATACATAGAAATTTTATTCTGATTTAGTAGTTTTCTCCTAATGTCAGTCTCTAAAATCATGCAGTTTCCACAGGAAAATCCTCTTGGAGCGAGTTCTACCCAATAGACATGCAATTTACATAGAACCCGTCATTGTGAAATTCCGTGTTCCGAAAAAGCTACATGCATCAAGGATTCGACAAATATTCACTACAGAGATGTTAGCATAAAGATTACCGATCTTTCATCCACCATAAATGCCATGTTGACACTTTGAAGCTTTTTATCTTATTTCGAAAAATTTTCCTAATGCCAGTTTTGAAAAGGAGGCAGATTCGCAGAAAAATTCTCTTGGAGCGAGTACTTCCCAATAGAAATGTAATTTACATAGTTTCCCTCACAGTGACATTCCATTTTCCGAACACGCTACATGCATCCAGGTTTCAACAAACTTTCTCAAATGAGTTGTGAACATGTAGATTACAGACCTTTCACCACCATAAATGGCATAAATACACCTAGAAACATTAACTCCGGATTTGCAGCATTTTCCTAATGCCAGTTTCGAAAATCAGGCCGTTTTCTCAGAAAAAAATTTTTGGAGCGAATTCTAACCAATAGGCGTGTAATTTACATAGATTCCATCACCGGCATTTTCCGTGAAACCATCAGGCTACATGCATAATGCTTTCTACAAATATTCACCACAGATTTGTTTGCATGTGTTTTTACGATCTTTTATCACAATACAAGGCATATTGACACTTTGAAGCATTTTCACTGATTTTGCTGATATTTTCAAAAGCCAGTTTCAAAAATGAGACAGATTTCCCAGAAAAAACTCTTGGAGCGAATTCTACCCAACAGACATGTATTTTACATACATTCGCTCACTCTGATATTCTGTGTTATGAACACGCTTCACATATCTCGGATTCGACAAATATTCACAACAGAGTTGTTAGCATGCGGATTACCGAACTACCATTCACCATCCAAGGCAGATTTAAACCGAGAATCTAGTAATCTGAGTTCGCAGGGTTTTCCTAAAGTCAGTTTCATATATCAGGCCTATTTCTCAGGAAAAGCCTCTAGGAGTGATTTCTAACCAAGAGAAATGTAATTTACATAAATTCCCTGCCCGTGAAATTCCGTGTTCCGAACATGCTACATGCATAAACTATTCGACAAATATTCTCTACAAATTTGTTAGCATGTGGATTACAGAACTTTCATCACAATGCAATAAATATTGATTCTTAGAAGTATTTTCCCAGATTTTGCAGCGTTTTCCATTGCCAGTTTCAAAAATGACGAAGTTTTCGCAGAATAACACTCTCGGAGCGTGTTCTACCCAATACAAAAGTATTTTACATTGTTTATATCACTGTGAATTTCCACGTGCTGAACACGGTACATGCAACACGGATTAGAAAAAGATTCTTTAATACGTTGTTTAAATTTGGATTACCGCACTTTCTTCCAACATAAAGGCACATTTAAACCTACAAATACTTACTCTCGTTTTGCAGCTTTTTCCAAACTTCAGATTCGTTATCATGCAATTTTCGCAGAAAAATTCTCTTCTAGCTCGTTCTACTCAATAGAATTGTAATTTACATAGTTTCATTACCGTGAAATTCCATTTTCCAAAAGCGCTACTTGAATAAAGGTTTACAAAATAAATACTACACTGTTTTTAACATACACCATTCAAGGCATATTCACACTTAGAAGCATTTTCTCAGATTTCACAGGGTTCTCTTAATGGCAGTTTTGAAAATGAGGCACATTTTGCAGAAAAATACTCTTCAAGCAAGTTCTACCCAATAGAAATGTAATTTACATTGTTCCCTTCACTATGACATTCCATATTCCGAACACATTACATGCATTACAAATTCGACAAATATTCTTTTATGAGTGTGAGCATGTGGATTACCGAACTTTCATCCACCATACAAGGCATATTTACACCTAGAAGTAGTTATTTTGATTTCGCAGGTTTTTCCTAACATTCAGTTCGAAAATCATGTAATTGTCGCAGAAACATTCAATTCAAGCGAGTTCTATCCAGCAGAATTGTTATTTTCAGAGTTTCACTCACCGAGACATTCCGTGCTCCGAAAACCTTACATTCATCACGGCTACGACAAACATTATTTAATGAGCGTGAGCATGTTGATTACCGATTTTTCAACCACAATACAAGGCATATTTACACCTAGAAACATTTACTTAAATTTCGAAGGTTTTCCTAATGTCAGTTACGAAAATCAGGCAGTTTTCGCAGAAAAATTCTCTTGGTGCATGTTCTACCCTATAGGCATCTCATTTTCATAGATAATTTCACCGTAACATTCCATGTTCCGAAAACGGTCCATGCACCACGGATTCAACAAATATTCACTGCTGAGTACTTAGCATGTGAATTACACATCTTTAATAACCCATTGAAGACATATTGTCACCTTAAAGCATTTACTCAGATTTTTCAGCATTTTCAAAGCCCCAGTTTCTAAACTGAGGCAGATGTTTCAGTAAAATGCTCCTGGAGCGTGTTCTAACCAAGAGATTTGTAATTTACATAGTTTCCCTCACCGTGACAGTCCGTGTTTCGAACACGCTACATACATCACCGATTTGAGAAACATTTTTAATGAGTTGTGTACATGTGTATTACAGAACTTTCATCCACCATACAAGGCATATTTACACCTAGAAACATTAACTCTGAGTTCGCAGCTTTTTCCTAATAGCAGTTTCGAAAATCAGGCAGTTTTCAAAGGAAAAAACGGAGCGTGTTCTACCCAATAGATATGTAAATTACATAGAGTCTCCCGCTGTGAAATTACGTGTTTCGAACACGCTACATGCAGAGAATTTTCGACAAAAATACACTACATTGTTGTTTGCATGTGGATTACAGTTCTTTAATCACAGTACTAGGCGTATTGATGCTTAGAAGCTTTTTCTCTGATTTCACAGAGCTTTCAAAACGCCAGTTTCCAAAATGAGGCAGATTTCACGGCAGAAACCTCTTGGAGCTGGTTCTAACCAATAGACATGTAATTTACATGGATTCGCTCACCGTTAAATTCCGTGTTCCGAACACGCTACAGGCATCTCGGATGCGACAAATATTCACTACAGAGTTGTTAGCAAGTGGATTACAGCACTTTCATCCACCATACAAGGCTTACTGACACTTTGAAGAATTTTCTCAGATTTCACAGGTTAGTTTTAATGCCAGGTTTGAAAATGAGGCAGATTTGGCAGAAAAATGCTCTTGGAGCCAGTTCTACCCAAAAGATATGTAACTTACCTAGTTTCAATCACCGTGACATTCCGTGTTCTGAACATATTACATGCACCACGGATTCAACAAACATTCTTTAATGAGTTGTGAACATGTGTATTAACGATCTTTCATCCACCTTACAGTGCATATTTATACATAGAAATTTTATTCTGATTTAGTAGTTTTCTCCTAATGTCAGTCTCTAAAATCATGCAGTTTCCACAGGAAAATCCTCTTGGAGCGAGTTCTACCCAATAGACATGCAATTTACATAGAACCCGTCATCGTGAAATTCCGTGTTCCGAAAAAGCTACATGCATCAAGGATTCGACAAATATTCACTACAGAGATGTTAGCATAAGGATTACTGATCTTTCATCCACCATACAAGGCAGATTTACACCGAGAATCTAGTAACCTGTTTTCGCAGTGTTTTCCTAACGTCAGTTTCAAAAATCTGGCCTATTTCTCAGTAAAAAACTCTTGGAGTGATTTCTAACCAAGGGAATTGTAATTTACATAAATTCCCTTCCCGTGAAATTCCGTGTTCCGAACATGCTACATGCATAAAGGATTCGACAAATATTCACTACAAATTTGTTAGCATTTGGATTACCGAACTTTCATCACAATACATTGAATATTGATTCTTAGAAGTATTTTCTCAGAGTTTGCAGCGTTTTCCAAACGCCAGTTTCAAAAATGACGAAGTTTTCGCAGAAAAACACTCTCGGAGTGAGTTCTACCCAATAGAGAAGTAATTTACATTGTTTCAATCACCGTGAAATTCCACGTTCTGAACACTGTACATGCACCACGGATTAGAAAAAGATTCTTTAATATGTTGTGAAAATGTGGATTACCGAACTTTCTTGTATCATAAAGGCACATTTACACCTACAAATATTTACTCTCCTTTTGCACCTTTTTCCAAACTTCAGATTCGATAACCATGCAATTTTCACAGAAAAATTCTCTTCTAGCTCGTTCTACTCAATAGAATTGTAATTTACATAGTTTCATTACCGTGAAATTCCATTTTCCAAAAGCACTACTTGAATCACGGTTTACAAAATAATTACTACACTGTTATTAACATGTGGATTACCGGACTTTCATTCACCATTCAAGGCATATTGACACTTAGAAGCATTTTCTCAGATTTCACACTGTTCTCCTAATGGCAGTTTTGAAAATGAGGCACATTTCGCAGAAAAATTGTCTTCAAGCATGTTCTACTCAAAAGAATTGTAATTTACATAGTTTCATTACCGTCAAATTCCGTTTCCAAAAGCGTTACATGAATCACGGTTTAAAAAATAATTACTACACTATTATTAACATGTGGATTACTGGACTTTCATTCACCATTCAAGGCATATTGACACTTAGAAGCATTTTCTCAGATTTCACAGGGTTCTCTTAATGGCAGTTTTGAAAATGAGGCACATTTCACAGAAAAATACTCTTCAAGCGATTTCTACCCAATAGATATGTAACGTACATTGTTTCCTTCACTATGACATTCCGTATTCCGAACACATCACATGCATCACGAATTGGACAAACATTCTTTAATGAGTGTGAGCATGTGGATTACCGAACTTTCATCCACCATACAAGGCATATTTACACCTAGAAGTAGTTATTCTGATGTCGCAGGTTTTTCCTAACATCCAGTTTTGAAAATCATGAAATTGTCGCAGAAACATTCAATTCAAGCGAGTTCTATCCAGCAGAATTGTTATTTTCAGAGTTTCACTCACCGAGACATTCCGTGTTCCGAAAACGTTACATTCATCACGGCTTCGACAAACATTATTTAATGAGCGTGAGCATGTGGATTACCGATTTTTCAACCACAATACAAGGCATATTTACACCTAGAAACATTTACTAAGATTTCGCAGGTTTTCCTAACGTCAGTTACCAAAATCATGCAGTTTTCGCAGAAAAATTCTCTTGGTGCATGTTCTAACCAATAGACATCTCATTTTCATAGATACCGTCACCGTAACATTCCGTGTTCCGAAAACGGTACATGCACCACGGATTCAACAAATATTCACTGCTGAATTCTTCGCATGTGAATTACACATCTTTAATAACCCATTGAAGGCATATTGTCACCTTAAAGCATTTACTCAGATTTTGCAGCATTTTCAAAACACTAGTTTCCAAACTGAGGCAGATTTTTCAGTAAAATGCTCCTGGAGCGTGTTCTAACCAAGAGATTTGTAATTTACATAGTTTCCCTCACCGTGACAGTCCGTGTTTCGAACACGCTACATGCATCACGGATTTGACAAACATTTTTAATGAGTTGTGTACATGTGTATTACAGAAATTTCATCCACCATAAAAGGCATATTTACACCTAGAAACATTAACTCTGAGTTCGCAGCTTTTTCCTAATAGCAGTTTCGAAAATCAGGCAGTTTTCAAAGGAAAAAACGGAGCGTGTTCTACCCAATAGATATGTAAATTACATAGAGTCTCCCGCTATGAAATTACGTGTTTCGAACATGATACATGCAGAGAATTTTCGACAAAAATACACTACATTGTTTTTTGCATGTGGATTACAGGTCTTTCACCACAGTAGTAGGCGTATTGTTGCTTAGAAGCTTTTTCTCTGATTTCACAGAGCTTTCAAAACGCCAGTTTCCAAAATGAGGCAGATTTCACGGCAGAAACCTCTTGGAGCGGGTTCTAACCAATAGACATGTAATTTACATGGATTCGCTCACCGTTAAATTCCGTGTTCCGAACACGCTACAGGCATCTCGGATGCGACAAATATTCACTACAGAGTTGTTAGCAAGTGGATTACAGCACTTTCATCCACCATACAAGGCTTACTGACACTTTGAAGAATTTTCTCAGATTTCACAGTTTAGTTTTAATGCCAGGTTTGAAAATGAGGCAGATTTGGCAGAAAAATGCTCTTGGAGCCAGTTCTACCCAAAAGATATGTAACTTACCTAGTTTCAATCACCGTGACATTCCGTGTTCTGAACACGTTACATGCACCACGGATTCAACAAACATTCTTTAATGAGTTGTGAACATGTGTATTAACGAACATTCATCCACCTTACAGTGCATATTTATACATAGAAATTTTATTCTGATTTAGTAGTTTTCTCCTAATGTCAGTCTATAAATCATGCAGTTTCCACAGGAAAATCCTCTTGGAGCGAGTTCTACCCAATAGACATGCAATTTACATAGAACCCGTCATCGTGAAATTCCGTGTTCCGAAAAAGCTACATGCATCAAGGATTCGACAAATATTCACTACAGAGATGTTAGCATAAGATAACTGATCTTTCATCCACCATAAAAGGCAGATTTACACCGAGAATCTAGTAATCTGTTTTTGCAGTGTTTTCCTAACGTCAGTTTCAAAAATCTGGCCTATTTCTCAGTAAAAAACTCTTGGAGTGATTTCTAACCAAGGGAATTGTAATTTACAGAAATTCCCTTCCCGTGAAATTCCGTGTTCCGAACATGCTACATGCATAAATGATTCGACAAATATTCACTACAAACTTGTTAGCATGTGGATTACAGAACTTTCATCACAATACATTGAATATTGATTCTTAGAAGTATTTTCTCAGATTTTGCAGCGTTTTCCAAACGCCAGTTTCAAAAATGACAAAGTTTTCGCAGAAAAACACTCTCGGAGCGAGTTCTACCCAATAGAGAAGTAATTTACATTGTTTCAATCACCGTGAAATTCCACGTTCTGAACACTGTACATGCACCACGGATTAGAAAAAGATTCTTTAATATGTTGTGAAAATGTGGATTACCGAATTTTCTTTCAACATAAAGGCACATTTACACCTACAAATATTTACTCTCCTTTTGCACCTTTTTCCAAACTTCAGATTCGATAACCATGCAATTTTCACAGAAAAATACTCTTCTAGCTCCTTCTACTCAATAGAATTGTAATTTACATAGTTTCATTACCGTGAAATTCCATTTTCCAAAAGCACTACTTGAATCACGGTTTACAAAATAATTACTACACTCTTATTAACATGTGGATTACAGGAATTTCATTCACCATTCAAGGCATATTGACACTTAGAAGCATTTTCTCAGATTTCACAGTGTTCTCTTAATGGCAGTTTTGAAAATGAGGCACATTTCACAGAAAAATACTCTTCAAGCGATTTCTACCCAATAGATATGTAAAGTACATTGTTTCCTTCACTATGACATTCCGTATTCCGAACACATCACATGCATCACGAATTGGACAAACATTCTTTAATGAGTGTGAGCATGTAGATTACCGAACTTTCATCCACCATACAAGGAATATTAACACCTAGAAACATTTACTTAGATTTCGCAGGTTTTCCTAACGTCAGTTACCAAAATCAGGCAGTTTTTGCAGAAAAATTCTCTTGGTGCATGTTCTATCCAATAGACATCTCGTTTACATAGATACCGTCACCGTAACATTCCGTGTTCCGAAAATGGTACATGCACAACGGATTCAACAAATATTCACTGCTGAATTTTTAGCATGTGAATTACACATCTTTAATAACCCATTGAAGGCATATTGTCACCTGAAAATATTTACTCAGATTTTTCAGCATTTTCAAAACACCAGTTTCCAAACTGAGGCAGATTTTTCAGTAAAATTCTCCTGGAGCGTGTTCTAACCAAGAGATTTGTAATTTACATAATTTCCCTCACCGTGACAGTCCGTGTTTCGAACACGCTACATACATCACGGAATGACAAACATTTTTAATGAGTTGTGTACATGTGTATTACAGAACTTTCATCCACCATACAAGGCATATTTACACCTAGAAACATTAACTCTGAGTTTGCAGCTTTTTCCTAATAGCAGTTCGAAAATCAGGCAGTTTTCAAAGGAAAAAACGGAGCGTGTTCTACCCAATAGATATGTAAATTACATAGAGTCTCCCGCTGTGAAATTACGTGTCTTGAACACGATACATGCAGAGAATTTTCGACAAAAATAGACTAAATTGTTGTTTGCATGTGGATTACAGGACTTTCATCACAGTAGTAGGCATATTGATGCTTAGAAGCTTTTTCTCTGATTTCACAGAGCTTTCAAAACTCCAGTTATGAAAATGAGGCAGATTACATGGCAGAAACCTCTTGGAGCGGGTTCTAATCAATAGACATGTAATTTACATGGATTCGCTCACCGTGAAATTCCGTGTTCCGAACACGCTACATGCATCTCGGATGCAACAATTATTCACTACATAGTTGTTAGCAAGTGGATTACTGCACTTTCATCCACCATACAATGCTTACTGACACTTTGAAAAATTTTCTCAGATTTCACAGGTTAGTTTTAATGCCAGTTTTGAAAATGAGGAAGATTTGGCAGAAAAATGCTCTTGGAGCCAGTTCTACCCAAAAGATATGTAACTTACCTACTTTCAATCACCGGACATTCCATGTTCTGAACACGTTACATGCCCCACGGATTCAACAAACAATCTTTAATGAGTTGTGAACATGTGTATTAACGAACTTTAATCCACCTTACAGTGCATATTTATATATAGAAATGTTATTCTGATTTAGTAGATTTCTCCTAATGTCAGTCTCTAAAATCATGCAGTTTCCAAAGAAAAATCCTATTGGAGCGAGTTCTACCCAATAGACATGCACTTTGCAAAGAACCCTTCATCGTGAAATTCTGTGTAACGAAAAAGCTACATGCATCACGGATTCGACAAATATTCACTACAGAGTTGTTAGCATAAGGATTACCGAACTTTCATCCACCATATAAGCCATGTTGACACTTTGAAGCATTTTCTCATATTTCAAAAGATTTTCCTAATGCCAGTGTGAAAAGGAGGCAGATTCGCAGAAAAATTCTTGTGGAGCGAGTACTTCCCAATAGAAATGTAATTTACATAGTTTCACTCACAGTGACATTAAATTTTCGGAACACGCTACATGCATCAAGGATTCAACAAACTTTCTCAAATGAGTTGTGAACATGTAGATTACAGAACTTTCATCCACCATAAATGGCATATGTACAACTAGAAACATTAATTCTGAATTTGCAGCATTTTCCTAATGCCAGTTTCAAAAATAATTCCGTTTTCTCAGGAAAAAATTTTTGGGGCGAATTCTAACCTATAGGCGTGTAATTTACATAGATTCCATCGCCGGCATTTTCCGTGAAACCATCAGGCTACATGCATAATGCTTTCTACAAATATTCACCACAGATTTGTTTGCATGTGTTTTTACGATCTTGCATCACAATAAAAGGCAAATTGACACTTTGAAGCATTTTCACTGATTTTGCAGATATTTTCTAAAGCCAGTTTCAAAAATGAGGCAGATTTCCCAGAAAAATCTCTTGGAGCGAATTCTACCCAAGAGACATGTATTTTACATAGATTCGCTCACCGTGATATTCTGTGTTCCGAACACGCTTCACGTATCTCGGAGTTGACAAATATTCACTACAGATTTGTTAGCATGCGGATTACCGAACTACCATCCACCATCCAAGGCAGATTTAAACCGAGAATCTAGTAATCTGTGTTCGCAGGGTTTTCCTGAAGTCAGTTTCAAATATCAGGCCTATTTCTCAGGAAAAATCTCTTGGAGTGATTTCTAAACAAGAGAAATGTAATTTACATAAATTCCCTGCCCGTGAAATTCTGTGTTCCGAAAATGCTACATGCATAAAAGATTCGACAAATATTCTCTACAAATTTGTTAGCATTTGGATTACCGAACTTTCATCACAATACATTGAATATTGTTTCTTAGAAGTATTTTCTCAGATTTTGCAGCGTTTTCCAAACGCCAGTTTCAAAATTGATGAAGTTTTTGCAGAAAAACTTTCTCGGAGCGTGTTCTACCAATACAGTAGTAATTTACATTGTTTCTATCACCGTGAAATTCCACGTTCTGAACACGGTACATGCACCACGGATTAGAAAAAGATTCTTTAATATGTTGTGAAAATGAGGATTACCGAACTTTCTTTCAACATAAAGGCATATTTCAACCTACAAATACTTACTCTTGTTTGCAGTTTTTTCCAAACTTCAGATTCGATAATCATGCAATTTTTGCAGAAAAATTCTCTTCTAGCTCGTTCTAATCAATAGAATTGTAATTTACATAGATTCATTACCGTGAAATTCCATTTTCCAAAAGCGCTACTTGAATCACGGTTTACAAATTTATTACTACACTGTAATTAACATGTGGATTTCCGGGCTTTCATTCACCATTCAAGGCATATTGACACTTAGAAGCATTTTCTCAGATTTCACAGGGTTCTCCTAATGGCAGTTTGGAAAATGAGGCACATTTCGCAGAAAAATTCTCTTCAAGCGAGTTCTACCCAATAGACATGTAACTTACATTGTTTCCTTCATTATGACATTCCGTACTCCGAACACGTTACATGCATCTCAAATTCGACAAACATTCTTTAATGAGTGTGAGCATGTGGATTACCAAACTTTCATCCACCATACAAGGCATATTTACACCTAGAAGTAGTTATTCTGATTTCGCAGGTTTTTCCTAACATCCAGTTTGGAAAATCATGAAATTGTCACAGAAACATTCAATTCAAGCGAGTTCTATCCAGTAGAATTGTTATTTTCAGAGTTTCACTCACTGATACATTCCGTGTTCTAAAAACGTTACATTCATCACGGCTTCGATAAACATTATTTAATGACCGTGAGCATGTGGATTACCGATTTTTCAACCACAATACAAGGCACATTTACACCTAGAAACATTTACTTAGATTTCACAGGTTTTCCTAACGTCAGTTACGAAAATCAGGGAGTTTTTGCAGAAAAATTCTCTTGGTGCATGTTCTATCCAATAAATATCTCATTTTCATAGATACGGTCACCGTAACATTCCGTGTTCCGAAAACGGTCCATGCACCACGGATTCAACAAATATTCACTGCTCTGTTCTTTGTATGTGAATTACACATCTTTAATAACCCATTGAAGACATATTGTCACCTTAAAGCATTTACTCAGATTTTGCAGAATTTTCAAAACACCAGTTTCCAAACTGAGGCAGATTTTTCTGTAAAATTCTCCTGGAGCGTGTTCTAAACAAGAGATTTGTAATTTACATAGTTTCCCTCACCGTGACAGTCCGTGTTCCGAACACGCTAAATACATCACGGATTTGACAAACATTTTTAATGAGTTGTGTACATGTGTATTACAGAACTTTCATCCACCATACAAGGCATATTTACACCGAGAAGTAGTTATTCTGATTTCGCAGGTTTTTCCTAACATCCAGTTTGGAAAATCATGAAATTGTCGCAGAAACATTCAATTCAAGCGAGTTCTATCCAGTAGAATTGTTATTTTCAGAGTTTCACTCACTGATACATTCCGTGTTCTAAAAACGTTACATTTATCATGGCTTCGACAAACATTATTTAATGAGCGTGAGCATGTGGATTACCGATTTTTCAAACACAATACAAGGCACATTTACACCTACAAACATTTACTTAGATTTCACAGGTTTTCCTAACGTCAGTTACGAAAATCAGGGAGTTTTTGCCGAAAAATTCTCTTGGTGCATGTTCTATCCAATAAACATCTCATTTTCATAGATACGGTCACCGTAACATTCCGTGTTCCGAAAACGGTCCATGCACCACGGATTCAACAAATATTCACTTCTGAGTTCTTAGCATGTGAATTACACATCTTTAATAACCCATTGAAGACATATTGTCACCTTAAAGCATTTACTCAGATTTTGCAGAATTTTCAAAACACCAGTTTCCAAACTGAGGCAGATTTTTCTGTAAAATTCTCCTGGAGCGTGTTCTAAACAAGAGATTTGTAATTTACATAGTTTCCCTCACCGTGACAGTCCGTGTTCTGAACACGCTAAATACATCACGGATTTGACAAACATATTTAATGAGTTGTGTACATGTGTATTACAGAACTTTCATCAACCATACAAGGCATATTTACACCTAGAAATATTAACTCTTAGTTCGCAGGATTTTACTAATAGCAGTTTCAAAATTCAGGCAGTTTTCAAAGGAAAAAACTGTTCGAGCGTGTTCTACCCAATAGATATGTTAATTACATACAGTCTCCCGCTGTGAATTTACGTGTTTTGAACACGCTACATGCAGAAAAGATTCGAAAATATACACTACAGTGTTGTTGCATGTGGATTACAGGACTTTCATCACAGAAGTAGGCATATAGATGCTTAGAAATTTTTCTCTGATTTCACAGAGCTTTCGAAATGCCAGTTTCAAAAATAAGGCAGATTTCATGGCAGAAACTTCTCGGAGTGGGTTCAAACCAATAGACATGTAATTTACATGAATTCGCTCACCGTGAAATTCCGTGTTCCGAACACGCTACATGCATCTCGGATGCGACAATTATTCACTACAGAGTTGTTAGCAAGTGGATTACAACACTTTCATCCACCATAAAAGGCTTTATGACACTTTGAAGAATTTTTTCAGATTTCACAGTTTACTTTTAATGCCAGGTTTGAAAATGAGGCAGTTTTGGCAGAAAAATGCTCTTGGAGCCAGTTCTACCCAAAAGGTATGTAACTTACCTAGTTTCAATCACCGTGACATTCCATGTTCTGAACACATTACATGCACCACGGATTCAACAAACATTCTTTAATGAGTTGTGAACATGTGTATTAACAAACTTTCATCCACCTTACAGTGCATATTTATACATAGAAATTTTATTCTGATTTAGTAGATTTCTCCTAATGTCAGTCTCTAAAATCATGCAGTTTCCACAGAAAAATCCTCTTGGAGCGAGTGCTACCCAATAGACATGCAATTTACATAGAACTCATCATCGTGACATTCCGTGTTCCGAAAAACCTACATGCATCACGGATTCGACAAATATTCACTACAGAGTTGTTAGAATAAGGATTATCGAACTTTCATCCACCATATAAGCCATGTTGACACTTTGAAGCATTTTCTCATATTTCAAAAGATTTTCCTAATGCCAGTTTTGAAAAGGAGGCAGATTCGCAGAAAAATCCTTGTGGAGCGTGTACTTCCCAATAGAATTGTAGTTTACATAATTTCCCTCAGAGTGACATTCCATTTTCCGAACACGCTACATGCATCAAGGTTTCAACAAACTTTCTCAAATGAGTTGTGAACATGTAGATTACAGAACTTTCATCCACCATAAATGGCATATATACACCTAGAAACATTAACTCTGGATTTGCAGCATTTTCCTAATGCCAGTTTCGAAAATCATTCCGTTTTCTCAGGAAAATATTTTTGGAGTGAATTCTAACAAATAGGCGTGTAAATTACATAGATCACATCGCCGGCATTTTCCGTGAACCATCAGGCTACATGCGTAATGCTTTCTACAAATATTCACCACAGATTTGTTTGCATGTGTTTTTACGATCTTGCATCACAATACAAGGCATATTGAAACTTTGAAGCATTTTCACTGATTTTGCTGATATTTTCTAAAGCCAGTTTTAAAAATGAGGTAGATTTCCCAGAAAAATCTCTTGGAGCGAATTCTACCCAAGAGACATGTATTTTACATAGATTCGCTCACCGTGATATTCTGTGTTCCGAACACGCTTCACGTATCTCGGATTCGACAAATATTCACTACAGAGTTGTTAGCATGCGGATTACCGAACTACCATCCACCATCCAAGGCAGATTTAAACCGAGAATCTAGTAATCTGAGTTCGCAGGGTTTTCCTAAAGTCAGTTTCAAATATCAGGCCTATTTCTCAGGAAAAAACTCTTGGAGTGATTTCTAATCAAGAGAAATGTAATTTACATAAATTTCCTGCCCGTGAAATTCCGTGTTCCGAACATGCTACATGCATAATGATTCGACAAATATCCTCTACAAATTTGTTAGCATGTGGATTACCGAACTTTCATCACAATACATTGAGTATTGATCTTTAGAAGTATTTTCTCAGATTTTGCAGCGTTTTCCAAACGCTAGTTTCAAAAATGACGAAGTTTTTGCAGAAAAACTCTCTCAGAGAGTGTTCTACCCAATAGAGTAGTAATTTACATTGTTTCTATCACCGTGAAATTCCACGTTCTGAACACGGTACATGCACCACGGATTAGAAAAAGATTCTTTAATATGTTGTGAAAATGAGGATTACCGAACTTTCTTGCAACAAAAAGGCATATTTAAACCTACCAATACTACTCTTGTTTTGCAGATATTTTCAAAGTTCAGATTCGATAATCATGCAATTTTCGCAGAAAAATCCTCTTCTAGCTCGTTCTACTCAATAGAATTGTAATGTACATAGATTCATTACCGTGAAATTCCATTTTCCAAAAGCACTACTTGAATCACGGTTTACAAATTTATTACTACACTGTAATTAACATGTGGATTTCCGGGCTTTCATTCAACATTCAAGGCATACTGACACTTAGAAGCATTCTCTCAGATTTCACGCGATTCTCCTAATGGCAGTTTATAAAATGAGGCACATTTCGCAGAAAAATTCTCTTCAAGCGAGTTCTACCCAATAGACATGTAACTTACATTGTTTCCTTCACTATGACATTCCGTATTCAGAACACATTACATGCATCACGAATTCGACAATCATTCTTTAATGAGTGTGAGCATGTGGATTACCGAACTTTCATCCACCATACAAGGCATATTTACACCTAGAAGTAGTTATTCTGATTTCGCAGGTTTTTCCTAACATCCATTTTCGAAAATCATGAAAGTGTCACATAAACATTCCATTCAAGCGAATTCTATCAAGTAGAATCGTTATTTTCAGAGTTTCACTCACCGAGACTTTCCGTGTTCCGAAAATGTTACATTCATCACGGTTTCGACAAACATTATTTAATGAGCGTGAGCATGTGGATTACCGATTTTTCAACGACAATACAAGGCATATTTACACCTAGAAACATTTACTTAGATTTCGCAAGTTTTCCTAACGTCAGTTATGAAATCAGGCAGTTTTTGCAGAAAAATTCTCTTGGTGCATGTTCTATCCAATAGACATCTCATTTTCAAAAATACCGTCTCCGTAACATTCCGTGTTCCGAAAACGGTACATGCACCACGGATTCAACAAATATTCACTGCTGAGTTTTTAGCATGTGAATTACACATCTTTAATAACCCATTGAAGACATATTGTCACCTTAAAGCATTTACTCTGATTTTGCAGCATTTTCAAAACACCAGTTTCCAAACTGAGGCAGATTTTTCAGTAAAATGCTCCTGGAGCGTGTTCTAACCAAGAGATTTTTAATATACATATTTTCCCTCACCGTGACATTCCGTGTTCCGAACACGCTACATACATCACGGATTTGACAAACATTTTTAATGAGTTGTGTACATGTGTAATAAAGAAGTTTCATCCAACATACAAGGCATATTTATTCCTAGAAATATTAACTCTGATTTCGCAGGTTTTTCCTAATAACAGTTTCGAAAATCAGGCAGTTTTCAAAGCAAAAATCTGTTGGAGCGTGTTCTACACAATAGATATGTAAATTACATAGAGTCTCCCTCTGTGAAATTACGTGTCTTGAACACGATACATGCAGAGAATTTTCGACAAAAATACACTACAGTGTTGTTTGCATGTGGATTACAGGACTTTCATCACAGTAGTAGGCATATTGATGCTTAGAAGCTTTTTCTCTGATTTCACAGAGATTTTGAAACGCCAGTTTCGAAAATGAGGCAGATTACATGGCAGAAACCTCTTGGAGCTGGTTCTAACCAATAGACATGTAATTTACATGGATTCACTCACCGTGAAATTCCGTGTTCCGAACACGTTACATGCATCTCGGATGCGACAATTATTCACTACAGAGTAGTTAGCAAGAGGATTACAGCACTTTCATCCACCATACAAGGCTTACTGTCAATTTGAAAAATTTTCTCAGATTTCACAGCTTAGTTTTAATGTCAGTATTGAAAATGAGGCAGATTTGGCAGAAAAATGCTCTTGGAGCCAGTTCTACCCAAAAGATATGTAACTTACCTACTTTCAATCACCGGACATTCCATGTTCTGAACACATTACATGCACCACGGATTCAACAAACAATCTTTAATTAGTTGTGAACATGTGCATTAACGATCTTTAATCCACCTTACAGTGCATATTTATATATAGAAATTTTATTCTGATTTAGTAGATTTCTCCTAATGTCAGTCTCTAAAATCATGCAGTTTCCAAAGAAAAATCCTATTGGAGCGAGTTCTACCCAATAGACATGCACTTTGCAAAGAACCCTTCATCGTGAAATTCTGTGTAACGAAAAAGCTACATGCATCACGGATTCGACAAATATTCACTACAGAGTTGTTAGCATAAGGATTACCGAACTATCATTCATCATAAAAGCCATGTTGACACTTTGAAGCATTTTCTCATATTTCGAAAGAATTTCCTAATGCCAGTATGGAAAGGAGGCAGATTCGCAGAAAAATTCTTGTGGAGCGAGTACTTCCCAATAGAAATGTAATTTACATAGTTTCACTCACAGTGACATTAAATTTTCGGAACACGCTACATGCATCAAGGATTCAACAAACTTTCTCAAATGAGTTGTGAACATGTAGATTACAGAACTTTCATCCACCATAAATGGCATATGTACAACTAGAAACATTAATTCTGAATTTGCAGCATTTTCCTAATGCCAGTTTCGAAAATAATTCCGTTTTCTCAGGAAAAAATTTTTGGGGCGAATTCTAACCTATAGGCGTGTAATTTACATAGATTCCATCGCCGGCATTTTCCGTGAAACCATCAGGCTACATGCATAATGCTTTCTACAAATATTCACCACAGATTTGTTTGCATGTGTTTTTACGATCTTGCATCACAATAAAAGGCAAATTGACACTTTGAAGCATTTTCACTGATTTTGCAGATATTTTCTAAAGCCAGTTTCAAAAATGAGGCAGATTTCCCAGAAAAATCTCTTGGAGCGAATTCTACCCAAGAGACATGTATTTTACATAGATTCGCTCACCGTGATATTCTGTGTTCCGAACACGCTTCACGTATCTCGGAGTTGACAAATATTCACTACAGATTTGTTAGCATGCGGATTACCGAACTACCATCCACCATCCAAGGCAGATTTAAACCGAGAATCTAGTAATCTGTGTTCGCAGGGTTTTCCTGAAGTCAGTTTCAAATATCAGGCCTATTTCTCAGGAAAAATCTCTTGGAGTGATTTCTAAACAAGAGAAATGTAATTTACATAAATTCCCTGCCCGTGAAATTCTGTGTTCCGAAAATGCTACATGCATAAAAGATTCGACAAATATTCTCTACAAATTTGTTAGCATGTGGATTACCGAACTTTCATCACAATACATTGAATATTGTTTCTTAGAAGTATTTTCTCAGATTTTGCAGCGTTTTCCAAACGCCAGTTTCAAAATTGATGAAGTTTTTGCAGAAAAACTTTCTCGGAGCGTGTTCTACCAATACAGTAGTAATTTACATTGTTTCTATCACCGTGAAATTCCACGTTCTGAACACGGTACATGCACCACGGATTAGAAAAAGATTCTTTAATATGTTGTGAAAATGAGGATTACCGAACTTTCTTTCAACATAAAGGCATATTTCTACCTACAAATACTTACTCTTGTTTGCAGTTTTTTCCAAACTTCAGATTCGATAATCATGCAATTTTCGCAGAAAAATTCTCTTCTAGCTCGTTCTAATCAATAGAATTGTAATTTACATAGATTCATTACCATGAAATTCCATTTTCCAAAAGCGCTACTTGAATCACGGTTTACAAATTTATTACTACACTGTAATTAACATGTGGATTTCCGGGCTTTCATTCACCATTCAAGGCATATTGACACTTAGAAGCATTTTCTCAGATTTCACAGGGTTCTCCTAATGGCAGTTTGGAAAATGAGGCACATTTCGCAGAAAAATTCTCTTCAAGCGAGTTCTACCCAATAGACATGTAACTTACATTGTTTCCTTCATTATGACATTCCGTACTCCGAACACGTTACATGCATCTCAAATTCGACAAACATTCTTTAATGAGTGTGAGCATGTGGATTACCAAACTTTCATCCACCATACAAGGCATATTTACACCTAGAAGTAGTTATTCTGATTTCGCAGGTTTTTCCTAACATCCAGTTTGGAAAATCATGAAATTGTCACAGAAACATTCAATTCAAGCGAGTTCTATCCAGTAGAATTGTTATTTTCAGAGTTTCACTCACTGATACATTCCGTGTTCTAAAAACGTTACATTCATCACGGCTTCGATAAACATTATTTAATGACCGTGAGCATGTGGATTACCGATTTTTCAACCACAATACAAGGCACATTTACACCTAGAAACATTTACTTAGATTTCACAGGTTTTCCTAACGTCAGTTACGAAAATCAGGGAGTTTTTGCAGAAAAATTCTCTTGGTGCATGTTCTATCCAATAAATATCTCATTTTCATAGATACGGTCACCGTAACATTCCGTGTTCCGAAAACGGTCCATGCACCACGGATTCAACAAATATTCACTGCTCTGTTCTTTGTATGTGAATTACACATCTTTAATAACCCATTGAAGACATATTGTCACCTTAAAGCATTTACTCAGATTTTGCAGAATTTTCAAAACACCAGTTTCCAAACTGAGGCAGATTTTTCTGTAAAATTCTCCTGGAGCGTGTTCTAAACAAGAGATTTGTAATTTACATAGTTTCCCTCACCGTGACAGTCCGTGTTCCGAACACGCTAAATACATCACGGATTTGACAAACATTTTTAATGAGTTGTGTACATGTGTATTACAGAACTTTCATCCACCATACAAGGCATATTTACACCGAGAAGTAGTTATTCTGATTTCGCAGGTTTTTCCTAACATCCAGTTTGGAAAATCATGGAATTGTCGCAGAAACATTCAATTCAAGCGAGTTCTATCCAGTAGAATTGTTATTTTCAGAGTTTCACTCACTGATACATTCCGTGTTCTAAAAACGTTACATTTATCACGGCTTCGACAAACATTATTTAATGAGCGTGAGCATGTGGATTACCGATTTTTCAAACACAATACAAGGCACATTTACACCTACAAACATTTACTTAGATTTCACAGGTTTTCCTAACGTCAGTTACGAAAATCAGGGAGTTTTTGCCGAAAAATTCTCTTGGTGCATGTTCTATCCAATAAACATCTCATTTTCATAGATACGGTCACCGTAACATTCCGTGTTCCGAAAACGGTCCATGCACCACGGATTCAACAAATATTCACTTCTGAGTTCTTAGCATGTGAATTACACATCTTTAATAACCCATTGAAGACATATTGTCACCTTAAAGCATTTACTCAGATTTTGCAGAATTTTCAAAACACCAGTTTCCAAACTGAGGCAGATTTTTCTGTAAAATTCTCCTGGAGCGTGTTCTAAACAAGAGATTTGTAATTTACATAGTTTCCCTCACCGTGACAGTCCGTGTTCTGAACACGCTAAATACATCACGGATTTGACAAACATATTTAATGAGTTGTGTACATGTGTATTACAGAACTTTCATCAACCATACAAGGCATATTTACACCTAGAAATATTAACTCTTAGTTCGCAGGATTTTACTAATAGCAGTTTCGAAATTCAGGCAGTTTTCAAAGGAAAAAACTGTTCGAGCGTGTTCTACCCAATAGATATGTTAATTACATACAGTCTCCCGCTGTGAAATTACGTGTTTTGAACACGCTACATGCAGAAAAGATTCGAAAATATACACTACAGTGTTGTTGCATGTGGATTACAGGACTTTCATCACAGAAGTAGGCATATAGATGCTTAGAAATTTTTCTCTGATTTCACAGAGCTTTCGAAATGCCAGTTTCAAAAATAAGGCAGATTTCATGGCAGAAACTTCTCGGAGTGGGTTCAAACCAATAGACATGTAATTTACATGAATTCGCTCACCGTGAAATTCCGTGTTCCGAACACGCTACATGCATCTCGGATGCGACAATTATTCACTACAGAGTTGTTAGCAAGTGGATTACAACACTTTCATCCACCATAAAAGGCTTTATGACACTTTGAAGAATTTTTTCAGATTTCACAGTTTACTTTTAATGCCAGGTTTGAAAATGAGGCAGTTTTGGCAGAAAAATGCTCTTGGAGCCAGTTCTACCCAAAAGGTATGTAACTTACCTAGTTTCAATCACCGTGACATTCCATGTTCTGAACACATTACATGCCCCACGGATTCAACAAACATTCTTTAATGAGTTGTGAACATGTGTATTAACAAACTTTCATCCACCTTACAGTGCATATTTATACATAGAAATTTTATTCTGATTTAGTAGATTTCTCCTAATGTCAGTCTCTAAAATCATGCAGTTTCCACAGAAAAATCCTCTTGGAGCGAGTGCTACCCAATAGACATGCAATTTACATAGAACTCATCATCGTGACATTCCGTGTTCCGAAAAACCTACATGCATCACGGATTCGACAAATATTCACTACAGAGTTGTTAGAATAAGGATTATCGAACTTTCATCCACCATATAAGCCATGTTGACACTTTGAAGCATTTTCTCATATTTCAAAAGATTTTCCTAATGCCAGTTTTGAAAAGGAGGCAGATTCGCAGAAAAATCCTTGTGGAGCGTGTACTTCCCAATAGAATTGTAGTTTACATAATTTCCCTCAGAGTGACATTCCATTTTCCGAACACGCTACATGCATCAAGGTTTCAACAAACTTTCTCAAATGAGTTGTGAACATGTAGATTACAGAACTTTCATCCACCATAAATGGCATATATACACCTAGAAACATTAACTCTGGATTTGCAGCATTTTCCTAATGCCAGTTTCGAAAATCATTCCGTTTTCTCAGGAAAATATTTTTGGAGTGAATTCTAACAAATAGGCGTGTAAATTACATAGATCACATCGCCGGCATTTTCCGTGAACCATCAGGCTACATGCGTAATGCTTTCTACAAATATTCACCACAGATTTGTTTGCATGTGTTTTTACGATCTTGCATCACAATACAAGGCATATTGAAACTTTGAAGCATTTTCACTGATTTTGCTGATATTTTCTAAAGCCAGTTTTAAAAATGAGGTAGATTTCCCAGAAAAATCTCTTGGAGCGAATTCTACCCAAGAGACATGTATTTTACATAGATTCGCTCACCGTGATATTCTGTGTTCTGAACACGCTTCACGTATCTCGGATTCGACAAATATTCACTACAGAGTTGTTAGCATGCGGATTACCGAACTACCATCCACCATCCAAGGCAGATTTAAACCGAGAATCTAGTAATCTGAGTTCGCAGGGTTTTCCTAAAGTCAGTTTCAAATATCAGGCCTATTTCTCAGGAAAAAACTCTTGGAGTGATTTCTAATCAAGAGAAATGTAATTTACATAAATTTCCTGCCCGTGAAATTCCGTGTTCCGAACATGCTACATGCATAATGATTCGACAAATATCCTCTACAAATTTGTTAGCATGTGGATTACCGAACTTTCATCACAATACATTGAGTATTGATCTTTAGAAGTATTTTCTCAGATTTTGCAGAGTTTTCCAAACGCTAGTTTCAAAAATGACGAAGTTTTTGCAGAAAAACTCTCTCAGAGAGTGTTCTACCCAATAGAGTAGTAATTTACATTGTTTCTATCACCGTGAAATTCCACGTTCTGAACACGGTACATGCACCACGGATTAGAAAAAGATTCTTTAATATGTTGTGAAAATGAGGATTACCGAACTTTCTTGCAACAAAAAGGCATATTTAAACCTACCAATACTACTCTTGTTTTGCAGATATTTTCAAAGTTCAGATTCGATAATCATGCAATTTTCACAGAAAAATTCTCTTCTAGCTCGTTCTACTCAATAGAATTGTAATGTACATAGATTCATTACCGTGAAATTCCATTTTCCAAAAGCACTACTTGAATCACGGTTTACAAATTTATTACTACACTGTAATTAACATGTGGATTTCCGGGCTTTCATTCAACATTCAAGGCATATTGACACTTAGAAGCATTCTCTCAGATTTCACGCGATTCTCCTAATGGCAGTTTATAAAATGAGGCACATTTCGCAGAAAAATTCTCTTCAAGCGAGTTCTACCCAATAGACATGTAACTTACATTGTTTCCTTCACTATGACATTCCGTATTCAGAACACATTACATGCATCACGAATTCGACAATCATTCTTTAATGAGTGTGAGCATGTGGATTACCGAACTTTCATCCACCATACAAGGCATATTTACACCTAGAAGTAGTTATTCTGATTTCGCAGGTTTTTCCTAACATCCATTTTCGAAAATCATGAAAGTGTCACATAAACATTCCATTCAAGCGAATTCTATCAAGTAGAATCGTTATTTTCAGAGTTTCACTCACCGAGACTTTCCGTGTTCCGAAAATGTTACATTCATCACGGTTTCGACAAACATTATTTAATGAGCGTGAGCATGTGGATTACCGATTTTTCAACGACAATACAAGGCATATTTACACCTAGAAACATTTACTTAGATTTCGCAAGTTTTCCTAACGTCAGTTATGAAATCAGGCAGTTTTTGCAGAAAAATTCTCTTGGTGCATGTTCTATCCAATAGACATCTCATTTTCAAAAATACCGTCTCCGTAACATTCCGTGTTCCGAAAACGGTACATGCACCACGGATTCAACAAATATTCACTGCTGAGTTTTTAGCATGTGTATTACACATCTTTAATAACCCATTGAAGACATATTGTCACCTTAAAGCATTTACTCTGATTTTGCAGCATTTTCAAAACACCAGTTTCCAAACTGAGGCAGATTTTTCAGTAAAATGCTCCTGGAGCGTGTTCTAACCAAGAGATTTTTAATATACATATTTTCCCTCACCGTGACATTCCGTGTTCCGAACACGCTACATACATCACGGATTTGACAAACATTTTTAATGAGTTGTGTACATGTGTAATAAAGAAGTTTCATCCAACATACAAGGCATATTTATTCCTAGAAATATTAACTCTGATTTCGCAGGTTTTTCCTAATAACAGTTTCGAAAATCAGGCAGTTTTCAAAGCAAAAATCTGTTGGAGCGTGTTCTACACAATAGATATGTAAATTACATAGAGTCTCCCTCTGTGAAATTACGTGTCTTGAACACGATACATGCAGAGAATTTTCGACAAAAATACACTACAGTGTTGTTTGCATGTGGATTACAGGACTTTCATCACAGTAGTAGGCATATTGATGCTTAGAAGCTTTTTCTCTGATTTCACAGAGATTTTGAAACGCCAGTTTCGAAAATGAGGCAGATTACATGGCAGAAACCTCTTGGAGCTGGTTCTAACCAATAGACATGTAATTTACATGGATTCACTCACCGTGAAATTCCGTGTTCCGAACACGTTACATGCATCTCGGATGCGACAATTATTCACTACAGAGTAGTTAGCAAGAGGATTACAGCACTTTCATCCACCATACAAGGCTTACTGTCAATTTGAAAAATTTTCTCAGATTTCACAGCTTAGTTTTAATGTCAGTATTGAAAATGAGGCAGATTTGGCAGAAAAATGCTCTTGGAGCCAGTTCTACCCAAAAGATATGTAACTTACCTACTTTCAATCACCGGACATTCCATGTTCTGAACACATTACATGCACCACGGATTCAACAAACAATCTTTAATTAGTTGTGAACATGTGCATTAACGATCTTTAATCCACCTTACAGTGCATATTTATATATAGAAATTTTATTCTGATTTAGTAGATTTCTCCTAATGTCAGTCTCTAAAATCATGCAGTTTCCAAAGAAAAATCCTATTGGAGCGAGTTCTACCCAATAGACATGCACTTTGCAAAGAACCCTTCATCGTGAAATTCTGTGTAACGAAAAAGCTACATGCATCACGGATTCGACAAATATTCACTACAGAGTTGTTAGCATAAGGATTACCGAACTATCATCCATCATAAAAGCCATGTTGACACTTTGAAGCATTTTCTCATATTTCGAAAGAATTTCCTAATGCCAGTATGGAAAGGAGGCAGATTCGCAGAAAAATTCTTGTGGAGCGAGTACTTCCCAATAGAAATGTAATTTACATAGTTTCACTCACAGTGACATTAAATTTTCGGAACACGCTACATGCATCAAGGATTCAACAAACTTTCTCAAATGAGTTGTGAACATGTAGATTACAGAACTTTCATCCACCATAAATGGCATATGTACAACTAGAAACATTAATTCTGAATTTGCAGCATTTTCCTAATGCCAGTTTCGAAAATAATTCCGTTTTCTCAGGAAAAAATTTTTGGGGCGAATTCTAACCTATAGGCGTGTAATTTACATAGATTCCATCGCCGGCATTTTCCGTGAAACCATCAGGCTACATGCATAATGCTTTCTACAAATATTCACCACAGATTTGTTTGCATGTGTTTTTACGATCTTGCATCACAATAAAAGGCAAATTGACACTTTGAAGCATTTTCACTGATTTTGCAGATATTTTCTAAAGCCAGTTTCAAAAATGAGGCAGATTTCCCAGAAAAATCTCTTGGAGCGAATTCTACCCAAGAGACATGTATTTTACATAGATTCGCTCACCGTGATATTCTGTGTTCCGAACACGCTTCACGTATCTCGGAGTTGACAAATATTCACTACAGATTTGTTAGCATGCGGATTACCGAACTACCATCCACCATCCAAGGCAGATTTAAACCGAGAATCTAGTAATCTGTGTTCGCAGGGTTTTCCTGAAGTCAGTTTCAAATATCAGGCCTATTTCTCAGGAAAAATCTCTTGGAGTGATTTCTAAACAAGAGAAATGTAATTTACATAAATTCCCTGCCCGTGAAATTCTGTGTTCCGAAAATGCTACATGCATAAAAGATTCGACAAATATTCTCTACAAATTTGTTAGCATGTGGATTACCGAACTTTCATCACAATACATTGAATATTGTTTCTTAGAAGTATTTTCTCAGATTTTGCAGCGTTTTCCAAACGCCAGTTTCAAAATTGATGAAGTTTTTGCAGAAAAACTTTCTCGGAGCGTGTTCTACCAATACAGTAGTAATTTACATTGTTTCTATCACCGTGAAATTCCACGTTCTGAACACGGTACATGCACCACGGATTAGAAAAAGATTCTTTAATATGTTGTGAAAATGAGGATTACCGAACTTTCTTTCAACATAAAGGCATATTTCTACCTACAAATACTTACTCTTGTTTGCAGTTTTTTCCAAACTTCAGATTCGATAATCATGCAATTTTCGCAGAAAAATTCTCTTCTAGCTCGTTCTAATCAATAGAATTGTAATTTACATAGATTCATTACCATGAAATTCCATTTTCCAAAAGCGCTACTTGAATCACGGTTTACAAATTTATTACTACACTGTAATTAACATGTGGATTTCCGGGCTTTCATTCACCATTCAAGGCATATTGACACTTAGAAGCATTTTCTCAGATTTCACAGGGTTCTCCTAATGGCAGTTTGGAAAATGAGGCACATTTCGCAGAAAAATTCTCTTCAAGCGAGTTCTACCCAATAGACATGTAACTTACATTGTTTCCTTCATTATGACATTCCGTACTCCGAACACGTTACATGCATCTCAAATTCGACAAACATTCTTTAATGAGTGTGAGCATGTGGATTACCAAACTTTCATCCACCATACAAGGCATATTTACACCTAGAAGTAGTTATTCTGATTTCGCAGGTTTTTCCTAACATCCAGTTTGGAAAATCATGAAATTGTCACAGAAACATTCAATTCAAGCGAGTTCTATCCAGTAGAATTGTTATTTTCAGAGTTTCACTCACTGATACATTCCGTGTTCTAAAAACGTTACATTCATCACGGCTTCGATAAACATTATTTAATGACCGTGAGCATGTGGATTACCGATTTTTCAACCACAATACAAGGCACATTTACACCTAGAAACATTTACTTAGATTTCACAGGTTTTCCTAACGTCAGTTACGAAAATCAGGGAGTTTTTGCAGAAAAATTCTCTTGGTGCATGTTCTATCCAATAAATATCTCATTTTCATAGATACGGTCACCGTAACATTCCGTGTTCCGAAAACGGTCCATGCACCACGGATTCAACAAATATTCACTGCTCTGTTCTTTGTATGTGAATTACACATCTTTAATAACCCATTGAAGACATATTGTCACCTTAAAGCATTTACTCAGATTTTGCAGAATTTTCAAAACACCAGTTTCCAAACTGAGGCAGATTTTTCTGTAAAATTCTCCTGGAGCGTGTTCTAAACAAGAGATTTGTAATTTACATAGTTTCCCTCACCGTGACAGTCCGTGTTCCGAACACGCTAAATACATCACGGATTTGACAAACATTTTTAATGAGTTGTGTACATGTGTATTACAGAACTTTCATCCACCATACAAGGCATATTTACACCGAGAAGTAGTTATTCTGATTTCGCAGGTTTTTCCTAACATCCAGTTTGGAAAATCATGAAATTGTCGCAGAAACATTCAATTCAAGCGAGTTCTATCCAGTAGAATTGTTATTTTCAGAGTTTCACTCACTGATACATTCCGTGTTCTAAAAACGTTACATTTATCACGGCTTCGACAAACATTATTTAATGAGCGTGAGCATGTGGATTACCGATTTTTCAAACACAATACAAGGCACATTTACACCTACAAACATTTACTTAGATTTCACAGGTTTTCCTAACGTCAGTTACGAAAATCAGGGAGTTTTTGCCGAAAAATTCTCTTGGTGCATGTTCTATCCAATAAACATCTCATTTTCATAGATACGGTCACCGTAACATTCCGTGTTCCGAAAACGGTCCATGCACCACGGATTCAACAAATATTCACTTCTGAGTTCTTAGCATGTGAATTACACATCTTTAATAACCCATTGAAGACATATTGTCACCTTAAAGCATTTACTCAGATTTTGCAGAATTTTCAAAACACCAGTTTCCAAACTGAGGCAGATTTTTCTGTAAAATTCTCCTGGAGCGTGTTCTAAACAAGAGATTTGTAATTTACATAGTTTCCCTCACCGTGACAGTCCGTGTTCTGAACACGCTAAATACATCACGGATTTGACAAACATATTTAATGAGTTGTGTACATGTGTATTACAGAACTTTCATCAACCATACAAGGCATATTTACACCTAGAAATATTAACTCTTAGTTCGCAGGATTTTACTAATAGCAGTTTCGAAATTCAGGCAGTTTTCAAAGGAAAAAACTGTTCGAGCGTGTTCTACCCAATAGATATGTTAATTACATACAGTCTCCCGCTGTGAAATTACGTGTTTTGAACACGCTACATGCAGAAAAGATTCGAAAATATACACTACAGTGTTGTTGCATGTGGATTACAGGACTTTCATCACAGAAGTAGGCATATAGATGCTTAGAAATTTTTCTCTGATTTCACAGAGCTTTCGAAATGCCAGTTTCAAAAATAAGGCAGATTTCATGGCAGAAACTTCTCGGAGTGGGTTCAAACCAATAGACATGTAATTTACATGAATTCGCTCACCGTGAAATTCCGTGTTCCGAACACGCTACATGCATCTCGGATGCGACAATTATTCACTACAGAGTTGTTAGCAAGTGGATTACAACACTTTCATCCACCATAAAAGGCTTTATGACACTTTGAAGAATTTTTTCAGATTTCACAGTTTACTTTTAATGCCAGGTTTGAAAATGAGGCAGTTTTGGCAGAAAAATGCTCTTGGAGCCAGTTCTACCCAAAAGGTATGTAACTTACCTAGTTTCAATCACCGTGACATTCCATGTTCTGAACACATTACATGCCCCACGGATTCAACAAACATTCTTTAATGAGTTGTGAACATGTGTATTAACAAACTTTCATCCACCTTACAGTGCATATTTATACATAGAAATTTTATTCTGATTTAGTAGATTTCTCCTAATGTCAGTCTCTAAAATCATGCAGTTTCCACAGAAAAATCCTCTTGGAGCGAGTGCTACCCAATAGACATGCAATTTACATAGAACTCATCATCGTGACATTCCGTGTTCCGAAAAACCTACATGCATCACGGATTCGACAAATATTCACTACAGAGTTGTTAGAATAAGGATTATCGAACTTTCATCCACCATATAAGCCATGTTGACACTTTGAAGCATTTTCTCATATTTCAAAAGATTTTCCTAATGCCAGTTTTGAAAAGGAGGCAGATTCGCAGAAAAATCCTTGTGGAGCTTGTACTTCCCAATAGAATTGTAGTTTACATAATTTCCCTCAGAGTGACATTCCATTTTCCGAACACGCTACATGCATCAAGGTTTCAACAAACTTTCTCAAATGAGTTGTGAACATGTAGATTACAGAACTTTCATCCACCATAAATGGCATATATACACCTAGAAACATTAACTCTGGATTTGCAGCATTTTCCTAATGCCAGTTTCGAAAATCATTCCGTTTTCTCAGGAAAATATTTTTGGAGTGAATTCTAACAAATAGGCGTGTAAATTACATAGATCACATCGCCGGCATTTTCCGTGAACCATCAGGCTACATGCGTAATGCTTTCTACAAATATTCACCACAGATTTGTTTGCATGTGTTTTTACGATCTTGCATCACAATACAAGGCATATTGAAACTTTGAAGCATTTTCACTGATTTTGCTGATATTTTCTAAAGCCAGTTTTAAAAATGAGGTAGATTTCCCAGAAAAATCTCTTGGAGCGAATTCTACCCAAGAGACATGTATTTTACATAGATTCGCTCACCGTGATATTCTGTGTTCCGAACACGCTTCACGTATCTCGGATTCGACAAATATTCACTACAGAGTTGTTAGCATGGGAATTACCGAACTACCATCCACCATCCAAGGCAGATTTGCACCGAGAATCTAGTAATCTGTGTTCGCAGGGTTTTCCTAAAGTCAGTTTCAAATATCAGGCTTATTTCTCAGGAAAAATCTCTTGGAGTGATTTCTAAACAAGAGAAATGTAATTTACATAAATTCCCTGCCCGTGAATTTCCGTGTTCCGAACATGGTTCATGCATAAAGGATTCGACAAATATTCTCTACAAATTTGTTAGCATGTGGATTACCGAACTTTCATCACAATACATTGAGTATTGATCCTTAGAAGTATTTTCTCAGATTTTGCAGCGTTTTCCAAAGGCCAGTTTCAAAAATGATGAAGTTTTTACAGAAAAACTCTCTCGGAGCGTGTTCTACCCAATAGAGTAGTAATTTACATTGTTTCTATCACCGTGAAATTCCACGTTCTGAACACGGTACATGCACCACGGATTAGAAAAAGATTCTTTAATATGTTGTGAAAATGAGGATTACCGAACTTTCTTTCAACATAAAGGCATATTTCAACCTACAAATACTTACTCTTGTTTTGCAGTTTTTTCCAAACTTCAGATTCGATAATCATGCAATTTTCGCAGAAAAATTCTCTTCTAGCTCGTTCTACTCAATAGAATTGTAATTTACATAGATTCATTACCGTGAAATTCCATTTTCCTAAAGCGCTACTTGAATCACGGTTTACAAATTTATTACTACACTGTAATTAACATGTGGATTTCCGGGCTTTCATTCACCATTCAAGGCATATTGACACTTAGAAGCATTTTCTCAGATTTCACAGGGTTCTCCTAATGGCAGTTTGGAAAATGAGGCACATTTCGCAGAAAAATTCTCTTCAAGCGAGTTCTACCCAATAGACATGTACTTACATTGTTTCCTTCATTATGACATTCCGTACTCCGAACACGTTACATGCATCTCAAATTCGACAAACATTCTTTAATGAGTGTGAGCATGTGGATTACCAAACTTTCATCCACCATACAAGGCATATTTACACCTAGAAGTAGTTATTCTGATTTCGCAGGTTTTTCCTAACATCCAGTTTCGAAAATCATGAAATTGTCGCAGAAACATTCAATTCAAGCGAGTTCTATCCAGTAGAATTGTTATTTTCAGAGTTTCACTCACTGAGACATTCCGTGTTCTAAAAACGTTACATTCATCACGGCTTCGACAAACATTATTTAATGAGTGTGAGCATGTGGATTACCGATTTTTCAACCACAATACAAGGCACATTTGCACCTAGAAACATTTACTTAGATTTCACAGGTTTTCCTAACGTCAGTTACGAAAATCAGGGAGTTTTTGCCGAAAAATTCTCTTGGTGCATGTTCTATCCAATAAACATCTCATTTACATAGATACCTTCACCGTAACATTCCGTGTTCCGAAAACGGTCCGTGCACCACGGATTCAACAAATATTCACTGCTCTGTTCTTTGCATGTGAATTACACATCTTTAATAACCCATTGAAGGCATATTGTCACCTTAAAGCATTTACTCAGATTTTGCAGAATTTTCAAAACACCAGTTTCCAAACTGAGGCAGATTTTTCTGAAAAATTCTCCTGGTGCGTGTTCTAAACAAGAGATTTGTAATTTACATAGTTTCCCTCACCGTGACAGTCCGTGTTCCAAACACGCTAAATACATCACGGATTTGACAAACATATTTAATGAGTTGTGTACATGTGTATTACAGAACTTTCATCAACCATACAAGGCATATTTACACCTAGAAACATAAACTCTTAGTTCGCAGGATTTTACTAGTAGCAGTTTCGAAATTCAGGCATTTTTCAAAGGAAAAAACTGTTGGAGCGTGATCTACACAATAGATATGTTAATTACATACAGTCTCCCGCTGTGAAATTACGTGTTTTGAACACGCTACATGCAGAAAAGATTCGAAAATATACACTACAGTGTTGTTTGCATGTGGATTACAGGACTTTAATCACAGAAGTAGGCATATAGATGCTTAGAAATTTTTCTCTGATTTCACAGAGCTTTCAAAATGCCAGTTTCAAAAATAAGGCAGATTTCATGGCAGAAACTTCTCGGAGTGGGTTCAAACCAATAGACATGTAATTTACATGAATTCGCTCACCGTGAAATTCCGTGTTCCGAACACGCTACATGCATCTCGGATGCGACAATTATTCACTACAGAGTTGTTAGCAAGTGGATTACAACACTTTCATCCACCATAAAAGGCTTTATGACACTTTGAAGAATTTTTTCAGATTTCACAGTTTACTTTCAATGCCAGGTTTGAAAATGAGGCAGTTTTGGCAGAAAAATGCTCTTGGAGCCAGTTCTACCCAAAAGGTATGTAACTTACCTAGTTTCAATCACCGTGACATTCCGTGTTCTGAACACGTTACATGCCCCACGGATTCAACAAACATTCTTTAATGAGTTGTGAACATGTGTATTAACGAACTTTCATCCACCTTACAGTGCATATTTATACATAGAAACTTTATTCTGATTTAGTAGATTTCTCCTAATGTCAGTCTCTAAAATCATGCAGTTTCCACAGAAAAATCCTCTTGGAGCGAGTGCTACCCAATAGACATGCAATTTACATAGAACTCATCATCGTGACATTCCGTGTTCCGAAAAAGCTACATGCATCACGGATTCGACAAATATTCACTACAGAGTTGTTAGCATAAGGATTATCGAACTTTCATCCACCATAAAAGCCATGTTGACACTTTGAAGCATTTTCTCATATTTCAAAAGATTTTCCTAATGCCAGTTTTGAAAAGGAGGCAGATTCGCAGAAAAATCCTTGTGGAGCGTGTACTTCCCAATACAATTATATTTTACATAGTTTCCCTCAGAGTGACATTTCATTTTCCGAACACGCTACATGCATCCAGGTTTCAACAAACTTTCTCGAATAGTTGTGAACATGTAGATTACAGAACTTTCATCCACCATAAATGGCATATATACAACTAGAAACATTAACTCTGAATTTGCAGCATTTTACTAATGCCAGTTTCGAAATTAGGCCGTTTTCTCAGGAAAATATTTTTGGAGCGACTTCTAACCAATAGGCGTGTAATTTACATAGATTCCTTCGCCGGCATTTTCCGTGAAACCATCAGACTACATGCATAATGCTTTCTACAAATATTCACCACAGATTTGTTTGCATGAGTTTCTACGATCTTGCATCCCAATACAAGGCATATTGACACTTTGAAGCATTTTCACTGATTTTGCAGATATTTTCAAAAGCCAGTTTCAAAAATGAGGCAGATTTCTCAGAAAAAACTCTTGGAGCGAATTCTACCCAAGAGACATGTATTTTACACAGATTCGCTCACCGTGATATTCTGTGTTCCGAACACGCTTCACGTATCTCGGATTTGACAAATATTCACTACAGAGTTGTTAGCATGCGGATTACCGAACTACCATCCACATCCAAGGCAGATTTAAACCGAGAATCTAGTCATCTGAGTTCGCAGTGTTTTCCTAAATTCAGTTTCATATATCAGGCTTATTTCTCAGGAAAAATCTCTTGGAGTGATTTCTAACCAAGAGAAATGTAATTTACATAAATTCCCTGCCCGTGAAATTCCGTGTTCCGAACATGCTACATGCATAAAGGATTCGACAAATATTCTCTACAAATTTGTTAGCATGTGGATTACCGAACTTTCATCACAATACATTGAGTATTGATCCTTAGAATTATTTTCACAGATTTTGCAGAGTTTTCCAAACGCCAGTTTCAAAAACGATGAAGTTATTGCAGAAAAACACTCTTGGAGCGTGTTCTACCCAATAGAGTAGTAATTTACATTGTTTCTATCACCGTGAAATTCCACGTTCTGAACACGGTACATGCACCACGGATTAGAAAAAGATTCTTTAATATGTTGTGAATATGTGGATTACTGAACTTTCTTGCAACATAATGGCACACTTTCACCTGCAAATAGTTACTCCCTTTTTGCAGCTTTTTCCAAACTTCAGATTCGATAATCATGCAATTTTCGCAGAAAAATTCTCTTCTAGCTCGTTCTACTCAATAAAATTGTAATTTACATAGTTTCATTAACGTGAAATTCCATTTTCCAAAAGCGCTACATGAATCACAGTTTAAAAAAAAATTACTACACTGTTATTAACATGTGGATTACCGGACTTTCATTCACCAGTCAAGGCATATTGACACTTAGAAGCATTTTCTCAGATTTCACAGGGTTCTCCTAATGGCAGTTTTCAAAATGAGGCACATTTTGCAGAAAAATCCTCTTCAATCGAGTTCTACCCAATAGACATGTAACTTACATTGTTACCTTCACTATGACATTCCATATTCCGAACACTTTACATGCATCATGAGTTCGACAAACATTTTTAATGAGTGTGAGCATGTGGATTACCGAACTTTCATCCACCTTAAAAGGCATATTTACATCTAGAAGTAGTTATTCTGATTTCTCAGGTTTTTCCTAACATCCAGATTCGAAAATCATGAACTTTTCACAGAAACATTCAATTCAAGCGAGTTCTATCCAGCAGAATTTTTATTTACAGAGCTTCACTCACCGAGACATTCCGTGTTCCGAAAACGTTACATTTATCACGGCTTCGACAAACATTATTTAATGAGCGTGAGCATGTGGATTACCGATTTTTCAACCACAATACAAGGCATATTTACACCTAGAAACATTTACTTACATTTCGCAGGTTTTCCTAACGTCAGTTATGAAAATCAGGCAGTTTTCGCAGAAAAATTCTCTTGGTGCCTGTTCTATCCAATAGATATCTCATTTACATAGATACCTTCACCGTAATATTCCGTGTTCTGAATACGGTCCATGCACCACGGATTCAACAAATATTCACTGCTGAGTTCTTAGAATGTGAATTACACATCTTTAATAACCCATTGAAGACATATTGTCACCTTAAAGCATTTACTCTGATTTTGCAGCGTTTTCATAACACCAGTTTACAAACTGAGGCAGATTTTTCAGTAAAATGCTCCTGGAGCGTGTTCTAACCAATAGATATATAATTTACATAGTTTGCCTCACCGTGACAGTCCATGTTCCGAACGCGTTACATGCATCACGGGTTTTACATACATTCTTTATGAGGTGTGTACATGTGTGTTAAAAAAACTTTTATCCACCATACAAGGCATATTGACACCTAGAAACATTAGCACTGAGATCGCAGACATTTCCTAATAGCAGTTTCAAAAATCAGGCAGTTTTCAAAGCAAAAAACTTTTGGAGCGTGTTCTACCCAATAGATATGTAAATTACATAGATTCTCCCGCCGTGAAATTACGTGTTTCGAACATGCTACATGCAGAAAAGATTCGACAAAAATATACTACAGAGTTGCTTGCATGTGGATTACAGGACTTTCTCACTATAGAAGGCATATAGATGCTTAGAAGCATTTTCTGTGATTTCACAGAGTTTTCCAAATGCCAGTTTCGAAAATGAGGCAGATTTCACGGCAAAAAACTCTTGGAGCGGGTGCTAACTAATAGACATGTAATTTACATGGATTCGCTCACCATCAAATTCCATGTTCCGAACAAGCTACATGCACCTTGGATGTGACAAATATTCACTACAGAGTTGTTAGCAAGTGGATTACAGCACTTTCATCCACCATACAAGGCTTACTGACACTTTGAAGAATTTTCTCAGATTTCACACTTTAGTTTGTACGCCAGTTTTGAAAATGAGGCAGATTTGGCAGAAAAATGCTCTTGGAGCCAGTTCTACCCAAAAGATAGGTAATTTCCCTACTTTCACTCACCGTGACATTCCGTGTACTTAACAAGTTACATGCACCACGGATTCAACAAACATACTGTAATGAGTTGTGAACATGTGTATTAACGAACTTTAATCCACCTTACAGTGCATATTTATACATAGAAATTTTATTTTGGTTTAGTAGTATTCTCCTAATGTCAGTCTCTAAAATCATGCAGTTTCCACAGAAAAATCCTCCTGGTGCGAGTTCTACCCAATAGATATGCAATTTACATAGAAACCGTCATCGTGAAATTCCGTGTTCTGAAAAAGCTACATGCATCACGGATTCGACAAATATTCACTACAGAGTTGTTAGCATAAGGATTACCGAACTTTCATCCACCATAAAAGCCATGTTGACAATTTGAAGCATTTTCTCACATTTCGAAAGTTTTTCCTAATTCCAGTATTGAAAAGGTGGCAGATTCGCAGAAAAATTCTCGTGGAGCGAGTACTTCCCAATAGAAATGTAATTTACATAGTTTCCCTCACAATGACATTCCATTTTCCTAACACGCTACATGCATCCAGGTTTCAACAAACTTTCTCGAATGAGTTGTGAACATGTAGATTACAGAACTTTCATCCACCATACATGGCATATTTACAAGTAGAAACATTCACTCTGAATTTGAAGCATTTTCCTAATGCCAGTTTGGAAAATCAGGCCGTTTTCTCAGGGAAAAATTTTTGGAGCGAATTCTAACCAATAGGTGTGTAATTGACATAGATTCCATAACCGGGATTGTCCGTGATACGATCACACTGCATGCATAATGCTTTCTAAAAATATTCACCACAGATTTGTTTGCATGTGGTTTTATGATCTTGCATCACAATACAAGGCATATTTACACTTTGAAGCATTTTCTCTGACTTTGCAGAGATTTTCAAACGCCAGGTTCAAAAATGAGGCAGATTTCTCAGAAAAAACTCTTAGAGCAAATTCTACCCAAGAGATATATATTTTTCATAGATTCGTTCACCGTGATATTCTGTGTTCCGAACACACTTCACGTATCTCGGATTCGACAAATATTCACTACAGAGTAGTTAGCATGCGGATTACCGAACTTTCATCCACCATAAAATGCAGATATACACTGAGAATCTAGTAATCTGGGTTCGCAGGTTTTTCCTAACGCCAGTATCGAAAATCAGGCCGATTTCTCAGGAAATAACTCTTGGAGTGATTTCTAACCAAGGGAAATGTAATTTACATAAATTCCCTGGCCGTGAAATTCCGTGTTCCGAACATGTTACATGCATAAACGATTCGACATATATTCACTACAAATTTGTTAGCATTTGGATTACCAAACTTTCATCACAATACATTGAATATTGTTTCTTAGAAGTATTTTCTCAGATTTTGCAGCGTTTTCTAAACGCCAGGTTCAAAAATGACGAAGTTTTCGCCGAAAAACCCTCTCGGAGCGAGATCTACCCAATAGAGTAGTAATTTACATTGTTTCAAACACCGTGAAATTCCACGTTCTGAACACGCTACATGCATCACGGAGTAGAAAAAGATTCTTTAATATGTTGTGAATATGTGGATTACTGAACTTTCTTGCAACATAATGGCACACTTACACCTGAAAATATTTAATCCCTTTTTGCAGCTTTTTCCAAACTTCAGATTCGATAATCATGCAATTTTCGCAGAAAAATTCTCTTCTTGCTCGTTCTACTCAATAAAATTGTAATTTACATAGTTTCATTAACGTGAAATTCCATTTTCCAAAAGCACTACTTGAATCACGGTTTAAAAAAAAATTACTACACTGTTATTAACATGTGGATTACCGGACTTTCATTCACCATTCAAGGCATATTGACACTTAGAAGCATTTTCTCAGATTTCACAGGGTTCTCCTAATGGCAGTTTTCAAAATGAGGCACACTTCGCAGAAAAATCCTCTTCAAGCGAGTTCTACCCAATAGACATGTAACTTACATTGTTACCTTCACTATGACATTCCGTATACCGAACACTTTACATGCATCACGAGTTCGACAAACATTCTTTAATGAGTGTGAGCATGTGGATTACCGAACTTTCATCCTACCTACAAGGCATATTTACACCTAGAATTAGTTATTCTGATTTCTCAGGTTTTTCCTAATATCCAGATTCGAAAATCATGAACATTTCACAGAAACATTCAATTCAAGCGAGTTCTATCCAGCAGAATTTTTATTTTCAGAGCTTCACTCACCGAGACATTCCGTGTTCCGAAAACGTTACATTCATCACGGCTTCGACAAACATTATTTAATGAGCGTGAGCACGTGGATTACCGATTTTTCAACCACAATACAAGGCATATTTACACCTAGAAACATTTACTTACATTTCACAGGTTTTCCTAACATCAGTTACAAAAATCAGGCAGTTTTCGCAGAAAAATCCTCTTGGTGCATGTTCTATCCAATAGTCATCTCATTTTCATAGATACGTATACCGTAACATTCCATGTTCCGAAAAAGTCCATGTACCACGGATACAACAAATATTCACTGCTGAGTACTTAGCATGTGAATTACACATCTTTAATAACCCATTGAAGACATATTGTCACCTTAAAGCATTTACTCAGATTTTGCAGCGTTTTCATAACACGAGTTTCCAAACTGAGGCATATTTTTCAGTAAAATGCTCCTGGAGCATGTTCTAACCAGTAGATATGTAATTAACATAGTTTGCCTCACCGTGACATTCCATGTTCCGAACGCGCTACATGCATCACGGATTTTACATACATTCTTAATGAGTTGTGTACATGTGTATTACAAAACTTTCATCCACCATACAAGGCATATTGACACCTAGAAACATTAACACTGCGTTCGCAGACATTTCCTAATAGCAGTTACGAAAATCAGGCAGTTTTCAAAGGAAAAAACTGTTGGAGCGTGTTCTACCCAATAGATATGTAAATTACATAGATTCTCCCTCCGTGAAATTACATGTTTCGAACATTCTACAAGCAGAAAAGATTCGAAAAACTACACTACATAGTTGCTTGCATGTGGATTAAAGGACTTTCTCACTATAGAAGGCATATAGATGCTTAGAAGCATTTTCTGTGATTTCACAGAGTTTTCCAAATTTCAGTTTAGAAAATGAGGCAGATTCACGGCAAAAATCTCTTGGAGCGGATTCTAACTAATACACATGTAATTTACATGGATTCGCTCACCATCAAATTCCATGTTCCGAACACGCTACATGCATCTTGGATGTGACAAATATTCACTACAGAGTTTTTAGCAAGTGGATTACAGCACTTTCATCCACCACTAAAGGCTTAATGACAATTTGAAGAATTTTCTCAGATTTCAAACGTTAGTTTGAACGCCAGATTTGAAAATGAGGCAGATTTGGCAGAAAAATGCTCTTGGAACCAGTTCTACACAAAAGATAGGTAATTTCCCTTCTTCCAATCACCGTGACATTCCGTATTCCAAACAGTTTACATGCATCACGAGTACGACAAACATTCTTTAATGAGTGTGAGCATGTGGATTACCGAACTTTCATCCACCATACAAGGCATATTTACACCTAGAAGTAGTTATTCTGATTTTGCAGGTTTTTCCTAACATCCAGATTCAAAAATCATGAACTTTTCACAGAAACATTCAATTCAAGCGAGTTCTATCCAGCAGAATTGTTATTTTCAGAGCTTCACTCACCGAGACATTCCGTGTTCCGAAAACATTTAATTCATCACGGCTTCGACAAACATTATTTAATGAGCGTGAGCATGTGGACTACCGATTTCTCAACCACAATACAAGGCATATTTACACCTAGAAACATTTACTTGCATTTCGCAGGTTTCCCTAACGTCAGTTACAAAAATCAGGCAGTTTTCGCAGAAAAATTCTCTTGGTGCATGTTCTATCCAATAGACATCTCATTTTCATAGATACCTTCACCGTAACATTCCGTGTTCTGAAAACGGTCCATGCACCACGGATTCAAAAAATATTCACTGCTGAGTCCTTAGCATGTGAATTACACATCTTTAATAACCCATTGAAGACATATTGTCACCTTAAAGCATTTACTCAGATTTTGCAGCGTTTTCATAACACCAGTTTCCAAACTGAGGCAGATTTTTCAGTAAAATGTTCCTGCAGCGTGTTCTAACCAATAGATATGTAATTTACATACTTTGCCTCACCGTGACAGTCCATGTTCCGAAAGCGCTACATGCATCACGGATTTTACATACATTCTTAATGAGTTGTGTACATGTGTATTACAAAACTTTCATCCACCATACAAGGCATATTGACACCTAGAAACATTAACAATGAGTTCGCAGATATTTCCTAATAGCAGTTTCGAAAATCAGGCAGTTTTCTAAGGAAAAAACTGATGGAGCGTGTTCTACCCAATAGATATGTAAATTACATAGATTCTCCCACCGTGAAATTACATGTTTCGAACATGCTACATGCAGAAAAGATTCGACAAAAATACACTACAGAGTTGCTTGCATGTGGATTACAGGACTTTCTCACTATAGAAGGCATATAGATGCTTAGAAGCATTTTCTGTGATTTCACAGAGTTTTCCAAATGCCAGTTTCGAAAATGAGGCAGATTTCACGGCAAAAACGTCTTGGAGCGGGTTCTAACTAATAGACATGTAATTTACATGGATTCGCACACCATCAAATTCCATGTTCGGAAAACGCTACATGCATTTTGGATGTGACAAATATTCACTGCAGAGTTGTTAGCAAGTGGATTACAGCACTTTCATCCACCATATAAGGCTTACTGACACTTTGAAGCATTCTCTCAGATTTCACACGTTAGTTTGAACGCCAGTTTTGAAAATGAGGCAGATTTGGCAGAAAAATGCTCTTGGAGCCAGTTCTACCCAAAAGATATGTAATTCCCCTACATCCAATCACCGTGACTTTCCGTGTTCTGAACACGTTAGATGCACCACGGATTCAACAAACATTCTTTAATGAGTTGTGAACATGTGTATTAACGAACTTTAATCCACCTTACAGTGCATATTTATACATAGAAATTTTATTTTGATTTAGTAGTGTTCTCCTAATGTCAGTCTCTAAATTCATGCAGTTTCCACAGAAAAATCCTCTTGGAGCGAGTTCTACCCAAGACATGCAATTTACATAGAACCCGTCATCGTGAAATTCCGTGTTCCGAAAAAGCTACATGCATCATGGATACGACAAATATTCACTACAGAGAAGTTAGCATAAGGATTACCGAACTTTCATCCACCATAAAAGCCATGTTGACAATTTGAAGCATTTTCTCACATTTTGAAATTTTTCCTAATGCCAGTTTTGATAAGGAGGCAGATTCGTAGAAAAATTCTCGTGGAGCGAGTACTTCCCAATAGAAATGTAATTTACATAGTTTCCCTCACAGTGACATTCCATTTTCCGAGCACGCTACATGCATCCAGGTTTCAACAAACTTTCTCGAATGAGTTGTGAACATGTAGATTACAGAACTTTCATCCACCATACATGGCATATTTACAAGTAGAAACATTAATTCTGAATTTGCAGCTTTTTCCTAATGCCAGTTTGGAAAATCAGGCCGTTTTCTCAGGGAAAAATGTTTGGAGCGAATTCTAACCAATAGGTGTGTAATTTACATAGATTCCATAGCCGGGATTGTCCGTGATACGATCATACTGCATGCATAATGCTTTCTAAAAATATTCACCACAGATTTGTTTGCATGTGGTTTTACGATCTTACATCACAATACAAGGCATATTGACACTTTGAAGCATTTTCTCTGACTTTGCAGAGATTTTCAAACGCCAGGTTCAAAAATGAGGCAGATTTCTCAGAAAAAACTATTAGAAAAAATCTACCCAAGAGACATGTATTTTACTTGGATTCGCTCACCGTGATATTCTGTGTTCTGAACACACTTCACGTATCTCAGATTCGACAAATATTCACTACAGAGTAGTTAGCATGCGGATTACCGAACTTTCATCCACCATAAAAGTCAGATGTACACCCAGAATCTATTAATCTGGGTTCGCAGGTTTTTCCTAACGCCAGTTTTGATATTCAAGCCGATTTCTCAGGAAAAATCTCTTGGAGTGATTTCTAACCAAGGGAAATGTAATTTCAATAAATTCCCTGGCCCTAAAATTCCGTGTTCCGAACATGTTACATTCATAAACGATTCGACAACTATTCACTACAAATTTGTTAGCATTTGGATTACCAAACTTTCATCACAATACATTGAATATTGATTCTTTGAAGTATTTTCTCATATTTTGCAGAGTTTTCTAAACGCCAGGTTCAAAAATGATGAAGTTTTCGCAGAAAAACAATCTCGGAGCGAGATCTACCAAATAGAGAAGTAATTTACATTGTTTCAAACACCGTGAAATTCCACGTTCTGAACACGCTACATGCATTACGGAGTAGAAAAAGATTCTTTAATATGTTGTGAATATGTGGATTACTGAACTTTCTTGCAACATAATGGCACACTTACACCTGCAAATATTTACTCCCTTTTTGCAGCTTTTTCCAAACTTCAGATTCGATAATCATGCAATTTTGGCAGAAAAATTCTCTTCTAGCTGATTCTACTCAATAAAATTGTAATTTACATAGTTTCATTAACGTGAAATTCCATTTTCCAAAAGCGCTATATGTATCACGGTTTAAAAAAAAATTACTACACTGTTATTAACATGTGGATTACAGGACTTTCATTCACCAGCCAAGGCATATTGACACTTAGAAGCATTTTCTCAGATTTCACAGGGTTCTCCTAATGGCAGTTTTCAAAATGAGGCACATTTCGCAAAATAATTCTCTTCAAGCGAGTTCTACCCAATAGACATGTAACTTACATTGTTACCTTCACTATGACATTCCGTATTCCGAACACATTACATGCATCACGAGTTCGACAAACATTCTTTAATGAGTGTGAGCATGTGGATTACCAAATTTTCATCCACCATACAAGGCATATTTACACCTAGAAGTAGTTATTCTGATTTCGCAGGTTTTTCCTAACATCCAGATTCGAAAATCATGAACTTTTCACAGAAACATTCAATTCAAGCGAGTTCTATCCAGCAGAATTTTTATTTTCAGAGCTTCACTCACCGAGACATTCCGTGTTCCGAAAATGTTACATTCATCACGGCTTCGACAAACATTATTTAATGAGCGTGAGCATGTGGACTACCGATTTTTCAACCACAATACAAGGCATATTTACACCTAGAAACATTTACTTACATTTCGCAGGTTTTCCTAACGTCAGTTACAAAAATCAGGCAGTTTTCGCAGAAAAATTCTCTTGGTGCATGTTCTATCCAATAGATATCTCATTTACATAGATACCTTCACCGTAATATTCCGTGTTCTGAATACGGTCCATGCACCACGGATTCAACAAATATTCACTGCTGAGTTCTTAGCATGTGAATTACACATCTTTAATAACCCATTGAAGACATATTGTCACCTTAAAGCATTTACTCAGATTTTGCAGCGTTTTTATAACACCAGTTTCCAAACTGAGGCAGATTTTTCAGTAAAATGCTCCTGGAGCGTGTTCTAACCAATAGATATGTAATTTACATAGTTTGCCTCACCGTGACAGTCCATGTTCCGAACGCGCTACATGCATCACGGATTTTACATACATTCTTAATGAGTTGTGTACATGTGTATTACAAAACTTTCATCCACCATACAAAGCATATTGACACCTAGAAACATTAACACTGAGTTCGCAGACATTTCCTAATTGCAGTTTCGAAAATCAGGCAGTTTTCAAAGGAAAACACTGTTGGAGCATGTTCTACCCAATAGATATGTAAATTACATAGATTCTCCCGCCGTGAAATTGCATCTTTCGAACATGCTACATGCAGAAAAGATTCGACAAAAATACACTACAGAGTTGCTTGCATGTGGATTACAGGTCTTTCTCACTATAGAAGGCATATAGATGCTTAGAAGCATTTTCTGTGATTTCACAGAGTTTTCCAAATGCCAGTTTTGAAAATGAGGCAGATTTCACGGCAAAAACTCTTGGATCGTGTTCTAACTAATAGACATGTAATTTACATGGATTCGCTCACCATCAATTTCCATGTTCCGAACATGCTACATGCATCTTGGATGTGACAAATATTCACTACAGAGTTGTTAGCAAGTGGATTACAGCACTTTCATCCACCATACAAGGCTTACTGACACTTTGAAGAATTTTCTCAGATTTCACACGTTAGTTTGTACGCCAGTTTTAAAAATGAGGCAGATTTGGCAGAAAAATGCTCTTGGAGCCAGTTCTACCCAAAAGATATGTAATTTCCCTTTTTCCAATCACCGTGACATTCCGTGTTCTTAACACGTTACATGCAACACGGATTCAAAAAACATAATTTAATGAGTTGTGAACATGTGTATTAACGAACTTTAATCCACCTTACAGTGCATATTTATACATAGAAATTTTATTTTGATTTAGTAGTATTCTCCTAATGTCAGTCTCTAAATTCATGCAGTTTCCACAGAAAAATCCTCTTGGAGCGAGTTCTACCCAATAGACATGCAATTTACATAGAACCCGTCATCGTGAAATTCCATGTTCCGAAAAAGCTACATACATCACGGATTCGACAAATATTCACTACAGAGTTGTTAGCATAAGGATTACCGAACTTTCATCCACCATAAAAGCCATGTTGACAATTTGAAGCATTTTCTCACATTTCGAAAATTTTTCCTAATCCCAGTTTTGAAAAGGTGGCAGATTCGCAGAAAAATTCTCATGGAGCGAGTACTTCCCAATAGAAATGTAATTTACATAGTTTCCCTCACAGTGACATTCCATTTCCCGAACATGCTACATGCATCCAGGTTTCAACAAACTTTCTCGAATGAGTTGTGAACATGTAGATTACAGAACTTTCATCCACCATAAATGGCATATTAACAAGAAGAAACATTAACTCTGAATTTGCAGCTTTTTTCCTAATGCCAGTTTGGAAAATCAGGCCGTTTTCTCAGGGAAAAATTTTTGGAGCGAATTCTAACCAATAGGTGCGTAATTTACATAGATTCCATCGCCGGGATTTTCCGTGATACGATCCCACTGCATGCATAATGCTTTCTAAAAATATTCACCACAGATTTTTTTGCATGTGGTTTTACGATCTTGCATCACAATACAAGTCATATTGACACTTTGAAGCATTTTCTCTGACTTTGCAGAGATTTTCAAACGCCACGTTCAAAAATGAGGCAGATTTCTCAGAAAAAACTATTAGACAAATTCTACCCAAGAGATATGTATTTTACATAGATTCATTCACCGTGATATTCCGTGTTCCGAAAAAGCTACATGCATCACGGATTCGACAAATATTCACTACAGAGTTGTTAGCATGCGGATTACCGAACTTTCATCCACCATAAAAGGCAGATGTACACTGAGAATCTAGTAATATGGATTCGCAGGTTTTTCCTAACGTCAGTTTCTAAAATCAGGCCGATTTCTCAGGAAATAACTCTTGATGTGATTTCTAACCAAGGGAAATGTAATTTACAGAAATTCCCTGGCCGTGAAATTCCGTGTTCCGAAAATGCTATTAACGAACTTTAATCCACCTTACAGTGCATATTTATACATAGAAATTTTATTTTGATTTAGTAGTATTCTCCTAATGTCAGTCTCTAAAATCATGCAGTTTCCACAGAAAAATCCTCTAGGTGTGAGTTCTACCCAAGAGATATGTATTTTACATAGATTCGTTCACCGTGAAATTCTGTGTTCCGAAAAAGCTACATGCATCAAGGATTCGACAAATATTCACTACAGAGTTGTTAGCATAAAGATTACCGAACTTTCATCCACCATAAAATGCAGATGTACACTGAGAATCTAGTAATCTGGATTCCCAGGTTTTTCCTAACGCCAGTTTCGAAAATCAGGCCGATTTCTCAGGAAATAACTCTTGGAGTGATTTCTAACCATGGAAATGTAATTTACAGAAATTCCCTGGCCGTGAAATTCCGTGTTCCGAACATGTTACATGCATAAAGGATTCGACTAATATTCACTACAAACTTGGTAGCATGTGGATTACCGAACTTTCAACACAACACATTGAATATTGATTCTTAGAAGTATTTTCTCACATTTTGCAGCGTTTTCTAAATGCCAGTTTCAAAAATGACGAAGTTGCCACAGAAAAACACTCTCGGAGCGAGTTCTACCCAATAGAGAAGTAATTTACATTGTTTCAAACACCATGAAATTCCACATTCTGAACACGCTACATGCATCACGGATTAGAAAAAGATTCTTTAATATGTTGTGAATATGTGGATTACTGAACTTTCTTGCAACATAATGGCACACTTACACCTGCAAATATTTACTCCCTTTTTGCAGCTTTTTCCAAACTTCCGATTCGATAATCATGCAATTTTCGCAGAAAAATTCTCTTCTAGCTGATTCTACTCAATAGAATTGTAATTTACATAGTTTCATTAACGTGAAATTCCATTTTCCAAAAGCACTACATGAATCACGGTTTAAAAAATAATTACTACACTGTTATTAACATGTGGATTACAGGACTTTCATTCACCAGTCAAGGCATATTGACACTTAGAAGCATTTTCTCAGATTTCACAGGGTTCTCCTAATGGCAGTTTTCAAATTGAGGCACATTTCGCAGAAAAATTCTCTTTAAGCGAGTTCTACCCAAGACATGTAACTTACATTGTTACCTTCACTATGACATTCCGTATTCCGAACACATTACATGCATCACGAGTTCGACAAACATTCTTTAATGAGTGTGAGCATGTGGATTACTGAACTTTCATCCACCATACAAGGCATATTTTCACCTAGAAGTAGTTATTCTGATTTCGCAGTTTTTTCCTAACATCCAGTTTCGAAAATCATGAAATTTTCACAGAAACAATCAATTCAAGCGAGTTCTATGCAACAGAATTGTTATTTTCAGAGCTTCACTCACCGAGACATTCCATGTTCCGAAAACGTTACATTCATCACGGCTTCGACAAACATTATTTAATGACCGTGAGCATGTGGACTACCGATTTTTCAAATACAATACAAGGCATATTTACACCTAGAAACATTTACTTACACTTTGCAGGTTTTCCTAAATTCAGTTATGAAAATCAGGCAGTTTCCGCCGAAAAATTCTGTTGGTGCATGTTCTATCCAACAGATATCTGATTTTCATAGATACCTTCACCGTAACATTCCGTGTTCCGAAAACGTTCCATGCACCACGGATTCAACAAATATTCACTGCTGAGTCCTTAGCATGTGAATTACACATTTTTAATAACCCATTGAAGACATATTGTCACCTTAAAGCATTTACTCAGATTTTGCAGCGTTTTCGTAACACCAGTTTCCAAACTGAGGCAGATTTTTCAGTAAAATGCTCCTGGAGCGTGTTCTAACCAAGAGATATGTAATTTACATAGTTTGCCTCACCGTGACAGTCCATGTTTTCAACGCACTATATGCATCACGGATTTTACATACATTCTTAATGAGTTGTGTACATGTGTATTACAAAACTTTCATCCACCATACAAGGCATATTGACACCTAGAAACATTAACACTGCGTTCGCAGACATTTCCTAATAGCAGTTTCGAAAATTAGGCAGTTTTCAAAGGAAAAAACTTTTGGAGCATGTTCTACCCAATAGATATGTAAATTACATAGATTCTCCCTCTGGGAAATTACGTGTTTCGAACATGCTACATACAGAAAAGTTTCGACAAAAATACACTACAGAGTTGCTTGCATGTGGATTACAGGACTTTCTCACTATAGAAGGCATATAGATGCTTAGAAGCATTTTCTGTGATTTCACAGAGTTTTCCAAATGCCAGTTTCGAAAATGAGGCAGATTTCACGGCAAAAACCTCTTGAAGCGGGTTCTAACTAATAGACATTTAATTTACATGGATTCGCTCAACATCAAATTAAATGTTCTGAACACGCTACATGCATCATGGATGTGACAAATATTCACTACAGAGTTGTTAGCAAGTGGATTACAGCACTTTCATCCACCATACAAGGCTTACTGACACTTTGAAGAATTTTCTCAGATTTCACACTTTAGTTTGAACGCCAGTTTTGAAAAAGAGGCAGATTTGGCAGAAAAATTCTCTTGGAGCCAGTTCTACCCAAGATAGGTAATTTCCCTACTTCCAATCACCGTGACATTCCGTGTTCTGAACACGTTACATGCCCCACAGATTCAACAACCATTCTTTAATGAGTTGTGAACATGTGTATTAACGAACTTTAATCCACCTTACAGTGCACATATATACATAGAAATTTTATTCTGCTTTAGTAGTATTCTCCTAATGTCAGTCTCTAAAATCATGCAGTTTCCACAGAAAAATCCTCTTGGAGCGAGTTCTACCCAATAGAAATGCAATTTACATAGAACCCATGATCGTAAAATTCCGTGTTCCGAACACGCTACAGGCATCTTGGATGTGACAAATATTCACTACAGAGTTGTTAGCAAGTGGATTACAGCACTTTCATCCACTATACAAGGCTTACTGACACTTTGAAGAAGTTTCTCAGATTTCACACGTTAGTTTGTACGCCAGTTTTAAAAATGAGGCAGATTTGGCAGAAAAATGCTCTTGGAGCCAGTTCTACCCAAAAGATAGGTAATTTCCCTACTTTCAATCACCGTGACATTCCGTGTTCTTAACACGTTACATGCACCACGAATTCAAAAAACATACTTTAATGAGTTGTGAACATGTGTATTAATGAACTTTAATCCACCTTACAGTGCATATATATACATAGAAATTTTATTTTGATTTCGTAGTATTCTCCTAATGTCAGTCTCTAAAATCATGCAGTTTCCACAGAAAAATCCTCTTGGTGTGAGTTCTACCCAATAGATATGCAATTTATATAGAACCCGTCATCGTGAAATTCCGTGTTCCGAAAAAGCTACATGCATCACGGATTCGACAAATATTCACTACAGAGTTGTTAGCATAAGGATTACCGAACTTTCATCCACCATAAAAGCCATGTTGACAATTTGAAGCATTTTCTCACATTTCGAAAATTTTTCCTAATTCCAGTTTTGAAAAGGTGGCAGATTCGCAGAAAAATTCTCGTGGAGCGAGTACTTCCCAATAGAAATGTAATTTACATAGTTTCACTCACAGTGACATTCCATTTTCCGAACACGCTACATGCATCCAGGTTTCAACAAACTTTCTCGAATGAGTTGTGAACATGTAGATTACAGAACTTTCATCCACCATACATGGCATATTTACAAGTAGAAACATTAACTCTGAATTTGCAGCTTTTTCCTAATGCCAGTTTGGAAAATCAGGCCGTTTTCTCAGGGAAAAATTTTTGGAGCGAATTCTAACCAATAGGTGTGTAATTTACATAGATTCCATCGCCGGGATTTTCCGTGATACGATCACACTGCATGCATAATGCTTTCTAAAAATATTCACCACAGATTTGTTTGCATGTGGTTTTACGATCTTGCATCACAATACAAGGCATATTGACACTTTGAAGCATTTTCTCTGACTTTGCAGAGATTTTCAAACGCCAGGTTCAAAAATGAGGCAGATTTCTCAGAAAAAACTCTTAGAGCAAATTCTACCCAAGAGATATGTATTTTACATAGATTCGTTCACCGTGATATTCTGTGTTCCGAACACAATTCACGTATCTCAGATTCGACAAATATTCACTACAGAGTAGTTAGCATGCGGATTACCGAACTTTCATCCACCATAAAATGCAGATGTACACTGAGAATCTAGTAATCTGGATTCGCAGGTTTTTCCTAACGCCAGTTTCGAAAATCAGGCCGATTTCTCAGGAAATAACTCTTGGAGTGATTTCTAACCAAGGGAAATGTAATTTACAGAAATTCCCTGGCCGTGAAATTCTGTGTTCCGAAAAAGTTACATGCATAAAGGATTCGACTAATATTCACTACAAACTTGATAGCATGTGGATTACCGAACTTTCATCACAACACATTGAATATTGATTCTTAGAAGTATTTTCTCACATTTTGCAGCGTTTTCTAAACGCCAGTTTCAAAAATGACGAAGTTGCCACAGAAAAACACTCTCGGAGCGAGTTCTACCCAATAGAGAAGTAATTTACATTGTTTCAAACACCGTGAAATTCCACATTCTGAACACGCTACATGCATCACGGATTAGAAAAAGATTCTTTAATATGTTGTGAATATGTGGATTACTGAACTTTCTTGCAACATAATGGCACACTTACACCTGCAAATATTTACTCCCTTTTTGCAGCTTTTTCCAAATTTCAGATTCGATAATCATGCAATTTTCGCAGAAAAATTCTCTTCTAGCTGATTCTACTCAATAGAATTGTAATTTACATAGTTTCATTAACGTGAAATTCCATTTTCCAAAAGCACTACATGAATCACGGTTTAAAAAATAATTACTACACTGTTATTAACATGTGGATTACAGGACTTTCATTCACCAGTCAAGGCATATTGACACTTAGAAGCATTTTCTCAGATTTCACAGGGTTCTCCTAATGGCAGTTTTCAAAATGAGGCACATTTCACAGAAAAATTCTCTTTAAGCGAGTTCTACCCAATAGACATGTAACTTACATTGTTACCTTCAATATGACATTCCGTATTCCGAACACATTACATGCATCACGAGTTCGACAAACATTCTTTAATGAGTGTGAGCATGTGGATTACTGAACTTTCATCCACCATACAAGGCATATTTTCACCTAGAAGTAGTTATTCTGATTTCGCAGGTTTTTCCTAACATCCAGATTCTAAAATCTTGAACTTTTCACAGAAACATTCAATTCAAGCGAGTTCTATCCAGCACAATTTTTATTTTCAGAGCTTCATTCACCGAGCCATTCCGTGTTCCGAAAACGTTACATTCATCACGGCTTCGACAAACATTATTTAATGAGCGTGAGCATGTGGACTATCGATTTTTCAACCACAATACAAGGCATATTTACACCTAGAAACATTTACTTACATTTCGCAGGTTTTCCTAACGTCAGTTACAAAAATCAGGCAGTTTTCGCAGAAAAATTCTCTTGGTGCATGTTCTATCCAATAGACATCTCATTTTCATAGATACTTTCACCGTAACATTCCGTGTTCCGAAAACGGTACATGCACCACGGATTCAACAAATATTCACTGCTGAGTTCTTAGCATGTGAATTACACATCTTTAATAACCCATTGAAGACATATTGTAACCTTAAAGAATTTACTCAGATTTTGCAGCGTTTTCATAACACCAGTTTCCAAACTGAGGCAGATTTTTCAGTAAAATGCTCCTGGAGCGTGTTCTAACCAATAGATATGTAATTTACATAGTTTGCCCCACCGTGACAGTCCATGTTTTGAACGCGCTACATGCATCACGGATTTTACATACATTATTAATGAGTTGTGTACATGTGTATTACAAAAGTTTCATCCACCATACAAGGCATATTGACACCTAGAAACATTAACACTGAGTTCGCAGACATTTCCTAATTGCAGTTTCGAAAATCAGGCAGTTTTAAAAGGAAAACACTGTTGGAGCGTGTTCTACACAATAGATATGTAAATTACATAGATTCTCCCGCCGTGAAATTGCATCTTTCGAACATGCTACATGCAGAAAAGATTCGACAAAAATACGCTACAGAGTTGCTTGCATGTGGATTACAGGTCTTTCTCACTATAGAAGGCATATAGATGCTTAGAAGCATTTTCTGTGATTTCACAGAGATTTCCAAATGCCAGTTTTGAAAATGAGGCAGATTTAACGGCAAAAAGCTCTTGGAGCGTGTTCTAACTAATAGACATGTAATTTACATGGATACGCTCAACATCAATTTCCACGTTCCGAACACGCTACATGCATCTTGGATGTGATAAATATTCACTACAGAGTTGTTTGCAAGTGGATTACAGCACTTTCATCCACCATACAAGGCTTACTGACACTTTGAAGAATTTTCTCAGATTTCACACGTTAGTTTGTACGCCAGTTTTAAAAATGAGGCAGATTTGGCAGAAAAATGCTCTTGGAGCCAGTTCTACCCAAAAGGTAGGTAATTTCCCTACTTTCAATCACCGTGACATTCCGTGTTCTTAACACGTTACATGCACCACGGATTCAAAAAACATACTTTAATGAGTTCTGAACATGTGTATTAACGAACTTTAATCCACCTTACAGTGCATATTTATACATAGAAATTTTATTTTGATTTAGTAGTATTCTCCTAATGTCAGTCTCTAAAATCATGCAGTTTCCACAGAAAAATCCTCTTGGTGTGAGTTCTACCCAATAGATATGCAATTTACATAGAACCCGTCATCGTGAAATTCCGTGTTCCGAAAAAGCTACATGCATCACGGATTCGACAAATATTCACTACAGAGTTGTTAGCATAAGGATTACCGAACTTTCATCCACCATAAAAGCCATGTTGACAATTTGAAGCATTTTCTCACATTTCGAAAATTTTTCCTAATTCCAGTTTTGAAAAGGTGGCAGATTCGCAGAAAAATTCTCGTGGAGCGAGTACTTCCCAATAGAAATGTAATTTACATAGTTTCCCTCACAGTGACATTCCATTTTCCGAACACGCTACATGCATCCAGGTTTCAACAAACTTTCTCGAATGAGTTGTGAACATGTAGATTACAGAACTTTCATCCACCATACATGGCATATTTACAAGTAGAAACATTAACTCTGAATTTGCAGCTTTTTCCTAATGCCAGTTTGGAAAATCAGGCCGTTTTCTCAGGGAAAAATTTTTGGAGCGAATTCTAACCAATAGGTGTGTAATTTACATAGATTCCATCGCCGGGATTTTCCGTGATACGATCACACTGCATGCATAATGCTTTCTAAAAATATTCACCACAGATTTGTTTGCATGTGGTTTTACGATCTTGCATCACAATACAAGGCATATTGACACTTTGAAGCATTTTCTCTGACTTTGCAGAGATTTTCAAACGCCAGGTTCAAAAATGAGGCAGATTTCTCAGAAAAAACTCTTAGAGCAAATTCTAACCAAGAGATATGTATTTTACATAGATTCGTTCACCGTGATATTCTGTGTTCTGAACACACTTCACGTATCTCAGATTCGACAAATATTCACTACAGAGTAGTTAGCATGCGGATTACCGAACTTTCATCCACCATAAAATGCAGATGTACACTGAGCATCTAGTAATCTGGATTCGCAGGTTTTTCCTAACGCCAGTTTCGAAAATCAGGCCGATTTCTCAGGAAATAACTCTTGGAGTGATTTCTAACCAAGGGAAATGTAATTTACAGAAATTCCCTGGCCGTGAAATTCTGTGTTCCGAAAAAGTTACATGCATAAAGGATTCGACTAATATTCACTACAAACTTGGTAGCATGTGGATTACCGAACTTTCATCACAACACATTGAATATTGATTCTTAGAAGTATTTTCTCACATTTTGCAGCGTTTTCTAAACGCCAGTTTCAAAAATGACGAAGTTGCCACAGAAAAACACTCTCGGAGCGAGTTCTACCCAATAGAGAAGTAATTTACATTGTTTCAAACACCGTGAAATTCCACATTCTGAACACGCTACATGCATCACGGATTAGAAAAAGATTCTTTAATATGTTGTGAATATGTGGATTACTGAACTTTCTTGCAACATAATGGCACACTTACACCTGCAAATATTTACTCCCTTTTTGCAGCTTTTTCCAAACTTCAGATTCGATAATCATGCAATTTTCGCAGAAAAATTCTCTTCTAGCTGATTCTACTCAATAGAATTGTAATTTACATAGTTTCATTAACGTGAAATTCCATTTTCCAAAAGCACTACATGAATCAGGGTTTAAAAAATAATTACTACACTGTTATTAACATGTGGATTACAGGACTTTCATTCACCAGTCAAGGCATATTGACACTTAGAAGCATTTTCTCAGATTTCACAGGGTTCTCCTAATGGCAGTTTTCAAAATGAGGCACATTTCACAGAAAAATTCTCTTTAAGCGAGTTCTACCCAATAGACATGTAACTTACATTGTTACCTTCAATATGACATTCCGTATTCCGAACACATTACATGCATCACGAGTTCGACAAACATTCTTTAATGAGTGTGAGCATGTGGATTACTGAACTTTCATCCACCATACAAGGCATATTTTCACCTAGAAGTAGTTATTCTGATTTCGCAGGTTTTTCCTAACATCCAGATTCTAAAATCTTGAACTTTTCACAGAAACATTCAATTCAAGCGAGTTCTATCCAGCACAATTTTTATTTTCAGAGCTTCATTCACCGAGCCATTCCGTGTTCCGAAAACGTTACATTCATCACGGCTTCGACAAACATTATTTAATGAGCGTGAGCATGTGGACTATCGATTTTTCAACCACAATACAAGGCATATTTACACCTAGAAACATTTACTTACATTTCGCAGGTTTTCCTAACGTCAGTTACAAAAATCAGGCAGTTTTCGCAGAAAAATTCTCTTGGTGCATGTTCTATCCAATAGACATCTCATTTTCATAGATACTTTCACCGTAACATTCCGTGTTCCGAAAACGGTACATGCACCACGGATTCAACAAATATTCACTGCTGAGTTCTTAGCATGTGAATTACACATCTTTAATAACCGATTGAAGACATATTGTAACCTTAAAGCATTTACTCAGATTTTGCAGCGTTTTCATAACACCAGTTTCCAAACTGAGGCAGATTTTTCAGTAAAATGCTCCTGGAGCGTGTTCTAACCAATAGATATGTAATTTACATAGTTTGCCCCACCGTGACAGTCCATGTTTTGAACGCGCTACATGCATCACGGATTTTACATACATTATTAATGAGTTGTGTACATGTGTATTACAAAAGTTTCATCCACCATACAAGGCATATTGACACCTAGAAACATTAACACTGAGTTCGCAGACATTTCCTAATTGCAGTTTCGAAAATCAGGCAGTTTTAAAAGGAAAACACTGTTGGAGCGTGTTCTACACAATAGATATGTAAATTACATAGATTCTCCCGCCGTGAAATTGCATCTTTCGAACATGCTACATGCAGAAAAGATTCGACAAAAATACGCTACAGAGTTGCTTGCATGTGGATTACAGGTCTTTCTCACTATAGAAGGCATATAGATGCTTAGAAGCATTTTCTGTGATTTCACAGAGTTTTCCAAATGCCAGTTTTGAAAATGAGGCAGATTTAACGGCAAAAAGCTCTTGGAGCGTGTTCTAACTAATAGACATGTAATTTACATGGATACGCTCAACATCAATTTCCACGTTCCGAACACGCTACATGCATCTTGGATGTGACAAATATTCACTACAGAGTTGTTTGCAAGTGGATTACAGCACTTTCATCCACCATACAAGGCTTACTGACACTTTGAAGAATTTTCTCAGATTTCACACGTTAGTTTGTACGCCAGTTTTAAAAATGAGGCAGATTTGGCAGAAAAATGCTCTTGGAGCCAGTTCTACCCAAAAGGTAGGTAATTTCCCTACTTTCAATCACCGTGACATTCCGTGTTCTTAACACGTTACATGCACCACGGATTCAAAAAACATACTTTAATGAGTTCTGAACATGTGTATTAACGAACTTTAATCCACCTTACAGTGCATATTTATACATAGAAATTTTATTTTGATTTAGTAGTATTCTCCTAATGTCAGTCTCTAAAATCGTGCAGTTTCCACAGAAAAATCCTCTTGGTGTGAGTTCTACCCAATAGATATGCAATTTACATAGAACCCGTCATCGTGAAATTCCGTGTTCCGAAAAAGCTACATGCATCACGGATTCGACAAATATTCACTACAGAGTTGTTAGCATAAGGATTACCGAACTTTCATCCACCATAAAAGCCATGTTGACAATTTGAAGCATTTTCTCACATTTCGAAAATTTTTCCTAATTCCAGTTTTGAAAAGGTGGCAGATTCGCAGAAAAATTCTCGTGGAGCGAGTACTTCCCAATAGAAATGTAATTTACATAGTTTCCCTCACAGTGACATTCCATTTTCCGAACACGCTACATGCATCCAGGTTTCAACAAACTTTCTCGAATGAGTTGTGAACATGTAGATTACAGAACTTTCATCCACCATACATGGCATATTTACAAGTAGAAACATTAACTCTGAATTTGCAGCTTTTTCCTAATGCCAGTTTGGAAAATCAGGCCGTTTTCTCAGGGAAAAATTTTTGGAGCGAATTCTAACCAATAGGTGTGTAATTTACATAGATTCCATCGCCGGGATTTTCCGTGATACGATCACACTGCATGCATAATGCTTTCTAAAAATATTCACCACAGATTTGTTTGCATGTGGTTTTACGATCTTGCATCACAATACAAGGCATATTGACACTTTGAAGCATTTTCTCTGACTTTGCAGAGATTTTCAAACGCCAGGTTCAAAAATGAGGCAGATTTCTCAGAAAAAACTCTTAGAGCAAATTCTAACCAAGAGATATGTATTTTACATAGATTCGTTCACCGTGATATTCTGTGTTCTGAACACACTTCACGTATCTCAGATTCGACAAATATTCACTACAGAGTAGTTAGCATGCGGATTACCGAACTTTCATCCACCATAAAATGCAGATGTACACTGAGCATCTAGTAATCTGGATTCGCAGGTTTTTCCTAACGCCAGTTTCGAAAATCAGGCCGATTTCTCAGGAAATAACTCTTGGAGTGATTTCTAACCAAGGGAAATGTAATTTACAGAAATTCCCTGGCCGTGAAATTCTGTGTTCCGAACATGTTACATGCATAAAGGATTCGACTAATATTCACTACAAACTTGGTAGCATGTGGATTACCGAACTTTCATCACAACACATTGAATATTGATTCTTAGAAGTATTTTCTCACATTTTGCAGCGTTTTCTAAACGCCAGTTTCAAAAATGACGAAGTTGCCACAGAAAAACACTCTCGGAGCGAGTTCTACCCAATAGAGAAGTAATTTACATTGTTTCAAACACCGTGAAATTCCACATTCTGAACACGCTACATGCATCACGGATTAGAAAAAGATTCTTTAATATGTTGTGAATATGTGGATTACTGAACTTTCTTGCAACATAATGGCACACTTACACCTGCAAATATTTACTCCCTTTTTGCAGCTTTTTCCAAACTTCAGATTCGATAATCATGCAATTTTCGCAGAAAAATTCTCTTCTAGCTGATTCTACTCAATAGAATTGTAATTTACATAGTTTCATTAACGTGAAATTCCATTTTCCAAAAGCACTACATGAATCACGGTTTAAAAAATAATTACTACACTGTTATTAACATGTGGATTACAGGACTTTCATTCACCAGTCAAGGCATATTGACACTTAGAAGCATTTTCTCAGATTTCACAGGGTTCTCCTAATGGCAGTTTTCAAAATGAGGCACATTTCACAGAAAAATTCTCTTTAAGCGAGTTCTACCCAATAGACATGTAACTTACATTGTTACCTTCAATATGACATTCCGTATTCCGAACACATTACATGCATCACGAGTTCGACAAACATTCTTTAATGAGTGTGAGCATGTGGATTACTGAACTTTCATCCACCATACAAGGCATATTTTCACCTAGAAGTAGTTATTCTGATTTCGCAGGTTTTTCCTAACATCCAGATTCTAAAATCTTGAACTTTTCACAGAAACATTCAATTCAAGCGAGTTCTATCCAGCACAATTTTTATTTTCAGAGCTTCATTCACCGAGCCATTCCGTGTTCCGAAAACGTTACATTCATCACGGCTTCGACAAACATTATTTAATGAGCGTGAGCATGTGGACTACCGATTTTTCAACCACAATACAAGGCATATTTACACCTAGAAACATTTACTTACATTTCGCAGGTTTTCCTAACGTCAGTTACAAAAATCAGGCAGTTTTCGCAGAAAAATTCTCTTGGTGCATGTTCTATCCAATAGACATCTCATTTTCATAGATACTTTCACCGTAACATTCCGTGTTCCGAAAACGGTCCATGCACCACGGATTCAACAAATATTCACTGCTGAGTTCTTAGCATGTGAATTACACATCTTTAATAACCCATTGAAGACATATTGTCACCTTAAAGCATTTACTCAGATTTTGCAGCGTTTTCATAACACCAGTTTCCAAACTGAGGCAGATTTTTCAGTAAAATGCTCCTGGAGCGTGTTCTAACCAATAGATATGTAATTTACATAGTTTGCCCCATCGTGACAGTCCATGTTTTGAACGCGCTACATGCATCACGGATTTTACATACATTATTAATGAGTTGTGTACATGTGTATTACAAAAGTTTCATCCACCATACAAGGCATATTGACACCTAGAAACATTAACACTGAGTTCGCAGACATTTCCTAATTGCAGTTTCGAAAATCAGGCAGTTTTAAAAGGAAAACACTGTTGGAGCGTGTTCTACACAATAGATATGTAAATTACATAGATTCTCCCGCCGTGAAATTGCATCTTTCGAACATGCTACATGCAGAAAAGATTTGACAAAAATACGCTACAGAGTTGCTTGCATGTGGATTACAGGTCTTTCTCACTATAGAAGGCATATAGATGCTTAGAAGCATTTTCTGTGATTTCACAGAGTTTTCCAAATGCCAGTTTTGAAAATGAGGCAGATTTAACGGCAAAAAGCTCTTGGAGCGTGTTCTAACTAATAGACATGTAATTTACATGGATACGCTCAACATCAATTTCCACGTTCCGAACACGCTACATGCATCTTGGATGTTACAAATATTCACTACAGAGTTGTTTGCAAGTGGATTACAGCACTTTCATCCACCATACAAGGCTTACTGACACTTTGAAGAATTTTCTCAGATTTCACACGTTAGTTTGTACGCCAGTTTTAAAAATGAGGCAGATTTGGCAGAAAAATGCTTTTGGAGCCAGTTCTACCCAAAAGATAGGTAATTTCCCTACTTTCAATCACCGTGACATTCCGTGTTCTTAACACGTTACATGCACCACGGATTCAAAAAACATACTTTAATGAGTTCTGAACATGTGTATTAACGAACTTTAATCCACCTTACAGTGCATATTTATACATAGAAATTTTATTTTGATTTAGTAGTATTCTCCTAATGTCAGTCTCTAAAATCATGCAGTTTCCACAGAAAAATCCTCTTGGTGTGAGTTCTACCCAATAGATATGCAATTTACATAGAACCCGTCATCGTGAAATTCCGTGTTCCGAAAAAGCTACATGCATCACGGATTCGACAAATATTCACTACAGAGTTGTTAGCATAAGGATTACCGAACTTTCATCCACCATAAAAGCCATGTTGACAATTTGAAGCATTTTCTCACATTTCGAAAATTTTTCCTAATTCCAGTTTTGAAAAGGTGGCAGATTCGCAGAAAAATTCTCGTGGAGCGAGTACTTCCCAATAGAAATGTAATTTACATAGTTTCCCTCACAGTGACATTCCATTTTCCGAACACGCTACATGCATCCAGGTTTCAACAAACTTTCTCGAATGAGTTGTGAACATGTAGATTACAGAACTTTCATCCACCATACATGGCATATTTACAAGTAGAAACATTAACTCTGAATTTGCAGCTTTTTCCTAATGCCAGTTTGGAAAATCAGGCCGTTTTCTCAGGGAAAAATTTTTGGAGCGAATTCTAACCAATAGGTGTGTAATTTACATAGATTCCATCGCCGGGATTTTCCGTGATACGATCACACTGCATGCATAATGCTTTCTAAAAATATTCACCACAGATTTGTTTGCATGTGGTTTTACGATCTTGCATCACAATACAAGGCATATTGACACTTTGAAGCATTTTCTCTGACTTTGCAGAGATTTTCAAACGCCAGGTTCAAAAATGAGGCAGATTTCTCAGAAAAAACTCTTAGAGCAAATTCTAACCAAGAGATATGTATTTTACATAGATTCGTTCACCGTGATATTCTGTGTTCTGAACACACTTCACGTATCTCAGATTCGACAAATATTCACTACAGAGTAGTTAGCATGCGGATTACCGAACTTTCATCCACCATAAAATGCAGATGTACACTGAGAATCTAGTAATCTGGATTCGCAGGTTTTTCCTAACGCCAGTTTCGAAAATCAGGCCGATTTCTCAGGAAATAACTCTTGGAGTGATTTCTAACCAAGGGAAATGTAATTTACAGAAATTCCCTGGCTGTGAAATTCCATGTTCCGAACATGTTACATGCATAAAGGATTCGACTAATATTCACTACAAACTTGGTAGCATGTGGATTACCGAACTTTCATCACAACACATTGAATATTGATTCTTAGAAGTATTTTCTCACATTTTGCAGCGTTTTCTAAACGCCAGTTTCAAAAATGACGAAGTTGCCACAGAAAAACACTCTCGGAGCGAGTTCTACCCAATAGAGAAGTAATTTACATTGTTTCAAACACCGTGAAATTCCACGTTCTGAACACGCTACATGCATCACGGATTAGAAAAAGATTCTTTAATATGTTGTGAATATGTGGATTACTGAACTTTCTTGCAACATAATGGCACACTTACACCTGCAAATATTTACTCCCTTTTTGCAGCTTTTTCCAAACTTCAGATTCGATAATCATGCAATTTTCGCAGAAAAATTCTCTTCTAGCTGATTCTACTCAATAGAATTGTAATTTACATAGTTTCATTAACGTGAAATTCCATTTTCCAAAAGCGCTACATAAATCACGGTTTAAAAAATAATTACTACACTGTTATTAACATGTGGATTACAGGACTTTCATTCACCAGTCAAGGCATATTGACACTTAGAAGCATTTTCTCAGATTTCACAGGGTTCTCCTAATGGCAGTTTCCAAAATGAGGCACATTTCGTAGAAAAATACTCTTCAAGCGAGTTCTACCCAATAGACATGTAACTTACATTGTTACCTTCAATATGACATTCCGTATTCCGAACACATTACATGCATCACGAGTTCGACAAACATTCTTTAATGAGTGTGAGCATGTGGATTACTGAACTTTCATCCACCATACAAGGCATATTTTCACCTAGAAGTAGTTATTCTGATTTCGCAGGTTTTTCCTAACATCCAGATTCTAAAATCTTGAACTTTTCACAGAAACATTCAATTCAAGCGAGTTCTATCCAGCACAATTTTTATTTTCAGAGCTTCATTCACCGAGCCATTCCGTGTTCCGAAAACGTTACATTCATCACGGCTTCGACAAACATTATTTAATGAGCGTGAGCATGTGGACTACCGATTTTTCAACCACAATACAAGGCATATTTACACCTAGAAACATTTACTTACATTTCGCAGGTTTTCCTAACGTCAGTTACAAAAATCAGGCAGTTTTCGCAGAAAAATTCTCTTGGTGCATGTTCTATCCAATAGACATCTCATTTTCATAGATACTTTCACCGTAACATTCCGTGTTCCGAAAACGGTCCATGCACCACGGATTCAACAAATATTCACTGCTGAGTTCTTAGCATGTGAATTACACATCTTTAATAACCCATTGAAGACATATTGTCACCTTAAAGCATTTACTCAGATTTTGCAGCGTTTTCATAACACCAGTTTCCAAACTGAGGCAGATTTTTCAGTAAAATGCTCCTGGAGCGTGTTCTAACCAATAGATATGTAATTTACATAGTTTGCCCCATCGTGACAGTCCATGTTTTGAACGCGCTACATGCATCACGGATTTTACATACATTATTAATGAGTTGTGTACATGTGTATTACAAAAGTTTCATCCACCATACAAGGCATATTGACACCTAGAAACATTAACACTGAGTTCGCAGACATTTCCTAATTGCAGTTTCGAAAATCAGGCAGTTTTAAAAGGAAAACACTGTTGGAGCGTGTTCTACACAATAGATATGTAAATTACATAGATTCTCCCGCCGTGAAATTGCATCTTTCGAACATGCTACATGCAGAAAAGATTCGACAAAAATACGCTACAGAGTTGCTTGCATGTGGATTACAGGTCTTTCTCACTATAGAAGGCATATAGATGCTTAGAAGCATTTTCTGTGATTTCACAGAGTTTTCCAAATGCCAGTTTTGAAAATGAGGCAGATTTAACGGCAAAAAGCTCTTGGAGCGTGTTCTAACTAATAGACATGTAATTTACATGGATACGCTCAACATCAATTTCCACGTTCCGAACACGCTACATGCATCTTGGATGTGACAAATATTCACTACAGAGTTGTTTGCAAGTGGATTACAGCACTTTCATCCACCATACAAGGCTTACTGACACTTTGAAGAATTTTCTCAGATTTCACACGTTAGTTTGTACGCCAGTTTTAAAAATGAGGCAGATTTGGCAGAAAAATGCTTTTGGAGCCAGTTCTACCCAAAAGATAGGTAATTTCCCTACTTTCAATCACCGTGACATTCCGTGTTCTTAACACGTTACATGCACCACGGATTCAAAAAACATACTTTAATGAGTTCTGAACATGTGTATTAACGAACTTTAATCCACCTTACAGTGCATATTTATACATAGAAATTTTATTTTGATTTAGTAGTATTCTCCTAATGTCAGTCTCTAAAATCATGCAGTTTCCACAGAAAAATCCTCTTGGTGTGAGTTCTACCCAATAGATATGCAATTTACATAGAACCCGTCATCGTGAAATTCCGTGTTCCGAAAAAGCTACATGCATCACGGATTCGACAAATATTCACTACAGAGTTGTTAGCATAAGGATTACCGAACTTTCATCCACCATAAAAGCCATGTTGACAATTTGAAGCATTTTCTCACATTTCGAAAATTTTTCCTAATTCCAGTTTTGAAAAGGTGGCAGATTCGCAGAAAAATTCTCGTGGAGCGAGTACTTCCCAATAGAAATGTAATTTACATAGTTTCCCTCACAGTGACATTCCATTTTCCGAACACGCTACATGCATCCAGGTTTCAACAAACTTTCTCGAATGAGTTGTGAACATGTAGATTACAGAACTTTCATCCACCATACATGGCATATTTACAAGTAGAAACATTAACTCTGAATTTGCAGCTTTTTCCTAATGCCAGTTTGGAAAATCAGGCCGTTTTCTCAGGGAAAAATTTTTGGAGCGAATTCTAACCAATAGGTGTGTAATTTACATAGATTCCATCGCCGGGATTTTCCGTGATACGATCACACTGCATGCATAATGCTTTCTAAAAATATTCACCACAGATTTGTTTGCATGTGGTTTTACGATCTTGCATCACAATACAAGGCATATTGACACTTTGAAGCATTTTCTCTGACTTTGCAGAGATTTTCAAACGCCAGGTTCAAAAATGAGGCAGATTTCTCAGAAAAAACTCTTAGAGCAAATTCTAACCAAGAGATATGTATTTTACATAGATTCGTTCACCGTGATATTCTGTGTTCTGAACACACTTCACGTATCTCAGATTCGACAAATATTCACTACAGAGTAGTTAGCATGCGGATTACCGAACTTTCATCCACCATAAAATGCAGATGTACACTGAGCATCTAGTAATCTGGATTCGCAGGTTTTTCCTAACGCCAGTTTCGAAAATCAGGCCGATTTCTCAGGAAATAACTCTTGGAGTGATTTCTAACCAAGGGAAATGTAATTTACAGAAATTCCCTGGCTGTGAAATTCCATGTTCCGAACATGTTACATGCATAAAGGATTCGACTAATATTCACTACAAACTTGGTAGCATGTGGATTACCGAACTTTCATCACAACACATTGAATATTGATTCTTAGAAGTATTTTCTCACATTTTGCAGCGTTTTCTAAACGCCAGTTTCAAAAATGACGAAGTTGCCACAGAAAAACACTCTCGGAGCGAGTTCTACCCAATAGAGAAGTAATTTACATTGTTTCAAACACCGTGAAATTCCACGTTCTGAACACGCTACATGCATCACGGATTAGAAAAAGATTCTTTAATATGTTGTGAATATGTGGATTACTGAACTTTCTTGCAACATAATGGCACACTTACACCTGCAAATATTTACTCCCTTTTTGCAGCTTTTTCCAAACTTCAGATTCGATAATCATGCAATTTTCGCAGAAAAATTCTCTTCTAGCTGATTCTACTCAATAGAATTGTAATTTACATAGTTTCATTAACGTGAAATTCCATTTTCCAAAAGCGCTACATAAATCACGGTTTAAAAAATAATTACTACACTGTTATTAACATGTGGATTACAGGACTTTCATTCACCAGTCAAGGCATATTGACACTTAGAAGCATTTTCTCAGATTTCACAGGGTTCTCCTAATGGCAGTTTCCAAAATGAGGCACATTTCGTAGAAAAATACTCTTCAAGCGAGTTCTACCCAATAGACATGTAACTTACATTGTTACCTTCAATATGACATTCCGTATTCCGAACACATTACATGCATCACGAGTTCGACAAACATTCTTTAATGAGTGTGAGCATGTGGATTACTGAACTTTCATCCACCATACAAGGCATATTTTCACCTAGAAGTAGTTATTCTGATTTCGCAGGTTTTTCCTAACATCCAGATTCTAAAATCTTGAACTTTTCACAGAAACATTCAATTCAAGCGAGTTCTATCCAGCACAATTTTTATTTTCAGAGCTTCATTCACCGAGCCATTCCGTGTTCCGAAAACGTTACATTCATCACGGCTTCGACAAACATTATTTAATGAGCGTGAGCATGTGGACTACCGATTTTTCAACCACAATACAAGGCATATTTACACCTAGAAACATTTACTTACATTTCGCAGGTTTTCCTAACGTCAGTTACAAAAATCAGGCAGTTTTCGCAGAAAAATTCTCTTGGTGCATGTTCTATCCAATAGACATCTCATTTTCATAGATACTTTCACCGTAACATTCCGTGTTCCGAAAACGGTCCATGCACCACGGATTCAACAAATATTCACTGCTGAGTTCTTAGCATGTGAATTACACATCTTTAATAACCCATTGAAGACATATTGTCACCTTAAAGCATTTACTCAGATTTTGCAGCGTTTTCATAACACCAGTTTCCAAACTGAGGCAGATTTTTCAGTAAAATGCTCCTGGAGCGTGTTCTAACCAATAGATATGTAATTTACATAGTTTGCCCCATCGTGACAGTCCATGTTTTGAACGCGCTACATGCATCACGGATTTTACATACATTATTAATGAGTTGTGTACATGTGTATTACAAAAGTTTCATCCACCATACAAGGCATATTGACACCTAGAAACATTAACACTGAGTTCGCAGACATTTCCTAATTGCAGTTTCGAAAATCAGGCAGTTTTAAAAGGAAAACACTGTTGGAGCGTGTTCTACACAATAGATATGTAAATTACATAGATTCTCCCGCCGTGAAATTGCATCTTTCGAACATGCTACATGCAGAAAAGATTCGACAAAAATACGCTACAGAGTTGCTTGCATGTGGATTACAGGTCTTTCTCACTATAGAAGGCATATAGATGCTTAGAAGCATTTTCTGTGATTTCACAGAGTTTTCCAAATGCCAGTTTTGAAAATGAGGCAGATTTAACGGCAAAAAGCTCTTGGAGCGTGTTCTAACTAATAGACATGTAATTTACATGGATACGCTCAACATCAATTTCCACGTTCCGAACACGCTACATGCATCTTGGATGTGACAAATATTCACTACAGAGTTGTTTGCAAGTGGATTACAGCACTTTCATCCACCATACAAGGCTTACTGACACTTTGAAGAATTTTCTCAGATTTCACACGTTAGTTTGTACGCCAGTTTTAAAAATGAGGCAGATTTGGCAGATAAATGCTCTTGGAGCCAGTTCTACCCAAAAGATAGGTAATTTCCCTACTTTAAATCACCGTGACATTCCGTGTTCTTAACACGTTACATGCACCACGGATTCAAAAAACATACTTTAATGAGTTCTGAACATGTGTATTAACGAACTTTAATCCACCTTACAGTGCATATTTATACATAGAAATTTTATTTTGATTTAGTAGTATTCTCCTAATGTCAGTCTCTAAAATCATGCAGTTTCCACAGAAAAATCCTCTTGGTGTGAGTTCTACCCAATAGATATGCAATTTACATAGAACCCATCATCGTGAAATTCCGTGTTCCGAAAAAGCTACATGCATCACGGATTCGACAAATATTCACTACAGAGTTGTTAGCATAAGGATTACCGAACTTTCATCCACCATAAAAGCCATGTTGACAATTTGAAGCATTTTCTCACATTTCGAAAATTTTTCCTAATTCCAGTTTTGAAAAGGAGGCAGATTCGCAGAAAAATTCTCGTGGAGCGAGTACTTCCCAATAGAAATGTAATTTACATAGTTTCACTCACAGTGACATTCCATTTTCCGAACACGCTACATGCATCCAGGTTTCAACAAACTTTCTCGAATGAGTTGTGAACATGTAGATTACAGAACTTTCATCCACCATACATGGCATATTTACAAGTAGAAATATTAACTCTGAATTTGCAGCTTTTTCCTAATGCCAGTTTGGAAAATCAGGCCGTTTTCTCAGGGAAAAATTTTTGGAGCGAATTCTAACCAATAGGTGTGTAATTTACATAGATTCCATCGCCGGGATTTTCCATGATACGATCACACTGCATGCATAATGCTTTCTAAAAATGTTCACCACAGATTTCTTTGCATGTGGTTTTACGATCTTGCATCACAATACAAGGCATATTGACACTTTGAAGCATTTTCTCTGATTTTGCAGAGATTTTCAAACGCCAGGTTCAAAAATGAGGCAGATTTCTCAGAAAAAAACTCTTAGAGCAAATTCTACCCAAGAGATATGTATTTTACATAGATTCGTTCACCGTGATATTCTGTGTTCTGAACACACTTCACGTATCTCAGATTCGACAAATATTCACTACAGAGTAGTTAGCATGCGGATTACCGAACTTTCATCCACCATAAAATGCAGATGTACACTGAGAATCTAGTAATCTGGATTCGCAGGTTTTTCCTAACGCCAGTTTCGAAAATCAGGCCGATTTCTCAGGAAATAACTCTTGGAGTGATTTCTAACCAAGGGAAATGTAATTTACAGAAATTCCCTGGCCGTGAAATTCCATGTTCCGAACATGTTACATGCATAAAGGATTCGACTAATATTCACTACAAACTTGGTAGCATGTGGATTACCGAACTTTCATCACAACACATTGAATATTGATTCTTAGAAGTATTTTCTCACATTTTGCAGCGTTTTCTAAACGCCAGTTTCAAAAATGACGAAGTTGCCACAGAAAAACACTCTCGGAGCGAGTTCTACCCAATAGAGAAGTAATTTACATTGTTTCAAACACCGTGAAATTCCACGTTCTGAACACGCTACATGCATCACGGATTAGAAAAAGATTCTTTAATATGTTGTGAATATGTGGATTACTGAACTTTCTTGCAACATAATGGCACACTTACACCTGCAAATATTTACTCCCTTTTTGCAGCTTTTTCCAAACTTCAGATTCGATAATCATGCAATTTTCGCAGAAAAATTCTCTTCTAGCTGATTCTACTCAATAGAATTGTAATTTACATAGTTTCATTAACGTGAAATTCCATTTTCCAAAAGCGCTACATAAATCACGGTTTAAAAAATAATTACTACACTGTTATTAACATGTGGATTACAGGACTTTCATTCACCAGTCAAGGCATATTGACACTTAGAAGCATTTTCTCAGATTTCACAGGGTTCTCCTAATGGCAGTTTCCAAAATGAGGCACATTTCGTAGAAAAATACTCTTCAAGCGAGTTCTACCCAATAGACATGTAACTTACATTGTTACCTTCAATATGACATTCCGTATTCTGAACACATTACATGCATCACGAGTTCGACAAACATTCTTTAATGAGTGTGAGCATGTGGATTACTGAACTTTCATCCACCATACAAGGCATATTTTCACCTAGAAGTAGTTATTCTGATTTCGCAGGTTTTTCCTAACATCCAGATTCTTAAATCTTGAACTTTTCACAGAAACATTCAATTCAAGCGAGTTCTATCCAGCACAATTTTTATTTTCAGAGTTTCACTCACCAAGACATTCCGTGTTCCGAAAATGTTACATTCATCACGGCTTCGACAAACATTATTTAATGAGCGTGAGCATGTGGACTACCGATTTTTCAACCACAATACAAGGCATATTTACACCTAGAAACATTTACTTACATTTCGCAGGTTTTCCTAACGTCAGTTACAAAAATCAGGCAGTTTTCGCAGAAAAATTCTCGTGGTGCATGTTCTATCCACCAGATATCTCATTTTCATAGATAACTTCACCGTAGCATTCCGTGTTCCGAAAACGGTCCATGCACCACGGTTTCAACAAATATTCACTGCTGAGTCCTTAGCATGTGAATTACACATCATTAATAACCCGTTGAAGACATATTGTCACCTTAAAGCATTTACTCAGATTTTGCAGCGTTTTCATAACACCAGTTTCCAAACTGAGGCAGATTTTTCAGTAAAATGCTCCTGGAGCGTGTTCTAACCAATAGATATGTAATTTACATACTTTGCCTCACCGTGACAGTCCATGTTCCGAACGCGCTACATGCATCAAGGATTTTACATACATTCTTAATGAGATGTGTAAATGTGTATTACTAAACTTTCATCCACCATACAAGGCATATTGACATCTAGAAACATTAACACTGAGTTCGCAGACATTTCCTAATAGCAGATTCGAAAATCAGGCAGTTTTCAAAGGAAAAAACTGTTGGAGCGTGTTCTACCCAATAGATATGTAAATTACATAGATTCTTCCGCCGTGAAATTACGTGTTTCGAACAAGCTACATGCAGAAGAGATTCGACAAAAATACACTACAGAGTTGCTTGCATGTGGATTACAGAACTTTCTCACTATAGAAGGCATATAGATGCTTAGAAGCATTTTCTGTGATTTCACAGGGTTTTCCAAATTCCAGTTTCAAAAATGAGGCAGATTTCACGGCAAAAACCTCTTGGAGCGTGTTCTAATAGACATGTAATTTACATGGTTTCGCTCACCATCAAATTCCATGTTCCGAACACGCTACATGCATCTTGGATGTGACAAATATTCACTACAGAGTTGTTAGCAAGTGGATTACAACACTTTCATCCACCATATAAGGCTTACTGACACTTTGAAGAATTTTCTCAGATTTCACACGTTAGTTTAAACGCCAGTTTTGAAAATGAGGCAGATTTGGCAGAAAAATGCTCTTGGAGCCAGTTCTACCCAAAAGATAGGTAATTTCCCTACTTCCAATCACCGTGACTTTCCGTGTTCTGAACACGTTACATGCACCACGGATTCAACAAAATTTCTTTAATGAGTTGTGAACATGTGTATTAACGAACTTTAATCCACCTTAAAGTGCATGTTTATACATAGAAATTTTATTCTGATTTCGTAGTATTCTCCTAATGTCAGTCTCTAAAATCATGCAGTTTCCACAGAAAAATCCTCTTGGAGCGAGTTCTACCCAATAGACATGCAATTTACATAGAACCCGTCATCGTGAAATTCCGTGTTCCGAAAAAGCTACATGCATCATGGATTCGAAAATTATTCACTACAGAATTGTAAGCATAAGGATTACGGAACTTTCATCCACCATAAAAGCCATGTTGACAATTTGAAGCATTTTCTCACATTTCGAAAGTTTTTCCTAATTCCAGTTTTGAAAAGGTGGCAGATTCGCAGTAAAATTCTCATGGAGCGAGTACTTCCCAATAGAAATGTAATTTACATAGTTTCCCTCACAGTGACATTCCATTTTCCGAACATGCTACATGCATCCAGGTTTCAACAAACTTTCTAGAATGAGTTGTGAACATGTAGATTACAGAACTTTCATCCACCATACATGGCATATTTACAAGTAGAAACATTAACTCTGAATTTGCATCTTTTTTCCTAATGCCAGTTTGGAAAATCAGGCCGTTTTCTCAGGGAAAAATTTTTGGAGCGAATTCTAACCAATAGCTGTGTAATTTACATAGATTCCATCGCCGGGATTTTCCGTGATACGATCACACTGCATGCATAATGCTTTCTAAAAATATTCACCACAGATTTGTTTGCATGTGGTTTTACGATCTTGCATCACAATACAAGGCATATTGACACTTTGAAGCATTTTCTCTGACTTTGCAGAGATTTTCAAACTGCAGGTTCAAAAATGAGGCAGATTTCTCAGAAAAAACTCTTAGAGCAAATTCTACCCAAGACATATGTATTTTACATAGATTCGTTCACCGTGATATTCTGTGTTCCAAACACACTTCACGTATCTCGGATTCGACAAATATTCACTACAGAGTAGTTAGCATGCGGATTACCGAACTTTCATCCACCATAAAAGGCAGATGTACACCGAGAATATAGTAATCTGGGTTCGCAGGTTTTTCCTAACGCCAGTTTCGAAAATCAGGCCGATTTCTCAGGAAAAATCTCTTGGAGTGATTTCTAACCAAGGGAAATGTAATTTACATAAATCCCCTGGCCGTGAAATTCCATGTTCCGAACATGTTACATGCATAAACGATTCGACAAATATTCACTACAAATTTGTTAGTATTTGGATTACCCAACTTTCATCACAATACATTGAATATTGATTCTTAGAAGAATTTTCTCACATTTTGCAGCGTTTCCTAAACGCCAGGTTCAAAAATACGAAGTTTTCGCAGAAAAACCCTCTCGGAACGAGATCTACCCAATAGAGAAGTAATTTACATTGTTTCAAACACCGTGAAATTCCACGTTCTGAACACGCTACATGCATCACGGATTAGAAAAAGATCCTTTTATATGTTGTGAATATGTGGATTACTGAACTATCTTGCAACATAATGGCACACTTACACCTGCAAATATTTACTCCCTTTTTGCAGCTTTTTCCAAACTTCAGATTCGATAATCATGCAATTTTCGCAGAAAAATTCTCTTCTAGCTCTTTCTACTCAATAGAATTGTAATTTACATAGTTTCATTACCGTGAAATTCCATTTTCCAAAAGCGCTACATGAATCACGGTTTAAAAAATAATTACTACACTGTTATTAACATGTGGATTACCGGACTTTCATTCACCAGTCAAGGCATATTGACACTTAGAAGCATTTTCTCAGATTTCACAGGGTTCTCCTAATGGCAGCTTTGAAAATGAGGCACATTTCGCAGAAAAATTCTCTTCAAGCGAGTTCTACCCAATAGACTTGTAACTTACATTGTTACCTTCACTATGACATTCCGTATTCCGTACAGTTTACATGCATCACGAGTTCGAAAACATTCTTTAATGAGTGTGAGCATGTGGATTACCGAACTTTCATCCAGCATACAAGGCATATTTACACCTAGAATTAGTTATTCTGATTTCGCACGTTTTTCCTAATATCCATATTCGAAAATCATGAACTTTTCATAGATACATTCAATTCAAGCGAGTTCTATCCAGCAGAATTGTTATTTTCAGAGCTTCACTCACCGAGACATTCCATGATCCAAAAAAGTTACATTCATCACGGATTCGACAAACATTATTTAATGAGCGTGAGCATGTGGACTACCGATTTTTCAACCACAATGCAAGGCATATTTACACCTAGAAACATTTACTTACATTTCGCAGGTTTCCCTAACGTCTGTAACAAAAATCAGGCAGTTTTCGCAGAAAAATCTTCTTGGTGCATGTTCTATCCAATAGACATCTCATTTTCATAGATACCTTCACAGTAACATTCCGTGTTCCGAAAACGGTCCATGCACCACGGATTCAACAAATATTCACTGCTGAGTCCTTAGCATGTGAATTACACGTCTTTAATAACCCACTGAAGACATATTGTCACCTTAAAGCGTTTACTCAGATTTTGCAGCGTTTTCATAACACCAGTTTCCAAACTGAGGCAGATTTTTCAGTAAAATGCTCCTGGAGCGTGTTCTAACCAATAGATATGTAATTTACATACTTTGCCTCACCGTGACAGTCCATGTTTGAACGCGCTACATGCATCACGGATTTTACATACATTCTTAATGAGTTGTGTACATGTGTATTACAAAACTTTCATCTACCATACAAGGCATATTGACACCTAGAAACATTAACACTGAGTTCGCAGACATTTCCTATTTGCAGTTTCGAAAATCAGGCAGTTTTCAAAGGAAAACACTGTTGGAGCGTGCTCTACACAATAGATATGTAAATTACATAGATTGTCCCGCCGTGAAATTGCATCTTTCGAACATGCTACATGCAGAAAAGATTCGACAAAAATACACTACAGAGTTGCTTGCATGTGGATTACAGGACTTTCTCACTATAGAAGGCATATAGATGCTTAGAAGCATTTTATGTGATTTCACAGAGATTTCCAAATGCCAGTTTCGAAATTGAGGCGATTTCACGGCAAAAACCTCTTGAAGCGGGTTCTAACTAATAGACATGTAATTTACATGGATTCGCTCACCATCAAATTCCATGTTCCGAACACGCTACATGCATCTTGGATATGACAAATATTCACTACAGAGTTGTTAGCAAGTGGAATACAGCTCTTTCATCCACCATACAAAGCTTACTGAAACTTTGAAGAATTTTCTCAGATTTCACACGTGAGTTTGAACGCCAGTTTTGAAAATGAGGCAGATTTGGCAGAAAAATGCTCTTGGAGCCAGTTCTACCCAAAAGATAGGTAATTTCCCTACTTCCAATCACCGTGATTTTCCGTGTACTTAACACGTTACATGCACCACGGATTCAACAAACATTCTTTAATGAGTTGTGAATATGTGTATTAACGAACTTTAATCCACCTTACACTGCATAGTTATACATAGAAATTTTATTCTGATTTAGTAGTGTTCTCCTAATGTCAGTCTCTAAAATCATGCAGATTCCACAGAAAAATCCTCTTGGAGCGAGCTCTACCCAATAGACATGCAATTTACATAGAACCCGTCATCGTGAAATTCCGTGTTCTGAAAAAGCTACATGCATCACGGATTCGACAAATATTCACTACAGAATTGTTAGCATAAGGATTAACGAACTTTCATCCACCATAAAAGCCATGTTGGCAATTTGAAGCATTTTCTCACATTTCGAAAATTTTTCCTAATTCCAGTTTTGAAAAGGTGGCAGATTCGCAGAAAAATTCTCGTGGAGCGAGTACTTCCCAATAGAAATGTAATTTACATAGTTTCCCTCACAGTGACATTCCATTTTCCGAACACGCTACATGCATCCAGGTTTCAACAAACTTTCTAGAATGAGTTGTGAACATGTAGATTACAGAACTTTCATCCACCATACATGGCATATTTACAAGTAGAAACATTAACTCTGAATTTGCAGCTTTTTCCTAATGCCAGTTTGGAGAATCAGGCCGTTTTCTCAGGGAAAAGTTTTTGGAGCGAATTCTAACCAATAGGTGTGTAATTTACATAGATTCCATCGCCGGGATTTTCCATGATACGATCACACTGCATGCATAATGCTTTCTAAAAATGTTCACCACAGATTTCTTTGCATGTTGTTTTACGATCTTGCATCACAATACAAGGCATATTGACACTTTGAAGCATTTTCTCTGACTTTGAAGAGATTTTCAAACGCCAGGTTCAAAAATGAGGCAGATTTCTCAGAAAAAAACTCTTAGAGCAAATTCTACCCAAGAGATATGTATTTTACATAGATTCGTTCACCGTGATATTCTGTGTTCCGAACACACTTCACGTATCTCAGATTCGACAAATATTCACTACAGAGTAGTTAGCATGCGGATTACCGAACTTTCATCCACCATAAAATGCAGATGTACACTGAGAATCTAGTAATCTGGATTCGCAGGTTTTTCCTAACGCCAGTTTCGAAAATCAGGCCGATTTCTCAGGAAATAACTCTTGGAGTGATTTCTAACCAAGGGAAATGTAATTTACAGAAATTCCCTGGCCGTGAAATTCCATGTTCCGAACATGTTACATGCATAAAGGATTCGACTAATATTCACTACAAACTTGGTAGCATGTGGATTACCGAACTTTCATCACAACACATTGAATATTGATTCTTAGAAGTATTTTCTCACATTTTGCAGCGTTTTCTAAACGCCAGTTTCAAAAATGACGAAGTTGCCACAGAAAAACACTCTCGGAGCGAGTTCTACCCAATAGAGAAGTAATTTACATTGTTTCAAACACCGTGAAATTCCACGTTCTGAACACGCTACATGCATCACGGATTAGAAAAAGATTCTTTAATATGTTGTGAATATGTGGATTACTGAACTTTCTTGCAACATAATGGCACACTTACACCTGCAAATATTTACTCCCTTTTTGCAGCTTTTTCCAAACTTCAGATTCGATAATCATGCAATTTTCGCAGAAAAATTCTCTTCTAGCTGATTCTACTCAATAGAATTGTAATTTACATAGTTTCATTAACGTGAAATTCCATTTTCCAAAAGCGCTACATGAATCACGGTTTAAAAAATAATTACTACACTGTTATTAACATGTGGATTACAGGACTTTCATTCACCAGTCAAGGCATATTGACACTTAGAAGCATTTTCTCAGATTTCACAGGGTTCTCCTAATGGCAGTTTTCAAAATGAGGCACATTTCGTAGAAAAATACTCTTCAAGCGAGTTCTACCCAATAGACATGTAACTTACATTGTTACCTTCAATATGACATTCCGTATTCCGAACACATTACATGCATCACGAGTTCGACAAACATTCTTTAATGAGTGTGAGCATGTGGATTACTGAACTTTCATCCACCATACAAGGCATATTTTCACCTAGAAGTAGTTATTCTGATTTCGCAGGTTTTTCCTAACATCCAGATTCTAAAATCTTGAACTTTTCACAGAAACATTCAATTCAAGCGAGTTCTATCCAGCACAATTTTTATTTTCAGAGCTTCACTCACCGAGCCATTCCGTGTTCCGAAAACGTTACATTCATCACGGCTTTGACAAACATTATTTAATGAGCGTGAGCATGTGGATTACCGATTTTTCAACCACAATACAAGGCATATTTACACCTAGAAACATGTACTTACATTTCGCAGGTTTTCCTAACGTCAGTTACAAAAATCAGGCAGTTTTCGCAGAAAAATTCTCTTGGTGCATGTTCTAACCAATAGAGATCTCATTTTCATAGATACTTTCACCGTAACATTCCGTGTTCCGAAAACTGTCCATGCACCACGGATTCAACAAATATTCACTGCTGAGTTCTTAGCATGTGAATTACACGTCTTTAATAACCCATTGAAGACATATTGTCACCTTAAAGCATTTACTCAGATTTTGCAGCGTTTTCGTAACACAGGTTTCCAAACTGAGGCAGATTTTTCAGTAAAATGCTCCAGGAGCGTGTTCTAACCAATAGATATGTAATTTACATATTTTGCCTCACCGTGACAGTCCATGATTTGAACGCGCTACATGCATCACGGATTTTACATACATTCTTAATGAGTTGTGTACATGTGTATTACAAAACTTTCATCCACCATACAAGGCATATTGACACCTAGAAACATTAACACTGAGTTCGCAGACATTTCCTAATTGCAGTTTCGAAAATCAGGCAGTTTTCAAAGGAAAACACTGTTGGAGCATGTTCTACCCAATAGATATGTAAATTACATAGATTCTCCCGCCGTGAAATTGCATCTTTCGAACATGCTACATGCAGAAAAGATTCGACAAAAATACACTACAGAGTTGCTTGCATGTGGATTACAGGTCTTTCTCACTATAGAAGGCATATAGATGCTTAGAAGCATTTTCTGTGATTTCACAGAGTTTTCCAAATGCCAGTTTTGAAAATGAGGCAGATTTCACGGCAAAAAACTCTTGGATCGTGTTCTAACTAATAGACATGTAATTTACATGGATACGATCAACATCAATTTCCATGTTCCAAACACACTACATGCATCTTGGATGTGACAAATATTCACTACAGAGTTGTTAGCAAGTGGATTACAGCACTTTCATCCACCATACAAGGCTTACTGACACTTTGAAGAATATTCTCAGATTTCACACGTTAGTTTGTACGCCAGTTTTAAAAATGAGGCAGATTTGGCAGAAAAATGCTCTTGGAGCCAGTTCTACCCAAAATATATGTAATTTACCTACTTTCAATCACCGTGACATTCCGTGTTCTTAACACGTTACATGCAACACGGATTCAAAAAACATACTTTAATGAGTTGTGAACATGTGTATTAACGAAATTTAATCCACCTTCCAGTGCATATTTATACATAGAAATTTTATTTTGATTTAGTAGTATTCTCCTAATGTCAGTCTCTAAAATCATGCAGTTTCCACAGAAAAATCCTCTTGGTGTGAGTTCTACCCAATAGATATGCAATTTACATAGAACCCGTCATCGTGAAATTCCATGTTCCGAAAAAGCTACATACATCACGGATTCGACAAATATTCACTACAGAGTTGTTAGCATAAGGATTACCGAACTTTCATCCACCATAAAAGCCATGTTGACAATTTGAAGCATTTTCTCACATTTCGAAAATTTTTCCTAATTCCAGTTTTGAAAAGGTGGCAGATTCGCAGAAAAATTCTCATGGAGCGAGTACTTCCCAATAGAAATGTAATTTACATAGTTTCCCTCACAGTGACATTCCATTTCCCGAACATGCTACATGCATCCAGGTTTCAACAAACTTTCTAGAATGAGTTGTGAACATGTAGATTACAGAACTTTCATCCACCATACATGGCATATTTACAAGTAGAAACATTAACTCTGAATTTGCAGCTTTTTTCCTAATGCCAGTTTGGAAAATCAGGCCGTTTTCTCAGGGAAAAATTTTTGGAGCGAATTCTAACCAATAGGTGTGTAATTTACATAGATTCCATCGCCGGGATTTTCCGTGATACGATCACACTGCATGCATAATGCTTTCTAAAAATATTCACCACAGATTTGTTTGCATGTGGTTTTACGATCTTGCATCACAATACAAGGCATATTGACACTTTGAAGCATTTTCTCTGACTTTGCAGAGATTTTCAAACGCCAGGTTCAAAAATGAGGCAGATTTCTCAGAAAAAACTCTTTGAGCAAATTCTACCCAAGAGATATGTATTTTACATAGATTCGTTCACCGTGATATTCCGTGTTCCGAAAAAGCTATTAACGAACTTTAATCCACCTTACAGTGCATATTTATACATAGAAATTTTATTTTGATTTAGTAGTATTCTCCTAATGTCAGTCTCTAAAATCATGCAGTTTCCACAGAAAAATCCTCTAGGTGTGAGTTCTACCCAAGAGATATGTATTTTACATAGATTCGTTCACCGTGAAATTCCGTGTTCCGAAAAAGCTACATGCATCACGGATTCGACAAATATTCACTACAGAGTTGTTAGCATAAAAATTACCGAACTTTCATCCACCATAAAATGCAGATGTACACTGAGAATCTAGTAATCTGGATTCCCAGGTTTTTCCTAACGCCAGTTTCGAAAATCAGGCCGATTTCTCAGGAAATAACTCTTGGAGTGATTTCTAACCAAGGGAAATGTAATTTACAGAAATTCCCTGGCCGTGAAATTCTGTGTTCCGAACATGTTACATGCATAAAGGATTCGACTAATATTCACTACAAACTTGGTAGCATGTGGATTACCGAACTTTCATCACAACACATTGAATATTGATTCTTAGAAGTATTTTCTCACATTTTGCAGCGTTTTCTAAACGCCAGTTTCAAAAATGACGAAGTTGCCACAGAAAAACACTCTCGGAGCGAGTTCTACCCAATAGAGAAGTAATTTACATTGTTTCAAACACCGTGAAATTCCACATTCTGAACACGCTACATGCATCACGGATTAGAAAAAGATTCTTTAATATGTTGTGAATATGTGGATTACTGAACTTTCTTGCAACATAATGGCACACTTACACCTGCAAATATTTACTCCCTTTTTGCAGCTTTTTCCAAACTTCCGATTCGATAATCATGCAATTTTCGCAGAAAAATTCTCTTCTAGCTGATTCTACTCAATAGAATTGTAATTTACATAGTTTCATTAACGTGAAATTCCATTTTCCAAAAGCACTACATGAATCACGGTTTAAAAAATAATTACTACACTGTTATTAACATGTGGATTACAGGACTTTCATTCACCAGTCAAGGCATATTGACACTTAGAAGCATTTTCTCAGATTTCACAGGGTTCTCCTAATGGCAGTTTTCAAATTGAGGCACATTTCGCAGAAAAATTCTCTTTAAGCGAGTTCTACCCAAGACATGTAACTTACATTGTTACCTTCACTATGACATTCCGTATTCCGAACATATTACATGCATCACGAGTTCGACAAACATTCTTTAATGAGTGTGAGCATGTGGATTACTGAACTTTCATCCACCATACAAGGCATATTTTCACCTAGAAGTAGTTATTCTGATTTCGCAGTTTTTTCCTAACATCCAGTTTCGAAAATCATGAAATTTTCACAGAAACAATCAATTCAAGCGAGTTCTATGCAACAGAATTGTTATTTTCAGAGCTTCACTCACCGAGACATTCCATGTTCCGAAAACGTTACATTCATCACGGCTTCGACAAACATTATTTAATGACCGTGAGCATGTGGACTACCGATTTTTCAAATACAATACAAGGCATATTTACACCTAGAAACATTTACTTACACTTTGCAGGTTTTCCTAAATTCAGTTATGAAAATCAGGCAGTTTCCGCCGAAAAATTCTGTTGGTGCATGTTCTATCCAACAGATATCTGATTTTCATAGATACCTTCACCGTAACATTCCGTGTTCCGAAAACGTTCCATGCACCACGGATTCAACAAATATTCACTGCTGAGTCCTTAGCATGTGAATTACACATTTTTAATAACCCATTGAAGACATATTGTCACCTTAAAGCATTTACTCAGATTTTGCAGCGTTTTCGTAACACCAGTTTCCAAACTGAGGCAGATTTTTCAGTAAAATGCTCCTGGAGCGTGTTCTAACCAAGAGATATGTAATTTACATAGTTTGCCTCACCGTGACAGTCCATGTTTTGAACGCGCTATATGCATCACGGATTTTACATACATTCTTAATGAGTTGTGTACATGTGTATTACAAAACTTTCATCCACCATACAAGGCATATTGACACCTAGAAACATTAACACTGCGTTCGCAGACATTTCCTAATAGCAGTTTCGAAAATTAGGCAGTTTTCAAAGGAAAAAACTTTTGGAGCGTGTTCTACCCAATAGATATGTAAATTACATAGATTCTCCCTCTGGGAAATTACGTGTTTCGAACATGCTACATACAGAAAAGTTTCGACAAAAATACACTACAGAGTTGCTTGCATGTGGATTACAGGACTTTCTCACTATAGAAGGCATATAGATGCTTAGAAGCATTTTCTGTGATTTCACAGAGTTTTCCAAATGCCAGTTTCGAAAATGAGGCAGATTTCACAGCAAAAACCTCTTGAAGCGGGTTCTAACTAATAGACATTTAATTTACATGGATTCGCTCAACATCAAATTAAATGTTCTGAACACGCTACATGCATCATGGATGTGACAAATATTCACTACAGAGTTGTTAGCAAGTGGATTACAGCACTTTCATCCACCATACAAGGCTTACTGACACTTTGAAGAATTTTCTCAGATTTCACACTTTAGTTTGAACGCCAGTTTTGAAAAAGAGGCAGATTTGGCAGAAAAATTCTCTTGGAGCCAGTTCTACCCAAGATAGGTAATTTCCCTACTTCCAATCACCGTGACATTCCGTGTTCTGAACACGTTACATGCCCCACAGATTCAACAACCATTCTTTAATGAGTTGTGAACATGTGTATTAACGAACTTTAATCCACCTTACAGTGCACATATATACATAGAAATTTTATTCTGCTTTAGTAGTATTCTCCTAATGTCAGTCTCTAAAATCATGCAGTTTCCACAGAAAAATCCTCTTGGAGCGAGTTCTACCCAATAGACATGCAATTTACATAGAACCCATGATCGTAAAATTCCGTGTTCCGAACACGCTACAGGCATCTTGGATGTGACAAATATTCACTACAGAGTTGTTAGCAAGTGGATTACAGCACTTTCATCCACCATACAAGGCTTACTGACACTTTGAAAAATTTTCTCAGATTTCACGCGTTAGTTTGAACGCCAGTTTTGAAAATGAGGCAGATTTGGCAGAAAATGCTCTTGGAGCCAGTTCAACCCAAAAGATAGGTAATTTCCCTACTTCCAATCACCGTGACTTTCCATGTTCTGAACACGTTACATGCACCACGGATTCAACAAACATTCTTTAATGAGTTGTGAACATGTGTATTAACGAACTATAATCCACCTTACAGTGCATATTTATACATAGAAATTTTATTCTGATTTCGTAGTATTCTCCTAATGTCAGTCTCTAAAATCATGCAGTTTCCACAGAAAAATCCTCTTGGAGCGAGTTCTACCCAATAGACATGCAATTTACATAGAACCCATCATCGTGAAATTATGTTTTCTGAAAAAGCTACATGCATCACGGATTCGACATATATTCACTACAGAATTGCTAGCATAAGGATTACGGAACTTTCATCCACCATAAAAGCCATGTTGACAATTTGAAGCATTTTCTCACATTTCGAAATTTTTTCCTAATGCCAGTTATGAAAAGGAGGCAGATTCGCAGAAAAATTCTCGTGGAGCGAGTACTTCCCAATAGAAATGTAATTTACATAGTTTCCCTCACAGTGACATTCCATTTTCCGAACACGCTACATACATCAAGGTTTCAAGAAACTTCCTCGAATGAGTTGTGAACATGTAGATTACAGAACTTTCATCCACCATACATGGCATATTTACAAGTAGAAACATTAACTCTGAATTTGCAGCTTTTTCCTAATGCCAGTTTGGAAAATCAGGCCGTTTTCTCAGGGAAAAATTTTTGGAGCGAATTCTAACCAATAGGTGTGTAATTTACATAAATTCCATCGCCGGGATTTTCCGTGATACGATCCCACTGCATGCATAACGCTTTCTGAAAATATTCCCCACAGATAAGTTTGCATGTGGTTTTACGATCTTGCATCACAATACAAGGCATATTGACACTTTGAAGCATTTTTTCTGACTTTGCAGAGATTTTCAAACGCCAGGTTCAAAAATGAGGCAGATTTCTCAGAAAAATCTCTTAGAGCAAATTCTACCCGAGACATGAATTTTACATAGATTCGCTCACCGTGATATTCTGTGTTCCGAACGCACTTCACGTATCTCGGATTCGACAAATATTCACTACAGAGTTGTTAGCATGTGGATTACCGAACTTTCATCCACCATAAAAGGCAGATGTACACCGAGAATCTAGTAATCTGGGTTCGCAGGTTTTTCCTTATGCCAGTTTCGAAAATCAGGCCGATTTCTCAGGAAAAATCTCTTGGTCTGATTTCTAACCAAGGGAAATTTAATTTACATAAATTCCCTGGCCGTGAAATTCCATGTTCCGAACATGTTACATGCATAAAAGATTCGACAATATTCACTACAAATTTGGTAGCATGTGGATTACCGAACTTTCATAACAGTAAATTGAATATTGATTCTTAGAAGTATTTTCTCAGATTTTGCAGCGTTTTCTAAAAGCCAGGTTCAAAAATGACTAACTTTTCGCAGAAAAACACTCTTGGAGTCAGTTCTACCCAATAGAGTACTAATATACATTGTTTCAATCACCGTGAAATTCCACGATCTGAACACGCTACATGCATCACGGATTAGAAAAAGATTCTTTAATATGTTGTGAATATGTGGATTACTGAACTTTCTTGCAACATAATGGCACACTTACACCTGCAAATATTTACTCCCTTTTTGCAGCTTTTTCCAAACTTCAGATTCGATAATCATGCAATTTTCGCTGAAAAATTCTCTTCTAGCTCGTTCTACTCAATAGAATTGTAATTTACATAGTTTCATTAACGTGACATTCCATTTACCAAAAGTGCTACATGAATCACGGTTTAAAAATAATTACTACACTGTTATTAACATGTGGATTACCGGACATTCATTCAGCACTCAAGGCATATTGACACTTAGAAGCATTTCTCAGATTTCACAGCGTTCTCCTGATGGCAGTTTTGAAAATGAGGCCCATTTCTCAGAAGAATTCTCTTCAAGCGAGTTCTACCCAATAGACATGTAACTTACATTGTTACCTTCACTATGACATTCCGTATTCCAAACACTTTACATGCATCACGATTTGGACATACATTCTTAGTGAGTGTGAGCATGTGGACTACCAATATTTCATCCACCATACAAGGTATATTTACACCTAGAAGTAGTTATTCTGATTTCGCAGGTTTTTCCTAACATCCAGTTTCGAAAATCATGAAATTTTCACAGAAACAATGAATTCACGCGAGTTCAATCCAGCAGAAATGTTATTTTCAGAGCTTCACTCACCGAGACATTCCGTGTTCCGAAAACGTTACATTCATCACGGCTTCCACAAACATTATTTAATGACCGTGAGCAGGTTGATTACCGATTTTTCAACCACACTACAAGCCATGTTTACACCTACATACATTTACTTAGATTTCGCCGGTTTTCCTAACGTCAGTTATCAAAATCAGACAGTTTTCGCAGAAAAATTCTCTTGGTGCATATTCTATCCAATAGACATCTCATTTTCATAGATACCATCACCGTAACATTCCGTGTTCCGAAAATGTTCCATGCACCACGGATTCAACAAATATTCACTGCTGAGTTCTTAGCATGTGAATTACACATCATTAATAACCCATTGAAGACATATTGTCACCTTAAAGCATTTACTCAGATTTTGCAGCGTTTTAATAACACCAGTTTCCAAACTGAGGCAGATTTTTCAGTAAAATGCTCCTGGAGCGTGTTCTAACCAATAGATATGTAATTTACATAGTTTGCCTCACCGTGACAGTCCATGTTCCGAACACGCTACATTCATCACGGATTTTACAGACATTCTTAATGAGTTGTGTACATGTGTATTACAAAACTTTCATCCACCATACAAGGCATATTGACACCTAGAAACATTAACTCGGTGTTCGCAGGTTTTGTTTCAGCAGTTTCAAAATCAGGCAGTTTTCAAAGGAAAAAATTGTTGGAGCGTGTTCAACTCAATTGAAATATAAATTACATAGATTCTCCGCTGTGAAATAACATGTTTCGAACACACTACATGCAGAAAAGTTTCGACAAAAATACACTACAGTGTTGTTTACATGTGGATTACAGGACTTTCATCACAGTAGTAGGCATATTGATGCTTAGAAGCTTTTTCCCTGATTTCACAGAACTTTCAAAATGCCAGTTTCGAAAATGAGGCCGATTTCACGGCAAAAATCTCTTGGAGCGGGTTCTAACCAAAAGACATTTAATTAACATGGATTCGCTCACCGTGAAATTCCGTGTTCCGAACACGCTTCATGCATGTCGGATGTAACAAATATTCACTACAGAGTTGTTAGCAAGTGGATTACAGCACTTTCATCCACTATAAAAGGCTTACTGACACTTTGAAGAAGTTTCTCAGATTTCACACGTTAGTTTGTACGCCAGTTTTAAAAATGAGGCAGATTTGGCAGAAAAATGCTCTTGGAGCCAGTTCTACCCAAAAGATAGGTAATTTCCCTACTTTCAATCACCGTGACATTTAGTGTTCTTAACACGTTACATGCACCACGAATTCAAAAAACATACTTTAATGAGTTGTGAACATGTGTATTAATGAACTTTAATCCACCTTACAGTGCATATTTATACATAGAAATTTTATTTTGATTTAGTAGTATTCTCCTAATGTCAGTCTCTAAAATCATGCAGTTTCCACAGAAAAATCCTCTTGGTGTGAGTTCTACCCAATAGATATGCAATTTACATAGAACCCGTCATCGTGAAATACCGTGTTCCGAAAAAGCTACATGCATCACGGATTCGACAAATATTCACTACAGAGTTGTTAGCATACGGATTACCGAACTTTCATCCACCATAAAAGCCATGTTGACAATTTGAAGCATTTTCTCACATTTCGAAAATTTTTCCTAATTCCAGTTTTGAAAAGGTGGCAGATTCGCAGAAAAATTCTCGTGGAGCGAGTACTTCCCAATAGAAATGTAATTTACATAGTTTCCCTCACAGTGACATTCCATTTTCCGAACACGCTACATGCATCCAGGTTTCAACAAACTTTCTCGAATGAGTTGTGAACATGTAGATTACAGAACTTTCATCCACCATACATGGCATATTTACAAGTAGAAACATTAACTCTGAATTTGCAGCTTTTTCCTAATGCCAGTTTGGAAAATCAGGCCGTTTTCTCAGGGAAAAATTTTTGGAGCGAATTCTAACCAATAGGTGTGTAATTTACATAGATTCCATCGCCGGGATTTTCCGTGATACGATCACACTGCATGCATAATGCTTTCTAAAAATATTCACCACAGATTTGTTTGCATGTGGTTTTACGATCTTGCATCACAATACAAGGCATATTGACACTTTGAAGCATTTTCTCTGACTTTGCAGAGATTTTCAAACGCCAGGTTCAAAAATGAGGCAGATTTCTCAGAAAAAACTCTTAGAGCAAATTCTACCCAAGAGATATGTATTTTACATAGATTCGTTCACCGTGATATTCTGTGTTCCGAACACAATTCACGTATCTCAGATTCGACAAATATTCACTACAGAGTAGTTAGCATGCGGATTACCGAACTTTCATCCACCATAAAATGCAGATGTACACTGAGAATCTAGTAATCTGGATTCGCAGGTTTTTCCTAACGCCAGTTTCGAAAATCAGGCCGATTTCTCAGGAAATAACTCTTGGAGTGATTTCTAACCAAGGGAAATGTAATTTACAGAAATTCCCTGGCCGTGAAATTCTGTGTTCCGAACATGTTACATGCATAAAGGATTCGACTAATATTCACTACAAACTTGATAGCATGTGGATTACCGAACTTTCATCACAACACATTGAATATTGATTCTTAGAAGTATTTTCTCACATTTTGCAGCGTTTTCTAAACGCCAGTTTCAAAAATGACGAAGTTGCCACAGAAAAACACTCTCGGAGCGAGTTCTACCCAATAGAGAAGTAATTTACATTGTTTCAAACACCATGAAATTCCACATTCTGAACACGCTACATGCATCACGGATTAGAAAAAGATTCTTTAATATGTTGTGAATATGTGGATTACTGAACTTTCTTGCAACATAATGGCACACTTACACCTGCAAATATTTACTCCCTTTTTGCAGCTTTTTCCAAACTTCAGATTCGATAATCATGCAATTTTCGCAGAAAAATTCTCTTCTAGCTGATTCTACTCAATAGAATTGTAATTTACATAGTTTCATTAACGTGAAATTCCATTTTCCAAAAGCACTACATGAATCAGGGTTTAAAAAATAATTACTACACTGTTATTAACATGTGGATTACAGGACTTTCATTCACCAGTCAAGGCATATTGACACTTAGAAGCATTTTCTCAGATTTCACAGGGTTCTCCTAATGGCAGTTTTCAAAATGAGGCACATTTCGTAGAAAAATACTCTTCAAGCGAGTTCTACACAATAGACATGTAACTTACATTGTTACCTTCAATATGACATTCCGTATTCCGAACACATTACATGCATCACGAGTTCGACAAACATTCTTTAATGAGTGTGAGCATGTGGATTACTGAACTTTCATCCACCATACAAGGCATATTTTCACCTAGAAGTAGTTATTCTGATTTCACAGGTTTTTCCTAACATCCAGATTCTAAAATCTTGAACTTTTCACAGAAACATTCAATTCAAGCGAGTTCTATCCAGCACAATTTTTATTTTCAGAGCTTCATTCACCGAGCCATTCCGTGTTCCGAAAACGTTACATTCATCACGGCTTCGACAAACATTATTTAATGAGCGTGAGCATGTGGACTACCGATTTTTCAACCACAATACAAGGCATATTTACACCTAGAAACATTTACTTACATTTCGCAGGTTTTCCTAACGTCAGTTACAAAAATCAGGCAGTTTTCGCAGAAAAATTCTCTTGGTGCATGTTCTATCCAATAGACATCTCATTTTCATAGATACTTTCACCGTAACATTCCGTGTTCCGAAAACGGTCCATGCACCACGGATTCAACAAATATTCACTGCTGAGTTCTTAGCATGTGAATTACACATCTTTAATAACCCATTGAAGACATATTGTCACCTTAAAGCATTTACTCAGATTTTGCAGCGTTTTCATAACACCAGTTTCCAAACTGAGGCAGATTTTTCAGTAAAATGCTCCTGGAGCGTGTTCTAACCAATAGATATGTAATTTACATAGTTTGCCCCATCGTGACAGTCCATGTTTTGAACGCGCTACATACATCACGGATTTTACATACATTATTAATGAGTTGTGTACATGTGTATTACAAAAGTTTCATCCACCATACAAGGCATATTGACACCTAGAAACATTAACACTGAGTTCGCAGACATTTCCTAATTGCAGTTTCGAAAATCAGGCAGTTTTAAAAGGAAAACACTGTTGGAGCGTGTTCTACACAATAGATATGTAAATTACATAGATTCTCCCGCCGTGAAATTGCATCTTTCGAACATGCTACATGCAGAAAAGATTCGACAAAAATACGCTACAGAGTTGCTTGCATGTGGATTACAGGTCTTTCCAACTATAGAAGGCATATAGATGCTTAGAAGCATTTTCTGTGATTTCACAGAGTTTTCCAAATGCCAGTTTTGAAAATGAGGCAGATTTAACGGCAAAAAGCTCTTGGAGCGTGTTCTAACTAATAGACATGTAATTTACATGGATACGCTCAACATCAATTTCCACGTTCCGAACACGCTACATGCATCTTGGATGTGACAAATATTCACTACAGAGTTGTTTGCAAGTGGATTACAGCACTTTCATCCACCATACAAGGCTTACTGACACTTTGAAGAATTTTCTCAGATTTCACACGTTAGTTTGTGCGCCAGTTTTGAAAATGAGGCAGATTTGGCAGAAAAATGCTCTTGGAGCCAGTTCTACCCAAAAGATAGGTAATTTCCCTACTTTCAATCACCGTGACATTCCGTGTTCTTAACACGTTACATGCACCACGGATTCAAAAAACATACTTTAATGAGTTCTGAACATGTGTATTAACGAACTTTAATCCACCTTACAGTGCATATTTATACATAGAAATTTTATTTTGATTTAGTAGTATTCTCCTAATGTCAGTCTCTAAAATCATGCAGTTTCCACAGAAAAATCCTCTTGGTGTGAGTTCTACCCAATAGATATGCAATTTACATAGAACCCATCATCGTGAAATTCCGTGTTCCGAAAAAGCTACATGCATCACGGATTCGACAAATATTCACTACAGAGTTGTTAGCATAAGGATTACCGAACTTTCATCCACCATAAAAGCCATGTTGACAATTTGAAGCATTTTCTCACATTTCGAAAATTTTTCCTAATTCCAGTTTTGAAAAGGTGGCAGATTCGCAGAAAAATTCTCGTGGAGCGAGTACTTCCCAATAGAAATGTAATTTACATAGTTTCCCTCACAGTGACATTCCATTTTCCGAACACGCTACATGCATCCAGGTTTCAACAAACTTTCTCGAATGAGTTGTGAACATGTAGATTACAGAACTTTCATCCACCATACATGGCATATTTACAAGTAGAAACATTAACTCTGAATTTGCAGCTTTTTCCTAATGCCAGTTTGGAAAATCAGGCCGTTTTCTCAGGGAAAAATTTTTGGAGCGAATTCTAACCAATAGGTGTGTAATTTACATAGATTCCATCGCCGGGATTTTCCGTGATACGATCACACTGCATGCATAATGCTTTCTAAAAATATTCACCACAGATTTGTTTGCATGTGGTTTTACGATCTTGCATCAAAATACAAGGCATATTGACACTTTGAAGCATTTTCTCTGACTTTGCAGAGATTTTCAAACGCCAGGTTCAAAAATGAGGCAGATTTCTCAGAAAAAACTCTTAGAGCAAATTCTACCCAAGAGATATGTATTTTACATAGATTCGTTCACCGTGATATTCTGTGTTCTGAACACACTTCACGTATCTCAGATTCGACAAATATTCACTACAGAGTAGTTAGCATGCGGATTACCGAACTTTCATCCACCATAAAATGAAGATGTACACTGAGAATCTAGTAATCTGGATTCGCAGGTTTTTCCTAACGCCAGTTTCGAAAATCAGGCCGATTTCTCAGGAAATAACTCTTGGAGTGATTTCTAACCAAGGGAAATGTAATTTACAGAAATTCCCTGGCCGTGAAATTCTGTGTTCCGAACATGTTACATGCATAAAGGATTCGACTAATATTGACTACAAACTTGGTAGCATGTGGATTACCGAACTTTCATCACAACACATTGAATATTGATTCTTAGAAGTATTTTCTCACATTTTGCAGCGTTTTCTAAACGCCAGTTTCAAAAATGACGAAGTTGCCACAGAAAAACACTCTCGGAGCGAGTTCTACCCAATAGAGAAGTAATTTACATTGTTTCAAACACCGTGAAATTCCACATTCTGAACACGCTACATGCATCACGGATTAGAAAAAGATTCTTTAATATGTTGTGAATATGTGGATTACTGAACTTTCTTGCAACATAATGGCACACTTACACCTGCAAATATTTACTCCCTTTTTGCAGCTTTTTCCAAACTTCAGATTCGATAATCATGCAATTTTCGCAGAAAAATTCTCTTCTAGCTGATTCTACTCAATAGAATTGTAATTTACATAGTTTCATTAACGTGAAATTCCATTTTCCAAAAGCACTACATGAATCAGGGTTTAAAAAATAATTACTACACTGTTATTAACATGTGGATTACAGGACTTTCATTCACCAGTCAAGGCATATTGACACTTAGAAGCATTTTCTCAGATTTCACAGGGTTCTCCTAATGGCAGTTTTCAAAATGAGGCACATTTCACAGAAAAATTCTCTTTAAGCGAGTTCTACCCAATAGACATTTAACTTACATTGTTACCTTCAATATGACATTCCGTATTCCGAACACATTACATGCATCACGAGTTCGACAAACATTCTTTAATGAGTGTGAGCATGTGGATTACTGAACTTTCATCCACCATACAAGGCATATTTTCACCTAGAAGTAGTTATTCTGATTTCACAGGTTTTTCCTAACATCCAGATTCTAAAATCTTGAACTTTTCACAGAAACATTCAATTCAAGCGAGTTCTATCCAGCACAATTTTTATTTTCAGAGCTTCATTCACCGAGCCATTCCGTGTTCCGAAAACGTTACATTCATCACGGCTTCGACAAACATTATTTAATGAGCGTGAGCATGTGGACTACCGATTTTTCAACCACAATACAAGGCATATTTACACCTAGAAACATTTACTTACATTTCGCAGGTTTTCCTAACGTCAGTTACAAAAATCAGGCAGTTTTCGCAGAAAAATTCTCTTGGTGCATGTTCTATCCAATAGACATCTCATTTTCATAGATACTTTCACCGTAACATTCCGTGTTCCGAAAACGGTCCATGCACCACGGATTCAACAAATATTCACTGCTGAGTTCTTAGCATGTGAATTACACATCTTTAATAACCCATTGAAGACATATTGTCACCTTAAAGCATTTACTCAGATTTTGCAGCGTTTTCATAACACCAGTTTCCAAACTGAGGCAGATTTTTCAGTAAAATGCTCCTGGAGCGTGTTCTAACCAATAGATATGTAATTTACATAGTTTGCCCCATCGTGACAGTCCATGTTTTGAACGCGCTACATGCATCACGGATTTTACATACATTATTAATGAGTTGTGTACATGTGTATTACAAAAGTTTCATCCACCATACAAGGCATATTGACACCTAGAAACATTAACACTGAGTTCGCAGACATTTCCTAATTGCAGTTTCGAAAATCAGGCAGTTTTAAAAGGAAAACACTGTTGGAGCGTGTTCTACACAATAGATATGTAAATTACATAGATTCTCCCGCCGTGAAATTGCATCTTTCGAACATGCTACATGCAGAAAAGATTTGACAAAAATACGCTACAGAGTTGCTTGCATGTGGATTACAGGTCTTTCTCACTATAGAAGGCATATAGATGCTTAGAAGCATCTTCTGTGATTTCACAGAGTTTTCCAAATGCCAGTTTTGAAAATGAGGCAGATTTAACGGCAAAAAGCTCTTGGAGCGTGTTCTAACTAATAGACATGTAATTTACATGGATACGCTCAACATCAATTTCCACGTTCCGAACACGCTACATGCATCTTGGATGTGACAAATATTCACTACAGAGTTGTTTGCAAGTGGATTACAGCACTTTCATCCACCATACAAGGCTTACTGACACTTTGAAGAATTTTCTCAGATTTCACCCATTAGTTTGTACGCCAGTTTTAAAAATGAGGCAGATTTGGCAGATAAATGCTCTTGGAGCCAGTTCTACCCAAAAGATAGGTAATTTCCCTACTTTAAATCACCGTGACATTCCGTGTTCTTAACACGTTACATGCACCACGGATTCAAAAAACATACTTTAATGAGTTCTGAACATGTGTATTAACGAACTTTAATCCACCTTACAGTGCATATTTATACATAGAAATTTTATTTTGATTTAGTAGTATTCTCCTAATGTCAGTCTCTAAAATCATGCAGTTTCCACAGAAAAATCCTCTTGGTGTGAGTTCTACCCAATAGATATGCAATTTACATAGAACCCATCATCGTGAAATTCCATGTTCCGAAAAAGCTACATGCATCACGGATTCGACAAATATTCACTACAGAGTTGTTAGCATAAGGATTACCGAACTTTCATCCACCATAAAAGCCATGTTGACAATTTGAAGCATTTTCTCACATTTCGAAAATTTTTCCTAATTCCAGTTTTGAAAAGGTGGCAGATTCGCAGAAAAATTCTCGTGGAGCGAGTACTTCCCAATAGAAATGTAATTTACATAGTTTCCCTCACAGTGACATTCCATTTTCCGAACACGCTACATGCATCCAGGTTTCAACAAACTTTCTCGAATGAGTTGTGAACATGTAGATTACAGAACTTTCATCCACCATACATGGCATATTTACAAGTAGAAACATTAACTCTGAATTTGCAGCTTTTTCCTAATGCCAGTTTGGAAAATCAGGCCGTTTTCTCAGGGAAAAATTTTTGGAGCGAATTCTAACCAATAGGTGTGTAATTTACATAGATTCCATCGCCGGGATTTTCCATGATACGATCACACTGCATGCATAATGCTTTCTAAAAATGTTCACCACAGATTTCTTTGCATGTGGTTTTACGATCTTGCATCACAATACAAGGCATATTGACACTTTGAAGCATTTTCTCTGACTTTGCAGAGATTTTCAAACGCCAGGTTCAAAAATGAGGCAGATTTCTCAGAAAAAAACTCTTAGAGCAAATTCTACCCAAGAGATATGTATTTTACATAGATTCGTTCACCGTGATATTCTGTGTTCCGAACACACTTCACGTATCTCAGATTCGACAAATATTCACTACAGAGTAGTTAGCATGCGGATTACCGAACTTTCATCCACCATAAAATGCAGATGTACACTGAGAATCTAGTAATCTGGATTCGCAGGTTTTTCCTAACGCCAGTTTCGAAAATCAGGCCGATTTCTCAGGAAATAACTCTTGGAGTGATTTCTAACCAAGGGAAATGTAATTTACAGAAATTCCCTGGCCGTGAAATTCCATGTTCCGAACATGTTACATGCATAAAGGATTCGACTAATATTCACTACAAACTTGGTAGCATGTGGATTACCGAACTTTCATCACAACACATTGAATATTGATTCTTAGAAGTATTTTCTCACATTTTGCAGCGTTTTCTAAACGCCAGTTTCAAAAATGACGAAGTTGCCACAGAAAAACACTCTCGGAGCGAGTTCTACCCAATAGAGAAGTAATTTACATTGTTTCAAACACCGTGAAATTCCACGTTCTGAACACGCTACATGCATCACGGATTAGAAAAAGATTCTTTAATATGTTGTGAATATGTGGATTACTGAACTTTCTTGCAACATAATGGCACACTTACACCTGCAAATATTTACTCCCTTTTTGCAGCTTTTTCCAAACTTCAGATTCGATAATCATGCAATTTTCGCAGAAAAATTCTCTTCTAGCTGATTCTACTCAATAGAATTGTAATTTACATAGTTTCATTAACGTGAAATTCCATTTTCCAAAAGCGCTACATGAATCACGGTTTAAAAAATAATTACTACACTGTTATTAACATGTGGATTACAGGACTTTCATTCACCAGTCAAGGCATATTGACACTTAGAAGCATTTTCTCAGATTTCACAGGGTTCTCCTAATGGCAGTTTTCAAAATGAGGCACATTTCACAGAAAAATACTCTTCAAGCGAGTTCTACCCAATAGACATGTAACTTACATTGTTACCTTCAATATGACATTCCGTATTCCGAACACATTACATGCATCACGAGTTCGACAAACATTATTTAATGAGCGTGAGCATGTGGACTACCGATTTTTCAACCACAATACAAGGCATATATACACCTAGAAACATTTACTTACATTTCGCAGGTTTTCCTAACGTCAGTTACAAAAATCAGGCAGTTTTCGCAGAAAAATTCTCTTGGTGCATGTTCTATCCACCAGATATCTCATTTTAATAGATAACTTCACCGTAACATTCCGTGTTCCGAAAACGGTCCATGCACCACGGTTTCAACAAATATTCACTGCTGAGTCCTTAGCATGTGAATTACACATCATTAATAACCCATTGAAGACATATTGTCACCTTAAAGCATTTACTCTGATTTTGCAGCGTTTTAATAACACCAGTTTCCAAACTGAGGCAGATTTTTCAGTAAAATATTCCTGCAGCGTGTTCTAACCAATAGATATGTAATTTACATACTTTGCCTCACCGTGACAGTCCATGATCCGAACGCGCTACATGCGTCAAGGATTTTACATACATTCTTAATGAGGTGTGTAAATGTGTATTACTAAACTTTCATCCACCATACAAGGCATATTGACACCTAGAAACATTAACACTGAGTTCGCAGACATTTCCTAATAGCAGATTCGAAAATCAGGCAGTTTTCAAAGGAAAAAACTGTTGGAGCGTGTTCTACCCAATAGATATGTAAATTACATAGATTCTTCCGCCGTGAAATTACGTGTTTCGAACAAGCTACATGCAGAAGAGATTCGACAAAAATACACTACAGAGTTGCTTGCATGTGAATTACAGAACTTTCTCACTATAGAAGGCATATAGATGCTTAGAAGCATTTTCTGTGATTTCACAGGGTTTTCCAAATTCCAGTTTCAAAAATGAGGCAGATTTCACGGCAAAAACCTCTTGGAGCGTGTTCTAATAGACATGTAATTTACATGGTTTCGCTCACCATCAAATTCCATGTTCCGAACACGCTACATGCATCTTGGATGTGACAAATATTCACTACAGAGTTGTTAGCAAGTGGATTACAACACTTTCATCCACCATATAAGGCTTACTGACACTTTGAAGAATTTTCTCAGATTTCACACGTTAGTTTAAACGCCAGTTTTGAAAATGAGGCAGATTTGGCAGAAAAATGCTCTTGGAGCCAGTTCTACCCAAAAGATAGGTAATTTCCCTACTTCCAATCACCGTGACTTTCCGTGTTCTGAACACGTTACATGCACCACGGATTTAACAAACTTTCTTTAATGAGTTGTGAACATGTGTATTAACGAACTTTAATCCACCTTAAAGTGCATGTTTATACATAGAAATTTTATTCTGATTTCGTAGTATTCTCCTAATGTCAGTCTCTAAAATCATGCAGTTTCCACAGAAAAATCCTCTTGGAGCGAGTTCTACCCAATAGACATGCAATTTACATAGAACCCGTCATCGTGAAATTCCGTGTTCCGAAAAAGCTACATGCATCATGGATTCGAAAATTATTCACTACAGAATTGTAAGCATAAGGATTACGGAACTTTCATCCACCATAAAAGCCATGTTGACAATTTGAAGCATTTTCTCACATTTCGAAAGTTTTTCCTAATTCCAGTTTTGAAAAGGTGGCAGATTTGCAGAAAAATACTCGTGGAGCGAGTACTTCCCAATAGAAATGTAATTTACATAGTTTCCCTCACAGTGACATTCCATTTTCCGAACACGCTACATGCATCCAGGTTTCAACAAACTTTCTAGAATGAGTTGTGAACATGTAGATTACAGAACTTTCATCCACCATACATGGCATATTTACAAGTAGAAACATTAACTCTGAATTTGCAGCTTTTTCCTAATGCCAGTTTGGAAAATCAGGCCGTTTTCTCAGGGAAAAATTTTTGGAGCGAATTCTAACCAATAGGTGTGTAATTTACATAGATTCCATCGCCTGGATTTTCCGTGATATGATCACACTGCATGCATAATGCTTTCTAAAAATATTCACCACAGATTTGTTTGCATGTGGTTTTACGATCTTGCATCACAATACAAGGCATATTGACACTTTGAAGCATTTTCTCTGACTTTGCAGAGATTTTCAAACTGCAGGTTCAAAAATGAGGCAGATTTCTCAGAAAAAACTCTTAGAGCAAATTCTACCCAAGAGATATGTATTTTACATAGATTCGTTCACCGTGATATTCTGTGTTCCGAACACACTTCACGTATCTCGGATTCGACAAATATTCACTACAGAGTAGTTAGCATGCGGATTACCGAACTTTCATCCACCATAAAAGGCAGATGTACACCGAGAATATAGTAATCTGGATTCGCAGGTTTTTCCTAACGCCAGTATCGAAAATCAGGCCGATTTCTCAGGAAATAACTCTTGGAGTGATTTCTAACCAAGGGAAATGTAATTTACAGAAATTCCCTGGCCGTGAAATTCTGTGTTCCGAACATGTTACATGCATAAAGGATTCGACTAATATTCACTACAAACTTGGTAGCATGTGGATTACCGAACTTTCATCACAACACATTGAATATTGATTCTTAGAAGTATTTTCTCACATTTTGCAGCGTTTTCTAAACGCCAGTTTCAAAAATGACGAAGTTGCCACAGAAAAACACTCTCGGAGCGAGTTCTACCCAATAGAGAAGTAATTTACATTGTTTCAAACACCGTGAAATTCCACGTTCTGAACACGCTACATGCATCACGGATTAGAAAAAGATTCTTTAATATGTTGTGAATATGTGGATTACTGAACTTTCTTGCAACATAATGGCACACTTACACCTGCAAATATTTACTCCCTTTTTGCAGCTTTTTCCAAACTTCAGATTCGATAATCATGCAATTTTCGCAGAAAAATTCTCTTCTAGCTGATTCTACTCAATAGAATTGTAATTTACATAGTTTCATTAACGTGAAATTCCATTTTCCAAAAGCGCTACATGAATCACGGTTTAAAAAATAATTACTACACTGTTATTAACATGTGGATTACAGGACTTTCATTCACCAGTCAAGGCATATTGACACTTAGAAGCATTTTCTCAGATTTCACAGGGTTCTCCTAATGGCAGTTTTCAAAATGAGGCACATTTCACAGAAAAATTCTCTTTAAGCGAGTTCTACCCAATAGACATGTAACTTACATTGTTACCTTCAATATGACATTCCGTATTCCGAACACATTACATGCATCACGAGTTCGACAAACATTCTTTAATGAGTGTGAGCATGTGGATTACTGAACTTTCATCCACCATACAAGGCATATTTTCACCTAGAAGTAGTTATTCTGATTTCGCAGGTTTTTCCTAACATCCAGATTCTAAAATCTTGAACTTTTCACAGAAACATTCAATTCAAGCGAGTTCTATCCAGCACAATTTTTATTTTCAGAGCTTCATTCACCGAGCCATTCCGTGTTCCGAAAACGTTACATTCATCACGGCTTCGACAAACATTATTTAATGAGCGTGAGCATGTGGACTACCGATTTTTCAACCACAATACAAGGCATATTTACACCTAGAAACATTTACTTACATTTCGCAGGTTTTCCTAACGTCAGTTACAAAAATCAGGCAGTTTTCGCAGAAAAATTCTCTTGGTGCATGTTCTATCCAATAGACATCTCATTTTCATAGATACTTTCACCGTAACATTCCGTGTTCCGAAAACGGTCCATGCACCACGGATTCAACAAATATTCACTGCTGAGTTCTTAGCATGTGAATTACACATCTTTAATAACCCATTGAAGACATATTGTCACCTTAAAGCATTTACTCAGATTTTGCAGCGTTTTCATAACACCAGTTTCCAAACTGAGGCAGATTTTTCAGTAAAATGCTCCTGGAGCGTGTTCTAACCAATAGATATGTAATTTACATAGTTTGCCCCATCGTGACAGTCCATGTTTTGAACGCGCTACATGCATCACGGATTTTACATACATTATTAATGAGTTGTGTACATGTGTATTACAAAAGTTTCATCCACCATACAAGGCATATTGACACCTAGAAACATTAACACTGAGTTCGCAGACATTTCCTAATTGCAGTTTCGAAAATCAGGCAGTTTTAAAAGGAAAACACTGTTGGAGCGTGTTCTACACAATAGATATGTAAATTACATAGATTCTCCCGCCGTGAAATTGCATCTTTCGAACATGCTACATGCAGAAAAGATTCGACAAAAATACGCTACAGAGTTGCTTGCATGTGGATTACAGGTCTTTCTCACTATAGAAGGCATATAGATGCTTAGAAGCATTTTCTGTGATTTCACAGAGTTTTCCAAATGCCAGTTTTGAAAATGAGGCAGATTTAACGGCAAAAAGCTCTTGGAGCGTGTTCTAACTAATAGACATGTAATTTACATGGATACGCTCAACATCAATTTCCACGTTCCGAACACGCTACATGCATCTTGGATGTGACAAATATTCACTACAGAGTTGTTTGCAAGTGGATTACAGCACTTTCATCCACCATACAAGGCTTACTGACACTTTGAAGAATTTTCTCAGATTTCACACATTAGTTTGTAAGCCAGTTTTAAAAATGAGGCAGATTTGGCAGAAAAATGCTCTTGGAGCCAGTTCTACCCAAAAGATAGGTAATTTCCCTACTTTCAATCACCGTGACATTCCGTGTTCTTAACACGTTACATGCACCACGGATTCAAAAAACATACTTTAATGAGTTCTGAACATGTGTATTAACGAACTTTAATCCACCTTACAGTGCATATTTATACATAGAAATTTTATTTTGATTTAGTAGTATTCTCCTAATGTCAGTCTCTAAAATCATGCAGTTTCCACAGAAAAATCCTCTTGGTGTGAGTTCTACCCAATAGATATGCAATTTACATAGAACCCGTCATCGTGAAATTCCGTGTTCCGAAAAAGCTACATGCATCACGGATTCGACAAATATTCACTACAGAGTTGTTAGCATAAGGATTACCGAACTTTCATCCACCATAAAAGCCATGTTGACAATTTGAAGCATTTTCTCACATTTCGAAAATTTTTCCTAATTCCAGTTTTGAAAAGGTGGCAGATTCGCAGAAAAATTCTCGTGGAGCGAGTACTTCCCAATAGAAATGTAATTTACATAGTTTCCCTCACAGTGACATTCCATTTTCCGAACACGCTACATGCATCCAGGTTTCAACAAACTTTCTCGAATGAGTTGTGAACATGTAGATTACAGAACTTTCATCCACCATACATGGCATATTTACAAGTAGAAACATTAACTCTGAATTTGCAGCTTTTTCCTAATGCCAGTTTGGAAAATCAGGCCGTTTTCTCAGGGAAAAATTTTTGGAGCGAATTCTAACCAATAGGTGTGTAATTTACATAGATTCCATCGCCGGGATTTTCCATGATACGATCACACTGCATGCATAATGCTTTCTAAAAATGTTCACCACAGATTTCTTTGCATGTGGTTTTACGATCTTGCATCACAATACAAGGCATATTGACACTTTGAAGCATTTTCTCTGACTTTGCAGAGATTTTCAAACGCCAGGTTCAAAAATGAGGCAGATTTCTCAGAAAAAAACTCTTAGAGCAAATTCTACCCAAGAGATATGTATTTTACATAGATTCGTTCACCGTGATATTCTGTGTTCCGAACACACTTCACGTATCTCAGATTCGACAAATATTCACTACAGAGTAGTTAGCATGCGGATTACCGAACTTTCATCCACCATAAAATGCAGATGTACACTGAGAATCTAGTAATCTGGATTCGCAGGTTTTTCCTAACGCCAGTTTCGAAAATCAGGCCGATTTCTCAGGAAATAACTCTTGGAGTGATTTCTAACCAAGGGAAATGTAATTTACAGAAATTCCCTGGCCGTGAAATTCCGTGTTCCGAACATGTTACATGCATAAAGGATTCGACTAATATTCACTACAAACTTGGTAGCATGTGGATTACCGAACTTTCATCACAACACATTGAATATTGATTCTTAGAAGTATTTTCTCACATTTTGCAGCGTTTTCTAAACGCCAGTTTCAAAAATGACGAAGTTGCCACAGAAAAACACTCTCGGAGCGAGTTCTACCCAATAGAGAAGTAATTTACATTGTTTCAAACACCGTGAAATTCCACGTTCTGAACACGCTACATGCATCACGGATTAGAAAAAGATTCTTTAATATGTTGTGAATATGTGGATTACTGAACTTTCTTGCAACATAATGGCACACTTACACCTGCAAATATTTACTCCCTTTTTGCAGCTTTTTCCAAACTTCAGATTCGATAATCATGCAATTTTCGCAGAAAAATTCTCTTCTAGCTGATTCTACTCAATAGAATTGTAATTTACATAGTTTCATTAACGTGAAATTCCATTTTCCAAAAGCGCTACATGAATCACGGTTTAAAAAATAATTACTACACTGTTATTAACATGTGGATTACAGGACTTTCATTCACCAGTCAAGGCATATTGACACTTAGAAGCATTTTCTCAGATTTCACAGGGTTCTCCTAATGGCAGTTTTCAAAATGAGGCACATTTCACAGAAAAATTCTCTTTAAGCGAGTTCTACCCAATAGACATGTAACTTACATTGTTACCTTCAATATGACATTCCGTATTCCGAACACATTACATGCATCACGAGTTCGACAAACATTCTTTAATGAGTGTGAGCATGTGGATTACTGAACTTTCATCCACCATACAAGGCATATTTTCACCTAGAAGTAGTTATTCTGATTTCGCAGGTTTTTCCTAACATCCAGATTCTAAAATCTTGAACTTTTCACAGAAACATTCAATTCAAGCGAGTTCTATCCAGCACAATTTTTATTTTCAGAGCTTCATTCACCGAGCCATTCCGTGTTCCGAAAACGTTACATTCATCACGGCTTCGACAAACATTATTTAATGAGCGTGAGCATGTGGACTACCGATTTTTCAACCACAATACAAGGCATATTTACACCTAGAAACATTTACTTACATTTCGCAGGTTTTCCTAACGTCAGTTACAAAAATCAGGCAGTTTTCGCAGAAAAATTCTCTTGGTGCATGTTCTATCCAATAGACATCTCATTTTCATAGATACTTTCACCGTAACATTCCGTGTTCCGAAAACGGTCCATGCACCACGGATTCAACAAATATTCACTGCTGAGTTCTTAGCATGTGAATTACACATCTTTAATAACCCATTGAAGACATATTGTCACCTTAAAGCATTTACTCAGATTTTGCAGCGTTTTCATAACACCAGTTTCCAAACTGAGGCAGATTTTTCAGTAAAATGCTCCTGGAGCGTGTTCTAACCAATAGATATGTAATTTACATAGTTTGCCCCATCGTGACAGTCCATGTTTTGAACGCGCTACATGCATCACGGATTTTACATACATTATTAATGAGTTGTGTACATGTGTATTACAAAAGTTTCATCCACCATACAAGGCATATTGACACCTAGAAACATTAACACTGAGTTCGCAGACATTTCCTAATTGCAGTTTCGAAAATCAGGCAGTTTTAAAAGGAAAACACTGTTGGAGCGTGTTCTACACAATAGATATGTAAATTACATAGATTCTCCCACCGTGAAATTGCATCTTTCGAACATGCTACATGCAGAAAAGATTCGACAAAAATACGCTACAGAGTTGCTTGCATGTGGATTACAGGTCTTTCTCACTATAGAAGGCATATAGATGCTTAGAAGCATTTTCTGTGATTTCACAGAGTTTTCCAAATGCCAGTTTTGAAAATGAGGCAGATTTAACGGCAAAAAGCTCTTGGAGCGTGTTCTAACTAATAGACATGTAATTTACATGGATACGCTCAACATCAATTTCCACGTTCCGAACACGCTACATGCATCTTGGATGTGACAAATATTCACTACAGAGTTGTTTGCAAGTGGATTACAGCACTTTCATCCACCATACAAGGCTTACTGACACTTTGAAGAATTTTCTCAGATTTCACACGTTAGTTTGTACGCCAGTTTTAAAAATGAGGCAGATTTGGCAGAAAAATGCTCTTGGAGCCAGTTCTACCCAAAAGATAGGTAATTTCCCTACTTTCAATCACCGTGACATTCCGTGTTCTTAACACGTTACATGCACCACGGATTCAAAAAACATACTTTAATGAGTTCTGAACATGTGTATTAACGAACTTTAATCCACCTTACAGTGCATATTTATACATAGAAATTTTATTTTGATTTAGTAGTATTCTCCTAATGTCAGTCTCTAAAATCATGCAGTTTCCACAGAAAAATCCTCTTGGTGTGAGTTCTACCCAATAGATATGCAATTTACATAGAACCCGTCATCGTGAAATTCCGTGTTCCGAAAAAGCTACATGCATCACGGATTCGACAAATATTCACTACAGAGTTGTTAGCATAAGGATTACCGAACTTTCATCCACCATAAAAGCCATGTTGACAATTTGAAGCATTTTCTCACATTTCGAAAATTTTTCCTAATTCCAGTTTTGAAAAGGTGGCAGATTCGCAGAAAAATTCTCGTGGAGCGAGTACTTCCCAATAGAAATGTAATTTACATAGTTTCCCTCACAGTGACATTCCATTTTCCGAACACGCTACATGCATCCAGGTTTCAACAAACTTTCTCGAATGAGTTGTGAACATGTAGATTACAGAACTTTCATCCACCATACATGGCATATTTACAAGTAGAAACATTAACTCTGAATTTGCAGCTTTTTCCTAATGCCAGTTTGGAAAATCAGGCCGTTTTCTCAGGGAAAAGTTTTTGGAGCGAATTCTAACCAATAGGTGTGTAATTTACATAGATTCCATCGCCGGGATTTTCCGTGATACGATCACACTGCATGCATAATGCTTTCTAAAAATATTCACCACAGATTTGTTTGCATGTGGTTTTACGATCTTGCATCAAAATACAAGGCATATTGACACTTTGAAGCATTTTCTCTGACTTTGCAGAGATTTTCAAACGCCAGGTTCAAAAATGAGGCAGATTTCTCAGAAAAAACTCTTAGAGCAAATTCTACCCAAGAGATATGTATTTTACATAGATTCGTTCACCGTGATATTCTGTGTTCTGAACACACTTCACGTATCTCAGATTCGACAAATATTCACTACAGAGTAGTTAGCATGCGGATTACCGAACTTTCATCCACCATAAAATGCAGATGTACACTGAGAATCTAGTAATCTGGATTCGCAGGTTTTTCCTAACGCCAGTTTCGAAAATCAGGCCGATTTCTCAGGAAATAACTCTTGGAGTGATTTCTAACCAAGGGAAATGTAATTTACAGAAATTCCCTGGCCGTGAAATTCTGTGTTCCGAACATGTTACATGCATAAAGGATTCGACTAATATTCACTACAAACTTGGTAGCATGTGGATTACCGAACTTTCATCACAACACATTGAATATTGATTCTTAGAAGTATTTTCTCACATTTTGCAGCGTTTTCTAAACGCCAGTTTCAAAAATGACGAAGTTGCCACAGAAAAACACTCTCGGAGCGAGTTCTACCCAATAGAGAAGTAATTTACATTGTTTCAAACACCGTGAAATTCCACATTCTGAACACGCTACATGCATCACGGATTAGAAAAAGATTCTTTAATATGTTGTGAATATGTGGATTACTGAACTTTCTTGCAACATAATGGCACACTTACACCTGCAAATATTTACTCCCTTTTTGCAGCTTTTTCCAAACTTCAGATTCGATAATCATGCAATTTTCGCAGAAAAATTCTCTTCTAGCTGATTCTACTCAATAGAATTGTAATTTACATAGTTTCATTAACGTGAAATTCCATTTTCCAAAAGCACTACATGAATCAGGGTTTAAAAAATAATTACTACACTGTTATTAACATGTGGATTACAGGACTTTCATTCACCAGTCAAGGCATATTGACACTTAGAAGCATTTTCTCAGATTTCACAGGGTTCTCCTAATGGCAGTTTTCAAAATGAGGCACATTTCACAGAAAAATTCTCTTTAAGTGAGTTCTACCCAATAGACATGTAACTTACATTGTTACCTTCAATATGACATTCCGTATTCCGAACACATTACATGCATCACGAGTTCGACAAACATTCTTTAATGAGTGTGAGCATGTGGATTACTGAACTTTCATCCACCATACAAGGCATATTTTCACCTAGAAGTAGTTATTCTGATTTCACAGGTTTTTCCTAACATCCAGATTCTAAAATCTTGAACTTTTCACAGAAACATTCAATTCAAGCGAGTTCTATCCAGCACAATTTTTATTTTCAGAGCTTCATTCACCGAGCCATTCCGTGTTCCGAAAACGTTACATTCATCACGGCTTCGACAAACATTATTTAATGAGCGTGAGCATGTGGACTACCGATTTTTCAACCACAATACAAGGCATATTTACACCTAGAAACATTTACTTACATTTCGCAGGTTTTCCTAACGTCAGTTACAAAAATCAGGCAGTTTTCGCAGAAAAATTCTCTTGGTGCATGTTCTATCCAATAGACATCTCATTTTCATAGATACTTTCACCGTAACATTCCGTGTTCCGAAAACGGTCCATGCACCACGGATTCAACAAATATTCACTGCTGAGTTCTTAGCATGTGAATTACACATCTTTAATAACCCATTGAAGACATATTGTCACCTTAAAGCATTTACTCAGATTTTGCAGCGTTTTCATAACACCAGTTTCCAAACTGAGGCAGATTTTTCAGTAAAATGCTCCTGGAGCGTGTTCTAACCAATAGATATGTAATTTACATAGTTTGCCCCATCGTGACAGTCCATGTTTTGAACGCGCTACATGCATCACGGATTTTACATACATTATTAATGAGTTGTGTACATGTGTATTACAAAAGTTTCATCCACCATACAAGGCATATTGACACCTAGAAACATTAACACTGAGTTCGCAGACATTTCCTAATTGCAGTTTCGAAAATCAGGCAGTTTTAAAAGGAAAACACTGTTGGAGCGTGTTCTACACAATAGATATGTAAATTACATAGATTCTCCCGCCGTGAAATTGCATCTTTCGAACATGCTACATGCAGAAAAGATTCGACAAAAATATGCTACAGAGTTGCTTGCATGTGGATTACAGGTCTTTCTCACTATAGAAGGCATATAGATGCTTAGAAGCATTTTCTGTGATTTCACAGAGTTTTCCAAATGCCAGTTTTGAAAATGAGGCAGATTTAACGGCAAAAAGCTCTTGGAGCGTGTTCTAACTAATAGACATGTAATTTACATGAATACGCTCAACATCAATTTCCACGTTCCGAACACGCTACATGCATCTTGGATGTGACAAATATTCACTACAGAGTTGTTTGCAAGTGGATTACAGCACTTTCATCCACCATACAAGGCTTACTGACACTTTGAAGAATTTTCTCAGATTTCACACATTAGTTTGTAAGCCAGTTTTAAAAATGAGGCAGATTTGGCAGATAAATGCTCTTGGAGCCAGTTCTACCCAAAAGATAGGTAATTTCCCTACTTTCAATCACCGTGACATTCCGTGTTCTTAACACGTTACATGCACCACGGATTCAAAAAACATACTTTAATGAGTTCTGAACATGTGTATTAACGAACTTTAATCCACCTTACAGTGCATATTTATACATAGAAATTTTATTTTGATTTAGTAGTATTCTCCTAATGTCAGTCTCTAAAATCATGCAGTTTCCACAGAAAAATCCTCTTGGTGTGAGTTCTACCCAATAGATATGCAATTTACATAGAACCCATCATCGTGAAATTCCGTGTTCCGAAAAAGCTACATGCATCACGGATTCGACAAATATTCACTACAGAGTTGTTAGCATAAGGATTACCGAACTTTCATCCACCATAAAAGCCATGTTGACAATTTGAAGCATATTCTCACATTTCGAAAATTTTTCCTAATTCCAGTTTTGAAAAGGTGGCAGATTCGCAGAAAAATTCTCGTGGAGCGAGTACTTCCCAATAGAAATGTAATTTACATAGTTTCCCTCACAGTGACATTCCATTTTCCGAACACGCTACATGCATCCAGGTTTCAACAAACTTTCTAGAATGAGTTGTGAACATGTAGATTACAGAACTTTCATCCACCATACATGGCATATTTACAAGTAGAAACATTAACTCTGAATTTGCAGTTTTTCCTAATGCCAGTTTGGAAAATCAGGCCGTTTTCTCAGGGAAAAATTTTTGGAGCGAATTCTAACCAATAGGTGTGTAATTTACATAGATTCCATCGCCGGGATTTTCCATGATACGATCACACTGCATGCATAATGCTTTCTAAAAATGTTCACCACAGATTTCTTTGCATGTGGTTTTACGATCTTGCATCACAATACAAGGCATATTGACACTTTGAAGCATTTCCTCTGACTTTGCAGAGATTTTCAACTGCAGGTTCAAAAATGAGGCAGATTTCTCAGAAAAAATCTCTTAGAGCAAATTCTACCCAAGAGATATGTATTTTACATAGATTCGTTCACCGTGATATTCTGTGTTCCGAACACACTTCACGTATCTCAGATTCGACAAATATTCACTACAGAGTAGTTAGCATGCGGATTACCGAACTTTCATCCACCATAAAATGCAGATGTACACTGAGAATCTAGTAATCTGGATTCGCAGGTTTTTCCTAACGCCAGTTTCGAAAATCAGGCCGATTTCTCAGGAAATAACTCTTGGAGTGATTTCTAACCAAGGGAAATGTAATTTACAGAAATTCCCTGGCCGTGAAATTCCATGTTCCGAACATGTTACATGCATAAAGGATTCGACTAATATTCACTACAAACTTGGTAGCATGTGGATTACCGAACTTTCATCACAACACATTGAATATTGATTCTTAGAAGTATTTTCTCACATTTTGCAGCGTTTTCTAAACGCCAGTTTCAAAAATGACGAAGTTGCCACAGAAAAACACTCTCGGAGCGAGTTCTACCCAATAGAGAAGTAATTTACATTGTTTCAAACACCGTGAAATTCCACATTCTGAACACGCTACATGCATCACGGATTAGAAAAAGATTCTTTAATATGTTGTGAATATGTGGATTACTGAACTTTCTTGCAACATAATGGCACACTTACACCTGCAAATATTTACTCCCTTTTTGCAGCTTTTTCCAAACTTCAGATTCGATAATCATGCAATTTTCGCAGAAAAATTCTCTTCTAGCTGATTCTACTCAATAGAATTGTAATTTACATAGTTTCATTAACGTGAAATTCCATTTTCCAAAAGCGCTACATGAATCACGGTTTAAAAAATAATTACTACACTGTTATTAACATGTGGATTACAGGACTTTCATTCACCAGTCAAGGCATATTGACACTTAGAAGCATTTTCTCAGATTTCACAGGGTTCTCCTAATGGCAGTTTTCAAAATGAGGCACATTTCATAGAAAAATACTCTTCAAGCGAGTTCTACCCAATAGACATGTAACTTACATTGTTACCTTCAATATGACATTCCGTATTCCGAACACATTACATGCATCACGAGTTCGACAAACATTCTTTAATGAGTGTGAGCATGTGGATTACTGAACTTTCATCCACCATACAAGGCATATTTTCACCTAGAAGTAGTTATTCTGATTTCGCAGGTTTTTCCTAACATCCAGATTCTAAAATCTTGAACTTTTCACAGAAACATTCAATTCAAGCGAGTTCTATCCAGCACAATTTTTATTTTCAGAGCTTCACTCACCGAGACATTCCGTGTTCCGAAAATGTTACATTCATCACGGCTTCGACAAACATTATTTAATGAGCGTGAGCATGTGGACTACCGATTTTTCAACCACAATACAAGGCATATATACACCTAGAAACATTTACTTACATTTCGCAGGTTTTCCTAACGTCAGTTACAAAAATCAGGCAGTTTTCACAGAAAAATTCTCTTGGTGCATGTTCTATCCACCAGATATCTCATTTTCATAGATAACTTCACCGTAACATTCCGTGATCCGAAAACGGTCCATGCACCACGGTTTCAACAAATATTCACTGCTGAGTCCTTAGCATGTGAATTACACATCATTAATAACCCATTGAAGACATATTGTCACCTTAAAGCATTTACTCAGATTTTGCAGCGTTTTAATAACACCAGTTTCCAAACTGAGGCAGATTTTTCAGTAAAATATTCCTGCAGCGTGTTCTAACCAATAGATATGTAATTTACATACTTTGCCTCACCGTGACAGTCCATGTTCCGAACGCGCTACATGCATCAAGGATTTTACATACATTCTTAATGAGGTGTGTAAATGTGTATTACTAAACTTTCATCCACCATACAAGGCATATTGACACCTAGAAACATTAACACTGAGTTCGCAGACATTTCCTAATAGCAGATTCGAAAATCAGGCAGTTTTCAAAGGAAAAAACTGTTGGAGCGTGTTCTACCCAATAGATATGTAAATTACATAGATTCTTCCGCCGTGAAATTGCATCTTTCGAACATGCTACATGCAGAAAAGATTCGACAAAAATACGCTACAGAGTTGCTTGCATGTGGATTACAGGTCTTCCTCACTATAGAAGGCATATAGATGCTTAGAAGCATTTTCTGTGATTTCACAGAGTTTTCCAAATGCCAGTTTTGAAAATGAGGCAGATTTAACGGCAAAAAGCTCTTGGAGCGTGTTCTAACTAATAGACATGTAATTTACATGGATACGCTCAACATCAATTTCCACGTTCCGAACACGCTACATGCATCTTGGATGTGACAAATATTCACTACAGAGTTGTTTGCAAGTGGATTACAGCACTTTCATCCACCATAAAAGGCTTACTGACACTTTGAAGAATTTTCTCAGATTTCACACATTAGTTTGTACGCCAGTTTTAAAAATGAGGCAGATTTGGCAGATAAATGCTCTTGGAGCCAGTTCTACCCAAAAGATAGGTAATTTCCCTACTTTAAATCACCGTGACATTCCGTGTTCTTAACACGTTACATGCACCACGGATTCAAAAAACATACTTTAATGAGTTCTGAACATGTGTATTAACGAACTTTAATCCACCTTACAGTGCATATTTATACATAGAAATTTTATTTTGATTTAGTAGTATTCTCCTAATGTCAGTCTCTAAAATCATGCAGTTTCCACAGAAAAATCCTCTTGGTGTGAGTTCTACCCAATAGATATGCAATTTACATAGAACCCATCATCGTGAAATTCCGTGTTCCGAAACAGCTACATGCATCACGGATTCGACAAATATTCACTACAGAGTTGTTAGCATAAGGATTACTGAACTTTCATCCACCATAAAAGCCATGTTGACAATTTGAAGCATTTTCTCACATTTCGAAAATTTTTCCTAATTCCAGTTTTGAAAAGGTGGCAGATTCGCAGAAAAATTCTCGTGGAGCGAGTACTTCCCAATAGAAATGTAATTTACATAGTTTCCCTCACAGTGACATTCCATTTTCCGAACACGCTACATGCATCCAGGTTTCAACAAACTTTCTCGAATGAGTTGTGAACATGTAGATTACAGAACTTTCATCCACCATACATGGCATATTTACAAGTAGAAACATTAACTCTGAATTTGCAGCTTTTTCCTAATGCCAGTTTGGAAAATCAGGCCGTTTTCTCAGGGAAAAATTTTTGGAGCGAATTCTAACCAATAGGTGTGTAATTTACATAGATTCCATCGCCGGGATTTTCCATGATACGATCACACTGCATGCATAATGCTTTCTAAAAATGTTCACCACAGATTTCTTTGCATGTGGTTTTACGATCTTGCATCACAATACAAGGCATATTGACACTTTGAAGCATTTTCTCTGACTTTGCAGAGATTTTCAAACGCCAGGTTCAAAAATGAGGCAGATTTCTCAGAAAAAAACTCTTAGAGCAAATTCTACCCAAGAGATATGTATTTTACATAGATTCGTTCACCGTGATATTCTGTGTTCCGAACACACTTCACGTATCTCAGATTCGACAAATATTCACTACAGAGTAGTTAGCATGCGGATTACCGAACTTTCATCCACCATAAAATGCAGATGTACACTGAGAATCTAGTAATCTGGATTCGCAGGTTTTTCCTAACGCCAGTTTCGAAAATCAGGCCGATTTCTCAGGAAATAACTCTTGGAGTGATTTCTAACCAAGGGAAATGTAATTTACAGAAATTCCCTGGCCGTGAAATTCCATGTTCCGAACATGTTACATGCATAAAGGATTCGACTAATATTCACTACAAACTTGGTAGCATGTGGATTACCGAACTTTCATCACAACACATTGAATATTGATTCTTAGAAGTATTTTCTCACATTTTGCAGCGTTTTCTAAACGCCAGTTTCAAAAATGACGAAGTTGCCACAGAAAAACACTCTCGGAGCGAGTTCTACCCAATAGAGAAGTAATTTACATTGTTTCAAACACCGTGAAATTCCACGTTCTGAACACGCTACATGCATCACGGATTAGAAAAAGATTCTTTAATATGTTGTGAATATGTGGATTACTGAACTTTCTTGCAACATAATGGCACACTTACACCTGCAAATATTTACTCCCTTTTTGCAGCTTTTTCCAAACTTCAGATTCGATAATCATGCAATTTTCGCAGAAAAATTCTCTTCTAGCTGATTCTACTCAATAGAATTGTAATTTACATAGTTTCATTAACGTGAAATTCCATTTTCCAAAAGCGCTACATGAATCACGGTTTAAAAAATAATTACTACACTGTTATTAACATGTGGATTACAGGACTTTCATTCACCAGTCAAGGCATATTGACACTTAGAAGCATTTTCTCAGATTTCACAGGGTTCTCCTAATGGCAGTTTTCAAAATGAGGCACATTTCGTAGAAAAATACTCTTCAAGCGAGTTCTACCCAATAGACATGTAACTTACATTGTTACCTTCAATATGACATTCCGTATTCCGAACACATTACATGCATCACGAGTTCGACAAACATTCTTTAATGAGTGTGAGCATGTGGATTACTGAACTTTCATCCACCATACAAGGCATATTTTCACCTAGAAGTAGTTATTCTGATTTCGCAGGTTTTTCCTAACATCCAGATTCTAAAATCTTGAACTTTTCACAGAAACATTCAATTCAAGCGAGTTCTATCCAGCACAATTTTTATTTTCAGAGCTTCACTCACCGAGACATTCCGTGTTCCAAAAATGTTACATTCATCACGGCTTCGACAAACATTATTTAATGAGCGTGAGCATGTGGACTACCGATTTTTCAACCACAATACAAGGCATATATACACCTAGAAACATTTACTTACATTTCACAGGTTTTCCTAACGTCAGTTACAAAAATCAGGCAGTTTTCGCAGAAAAATTCTCTTGGTGCATGTTCTATCCACCAGATATCTCATTTTCATAGATAACTTCACCGTAACATTCCGTGATCCGAAAACGGTCCATGCACCACGGTTTCAACAAATATTCACTGCTGAGTCCTTAGCATGTGAATTACACATCATTAATAACCCATTGAAGACATATTGTCACCTTAAAGCATTTACTCAGATTTTGCAGCGTTTTAATAACACCAGTTTCCAAACTGAGGCAGATTTTTCAGTAAAATATTCCTGCAGCGTGTTCTAACCAATAGATATGTAATTTACATACTTTGCCTCACCGTGACAGTCCATGTTCCGAACGCGCTACATGCATCAAGGATTTTACATACATTCTTAATGAGGTGTGTAAATGTGTATTACTAAACTTTCATCCACCATACAAGGCATATTGACACCTAGAAACATTAACACTGAGTTCGCAGACATTTCCTAATAGCAGATTCGAAAATCAGGCAGTTTTCAAAGGAAAAAACTGTTGGAGCGTGTTCTACCCAATAGATATGTAAATTACATAGATTCTTCCGCCGTGAAATTACGTGTTTCTAACAAGCTACATGCAGAAGAGATTCGACAAAAATACACTACAGAGTTGCTTGCATGTGGATTACAGAACTTTCTCACTATAGTAGGCATATAGATGCTTAGAAGCATTTTCTGTGATTTCACAGGGTTTTCCAAATTCCAGTTTCAAAAATGAGGCAGATTTCACGGCAAAAACCTCTTGGAGCGTGTTCTAATAGACATGTAATTTACATGGTTTCGCTCACCATCAAATTCCATGTTCCGAACACGCTACATGCATCTTGGATGTGACAAATATTCACTACAGAGTTGTTAGCAAGTGGATTACAACACTTTCATCCACCATATAAGGCTTACTGACACTTTGAAGAATTTTCTCAGATTTCAAACGTTAGTTTAAAAGCCAGTTTTGAAAATGAGGCAGATTTGGCAGAAAAATGCTCTTGGAGCCAGTTCTACCCAAAAGATAGGTAATTTCCCTACTTCCAATCACCGTGACTTTCCGTGTTCTGAACACGTTACATGCACCACGGATTCAACAAACTTTCTTTAATGAGTTGTGAACATGTGTATTAACGAACTTTAATCCACCTTAAAGTGCATGTTTATACATAGAAATTTTATTATGATTTCGTAGTATTCTCCTAATGTCAGTCTCTAAAATCATGCAGTTTCCACAGAAAAATCCTCTTGGAGCGAGTTCTACCCAATAGACATGCAATTTACATAGAACCCGTCATCGTGAAATTCCGTGTTCTGAAAAAGCTACATGCATCATGGATTCGAAAATTATTCACTACAGAATTGTAAGCATAAGGATTACGGAACTTTCATCCACCATAAAAGCCATGTTGACAATTTGAAGCATTTTCTCACATTTCGAAAGTTTTTCCTAATTCCAGTTTTGAAAAGGTGGCAGATTTGCAGAAAAATACTCGTGGAGCGAGTACTTCCCAATAGAAATGTAATTTACATAGTTTCCCTCACAGTGACATTCCATTTTCCGAACACGCTACATGCATCCAGGTTTCAACAAACTTTCTCGAATGAGTTGTGAACATGTAGATTACAGAACTTTCATCCACCATACATGGCATATTTACAAGTAGAAACATTCACTCTGAATTTGCAGCTTTTTCCTAATGCCAGTTTGGAAAATCAGGCCGTTTTCTCAGGGAAAAATTTTTGGAGCGAATTCTAACCAATAGGTGTGTAATTTACATAGATTCCATCGCCGGGATTTTCCGTGATACGATCACACTGCATGCATAATGCTTTCTAAAAATATTCACCACAGATTTGTTTGCATGTGGTTTTACGATCTTGCATCACAATACAAGGCATATTGACACTTTGAAGCATTTTCTCTGACTTTGCAGAGATTTTCAAACTGCAGGTTCAAAAATGAGGCAGATTTCTCAGAAAAAACTCTTAGAGCAAATTCTACCCAAGACATATGTATTTTACATACATTCATTCACCGTGATATTCTGTGTTCCGAACACACTTCACGTATCTCGGATTCGACAAATATTCACTACAGAGTAGTTAGCATGCGGATTACCGAACTTTCATCCACCATAAAAGGCAGATGTACACCGAGAATATAGTAATCTGGGTTCGCAGGTTTTTCCTAACGCCAGTTTCGAAAATCAGGCCGATTTCTCAGGAAAAATCTCTTGGAGTGATTTCTAACCAAGGGAAATGTAATTTACAGAAATTCCCTGGCCGTGAAATTCCGTGTTCCGAACATGTTACATGCATAAACGATTCGACAAATATTCACTACAAATTTGTTAGTATTTGGATTACCCAACTTTCATCACAATACATTGAATATTGATTCTTAGAAGAATTTTCTCACATTTTGCAGCGTTTTCTAAACGCCAGGTTCAAAAATACGAAGTTTTCGCAGAAAAACACTCTCGGAACGAGATCTACCCAATAGAGAAGTAATTTACATTGTTTCAAACACCGTGAAATTCCACGTTCTGAACACGCTACATGCATCACGGATTAGAAAAAGATCCTTTTATATGTTGTGAATATGTGGATTACTGAACTATCTTGCAACATAATGGCACACTTACACCTGCAAATATTTACTCCCTTTTTGCAGCTTTTTCCAAACTTCAGATTCGATAATCATGCAATTTTCGCAGAAAAATTCTCTTCTAGCTCTTTCTACTCAATAGAATTGTAATTTACATAGTTTCATTACCGTGAAATTCCATTTTCCAAAAGCGCTACATGAATCACGGTTTAAAAAATAATTACTACACTGTTATTAACATGTGGATTAACGGACTTTCATTCACCAGTCAAGGCATATTGACACTTAGAAGCATTTTCTCAGATTTCACAGGGTTCTCCTAATGGCAGCTTTGAAAATGAGGCACATTTCGCAGAAAAATTCTCTTCAAGCGAGTTCTACCCAATAGACTTGTAACTTACATTGTTACCTTCACTATGACATTCCGTATTCCGTACAGTTTACATGCATCACGAGTTCGAAAAACATTCTTTAATGAGTGTGAGCATGTGGATTACCGAACTTTCATCCAGCATACAAGGCATATTTACACCTAGAATTAGTTATTCTGATTTCGCACGTTTTTCCTAATATCCATATTCGAAAATCATGAACTTTTCATAGATACATTCAATTCAAGCGAGTTCTATCCAGCAGAATTGTTATTTTCAGAGCTTCACTCACCGAGACATTCCGTGATCCAAAAAAGTTACATTCATCACGGATTCGACAAACATTATTTAATGAGCGTGAGCATGTGGACTACCGATTTTTCAACCACAATGCAAGGCATATTTACACCTAGAAACATTTACTTACATTTCGCAGGTTTCCCTAACGTCTGTAACAAAAATCAGGCAGTTTTCGCAGAAAAATCTTCTTGGTGCATGTTCTATCCAATAGACATCTCATTTTCATAGATACCTTCACAGTAACATTCCGTGTTCCGAAAACGGTCCATGCACCACGGATTCAAAAAATATTCACTGCTGAGTCCTTAGCATGTGAATTACACGTCTTTAATAACCCATTGAAGACATATTGTCACCTTAAAGCATTTACTTAGATTTTGCAGCGTTTTCATAACACCAGTTTCCAAACTGAGGCAGATTTTTCAGTAAAATGCTCCTGGAGCGTGTTCTAACCAATAGATATGTAATTTACATACTTTGCCTCACCGTGACAGTCCATGTTTGAACGCGCTACATGCATCACGGATTTTTCATACATTCTTAATGAGTTGTGTACATGTGTATTACAAAACTTTCATCTACCATACAAGGCATATTGACACCTAGAAACATTAACACTGAGTTCGCAGACATTTCCTATTTGCAGTTTCGAAAATCAGGCAGTTTTCAAAGGAAAACACTGTTGGAGCGTGCTCTACACAATAGATATGTAAATTACATAGATTCTCCCGCCGTGAAATTGCATCTTTCGAACATGCTACATGCAGAAAAGATTCGACAAAAATACACTACAGAGTTGCTTGCAAGTGGATTACAGGACTTTCTCACTATAGAAGGCATATAGATGCTTAGAAGCATTTTCTGTGATTTCACAGAGATTTCCAATGCCAGTTTCGAAATTGAGGCAGATTTCACGGCAAAAACCTCTTCAAGCGGGTTCTAACTAATAGACATGTAATTTACATGGATTCGCTCACCATCAAATTCCATGTTCCGAACACGCTACATGCATCTTGGATATGACAAATATTCACTACAGAGTTGTTAGCAAGTGGAATACAGCTCTTTCATCCACCATACAAAGCTTACTGAAACTTTGAAAAATTTTCTCAGATTTCACACTTTAGTTTGTACGCCAGTTTTGAAAATGAGGCAGATTTGGCAGAAAAATGCTCTTGGAGCCAGTTCTACCCAAAAGATAGGTAATGTCCCTACTTCCAATCACCGTGATTTTCCGTGTACTTAACACGTTACATGAACCACGGATTCAACAAACATTCTTTAATGAGTTGTGAACATGTGTATTAACGAACTTTAATCCACCTTACACTGCATAGTTATACATAGAAATTTTATTCTGATTTAGTAGTGTTCTCCTAATGTCAGTCTCTAAAATCATGCAGTTTCCACAGAAAAATCCTCTTGGAGCGAGCTCTACCCAATAGACATGCAATTTACATAGAACCCGTCATCGTGAAATTCCGTGTTCTGAAAAAGCTACATGCATCACGGATTCGACAAATATTCACTACAGAATTGTTAGCATAAGGATTAACGAACTTTCATCCACCATAAAAGCCATGTTGACAATTTGAAGCATTTTCTCACATTTCGAAAATTTTTCCTAATTCCAGTTTTGAAAAGGTGGCAGATTTGGCAGAAAAATTCTCGTGGAGCGAGTACTTCCCAATAGAAATGTAATTTACATAGTTTCCCTCACAGTGACATTCCATTTTCCGAACACGCTACATGCATCCAGGTTTCAACAAACTTTCTAGAATAAGTTGTGAACATGTAGATTACAGAACTTTCATCCACCATACATGGCATATTTACAAGTAGAAACATTAACTCTGAATTTGCAGCTTTTTCCTAATGCCAGTTTGGAAAATCAGGCCGTTTTCTCAGGGAAAAATTTTTGGAGCGAATTCTAACCAATAGGTGTGTAATTTACATAGATTCCATCGCCGGGATTTTCCGTGATACGATCACACTGCATGCATAATGCTTTCTAAAAATATTCACCACAGATTTGTTTGCATGTGGTTTTACGATCTTGCATCACAATACAAGGCATATTGACACTTTGAAGCATTTTCTCTGATTTTGCAGAGATTTTCAAACGCCAGGTTCAAAAATGAGGCAGATTTCTCAGAAAAAACTCTTAGAGCAAATTCTACCCGAGATATGTATTTTACATAGATTCGTTCACCGTGATATTCTGTGTTCCGAACACACTTCACGTATCTCAGATTCGACAAATATTCACTACAGAGTAGTTAGCATGCGGATTACCGAACTTTCATCCACCATAAAATGCAGATGTACACTGAGAATCTAGTAATCTGGATTCGCAGGTTTTTCCTAACGCCAGTTTCGAAAATCAGGCCGATTTCTCAGGAAATAACTCTTGGAGTGATTTCTAACCAAGGGAAATGTAATTTACAGAAATTCCCTGGCCGTGAAATTCCGTGTTCCGAACATGTTACATGCATAAAGGATTCGACTAATATTCACTACAAACTTGGTAGCATGTGGATTACCGAACTTTCATCACAACACATTGAATATTGATTCTTAGAAGTATTTTCTCACATTTTGCAGCGTTTTCTAAACGCCAGTTTCAAAAATGATGAAGTTGCCACAGAAAAACACTCTCGGAGCGAGTTCTACCCAATAGAGAAGTAATTTACATTGTTTGAAACACCGTGAAATTCCACATTCTGAACACGCTACATGCATCACGGAGTAGAAAAAGATTCTTTAATATGTTGTGAATATGTGGATTACTGAACTTTCCTGCAACATAATGGCACACATACACCTGCAAATATTTACTCCCTTTTTGCAGCTTTTTCCAAACTTCAGATTCGATAATCATGCAATTTTCGCAGAAAAATTCTCTTCTAGCTGATTCTACTCAATAGAATTGTAATTTACATAGTTTCATTAACGTGAAATTCCATTTTCCAAAAGCGCTACATGAATCACGGTTTAAAAAATAATTACTACACTGTTATTAACATGTGGATTACAGGACTTTCATTCACCAGTCAAGGCATATTGACACTTAGAAGCATTTTCTCAGATTTCACAGGGTTCTCCTAATGGCAGTTTTCAAAATGAGGCACATTTCGCAGAAAAATTCTCTTTAAGCGAGTTCTACCCAATAGACATGTAACTTACATTGTTACCTTCAATATAACATTCCGTATTCCGAACACATTACATGCATCACGAGTTCGACAAACATTCTTTAATGAGTGTGAGCATGTGGATTACTGAACTTTCATCCACCATACAAGGCATATTTACACCTAGAAGTAGTTATTCTGATTTCGCAGGTTTTTCCTAACATCCAGATTCTAAAATCTTGAACTTTTCACAGAAACATTCAATTCAAGCGAGTTCTATCCAGCACAATTTTTATTTTCAGAGCTTCACTCATCGAGACTTTCCGTGTTCTGAAAACGTTACATTTATCACGGCTTCGACAAACATTATTTAATGAGCGTGAGCATGTGGACTACCGATTTTTCAACCACAATACAAGGCATATTTACACCTAGAAACATTTACTTACATTTCGCAGGTTTTCCTAACATCAGTTAAAAAATCAGGCAGTTTTCGCAGAAAAATTCTCTTGGTGCATGTTCTATCCACCAGATATCTCATTTTCATAGATACCTTCACCGTAACATTCCGTGTTCCGAAAACGGACCATGCACCACGGTTTAAACAAATATTCACTGCTGAGTCCTTAGCATGTGAATTACACATCTTTAATAACCCATTGAAGACATATTGTCACCTTAAATCATTTACTCAGATTTTGCAGCGTTTTCGTAACACCAGTTTCGAAACTGAGGCAGATTTTTCAGTAAAATGCTCCTGGAGCGTGTTCTAACCAAGAGATATGTAATTTACATAGTTTGCCTCACCGTGACAGTCCATGTTTTGAACGCGCTACATGCATCACGGATTTTTCATACATTATTAATGAGTTGTGTACATGTGTATTACAAAACTTTCATCCACCATACAAGGCATATTGACACCTAGAAACATTAACACTGGGTTCGCAGACATTTCCTAATAGCAGTTTCGAAAATCAGGCAGTTTTCAAAGGAAAAAACTTTTGGAGCGTGTTCTACCCAATAGATATGTAAATTACATACATTCTCCCGCTGTGAAATTACGTGTTTCGAAAATGCTACATGCAGAAAAGTTTCGACAAAAATACACTAAAGAGTTGCTTGCATGTGGATTACAGGACTTTCTCACTATAGAAGGCATATAGATGCTTAGAAGCATTTTCTGTGATTTCACAGAGTTTTCCAAATGCCAGTTTCGAAAATGAGGCAGATTTCACGGCAAAAACTTCTTGAAGCGGGTTCTAACTAATAGACATGTAATTTACATGGATTCGCTCAACATCAAATTAAATGTTCTGAACACGCTACATGCATCGTGGATGTGACAAATATTCACTACATAGTTGTTAGCAAGTGGATTACAGCACTTTCATCCACCATACAAGGCTTACTGACACTTTGAAGAATTTTCTCAGATTTCACACTTTAGTTTGAACGCCAGTTTTGAAAAAGAGGCAGATTTGGCAGAAAAATGCTCTTGGAGCCAGTTCTACCCAAAAGATAGGTAATTTCCCTACTTTAAATCACCGTGACATTCCGTGTTCTTAACACGTTACCTGCACCACGGATTCAAAAAACATACTTTAATGAGTTCTGAACATGTGTATTAACGAACTTTAATCCACCTTACAGTGCATATTTATACATAGAAATTTTATTTTGATTTAGTAGTATTCTCCTAATGTCAGTCTCTAAAATCATGCAGTTTCCACAGAAAAATCCTCTTGGTGTGAGTTCTACCCAATAGATATGCAATTTACATAGAACCCATCATCGTGAAATTCCGTGTTCCGAAAAAGCTACATGCATCACGGATTCGACAAATATTCACTACAGAGTTGTTAGCATAAGGATTACCGAACTTTCATCCACCATAAAAGCCATGTTGACAATTTGAAGCATTTTCTCACATTTCGAAAATTTTTCCTAATTCCAGTTTTGAAAAGGTGGCAGATTCGCAGAAAAATTCTCGTGGAGCGAGTACTTCCCAATAGAAATGTAATTTACATAGTTTCCCTCACAGTGACATTCCATTTTCCGAACACGCTACATGCATCCAGGTTTCAACAAACTTTCTAGAATGAGTTGTGAACATGTAGATTACAGAACTTTCATCCACCATACATGGCATATTTACAAGTAGAAACATTAACTCTGAATTTGCAGCTTTTTCCTAATGCCAGTTTGGAAAATCAGGCCGTTTTCTCAGGGAAAAATCTTTGGAGCGAATTCTAACCAATAGGTGTGTAATTTACATAGATTCCATCGCCGGGATTTTCCATGATACGATCACACTGCATGCATAATGCTTTCTAAAAATGTTCACCACAGATTTCTTTGCATGTGGTTTTACGATCTTGCATCACAATACAAGGCATATTGACACTTTGAAGAATTTTCTCTGACTTTGCAGAGATTTTCAAACGCCAGGTTCAAAAATGAGGCAGATTTCTCAGAAAAAAACTCTTAGAGCAAATTCTACCCAAGAGATATGTATTTTACATAGATTCGTTCACCGTGATATTCTGTGTTCCGAACACACTTCACGTATCTCAGATTCGACAAATATTCACTACAGAGTAGTTAGCATGCGGATTACCGAACTTTCATCCACCATAAAATGCAGATGTACACTGAGAATCTAGTAATCTGGATTCGCAGGTTTTTCCTAATGCCAGTTTCGAAAATCAGGCCGATTTCTCAGGAAATAACTCTTGGAGTGATTTCTAACCAAGGGAAATGTAATTTACAGAAATTCCCTGGCCGTGAAATTCCATGTTCCGAACATGTTACATGCATAAAGGATTCGACTAATATTCACTACAAACTTGGTAGCATGTGGATTACCGAACTTTCATCACAACACATTGAATATTGATTCTTAGAAGTATTTTCTCACATTTTGCAGCGTTTTCTAAACGCCAGTTTCAAAAATGACGAAGTTGCCACAGAAAAACACTCTCGGAGCGAGTTCTACCCAATAGAGAAGTAATTTACATTGTTTCAAACACCGTGAAATTCCACATTCTGAACACGCTACATGCATCACGGATTAGAAAAAGATTCTTTAATATGTTGTGAATATGTGGATTACTGAACTTTCTTGCAACATAATGGCACACTTACACCTGCAAATATTTACTCCCTTTTTGCAGCTTTTTCCAAACTTCAGATTCGATAATCATGCAATTTTCGCAGAAAAATTCTCTTCTAGCTGATTCTACTCAATAGAATTGTAATTTACATAGTTTCATTAACGTGAAATTCCATTTTCCAAAAGCGCTACATGAATCACGGTTTAAAAAATAATTACTACACTGTTATTAACATGTGGATTACAGGACTTTCATTCACCAGTCAAGGCATATTGACACTTAGAAGCATTTTCTCAGATTTCACAGGGTTCTCCTAATGGCAGTTTTCAAAATGAGGCACATTTCGTAGAAAAATACTCTTCAAGCGAGTTCTACCCAATAGACATGTAACTTACATTGTTACCTTCAATATGACATTCCGTATTCCGAACACATTACATGCATCACGAGTTCGACAAACATTCTTTAATGAGTGTGAGCATGTGGATTACTGAACTTTCATCCACCATACAAGGCATATTTTCACCTAGAAGTAGTTATTCTGATTTCGCAGGTTTTTCCTAACATCCAGATTCTAAAATCTTGAACTTTTCACAGAAACATTCAATTCAAGCGAGTTCTATCCAGCACAATTTTTATTTTCAGAGCTTCACTCACCGAGACATTCCGTGTTCCGAAAATGTTACATTCATCACGGCTTCGACAAACATTATTTAATGAGCGTGAGCATGTGGACTACCGATTTTTCAACCACAATACAAGGCATATATACACCTAGAAACATTTACTTACATTTCGCAGGTTTTCCTAACGTCAGTTACAAAAATCAGGCAGTTTTCACAGAAAAATTCTCTTGGTGCATGTTCTATCCACCAGATATCTCATTTTCATAGATAACTTCACCGTAACATTCCGTGCTCCGAAAACGGTCCATGCACCACGGTTTCAACAAATATTCACTGCTGAGTCCTTAGCATGTGAATTACACATCATTAATAACCCATTGAAGACATATTGTCACCTTAAAGCATTTACTCAGATTTTGCAGCGTTTTAATAACACCAGTTTCCAAACTGAGGCAGATTTTTCAGTAAAATATTCCTGCAGCGTGTTCTAACCAATAGATATGTAATTTACATACTTTGCCTCACCGTGACAGTCCATGTTCCGAACGCGCTACATGCATCAAGGATTTTACATACATTCTTAATGAGGTGTGTAAATGTGTATTACTAAACTTTCATCCACCATACAAGGCATATTGACACCTAGAAACATTAACACTGAGTTCGCAGACATTTCCTAATAGCAGATTCGAAAATCAGGCAGTTTTCAAAGGAAAAAACTGTTGGAGCGTGTTCTACCCAATAGATATGTAAATTACATAGATTCTTCCGCCGTGAAATTACGTGTTTCGAACAAGCTACATGCAGAAGAGATTCGACAAAAATACACTACAGAGTTGCTTGCATGTGGATTACAGAACTTTCTCACTATAGAAGGCATATAGATGCTTAGAAGCATTTTCTGTGATTTCACAGGGTTTTCCAAATTCCAGTTTCAAAAATGAGGCAGATTTCACGGCAAAAACCTCTTGGAGCGTGTTCTAATAGACATGTAATTTACATGGTTTCGCTCACCATCAAATTCCATGTTCCGAACACGCTACATGCATCTTGGATGTGACAAATATTCACTACAGAGTTGTTAGCAAGTGGATTACAACACTTTCATCCACCATATAAGGCTTACTGACACTTTGAAGAATTTTCTCAGATTTCACACGTTAGTTTAAACGCCAGTTTTGAAAATGAGGCAGATTTGGCAGAAAAATGCTCTTGGAGCCAGTTCTACCCAAAAGATAGGTAATTTCCCTACTTCCAATCACCGTGACTTTCCGTGTTCTGAACACGTTAAATGCACCACGGATTCAACAAACTTTCTTTAATGAGTTGTGAACATGTGTATTAACGAACTTTAATCCACCTTAAAGTGCATGTTTATACATAGAAATTTTATTCTGATTTCGTAGTATTCTCCTAATGTCAGTCTCTAAAATCATGCAGTTTCCACAGAAAAATCCTCTTGGAGCGAGTTCTACCCAATAGACATGCAATTTACATAGAACACGTCATCGTGAAATTCCGTGTTCCGAAAAAGCTACATGCATCATGGATTCGAAAATTATTCACTACAGAATTGTAAGCATAAGGATTACGGAACTTTCATCCACCATAAAAGCCATGTTGACAATTTGAAGCATTTTCTCACATTTCGAAAGTTTTTCCTAATTCCAGTTTTGAAAAGGTGGCAGATTTGCAGAAAAATACTCGTGGAGCGAGTACTTCCCAATAGAAATGTAATTTACATAGTTTCCCTCACAGTGACATTCCATTTTCCGCACACGCTACATGCATCCAGGTTTCAACAAACTTTCTAGAATGAGTTGTGAACATGTAGATTACAGAACTTTCATCCACCATACATGGCATATTTACAAGTAGAAACATTAACTCTGAATTTGCAGCTTTTTCCTAATGCCAGTTTGGAAAATCAGGCCGTTTTCTCAGGGAAAAATTTTTGGAGCGAATTCTAACCAATAGGTGTGTAATTTACATAGATTCCATCGCCGGGATTTTCTGTGATACGATCACACTGCATGCATAATGCTTTCTAAAAATATTCACCACAGATTTGTTTGCATGTGGTTTTACGATCTTGCATCACAATACAAGGCATATTGACACTTTGAAGCATTTTCTCTGACTTTGCAGAGATTTTCAAACTGCAGGTTCAAAAATGAGGCAGATTTCTCAGGAAAAACTCTTAGAGCAAATTCTACCCAAGACATATGTATTTTACATAGATTCGTTCACCGTGATATTCTGTGTTCCGAACACACTTCACGTATCTCGGATTCGACAAATATTCACTACAGAGTAGTTAGCATGCGGATTACCGAACTTTCATCCACCATAAAAGGCAGATGTACACCGAGAATATAGTAATCTGGGTTCGCAGGTTTTTCCTAACGCCAGTTTCGAAAATCAGGCCGATTTCTCAGGAAAAATCTCTTGGAGTGATTTCTAACCAAGGGAAATATAATTTACATAAATTCCCTGGCCGTGAAATTCCGTGTTCCGAACATGTTACATGCATAAACGATTCGACAAATATTCACTACAAATTTGTTAGTATTTGGATTACCCAACTTTCATCACAATACTTTGAATATTGATTCTTAGAAGAATTTTCTAACATTTTGCAGCGTTTTCTAAACGCCAGGTTCAAAAATACGAAGTTTTCGCAGAAAAACCCTCTCGGAACGAGATCTACCCAATAGAGAAGTAATTTACATTGTTTCAAACACCGTGAAATTCCACGTTCTGAATACGCTACATGCATCACGGATTAGAAAAAGATCCTTTTATATGTTGTGAATATGTGGATTACTGAACTATCTTGCAACATAATGGCACACTTACACCTGCAAATATTTACTCCCTTTTTGCAGCTTTTTCCAAACTTCAGATTCGATAATCATGCAATTTTCGCAGAAAAATTCTCTTCTAGCTCTTTCTACTCAATAGAATTGTAATTTACATAGTTTCATTACCGTGAAATTCCATTTTCCAAAAGCGCTACATGAATCACGGTTTAAAAAATAATTACTACACTGTTATTAACATGTGGATTACCGGACTTTCATTCACCAGTCAAGGCATATTGACACTTAGAAGCATTTTCTCAGATTTCACAGGGTTCTCCTAATGGCAGCTTTGAAAATGAGGCACATTTCGCAGAAAAATTCTCTTCAAGCGAGTTCTACCCAATAGACTTGTAACTTACATTGTTACCTTCACTATGACATTCCGTATTCCGTACAGTTTACATGCATCACGAGTTCGAAAAACATTCTTTAATGAGTGTGAGCATGTGGATTACCGAACTTTCATCCAGCATACAAGGCATATTTACACCTAGAATTAGTTATTCTGATTTCGCACGTTTTTCCTAATATCCATATTCGAAAATCATGAACTTTTCATAGATACATTCAATTCAAGCGAGTTCTATCCAGCAGAATTGTTATTTTCAGAGCTTCACTCACCTAGACATTCCGTGATCCAAAAAAGTTACATTCATCACGGATTCGACAAACATTATTTAATGAGCGTGAGCATGTGGACTACCGATTTTTCATCCACAATGCAAGGCATATTTACACCTAGAAACATTTACTTACATTTCGCAGGTTTCCCTTACGTCTGTAACAAAAATCAGGCAGTTTTTGCAGAAAAATCTTCTTGGTGCATGTTCTATCCAATAGACATCTCATTTTCATAGATACCTTCACCGTAACATTCCGTGTTCCGAAAACGGTCCATGCACCACGGATTCAACAAATATTCACTGCTGAGTTCTTAGCATGTGAATTACACGTCTTTAATAACCCATTGAAGACATATTGTCACCTTAAAGCATTTACTCAGATTTTGCAGCGTTTTCATAACACCAGTTTCCAAACTGAGGCAGATTTTTCAGTAAAATGCTCCTGGAGCGTGTTCTAACCAATAGATATGTAATTTACATACTTTGCCTCACCGTGACAGTCCATGTTTGAATGCGCTACATGCATCACGGATTTTACATACATTCTTAATGAGTTGTGTACATGTGTATTACAAAACTTTCATCTACCATACAAGGCATATTGACACCTAGAAACATTAACACTGAGTTCGCAGACATTTCCTATTTGCAGTTTCGAAAATCAGGCAGTTTTCAAAGGAAAACACTGTTGGAGCGTGCTCTACACAATAGATATGTAAATTACATAGATTCTCCCGCCGTGAAATTGCATCTTTCGAACATGCTACATGCAGAAAAGATTCGACAAAAATACACTACAGAGTTGCTTGCATGTGGATTACAGGACTTTCTCACTATACAAGGCATATAGATGCTTAGAAGCATTTTCTGTGATTTCACAGAGATTTCCAAATGCCAGTTTCGAAATTGAGGCAGATTTCACGGCAAAAAACTCTTGAAGCGGGTTCTAACTAATAGACATGTAATTTACATGGATTCGCTCACCATCAAATTCCATGTTCCGAACACGCTACATGCATCTTGGATATGACAAATATTCACTACAGAGTTGTTAGCAAGTGGAATACAGCTCTTTCATCCACCATACAAAGCTTACTGAAACTTTGAAAAATTTTCTCAGATTTCACACTTTAGTTTGTACGCCAGTTTTGAAAATGAGGCAGATTTGGCAGAAAAATGCTCTTGGAGCCAGTTCTACCCAAAAGATAGGTAATTTCCCTACTTCCAATCACCGTGATTTTCCGTGTACTTAACACGTTACATGCACCACGGATTCAACAAACATTCTTTAATGAGTTCTGAACAAGTGTATTAACGAACTTTAATCCACCTTACAGTGCATAGTTATACATAGAAATTTTATTCTGATTTAGTAGTGTTCTTCTAATGTCAGACTCTAAAATCATGCAGTTTCCACAGAAAAATCCTCTTGGAGCGAGCTCTACCCAATAGACATGCAATTTACATAGAACCCGTCATCGTGAAATTCCGTGTTCTGAAAAAGCTACATGCATCACGGATTCGACAAATATTCACTACAGAATTGTTAGCATAAGGATTAACGAACTTTCATCCACCATAAAAGCCATGTTGGCAATTTGAAGCATTTTCTCACATTTCGAAAGTTTTTCCTAATTCCAGTTTTGAAAAGGTGGCAGATTTGGTAGAAAAATTCTCGTGGAGCGAGTACTTCCCAATAGAAATGTAATTTACATAGTTTCCCTCACAGTGACATTCCATTTTCCGAACACGCTACATGCATCCAGGTTTCACCAAACTTTCTAGAATAAGTTGTGAACATGTAGATTACAGAACTTTCATCCACCATACATGGCATATTTACAAGTAGAAACATTAACTCTGAATTTGCAGCTTTTTCCTAATGCCAGTTTGGAAAATCAGGCCGTTTTCTCAGGGAAAAATTTTTGGAGTGAATTCTAACCAATAGGTGTGTAATTTACATAGATTCCATCGCCGGGATTTTCCGTGATACGATCACACTGCATGCATAATGCTTTCTAAAAATATTCACCACAGATTTGTTTGCATGTGGTTTTACGATCTTGCATCACAATACAAGGCATATTGACACTTTGAAGCATTTTCTCTGACTTTGCAGAGATTTTCAAACGCCAGGTTCAAAAATGAGGCAGATTTCTCAGAAAAAACTCTTAGAGCAAATTCTACCCGAGATATGTATTTTACATAGATTCGTTCACCGTGATATTCTGTGTTCCGAACACACTTCACGTATCTCAGATTCGACAAATATTCACTACAGAGTAGTTAGCATGCGGATTACCGAACTTTCATCCACCATAAAATGCAGATGTACACTGAGAATCTAGTAATCTGGATTCGCAGGTTTTTCCTAACGCCAGTTTCGAAAATCAGGCCGATTTCTCAGGAAATAACTCTTGGAGTGATTTCTAACCAAGGGAAATGTAATTTACAGAAATTCCCTGGCCGTGAAATTCCGTGTTCCGAACATGTTACATGCATAAAGGATTCGACTAATATTCACTACAAACTTGGTAGCATGTGGATTACCGAACTTTCATCACAACACATTGAATATTGATTCTTAGAAGTATTTTCTCACATTTTGCAGCGTTTTCTAAACGCCAGTTTCAAAAATAATGAAGTTGCCACAGAAAAACACTCTCGGAGCGAGTTCTACCCAATAGAGAAGTAATTTACATTGTTTGAAACACCGTGAAATTCCACATTCTGAACATGCTACATGCATC